>NW_028141976.1:2961038-3663038 GCF_025532165.1 Camponotus vicinus | reverse complement strand
AAATTATATATATATATTTTATATAATCAATATATACACACACACACACATACACACGCCCGTCATGTGAGTAAATGTTTAAAACATTTTACATTTTTAATAAACGCATCCACAATCTTGGCTGTCAATTGCTAAGTTTATTCTATTCTATTATCTATCTCTCTCAATCAACTAAAATGACTCGCGCGGTTCGTGATATTATTTTATTATCAATTTTCTACGAAAAAAAAAAGGAAACAAATTTAGTTACTGACAATTTTATATTTTTATTGTCACACATTGATTACTAGAGAAAAAGAAATAATCTTATCTTTTTTATTATATTTTACTTCTCCACCATATTTACTAAATATGTGAAGGAAACTTTATAGCATAAAATGAACAAGAAAAATCATTAAAAGGTAATATATATATATATATATATATATATATATATATATATATATTGTGTGTGTGTGTGTGTGTGCGTGCGTATGTGGAAGTAGACTCTGATAGACACAAAGAGTAACAAATATGAGTAACAGAAGCAAAAGTACAATGACAGACAAGGCGGAAAACACTGGTATTTCCGCAGACAAGAAGACAAACACGAAAGAGACGCAAAGGGAATTCTCGTAGTTTCTTCCTTCTCCCATCCTGCCCGCACTCGCAACAACGATACCTTCGAGAATCCGTGGCGCGAATGCAAAATCATACTTGCCATGACCGCGCGAGCCCTCCCCGGGGAGCAACAGGCTCGGTAATTACGAAATTATTACTCGCCATTCCCGCGATACCTCTTGGGAGACTCAAATAACGAGACTCACTACTAATATTTTTGCACATTCGGGCGGCAGCTGCAACATTGCGCAACAATAATTAAGTCTTTAATCGTGCCTACGCCTCAGGATTTTCCCATTTATATTCAATTTTATGATAATATTCTAGATGTTCAAAGTTTAAAGCGCTTCATTTGCAATCTATTAATCTTTGATCGCTTATAATTCGAACATTATCAGCACTTTGACATTTTTTGTTGAATTGCAATACATATGCATTTTTATAGTACATGGATATTTTTTAAAACAGATTTTTATTGTATAGTTTAATAAAACTTTAATAAGATCTATAAGTGCCTAGATTAAACAATAACATTTTGAGATTGGTATAATGATTTTGTATGTGTGTATTTATGTGTGAGATCTTCCAATTATAATCTATTATTATAAAGTTATAAAAATATACATCTCTATTATTATAAAGTTAAATATACATCTCTATTATTATAAAGTTATAAAAATATACATAAATATATAAAAGCGCGTCACACACACTAAATGTTTTAATATAGAAAGGATTCGAGTAATTATTAATCCAGCCTCTAATTTTAACCTCTTAAGCCCGACAAAATGAACGTTTTAAACCTGGCAAGGGTATCACGTTAAAATGCTATAATATGTATAAGTCTTGTGGTAATAACCAAAATGCCAGTAATATCTCGTATTATTACTTCCAGAATAAATGAAAGGAGATTTAAAACTGTCATAATGTTACCACACAGACCAAAATGTTAAGACAATGCATACATTATATGCTTCTATTTCATTCATTGAGAAAGTTTCCGTTACTCGACATATTCTCCAGTTACACATCTATGTTATACGAGAACTGTGAAGCATAACAGGGTAACTGTAATATTAAAACGGGCAAATAAAAACGGGGAATATGATGGAAGTAGCTGAGAAACGCGCACAAAGCACAACAAACAAGCGAAGCCCGCGAGGCAGAGAAATTCAGAACGAGCAAATACATTGTAGCTCCTGATCATTGAAGGATAGTGAGTCGGGTAAATGGGAGATGTTCTGCAACTTGCTCTTTATGCTGCTAATGAATAGCAACAATTCTAATTCTGCAGTTTATGTCCCGTAGCTTTTAACCCTCCTTGGTGTTAGTATGCTGTAATATAACAATACAATACATTATTTTTATTATGCTGTGGGGCGTACACGCGCGTCGAAATGTCGTTAGAAACAACATTTTTTGCCGTAAAAATATTTCTTTGTGAAACGTGCAACACGAGAGAAAATAATTTTTCACCGAACAAAAATATTTCAGGCAAACCAGACATCAGTTTGAAGAAAAATATTTTGTTGAATATTTTGCCGTAGAGTATGCAAATACGAAATGTTAAAGATTTTACATTTGCACTTTTGCTTATAAAAAATATACCAAAAAAAGATTAGCTTGTTTTAAAAATGTTAACGCCCCATACATCTGTATACCGTTCATAAAATGCACTTAGCATAAGTGTACTTGCACCTGCGCCATACAAATTCGCCACCAAATTGCGCAGCGCAGCATATAGACGACCGGCAATATTTATGGGTGAATTATGCGAACGCCTTTCTCGCTCGATACGCGAAACGAAAACGAGTTTTCGTCCGAAGGCAATTTATATCCCCCTTGGTACAATTATTCACTATCCAATCACCATGTACATATAATCACATTAAAGAAAAAAATTACTTTTCACGATAGAATCGAAAAATCTGCAATAATTAAAGTGAGAGCCATTATTATTGCTAATTAAACTCATTAATATTGATAATTAATTAATATTTAATGTTTTAATGGTATAATTATTATTCTGTTTCTCTTTCCTTTACTCCACGACCAAAAATAATTCTTCTTCTATAAATATATTTGATATTATTTTTCAAAATAATTGGCAAATATATTATTTGGAATAATCGCATCTTTCCTAATTTTGTGTTTTCGTAATAAAAAACGCAATATAACAAAATTAATTATTTAAAACGAGAGTTCGCTAAAATTATAGCGTAAGGTCACGAGAACCAAAATGGTCAGGATGAATCATCCATCCATATCCGCGCGCAGGTGTTGTAAGAATTATTGGATCGTCCGCGGACGGGAATTCGCTAACACTGCGTCACGAATGTGATATATCGTTCAGTGAAAAGAAATTTACAAGCTACACTCTCAGTCACATATGGAACTTCTCGCACGCGTTAACTCGCGCGTCGGCAATCCATCCTAACGAAGTTCGCGCAAACTGCAGAACTTTCGGACAAACTGTAAAACTACGGTGGGCAAGAGATGGAACTCCGTTGCAGACTGCGGGCGAGAAAACTGAAATGGCACTTTGGTACGGAATATTTTTGGCATAAGGTTATTTTTCACTCCAATTTGCGAAATTCGAAACTCCACCAACATGCAATCGCCTCGGATAGAATAATGATCTTATAAATTCCAAGTACGAAATTCTGAAATTTCATAAATTCTTTATGGAAATTTCAAAGTTAAGTTTTCTCGAATAGTTTACGAGAATTGCGCATATTGCATATTTTATATATAAATATTAGATACATATATTAATATACACAAATATAGACGTATTTAAATATATATTATATTTGGATTCTAAACTTACATATTCATAATATAATAAATAATATCTATTAATTTAATCATTAATTAATATTTAATGATATATATAATACATATCCTTATGTACGCTATTATATTTTAACTTTATATTTTAATATTCTATAATTTCTGTAATATTATGCTTAATCGATATATTTTATTTCATCTCTAAAGCGGCGATAAACTTTCTGAAATGTCACCTACAACTTCGGGCATTTTATGAATATTGCCCTTTGCGATAGAATAAAACATAATCGATGCATATTTGATGCTAAAAAATGCAGAGAATTGAAAGACCCACAATATTCCACAGACATTGCGATCGTAGTGGACTTCTTCCCGATAAACTCTGTCGAAATCTCTCGATATGTACCGCAAAAATGTATTCCATCGCGAGATTCACCCAAACTTTCCATTTGTATTTTTTCTCGTCTTTTCCTCGCTCATTTTCTCGATTTACATATTCTTCTCCGTATCTTTCTCTCTCTTGAGAAATCTCGATATCTCTTTCCGTTCAATGTTTGCAATAAACTCACAAATGATATGTACTTGCTTTCAGAAAAATCGATCTTTTTTTTGTTGACAATTCTGAAATAATTCCTTGCGTAAAAGTACTGTCATAAAATATGTATATCTTTAAAAAATCAAGCACTTCTTCACAAATTCTTAAAATTTAGAGAATCAAATTTTCCTCATTAAAATTTTAATCAAACGTACTCTTTTGTTAAATCTTCTTTTTCTTATTTTCAAGAGATGATAAAATAATCATTATACAATTGCATATTTTAAATTATAAAATTCAATTAAAATAATATTCAGAGTATATATTGATCCAATTTTGCGAACGATTTTAATCATATTAGACGATTACGTACCATAACAAAATAGAAGGATTATGAAAGATAGTAACTTGCAACAACGTATAGCTAATCTGTTAGCTTGAAACGATTGCTCATCGGAAGAGACGAGAGTGTCGGAAAGTGCAAGCACCAATTTCTACGGATTTAGCTAGCAAACTCTGCGATGCGTCCTTTATACTTGGAGCTTTCAAGAATGGAGGATAAGCACCAAGTATCCTTCGATTACCGGCTGATGTAGCCCGATATCAGAAATAAAGGATAATCTAAGATCCATCGAATCATGGATAATCACGGTAGGATGGCAATTTTAAGGTACTTTAGAAAATCCAAAA
The DNA here is from genome assembly GCF_025532165.1 of Camponotus vicinus. NCBI lineage: Eukaryota > Metazoa > Arthropoda > Insecta > Hymenoptera > Formicidae > Camponotus > Camponotus vicinus. Next base: position 3,658,420 of record NW_028141976.1, on the reverse strand, counting down.
GACGCTAAGAATTAAAGAATTATTCTTTAATCGTTCTAAGATGGCGACATTTATTGCAGAATAAAAATGCTGGGAAATAAAGAATATAAGAATATAGAAAATTCACAATTATATACAATGAATATTGAATGAATAATTTGCGATAATTCAATGTTCAAACTTCAATACACTTTCCTACTCCTCGTAATCTAAAACATGAATATTAACATTTCATTCTGTGAATTGCTCTCGACTTATGTTTTTCTTAGCTGGCGAAAGAGATAAAGAACAGATAAAATACCGAGAGACAAAAGGAACAAAAATGCGCAGACGGAATTACAAATGGACGCGCTCTTCCGAAGACAAAACGAGCGTCTGTAATTCCTTAATTAAATAGCCGAGGCCGCGCAAGCTTCGGTAGAAAAGAAATCAACGAATAATCCTGTTTTATCATAAAAGCCCCAATAGCGAAATGGGCATTTCATTATGAATAATCATCAAGACTGCTATAATCATTATTTTAGATTTGCAACTTTTCTTTTCTTTTATTGCTTTTGCAATCAAGTAACGCAGCAATACTGGTGACCGAACATTGTCAGGATTCGCTTCATTATATTTTTCAAGAAAATTATCAAAGTGATGCCTATAAATGATATACAGAATATATCTAGAAACTGATTACTGTTGTTTAAAAATTCCGTAAAATCTCACATCTTTTCCCAGACGCAGATTTAACACTATCAAAAATAAAGACAAATCCTTGATGTAGAATTTTATACAAATTTTCATCATATTTAAAATAGCAAAATACACAGCAAAACTTTTAGTATAAATTTGTTATTTATTAATTGCTTATTACTTATTAAAAGAAAAAGAATCTTAGTTAAGTTTCTTCAAAGAGATCGATAAAAATTGGGAAATTTTTCTCAATAAAATGTTTTAAGTAACAATTTAATTAAAATACTAAATTAGATGAACTAAATAGTAGATATAGCAATCAGCAGTAGTAAAAGCTAAAACGTTAAAGGAACTTAGTTTTCGATAGCCACCAGTTGGTTAATTCTACAAACTGTCATAATCCTTTGAGAGCAAGAAACTTTTGATGAAATATATCAAGAAGCAAAGCATAAATCTAGATTAATGCTATGAAAATCTAGTTAATGCTATGAAATGTTGACGGAAACGCGTTGTCTCTCTCATAATATAAAAACATTTTAAAATTACTGTAACTTTTATATATATTGTGTAATAAAAAAATATAACAATTTATATTCAAAATATCTTATAAAGAAAAAATAAAATATATTTTTATAAATTTTTTTATATTTTTACAAAAAAGACCACATTAAGAATATAAGCTTTTCTCAGTTGAAAGAAAACAGAAATATTCATTTCGTGTCACACTATGCCACTGTCGAAAGGATATTAAAGTAACTACTGCTCTACGGATGGTGAAACGACGATGACGTTCAGAGTGAAATAGAACAACTAACGATTGCGATTGCTACAGAAATTCTGCAAGAACTAATCTAACGAACAACTCCTTTGAGGGATTAGAAATTAAAGGGAAACTAGCTGAAATACTGAAATGCTCTCGAAGCAAAAGCAAACTCCTGCCTCATCATACTTTATGTGTATACAGCAGGAAATATATTAACAGTGAACATAGATTCACACAAGTCGCTAGTAAAACAGCGGTAATCTCGCAATTTATCTGGAAAATTAGTCCGAAAAAATTATAAGAAAGTTTAAGAAATTAATCGAAGAAAGTTGCGAATAGCTTTAATAATAATCGACTAAAAGGAAATAACATTTTGCATATGCAAATTAAAGAATGAGACTAAAATAGAAATTAATTATTATGCATTAGACTTTCTTTTAAATAATTTTAAAAATGCCGGAAAAATACGGATATATAACTTCGAATCATCGTATGCGCTGTTAAAATTTTATCCATCTTGACATCATATATTTCCCTCAAGTTTCATATATTTCCACAAATTTCGAAATCACAGGTGCGAAATCCGACCACGTCGCTTCGGGCAGGACTTTACATAACTAAGCTTGGCCAATGGATTTACTCTTCCTCGGGCTTACTCTATCTCTATGCATCTCGATTTTACCCGCTGGATATATATACACGACATGTACGATAAGCGGAAAGAGAGCCACGTTCGTTTCCGACACAACGGAGATCGTACAGTTTGATCCGAATCTCTAGAGAATGCTTCAAAGCTGAAATCGAAATCGACACTTCCTTGCATAGGGTTCGTTTCCTCTCTTCTGATTGGTGACAGAAGTGCTTTGTATCTCCTCTCCGATTTAATCCCAAGCATGCGACGTAATCGATTTTAGCTAAACTGTACACTCGTCACTGAATAATACTCGAAGATCCGCAGACTTGAAAATAATCAAATGTCCTCGACATTTGAATTCACCTGACAATGAGAATTATCTCACGCGCGAGTAAATTGTTACAGAATATTGGTGTAATAACGCAAAATTAGATCTTGTAATAAATAATGTGCTAGATATCACAGGAGAATTTGATGTTTTTCAAAAGATGTAAAAAACAAGTAATAAAATGATTGAAATAGAATATACATATATATTTATGTGCATTGTAGTATTTTTCAGGACATATTCATATATCATTCTTAATTATTATATATCAAAAATGTATTTTCAATTGAAAAATATATAGATATAAATTTTATATTAAATTTTCTCCTCCCCCACATACACATACAAAGCAACAAAAAAGATCTTCAATATAGTATATATCAAATACATATTGATCATATACTTTTTAACACTCTTAAGTTACATGTAAGATACGCGGGTTCACATGAAAACATGATGCACTCTGTCTACTTTAAGAGCGAACCGACAATAATAATGTGTGTTGCTAATGTTCGATTTTTGCGCTGCTCTCTTTCATCTGTCTCTATGACCCTTTCAGTACCTTTTTGCCGGTGCTATTCCGCATCTTTAACGATTTTCTGTCGACGCACGTGCCGCGGGCGTGGCGCCTCGATGGCTGCTCGAGAGCACATTTAAATTTATCGGTCGATATCGGAAACTACTTTGCTGATCCACAATGGGTTATTGTGGCCTTGTAGACTCGCGTGCTGCCTGTAAAGTGCACCCGCGAGTTCGCAGCATTAATATCATACCCGCCCCCGCATAAGTTTTTACGATCCACTTTGACCCACTCCCCTTCGGTCATTCCTTCGGCCAAGAACCCTTACTAGTATTTTATTGCACAAAAGGCAATAAAATGTTACAATATCTCTCGTTAAATATCATATATAAATAATATTAATTCTTTTAATCAGGCAAATGTCAGATCTATCCAGATTCGGTGATTTAATAATTTAATATACGATTCGGTAAAACGCTAGTGATATACTTGCGTGCAAAAGTATTATATAATTATTATATAATATAAACTTTTTATACAGCATATAGTAACGTGCAAAAGTAACTTGCGTGCAAAAGTATTATATAATTATTATATAATATAAACTTTTTATACAGCATATAGTAACTATAGTAATTGATGATTTATGAATATTGGTTTATGAATGATATAGATAAAATAAATAATTTTTAATAAAGAAATAAAATAGATAATTTTTAATAAAGAAAGTTGCTTTAATATAGATGTGATAATAAAGATGTCCGGTAGCTTTTCGTGACTTCTCTAATTTAGAATCATTTCAAATATATATTTTTCAATATAAAAAAGAATATAAGAGCAAAATTTTATCAAAATATATCTTTATTACTATAATAACATATGTATGTATATAAAGATCAGTGAAAGACTTTTCAAAATGAATGAATCCTAATAAAATTAGAGAAAAATTACTTATTTAATCAACAAAACTTCCCGATAAGCAGGTATCGTTAATATCCATAACCGATTCTTATAACAGAGAGATTGTCCTTTTTTTATGAAGATTGACACCTTCGATATCCGGCGAAATAGTTTCGTATGCATCGTAGCGCGAACTAATCGAAAACTTCCGGAAGTTTCGAAGCAGACGTCAAGCGCATCGCGAGCATCTTCCCCCATCGAGAAAACTCCCAGGTGCGAAAACTTCGTCGACGCCTGTACGGTGAATGCTGCTAGCTGGATGCAAAACTTTTGCCGCATTTCTTCGGCTAATGCCTGGTCGGCAGAATAATCCCGATTTAGACGAGGATAAGGCGGAGCCGTGCAGGTCGAAAGTCTTAAGCCAAAAATCTTGTGTCTTTAAAACCCTCTCTTCTACTCTCTTATTACTTCATATCCTACTTTATGCGCGAGGTGGTATTAATTTTATGGCCATAAAAAAATATATGGAGACGGCATACGCGTTCTGCCCAAGAGAAAACTTTTCTCGGAAAATAGAAAATTTTAAATATCTTATGCGTGTATATAAAGCAGAATAAAGTTTCGTTTAACGTTAAAACGTAAACGAAAGTGTAAAATCACCGGAAGACGTAATCTTTGTGCACCATGCAAACAATTTTAAAAATGCCTCGTCGAGAGATAACGCGGCGAGATAGCAGATCGGGATACGAGAGAGGGACGAGAGATGCTTTTATTCTCCTTTCGGTCGCGGACACCCACGGGAAATGTGCAGTGGGACACGCGCCAAGTCCAATAATTCTTTTTTTCCGCAAACATCGACAGGTATGGCGCCGCGATGGATTGCTCTTCAACCTGCGGCGCAGCGCGCGCTTTTCGCGCGTACGTACCGAATCAGTAACGATATGAGTATCGGCGATATTGCTTCTTGGATATTGCACCCCGATGAAACTTTCGCCGGACGATTTCACGATGGGATCAATCGTTTAGAATTCCATTTTCTCCGCGAATTGTTTGACGTTCAAATAATATGAATAGATGTATTATTTTTTTTTGAATTTTTTTACTGCTTAATTTAAAATGTTGTAAAATGCGTGCGAATAAACGGATTCTTTAAAATTTCTTGCGTCAAAAAAATCCGTTGCCAAGAAGTGACTACAATTTTTTGTTTATATTTTTAATTAAGCAATGATTTTTTTAAACAGTGATATATAATTCTTTCTGTATATCTTTAACGTTCTGTCTGGAATCCGCGTTTTTTTACATTAACATATACATTTATTGTTTTAATTTCTTAAATCCTCAAAACATTAAAAAACGCCTTCGATTGAAAATTTAATAATTTCGAGCTTAGGATATTATGTTGCAATAATTTTGAACGTTTTAAGAAATATAAAATCGCAAACTGTATAATCAAGATGTAAGAAAACAAAAGGGCAGAAATAAGGTGCAAAACACCGACATATAAATGAAGGAAACGAAAGTGCTAGACGAATCGATTCCGTCGCCAAAGAGAAAGCCAAAGAGTAGCAGCCGAGTCTCGTTTTCATGACACGATGCCGGTATAAAGAAAACAAATGACTCCGCACTGATAAAACTGACCCGCAGCCACATCGAGGCAATAAAGATTTGCAATGGAAATGGAACTATCGACGATTCCTCCGGCGAGAGTATGTTATCTACTGGAGCATTGAATCCCCCCAGTGACGTAGTCGAACCATAAAACATTGCCTCCCTATAGTGAGATTATTTATGTTACATTTTATATAACGACGAGAGAAATGATATTACTTCATTTAAAAGTACCCGAATACTTTAATATTTTTTGTTATGTGGAGTGAAAAATAGAAATATAAATCATATATAATAAAAATGATACTTTATTATATCTCTAAAGCGATTTATATACATATATTTACATATATGTAATGTTATATACTATATGTAATTATGACTGTCTGAGATCAAATATCATTCTATTGTACCCTATATTTCATTTATGCGCAAAAAAGTTCAGTAACTATGTTGATGCAAAAGCAATTCGTTAATTACCAGGTTATCGAGTATCCTTTGCATAAGATAGTACACATAACTGCATGCGAAGCACAAGGCGAAGGATCTGCTAATGACTAATTCATTGCACATTCCGTTCCGCCAAAGCTCAACCGCACAATGCCCCTCGAGTAGTATAGACCAGTATTGGATGCAGTGTGGCGGAATAACGAAAAGCTGTTCGAGAAAGCTTTTCGCATAAAAGACTAGATTTTGCGCAGTAATAAAATATTTCACCACACAATTATAACTTATACAAAGATGCATTTTTCCGAGTTTCCATCTCCGAAAATAAAAGAACGAGCAATATATATATATATATATATATATATATATATATATATATATATATATATATATATATATATATATATAGTATGTATTTACGTCTAAATATTTCCTCCCATGAATGTAAAACCGACGTTTTTGCAAGAAACTTCTTCTCACAAGCACGATGTGCGATATACATAGCCAACAAAATCTGCAACGCAAACATGGGTACTACGATTTCCACTATTCGAAACGATAAATTTTTCATAGCTGTACAAAAAATCTATTTTCCAAGATGTTTCCATAATTTCTTGAATATCAAATTCGATTAATATATCAAAATAATCAATTTTTTTATTTATTATAAATCAATACATATATATATCTATAATCAATATGTATTTAATCAATAAATATAATCATAAATATCGATATTTTATGAATTGCATGTTCTTATTATATAAAACATTATATTTCATTTTTCTAAATATTTTCATTCTGAGAATAACGGAGGAAGCATAAATAATTGAAACATTAAAAATTTATGATTTTACAGCACAACTTTATTCGCACAGAGCAAAAATGTTCTAAGTTCGACATAAAATTGTTTCTTGCAATACAATAGGCTATAAATCGCAACGCATCTTTGTAATAGCTCTTGAAAGTTTAAAGCTTTTAGAAATGAGCAGCATATACCCGTCTTCGTTCGATATGAAGGAAAACAGTCGCGAAAGAGAATGTCAAGCGTGAAACGCGAGAAATGATTTACGACGAGTAATTTCGAGCGGGCGTATCTCAGTGTTGAATTTTACTCGCTTATATTGTCCGAAAAGTCGCACAGTGAAGAGTTACAAAAATCTCATTCGCACCGGAAAATAAAGTAGAACGACATCCTGTAATAGGCACTTCTGTGCGAACAAACACCAATGATTGCCGAGGAAAATGCATTATCAATATTGTCTCACTGATGTAAAGTGCCAGAGTCACGATGCATAAAATAATAGCATTGATTACACATTTAACATACAAGCTAAAATACTATTGTTAAAATAAAATAGATGATAAAAAAATTAATTTTATAATTAATATTATAAATTTAACTGAAAAAATATGTAACGGAAATTATTTACGTTTCTAAAATAGTATGTCGAATGATTAGAAAGCACATAGATATAAAACTTGGTACTTTCCTAAATCAAGATAATGAAACATCAACGTCAATTCACCTCAGTCAACAATTGTGCAAAAGCATCGGTGTCGGGAGTGAGATTGCGGCACGGAAAATATAACGAGAAAGGCCGCGGATAATCGTAAAGCCCAAAGGAGAGACGAGAGCAGATGGCTGTGAATAATTGACGAAAAGAGGATTGAAAGACTTCGGTTCGACAGAATCGAAATGGCTGCCGAGAGAAGATTGAAAATGAAGAAGGCAAGAGGAAAAATATAAGAAGCGACATAGGCGTTATAAAGAGAATGTAATGATAGAAGAGTGTTTCTTCGAAGAGATTTTAAAGAAAGCCAATATAATTTATATTGCTTACTTGTCCGCTATCTAATTTTTGACAGTACAAAACATTCGAAATCTTTCAGATAATGGATTATTTCTAATATTCTTATCGATCAAAAATGTATATGAAATGTAACATTTTTTTCATTAGTATCGCATATCAAAATCCGATTAATAAATCAAAATTTTTTATATACATATATATATATATATATATATATATATATGTAGATGTAAGAAAAAAATATTCTTTTACAAAATATTAAATAATTAAACTTCTTTTTTGCATGAATTATATATATATATATATATATATATATATATATATATATATATATATATATATATATATATATATATATATATATATATATATATATATAATTATTTACAGAAGTATGCTTGTATCATATTGAATATAATTAATTTTAACTGATGCGGAAACTAATGAATCGCGAATTCAGTTTTAGATCGGTAAGCCATTTAATTCACTAAATATAAATTAATTAATTGGAGAGTACGAGAACACGATTTATCCCAATAACACGCTCGAGAAAGCAATGAAAGGTTTTTTTCTCATATTTTAAAGATCAATTCAGTGAGACGAGAGGAGATTAAGACGTATTCCCCGAACGTTAGAAGTCGAAGGATCGATTAGATGAGAAGTGGAAGGGATGGAAGTCCCTTGAGCAACAAAACCGCTACGAGGCCGACACGGGAAAATGGATTCTAATCGTCCTGACGCTTCGACTGTAGGCGTTATGAGGCATTATTCCTCCATTAAGATACTGAATAATTCACAAACCGGATGTCTTAATCGCGCAAACTCCGACGAAGATTTAAAGATTTAGGTGCAGACTAATAACGAAAAACAGAAGAGTCTAAAAACAAAGATTTCTTTTCACTCTTTATTTACTATTCTAACTGTATAATAATAATAATATTAATAATAATAATACAAAAATTTTCTAAATTCTTTCTAAAGTTGTATTTTACTAAATAATCTGAAAGGTCGCGTCAGTATTGAGATACTTAAATACTTTCATACATAAATTATTTTTTATAATTTTTTCGCATAGTTGAAACAATAAAAGTTTAAATATTCTTAGAAAGCGCCACAGTAATTTCTCTATATTAAAAATTAGTAATCATTTTCTATCTATTCTATATTTTTGGATATCTTAATCGATAGTAATGAAACACAATTAAACTATTTTATTGTAACTATATTGTGTGTGTGTGTGTGTATATATACATGTGTGTATGTGAAAAAACCATGCAATATTTCAACAAGTATCAACCACGCATTTATGTAATGAAACCTAGCATTGCTAACTTTGCATTAGACTTGGGATCACGTTAGAATTTCCACGCAAAAGTTATGACGAGCAATGAGGATTGAGCTCCGATAAACTGTCTGTGACGACACGGCAGAACGTTGCAGGTACATACTAGTATATGCGCGGCATGCATGAGTGAGAAATTACATTATCCAGCCGGAAGCCGTATACGAACCATGTCCGAATCTGATCACCTGCACACGCACCGAGTTAACAAAGTACCTCGTGGGAACGGCGCATCGATTATAACTGTAAATAGACCAAAGAGATACGCCGGTGCTCTTCCGAGGTATAATTCGGACACCTATTCTGTCAGCATAACGAGATTCTATCCTATTCGTTGTATTTGAATTAAACTGATCGTAACATCCAATCCGATGCGATTTATGATAACAATTCTGGTATTTTTCTAATCTTATTAGATCATCATGTTGAATAAGAAATGCATATAAATTAATTATATATCTGTGTAATAACTATTTTTTATGAAATTCTACTAGAGAAAGAGAGAGAACGAGAAAGAGTAGTTATTATCGGATTTTTTAATTATCTTTATTCTAGTTTTGAGTAACAAAGAATAGAAAATTTAAAACGCACAGTTGATTGTTTTACAAAACATTATTCGCAACAAAGACAGCCGATATTATTCCGGAAGACGATTGTAGGTTGACCGCAACGGCTGCGACCAGACCGCTGCGTCTGTAGCGTTGCAAGCTGTTTCTACTGCGATAAAGACTGCCTCGGCGTTTGCCTTTACTACTGCATTGCCTGTAGCGCTGCGCGTTGTTCCGCTCTGACGTCCGAGACCTGGTGCATTCTATGGCTGACCGTAATAGCGAGCCGCACTACTGTTGCGAAAATAGCGTTCCGCTTCATATGACGTCCGTAAGATGAATTATAATGACCCGTACACAGTTGATTAGATGTTAATGTATGCGCTTGCCTTATGACACAGAAATGAAATATAGTCGATCTCAGAATGGTCGAGATACTTTTTATTTTTTATTTAATTTCCACGAATTTATTTCTCATATAGAAACTCTCATATAGAAATAATAATAAAAATAAAAATAGAAGCTTATAACTGTTAAAATGTAATAGTAATTATTCTTTATTTTCTGAACCATTAAAATATATTATTATATATATAATTAGTACATTTTTAAAATATTTTATTAAGTGTGATATATATGCTATATTATATAAGTATATAACATATCTCGCGTAATTAATTTTAATAGCCTGCAATATATGTAACATTTTTTCGAAAATATTTTCTATTAATAACGTTTCACTAATATTTTTAAAATGCAAGAAAACAACGATATTTCATTAAGTTTTATACAACAATAATGTGTATTATCAATATGTAATATTTTTTACAAATGGAAGTTATTAATTAACTACTATAATATGCATATAGTGAGATATTTGTTTTCCTGAATTAATAAATAGTAATACAGTACATAATGTATGAAGTATATGATTAATTGATCTCGCATAGTTCTCTCTTTAAGATATTGATTTCCTGCGTTTGCAAAAAAAATACAATAATAAGTCTTAAAATAAAAATAAATAAGAAATAATGATATTTATTTAATTATTAATTAAGAAAATTCTTCTTTCAATAAGTACTTACAAATATCAAGATATAAATTCTTTCTTATCCTATTTTTGCTTTTTTTCTGTGAGTTATTTAACAGCTTAAATAGTAAATTTTTCTAGTAAATTTATTAATATATTTAGATTAATATTTTCAAATATTCAGAGAAAAGCGTAAATAATGCAATTTTTAATTTTAATTTCCATTTTAAGAGATTTTAAATAACAAAGAGTTTTATAACAATAAGTATTTATAACAATAAGTATCTTGAATTGAAATTAATTTGTGTAATTCAATGGACTTAATAGAGTTAAATTCTGTAACGCAATTCAATACTGTTATTCACTGCACTTCTATTTATTCGCTTCGATCTATATATAAGTCAAACTGATAATAATTTACTTAAAAAGTTTCAAGAGAGAGATAGCGACGCATGGAAAGATATCGTCGTATACTACACTATACATTTAAAGGTCCCGTGTGGACGATTCGATTTTACGTCAATTGCCGCATAGCACAGTGACAGAAGAGAAAAGGGAATATTTCCAATACAATGGTAGCCGATAGTTGAAAATGAGAAAGTTTCAGTCGCACAGCGGCTTGCGTAACAATTCTGTTATCCAGGCGTATAATTTTACTAGTTCATAAATAGGCGAACAAATTGCTGTTTGCTCACGCGTCTAATATAAATTTTGCAAAGGTTGAATAATAACAACTTTTGTTTATTGTTTTATAATCTTATGACAAGCCTGTAAATCAACTTGCAAAAGGTATTCAAAATTACATTTAATTTCAGATTCATTAATATTTGAGAGTTAATTACGGCACTGTCTTCGTTATTTTTTATTTTAATATGTAATCCGATATTTTCTTACTTACAATAGATTAAATAAAATAACCGAGCCTATCATGAATTAACCTCTGGTTATTCCTCCTGCATGTAATTTCGTTAATTATACAGCGATTACATTGAGTACACGGCAATTAATTACAAATCCCTCTGTGTGTATACATTCTCACCTATTTGATATACATCTATCTACCTCTCGATGATGCATATATAAACAGACATGGGCAAATCAGTTGTCGAGATGATGAATCGATAATCCCTTTGAAGTTTATGGGTATCGTTGCAATGGAGTTTCGGCGGAAGTACGTGAGAGATTTGCAAAAGCCGCTTACCTCATCGGCTTGAACTTTGTCATTTATTGAATCGTCAGGTCAGCAAAGAGGGATAAATAAAACGGGAAAATAAATACAGCGAGAAAAACTGTACATAGTGCGCAAGGACGAGAAAGCAGAGGCAAAGCGACGTTGAAAAATCTATTTATATATGTCCGATACCTCCAACCCGGCGTATACCTGGTATGCCGGTGTGTCAACGTCAGATGTAAGGACGTCACCAAACGGGATAGAACGCCTGTCTCTTCTCTGACCCGTGTGACAGCGAGTTCTTCTTACGATATCAGGATTTCACCAGACATACAATACGCTTTTTTATTTGTTACATGGTAGATTTAGAAGTTTCCAGGCACCGATGCTCGAGGAAAGTTTCAGATTTTCTTCTCATAACTTAACGACAACGCGTGCTCAGCATCATTGATAATGGAGACGAATTTGAAGGGATATATTGAGAAAGAAACGATGTAAAAAGTAGGTTCAAATAAAACGATAGAACGTCGTTAAACGAAAAGGTGACAAAAAATACAAAGTATAAGAAAAGCTTAGAATATATTAATCCTACAATTAACGATTAGAAATACATTAATAATGTTTTTAACATAAACGCGATTACACTAATTCTGTTAATTATTAGTTCAATTATTATTCTTAACCGGCCGATTATCGCGTAATGCTAGATTTGTAATGAAACCACCGATGAAAGCATGATCACTAATAAGGAACAATATAGTAATCTTGAGGATTATCCGTTATGGTCTACTTGTCTACGCGATAGCTAAAGCTCTTCCGAAGCGTTCAATTCAATCCACTTTAATCTGCTATTCGCCCTTAAATAGCAGGCTTTTCCACTTGATCTGATTTACTTTGTAATAAAATACTCATTATACCGTAATCTCCTTCTCGATACTGTAAGATACTATTAACTAAGATATTTATATATTCGCATCTCAATTAGATGCATTTTTGCATTGATCATTAATCTCTTCATCTTAATAGCCGCTTTAATTAATTCTGCTTGAATTTTTTAAATTACGGCTGCATCACACTCGCACGATCGCGACACTGTCGAAATTTATTATACGGCACGGTCCCTTCCTTTCTTTAAATCGAACATCTTCCTTAAAGAAACTAACTTCATTTATCCTGCTCTAACGCCGACGCTCGATACCAACATCGTCCTTATCGCTAATCCCGAATAACGACGTTCCGATAGACGCCCATGAATTTCTGACTAATCCGGCCTAATTCGGAGAGAGAAATGACTGCGTTCGTTTTACTCAACTATAAAGTGTGATCTTTCTATAAACGGTTATTCCACTAAAACAGAGACGCGTATTCCCAACAATAATAATAGCGGCAATTATTTTCATTTAATTTAACTAGACACGTTGTTAAAACTTCATTAGATGTTATTGCATTTGCCAGCTTGCACCATTCCGAGCTTTCTGCTTTTCTTTTAAACTTTCCTCAATCGCTTTTCCATTTGCCGTATTATTGCTTTGTATTATTATTTCATGCGCGTACGTTTTATCTTGCTTCTTTCTTTATCTCTCTCTTCCTTCGTGAAATTTATTTTCTTGCAATATAGCGCAAATATGATAAAAAAAGTAATTTTTTATTCAAAGGAAGTGGAATGTTACTTCGGAAATAATACATTTGATGAGCACATATCGGGCCATTGCATAAATATAGGAGTCTGAAGTGCTCTACAAAGTTTTCCACTTTTCGCGCTCGCAGGAAAGAGGAACGAAGAAACGCTTCACTTGAATCGATTATACGATTAAAGGACGAGTACGACGCAAACGGGAGTATTCCCATTTAATAAAATTATACTACAGCGAATCTGCAATCGAATGATTTAGAAAATTTGTTGCAATACTCGCCAATCTTGATTTTCGTCAAAAATATCATAAATTATAATTAGATTAAATTAACATAGTAAATATTTCATTTGAAAAATATCGATCATATCGAGTAATTTTTTTCATTAATATTAATCAACTTAAATTCCTTAAGCACATTAAAACTTTATTTTTTCACATATCTTGAGTTATTATTGAATGACTGAATAATCACTTAACGATGAAATGGCTTTTTCTTTGTTTTTTGTCTTCCCTGAAAATTAAGCAGAAAATAAGAATTTTAAAGTAATAGTCAAGTTGAAGAGATTTAGGATAATAAACAAATAGAAGTTGCTCCCAGACGATTAAGGAAATTTTTCTAAAAATCGTGTTTTCCATAGTCGATATAAGTTTACTCGACACTGCAGCTTAATTACCTCGTTACTGCAGCCATACACTACTTTCTGTTGGGTCACTCGCAAGATCTCATCCGTCCACGGCGGAAAGAAGCGAAAAGAAAGAGGAAAATGGTACTTTCAACCGAGATTAAATACTAGTCTTCCACAGATAAATGAGAGGAACGAAATAGAAAAATCATACCACGGTTACACATAAACGAGCAATTGTTTAACAAAAATAGCTCGACCCGCTAAGAGAGTTAAACAATGTGCATTATAAATGTTTAAGAATACGAAGAAACGGAGAGCGAAAAATTAAAGAAGAATGATGCTGATGAAGGAAGATGCGACCATTTAAAGATCCTTTGAAGAAAGCAACGCGCTTTAAACGATTTTCTTCCTTTCTATTCTTTTAATTTCGATGTAATTTTCAACTAAATTTAACACAATTTACATTTAAATAACATCATTTAGAAATTAAATGAAAATTGGCTTGAATAATAATAATTAAAAATTAAATCAAAATTGGCAAATTAGAGCGTAGGTGGTTGGAGTGCAAGAAAGAAACAATATACTTCCTTTTTTCTAATTAGTTTTAATTCGTATATTTCCAAATAAATATTATTATTAAACTTCATTTAGATAATTTAGTACATTCAAGTATTTAGGTATTAAATATAAAAATATAATTGTCCTTATTTCATATATTTTTTATTAATATTATATATTTTTCTATTCTCTCTATTTAATTATAATAAAATTATTTCATTTCTCCATCAAGCGCTTATTTTAAGCTTACTAATTTACATTTATATGGGGATTCTGGTGACACGCTGACCATCTAATCCCACGAATATGATGTACGAGAATGAACTCTGATTGAAACTCATCGCGTTCGCGATTTCGTACGAATAAAGCACGCACCATCCATACTGTAAATCGTGGGATTTCCCAATGCGAATGTGCGGTCGCGTTTGCATTTCGTTCCGTCGTGTGACAATAAATGACTATTTCCGCGTAAACGTAAATCCGGCACGACGGGAAATGAGGATCAATACTCTCTGAAGAAAATTGATATTTACCATTAAATATATCATTAGAATTGACATACACATATATTAAATTATTATATAAATAAATATATGTTGTCTCACATATAAATATATTATTCTTTCTCTGATTCATTAATAAATATGAAAATAAATGAATTATTATATAAATAAATATATGTTGTCTCACATATAAATATATTATTCTTTCTCTGATTCATTAATAAATATGAAAATAAATGACTGCTACATGAGATTATAAATTATAAATAACAGCAAGCAGCAGATTAAATTAAAAAGAAATGAAAATTAAATAAAATGCACATGTGTACATATAATATATATAATATATATGTAATATATATCATGTTTATATAGAAACCATTTACAATCGATATAAATAACATAATTATACAGAGTATTAAAACAATTACATTTGTAGATTCCTTGACTATTTTTCAAGTTTAAAGTTAGATTTTTCTTTAGTGAAAATGTTGAAATCCCATTTTCCCTCGTTATATCGTCTTTAACAGATAAAAATACTTCAAAACGTATTTTCTAATGGTTAGAGTAATCAATAGCGTCTGTGGAAATATTACTTCATTATTTCATAATAGCCAATTAATTAGTAATATAGGTCTATGGGAATTAATGTTTTAAAATTTTAATTTTCAATTGAAGAGGTAAGCAGAAGGATCTAAATGAAGTAACTCAGGAAAGTAAACTCTTTGGCAGAAGCAAATAATCTTCACCTTTAACATTAAAGATATAATAAGTTAAAAATTTTATACAATGTAAAGGTTATTTAATTTAATACATATTTGTATTTTATAAAAATATAATGTAATCTTTTCCTCAGTAAAAGCATATTTTTAAACATATCGACCAAATTGTTTTGAAATTTGAACTTAAAAATTATCATTTCTCTATCTTTTCAGTTTTTCTTAATATTATTATATAATTAGCGTTCTACAATCATCTATAGCAATTTAGTTCCATGAATTCTACACTTTTAAGTGGATAAATGCGTGCTCGCACATTCATATCGAAATTCGCTACGTGTCTCAACGATTACTCTTCATTTCGCAGACAGGACACCCGTCGTCGTCGTCGTCGAGATCCGCCTTCATGATCTCACGTAGATCTTTGTAGAATACGCGCTTCCACCCACCCGTTCGTCGCGTCGCACCAATGCGAATAAATTGAGTATGGAGGTCTCCGCGGCTGAGAAGAGATTATGGTAATGCGAGATTACGTCGTATTTAAATGGAAGCCGCTTGCTACCTCGTCAGTAGTTTGCTATTAATGTCAGACTTCCGTGCGACTCTTGCGCCTGCGTGAATGATAATTAGAATAATAATGCCGATTTGACAAAGAGCTAACGAAATACCAAAGTTAATTGAAATATTTCGAACCGATGATAAACGGATGAAATTGAACATGTAAAGTAATTATAGGCGACATGCCAGCGGAATTAAAGCAGTACAAAGTTAAAGGCGTTATTACAATAACAATTATGGATTAACAATAATTTCGAGACAATATTTGATCTATCTTTTAAAAAAACTAAATCTCAAGATATTTAAAAATGTTCTTGGATAAATATTTAACATGAGAAAGTTTATATCAATCGCATTTACTATTAAATTTTATTTTGAAACAATAAATTTAATAGGATATAATTATTTTTAGCGTTAAATCGTATATCCTATACGTATGCACGCCAAGAATATATGCGAATCATAGTGTTTCTGGTGAAATTCTCGCCGAATTTAGGGGAGAAAAATGATCCCGACTTCGGAATTACTCAACTCCTGGTACTCTTCCCTCTCCTATCATTAGGCCGACTAATTTATTATCCGCCATTAAAGTACGATTACTCGTTCTTCTCCACACGACCTTGACTAAATTGCGACCATTACGGGAAAACAAATACGACATACGACGAAAGAGGATGTCGGCATTTAAACAATTTTTTTCACGTCCATTCAATGGTAGATTAGAAACACGTGTCATCATTTTTGTAACAAATGCATCTGGATATACGATCAACGAAATGAAAATCTAATACAACAACAATAAATCTGAATGGGCCAGAATTAATATTTTGTATACTAAATACATAATAATATTGAGTTCATTAATTTCTTTATTTCAAAAATAAATTGCTATTTGCAATAATTTCTTATTAATTAAATAATTGACATTATTACATTAAAAGTCAACTAATGGAAACTTTTTACTAACTTTTTGGTTCAGGCACCAGTGCATGGCACGGTGCTAGCAGGAGCCAATTTGCACAGAGAATTTAATTTAAAAATGTGGCCGAGCAGAAAGGATTAAAGACGAGATTACGCGGTGAAAAAGTATGGAAATTTTACGGGCATCCGGCATAATTAGACACGATCAAGCGATTTATTTTCAACATTAAGTTAATCGAACCAAATGACAACAACGATTTGCTATAGTTCTCTAATTCTATGTATAACTTACGGAAATGTGCAAATTTTTGTCCAATCAAATTTTGATATTCATACGGTATTCTTTAAATTTAACATAATCTGTTTTAACAAAATTTAATATAATTTAACATTTATTATTTTAAATTGTGACAGAAATTGTGTTATTTTGCATGAAAAATAAAATAAATATAAATATACTTGCCATATACATGCACTAATTTGCTATAAAAAAACTTTTAATTTAAAATAGAAGTACTAATTATAGATATTAATGGGAATACTAAAGATTAATCAATTTTTACATTACGTCGAAATCTTTCCTGACGACGTTTCTTGACTAAAAATTTTTTTGGTGCATTAAACGCAATATAAACCATGAAAAGAATCGCTGTTGAAATATTTAGAAATACCAAAGAATCTATCATGAAACTGCAGGGTCGAATCTCATTCGGTAGCGAAGGAATAAACGGCGAAGGAAGACTCACCAGGAATGTAAGTTATTCAGGGAATTCACGCGTAGACGGAAATGGCTGTAAAAGAATTTAATATCGGTACACATATCGCGCCAAACAACGTGCATTGCTGACAATATTTGGCATTTCCCCTTGTGTAATTAGTTTTACCTTGATTTAATTTCTTTAACAATGCCTTGGAAGATTAAAACGATCGATCAAAGACAACGTAGAACGCTGTTGACAATCAGTATCTCTTAGGTCTTAGGTGAGAATGTCAATATTTTACTTTATATAAAAAAGCGATATCCCATTTCTCTCATCGAGGCAACAACAAGATGAAAATGTAAATATAAATAAGACATAAATATACATATACATATTTTAAAATTTAAAAAAGTTGTTCTTTTCAGAAAATAAATGGTTTTCTAAGAAAATAAATGAGTATAAAAAAATAAAAATCCTTCTTAATTCTTTACCTCTGAAAATTTAATTCGATAATTAATTTGCAGTGACGCAGTGAGTTGATTCTCTTAATCTGGAATTTTTATAAAACACTGAGCTGAAGATACACCGATAAAGTCCAAGCAATTTTGTGTCGGGAAAAGGTTCACGAACGTATTGAATATAACAAACGAAAAACAGAAAAGTGCGCGAAAAGCGGTAAGTAACAAAAAGTCTTATAAATTTTTCGATCTGTTTTATGTTGTTCGTAAACCGTTCGCTTATTTTACAAGTTTTCATTAAAATTAAAAGATCCTACTCCTCATTTATATGCCACGTAGTCTGTCAAATATATAGTAGTTATAGAATCATTACGATGTCTTGATTTTATCATTCTTAAATAGATTTCTGAAATCTATTTTTTATGATATCCAGAAATAATTTCAAACAATTTTAAAAATGTATTTATATATATAAAACAATTTTTTTTACAAACACTATATCTTCTAAATATATTTTTGAGCAACTTATTTAAGATTTTTCTAGTAAGCTTTAATAAGTTATTATTTTTATCACATTGTTTTTTTACGTAGTATGATAATTAGTCATGTATATTATATTCAAAGTTAAAACGTTTTCCTAAAATCGTTAAAACTAATTTTGTCTAGATTTAAAAAAATATATCTAAATTACATTTTAATTAAAAAGTTGAAGAGAAGAATTTATGTCATTTTTTTTTAAATTAAGATGTAATATCTAGCTAAATAATGTCAATGTTTTTTTCTCTATGATACTTGAAGTTAATGATTATTAGCTTTATGCGGGGCCACAGGACTTAGAAATAATCGATATAATATTCAGTTCCAATATTGACGAGTTGAATATAATATATTACACATTTTGTCACACAATCCTCACATACAAATTCTAATTTTATAATCATTTTAAAAAATGACACTAATAAAATTAATTTTCGTGCTTATTTGCAAGATTATGCTTTCTAAATATAAATCATAAAATTGAAAATGTGCACATTGGTTAAGAATAGAATATTCCAGTATATGTAGTTAATACGCGGAACCAAATATATATTGTACTGAATTCAGTATTGATTTTTCCGGCAATACATAAACTGAATAACGGTCACTGATTTCGGAATCAGCTGTTTCAATGTATAACGATTACTTGAAACAATTTTATGTACCAAATTTAGAAATTGAATAATGCTTCGCAAAATTCTAATGAATAACGAGCAAACATTTTTGCTGTTTATCTGTGGCATAAACTATTCAATATATTGAAAACTTTCATCAATACTTGAGAAAGTTTGATCGATATCATACGAAGCAACAATCAATATTATAATGACATATAACTCAATCAAATTCGTAACAATTATTGATTTTTTTCGATTTGACGTTATATTTCATTTTCATAGCATATATATTTTACATAAATGAAATCTCTGTTTTATACATATATATGGTTTATCTTTTATAAAAGCAAATGGATAATATTTTATTCGGATTTCATTGGAATCATTAATAAACGCGTTCAATGCATCAGTGAATATATCAAGATTGGAAATGTTATATATTTTAATATATCGTTAATCTGAAATTTTTTAAGAACATACATGTATATATATATATATAATTAATTGTTAAAATATTTATACATTTTTCTTAGTAACGCATGCAAAATTTAATTTTATACACTAAAGATTAAATTCTATTACAATAATTTTAAATACAATATCAATTTCGAAATTGAATGTTTGCTATAAAAAGAATATTTTATTCACAACTTAAATCCATCGCAATTTCACAACACAAATTCAAACAATCTTTGATTAATAGAAACCATCACATCGATTCTCGAATACTACGTAATCCCATACCTATCGCTGCTTATCTGACCCACTTTTGCGCGTACGTTTGCTATATAAAAAGAACTATAGAGAAAAATTTCTGGCTTAATCATCCTTCCGTCACGTACAGCTGTGAGTATCGTCATCGTCACAACGACGACGCACCTTGATTTCGCGTGTTCCTCATTCCCCTCTAAAAAATAATAACAATAGCTTAATCCGGATGAAACTTCGAATAAATATGCCCCAATTCCAAAGATTTCTCTTTAAATCCTTCGTATAAGAATAACAACTCACCCTTAAACTCTCGATGTTCTGCAGAAATAATTGTCCAAAGGGTCCGCCTATTAGATAATATAAAAAGACAAAAAATATATAACTTGAACGAAATGGTTTTCGATATTATTCCATTTTTGCAATAATTAAATGAGGCGAATTCAAAATTAAGATATATAAGCATAATGCCGAAATAAGCCTAGAAATAGCACAATATTCCTTATTCATTGTTAGAATTTTTTTTTAAATATGTATAAAATATATCTTCACAGATTTGTCATTCAATTCTAATAATTTTCTGAGTTATAGAAAAAAATCGTATTATACGAAAATAAATTAAAATCAAATTCCTTATATAATATTTATCAATATTTATTATATGTCAATATTAATATTCTAGAAAAAGAATTGTTTGATTTTGTTTGTACTAAAGGATCTTTTTACAAAGTTGAATGGGTTAATAAGCCGTCTTTTACAAGATAACTTTGTGTACTTCAATTTGCACGTAGCGATGATCGTGATCACGAGAGAAGTCTGTGTGAAGTCCGGCTTTAACTATTTCCTACCGGCCGCAAACAAGTGCGATGTGACCCAGTCTGCCTTTTTTTAATGAAAAAAGTATGAAGAGCGAAAAATAGGGTGAAAGCGACACCGGTATTTCGCATTCTCGAGCATTCCATGGTAAAAGAGATAAACGCATGCCCTCGAGCTTAACGAAAGCTAAAAACGCACCAAAAGTGCGTACTTTTGAACAGTCTTCGCGTAGAAAGCAAATTTTTATTCTACAGCGAATTATAATATAAAATGCTATTAAATAGCTATAATAAAAAATTCCATTAATTGAATGAACGTTTGTCAAGCATTATTTTCACAAAGTATTATTAAATCTCATAAAAGGTTCATATGGAAAAAATTACGAAACTTTTATATTTACGTTAAACTTATATATATATATATAATGCACACAGATAAAAATTTATAAATCTCTTATTGTTTGGTATATAATTTTAAAAATATTATTGTTCATCTTATTAAATATACATACTTAATTCTAATATTATATATAATACATTAACAATGGAAAAATTGTTTATAGACCGAATCAATATCTTGATTTAATTCGGCTAAATGTGATGGGTATTTGTGATAACATCGCTATTTGTGATAAGATCACATTATTTGCGATAATCGCGCGATGTGCTTTCTTCTTCATTAAATATTTGCTACGATCAATTTATTAGAGATTCTATATATAACAAGCAAAATAAAGTTTTTGTCTCTAAAATAATGATTAAAATAGTACGATGCATTTATTGGAATAACGGTTATGCATAAATAGCGATTGCTATAAATATCTCGTTACACGTTGCACGACAACTTTTTGATCGCGCTTTGTATCCACTTATCCCAAAACATTTGAAAATGCGTATCGACAAGAATTATTTGCACTCACGACATAACAAAGCACTTTATTCTGCCATTCACATGTTGATTGCAGTGCAATTCACTCATACTCATGCACAAGCGTTCTCTTTTTAAATATCAATGTACAAGAATGTTTCAAACGCTAAATTTAATTACAAGTCTCCTTTTTCCCTAAAAACAAGCTATACAATACTGAATTACAGAGTACAAAATACTGAATTACTGAATTACAAAATACTGTTATAAGCATTACAATCTTCACCAGGCGAAAATAAGATAGTAGAAATAAATTTCTAATTCGTTCTCTCCAAAAATGACTAATTTTGTTTTCTTCCATGTCTTATTCATTAACAGTGATTTTTCTAGAAATCATTAACTATCCCTTTAACTATCGTCCGCGTTTAATATTCGCAGAAGGAAGTAAATTTTTTTCTTTAACCGTTTTCTAGTTATGGCGGTTTAATTATAAGTTTTATCAAACGGATGCATTGGAGGATACGTGTAATTATTCTCGACATGAACTTCTATAAAGGAATACCTCTACATAAAGTACAAGAGAAAGAAAAAAATAATATACCATTGTTAAGCATAGTTATGATTATCATTTACACAATTTAAAAGATTGTTTCTTGACTCACTGATTGGCCATAGAAAGTAAGCCTAAAAAACAGATTTCATTTTCCTTGCATGAAATATTTGATAAATCCTAAAAAAATATAGAAAAAAATTTGATTTTGTTTGTTAAATAAATTTCATCTTATTTAAAAATATATTTAAGAGCAATGTGTTTTTTCATCTTTCTAAATTATATTTGAAATAAATAGATGAAAAGAGCACGTTGTGGAATTAATCCATTATAATCTTTACGTTTCTGAAATATATCATGGCGTTCTTTATCTTCAGGATTTAAGTTATCAGTTATGTACATACATGCTTATATTATTTTTATTATCATTATTATTATTTATTATCATTATTTATCATTATTATTATGATCTGCGCTTCGAGAAGTACTTTCATCTTTCTGTGTATGATAACGAAAGCTTCTCTTTCATTACAATCTATTATCGCCATCCTCAAAAGTTGGTAACTGCACTTTCTCGCATCATCTAAAATCGGATGATACCACGCGAACTCATTATACTCGACTCCCCCCGGCGATTTGCATAAATTTTCCACGACTGGAAATGAAATTGCCCACAAACTGTGTCGGATAGTGCAGTTCGGGCGTGTTCTAAGCAATCGTTAACGACGTGAACGCGGCAGACATATGCGAGGAGCGCATTGTTCGAGTTATGAAGATTAACCTTATGCATTTCAGTGATAGTGAAACAATGACAAACTTTAATGCGAATAAATATAATGATGCGGAAACTGTAAGAACAACTGTATATTTCTTCTAAATGCATCAACAGTTAATTTCGTAAGTTAAGACAAGTTAATGTTATATTACGCTTAACTTATTCGTATTTTTAATATAATGTTTGAATGCATAAAAAGAAAATTTTTCACAAAAGTTCTAATTTTTATTTATCTTTTTGCTGTTATTTATATATGATTAACAGCAAGATTTTTAAATAATTTAGATTGAATAATAATTGTATAGTAAATAAATAATATTTTTTTCTCTCTCTCCCTCTCTGTCCTTGTTTTTTTTTTATATTTCTTTTTATTCTATACATTTATATTATTACAGTTTATGCATAACTTATGCATAATTAGATAAAGTTAAAAAATAAATAAATTTATATGTAATGTAACACTCATTAATGATGCGTAATGTGTTGATTAATTGGATTTCATCCTGTGTATCTGTATAAAATTTGCATTTCATAATAGCTTTATGCACTTTTTAGCAGCAACGTATACCGTGAACTTCATCGATAATCCAACATCATAGAGCAACCTGGTATCATGATTTAATACCGGCCGTTGCGGCGCCATTAGCCGAGCTCGTATAATTTCTAGCCCCTGCGCATTATTCGCTTTAAAAAGCTTTCCGATGCTCGCAGTTGCATACACTTTCTCGCTGCACCACCCGTTAACTCGGCAGACAGGTGGAAAAAATCCGTCGCGCGTGTAGGTGAAAATATAAAAATAGATAAAGTATATACATAGAACACATATAGTTATGTATCGATGCATTCGCGTACACACACATATCAACGTTGATTTATCGGATAGACTTAGGATCGACGATTAAATAACGTTGAGAATTTTCCATATATTCTAAAAAATGTAACTGATCGGTTAAAAAATTTGACAACAAAATTAATAAATAATATTCTAAAGACCCAATTTTTTTAATGCATCTAAATTAATTAAAATAATTAAATAAAGTAAAATTAAACAAATTTCCAGATACAATAAATGTTATAGTAACTAAACATGTAGCATTAAATAAAATAAGTTTTATTATTTAAGCGTTATTTAAGTTATATATTGCTTTACTTATATTAAATATAGATTTGTATAATATGTTATTTATAATATCGAAATATATAATTAAGAGTATGATATCTTTTCTTGATGCTTCGTATATATATATCTGTCCACGTAATGGTACATTTTAGCAAAAATACCTTATTAATGTCAGTCTATTAGATTGTCGACTCAAATTTCCCTCAATCAACTCTTGCGCTCGGAGACTTTCGGAGACACTTTTATTAAAAATATGAACTTACTTTGTCATGTGTTATAATTGTCCTCCATTCGTCTATCCCAAGTTTGCGAGAGAAAAAGAAAGAACATGTTGAAAAGTTCATTCATTTAAAATATTTACGAATTTTTCTCAGAAATGACATTTACTATTTTACAAAAAAGCTGAAGCATCAATATGATAAAAATTAAATTGTAATGACTGAATATAATCAACATTTTGGAGCAAATTAAGAGTTGTTACAAGACTAATAATCATGAGAGTAAAATTATGTCAACAAAGAATCATGAGAATAAAATAGTGTCATGTGAAAATTAATGGATAATTATAAAAATTAAAGATAAAATGATAATAAATATTAAACAAATTATAAACTATATAATTGGTATACTAAGTTATAAAAATAAATGGATCTACAGAAATGAAAATAATTTACTATAGTTTGATTACGATCAATAATAATGAAGGAAGAAATAGTCACGTAAATGCTTAAACTTAATCATTATTCAGGAAGTAAAAGTCGACGCGCGTTGAAGCACTGCGAGTGCAATGCCATGCAAATAATAAGATACTCGAAGGAGATTTGAGTGTGCGCTAACTGGAAGTGTGCATTCTTCGCTCGCTAAAAAAAGAATCTTAGTATAAGAAATGAATGCAAAATAATGTAAAAAAACGTAGAAAGCAAGGGAAAAAGAGAGAGGCGTATCCAAAGATTTACTGAATCTCTTGCTAGTTGTCCGCTTCCGTGCTGTATGTCCTCTCTTCGCGATACCCTTTTAAAGCAGCCGTAAATTTATGTTATGCAAATACGGATTTCCACAGGAAAACATCGCAAGAGAGGAAGAGTGACATTTCCCTCGCCGCGGCCAAGGAAAGAATAAAATTCGCTCTTTGTCGTTTGATTGTCAACGAAAGTTACATTGCTGTTGCATTAATATAGAACGATCGTAAAAATTAACAAATAAACAAGTATCTTATGAAATAATTTTGAATATCAATCTAAACTTTTTCAATATTTTTAATGGCGCATTAAAAAAATTAATATTAAATTTTAATAACATGAACAAACACACATATGTATATATAAATAAAATTACAAATACATATATAATGAAAAGATATATGTGCAATAAAAAAAGATGAAAATAATAAATAGATTATACTGACAACAGTATGATTATTATCTATAAATCTCAACAAAAGAATATTTATTTAAGACTGGGATAAAGAAGCATTCGTGCGATTAACTGAACAAATTTTTTCTTTTATTTAACTTAACGAATTTCTGTGAGACGTGACGCGGAATAAAATCGAATTCATAAGGGCGATTCGATAACAACAATCACAGTGAATCACCACCATAATGCCGTCGATTTAAAGTGGAAGAAGCAATTTGTGGAGCAAATTCGTTCTTATTTTCATGCGTGTCACGAACAGACGCTTATGATCGTAATCTATGATTAGCAAATGCGCAATCAATTTTTAACGTATAAAAATTTCTTGAAATAATGCTTACGAAATTTACAAAATTTAACGTTAATTTAACAAAAGTAAATATTCCATATGCAAGAAAAAAATATAAAAAGCTAAGTTATAATGTAGTAGAATAATAAATCGAGAAATAAAGAATTAGTAATACATGAATAATCAATACAAAGCTTACACGCACACACACATATGTGATTTAATAACTTAAAAATGTAATTTAAAGATTTAATTACTTGCATATATATGTAAGAAAAATTGTCTTTCTTCTAAAATACACAAAGATCCAAAGTTTTATCTAACATGATATTAATCGTTGTAGCATGATTATTCTAGGTCGCTCAATATAATATCCTAGGCTTGAGGCGCAAGCAAAATGTTTTATTCACTCAACTATATTAACAACATAATATTCACCCTATCTTTAGGAGACAGGTTTATAGTATGACACTTTGACGTTATACATGGTAGACGTTTGACATGAAAATTATCTAATATAAGCTCATCCTCCTGTCTCGTCATTCTGAGCCTTCCGCTCATATACGCAATATGTGCTTATGTATGAGAGACACAACGTCCACATGCATAATGCAGAAGCACGTGGGTGATGCATAAATATTTAGAATTGATTTCTATGTGGCGCATAGTCAAACATTAGCGACAAAGTGGCATATGTTATAATTTCAACAGAGACAGCATATTATCTTGATCCTCTCTTTAAAAAAAAAATATATATATATATATATTATTTATATATATATGTATAACTAAATAATATATATGTATATATATATATGTGTATATATATATATATATATATATATATATATATATATATATAATTTAGTTATTTTTAAATTAAAAAGGAAAAGAGGAAAAAATAAGTATGAATTTTACAAATATTTGCATGTATATATAAAAATCAAACATTAGTTAAAATATTTTTATTTAATTATTTATATTAAATAATTAAAGAAATTGTAAACATTTTGTACCTTATTATATGTATATTAAAATTAATTTGTTCTATTTTTTCAGAATAAACGGAAGGAAATGTGTGTGTGTGTATATATCTCATAACATAAAATCGATAAACAATGTTAAAAATACTATTATTTCTATACAAATTTCGATTTTCGTAAAATATGAATAGCAAGCAAATATTCAAATATTTTCGCGTGAATAATTCAAGAAAAGAAAAACTGACACTCGGAAAATCAGAACGCACATTGGAAATCTTTAAATAAATCTCTTTAAATGGAAATTATCAGCCGACTACTATGATGCAGAGAATGAAGTGGAATATAATGTAGGATGTTACTATTAATACATTTTCAAAAGTTTAACGGAAACAATTTATTATAATAGTTATAAGTGCTTGCACGTTTGCTTTAAAATTTCACAATGAGTTGATAAGCTGAAGAACAATATTCTGCAACATTTCCTACGTTGTTTCAACGATTACTTTCTAAATATCACGTTTTATTTTGCTCATTAATAAAATCATATCTTTTCATTAAAATAATTAATATTTGTGTTCCTTTAAAATAGCAAAGTTTTGAAAATCTTTTAATAATATAAAACAGATTAGCTTATCATTTGATACATGTAATAAGATGAAATAGACCACAAAATAATCTATAAAACAATTGTAACAATTATAGCAATCTAAACAGTGTCCATTTTACACATTATTATTGTGAGATTTCCTACTGAAATTATATATAACATCTATCTTTTCTCTCTTTAAAGTAGAAATTAAATTATACACATGTTTTTCGTAATAAATGGAAATATTTTATCTTATATTTTTATATAATTATAATATTCACGTGCAGGTAAATTCTGAAAATTATTTAGCGTGGAAACTCGTAATAATATGTTAATAAAGTTTAATATCACTGAATGAGCATTAAACGTACAGCGCGTTTATGAAAATCAAAATTATAATAATTGCGTAACATCCAATGTGTATAATTGTCAGCATAACATTTCCATTTCAATTCACTAGTGCAGGTTTAAATTCCCTTGTGTTCGAGCATTAATGATAAAAATGATTAGCTGATACGTCATGCATTCTAAGGACGATCAATCGCTCATTTGTCACTAGTCCTACTTAAGTATCAGTTTGAATCGCGCTCAAACCACGTCATGGAAACTGTCAGAGTGGGAAATAGTTCGCCAACTATTTCTGCATACATGATAGCCAAGTTTCTAACCGATATTCGAGTCGCGTACAAGTCATATATTAGTAGTTTCGACAAGTAATCTTCGTTATTCTAAACGTATCGTTCTAAAGATCAGTCATTCTTCATTTGTCTATTAATCGCTGTAGCAATCAACCGCGTACCTTCTTATTGTAACAAGTAATATAAATGCAAATCTATCTGTACACTATATTACATCGTTAATTATTTCAATAAACAAGGAGGATAATCAAATTTCCGATATAGAATTTTGCTTGGGATGGGATTTATGATATCAACATAACATGTATATCATCGAGAGTACATTCTCGACAGAGAAATTGAAGTTATTCGCATCTATGAATCGTATCTCAAACAAACGCTTCATTAGTCAAAATGCGCATGTTGCCAACGAAATTGCGGAGAAGTACAACTCCGCGCGTGTCTAGGGCGAAGGAAGTGATTTAGCGAATTTCTTCGCGAGAGCTGTAACGTCGTCTGTTCCTATCACGAAATATGATTGATTGTGATCGTGAATTCAATTAATATTGAAAGTTTAGAAAGACGAGAACAATAAAGAACGTCAAAAACAAACAATAAAATTGTATTGATAAATTATCAAATAATGTCAGATAATATCTGCAAATAAAAAAAAATGTTATTAATCTGATTCGTGAAAATCACAAACGATGCAGTTATATAGAAATAATTTCTCTTCCACGTCACGATTCGCAACTATAGCGCTATGAGAGATAGGATTTTGAGCTGCGGATTTTGTTATATACCGACTACCTCGGGCGTATCTCCAGGTGTAAAGAATGAGGAAAGCATTTTCTCAACTTCGTACAAATGGCTGCGACTTAGAAGAAGAATAATAATACGCATCCCGCACACCTGTGAAGATAAAAGATCGCTTGCCAACATAATTCGAGGATAAACAGTTCACGTTTGGATCACATCTACAGAATCGAATAATAATTAACTTATACAAGGCAGCAATTATTTAACTGATTAATACAGTTCTCTAACAGAATACTTCGATAATGCAAATATTTATATGAATATTTGAGAAATATAGCAGTTCTTATAATTTAAAAGCCGTTATAATTAAATGACATAATTTTATCTTATGGATATATCTAAAGTGTATAAATAATACTTAGTTTACATATTTTAATGTGGTTTCAAAAACTACGCATGTGGGTGAATATTTATGATCGTACGGAACAACAATTGTCTGTATTTGCAGTGAATCAATTTCCATCACTTTTACTCGAATAATATTTGCACAGTAGTTTTAGAAAATTCACGAATCCCGAATAATTAATATTTAATATTTGAGTAGAGAGAATTTTCAATTTACAGTTTATTTTATGAGCGAAATGTTTCAAAATTTTATCAGAGTAAATAAAACAAACAAGATTATTTTTAATTACTATAAAAGTTAATTTTAATCTTTTCGTTAGACTTTCAACCGTAGATACATGTATTTCATATATTTCATATATTATACATTTTGTATGTCATATATTATACATTTTGATGTACTATACAATTGCAGATTGACAAATTTATCATAAACAATAAATCAACAAATTGACTAATTTATCATAAACTAAATAAGCGTTGAGAATGTTTCTTGTATATAGAAATATTTCCGTGCTTTGAGATACAACTCATAACATGTCAAACATTTCGCAAAGCAAGACTCGTTTAAAGTGGAACAGAGTACGAGCCATGCGAAGTGTATGAAAGCTATCATTCGTTGGAACTGGTAATGACGAAAGACAGTTAACCGCGACGGCGGAAGTCACGAACTGTCTCTGTGAGAAATGCTCCACATCCTCGCTTTGCGATGCGTACTTAGTGCAGAAATTGCCTACGTTCTCTCCCGTTTCTCTCTTTCTCTCTCTCTATATTTCTCTCGACAAATATCATTGCTCTACGTTCTATAATTACAAATGTCAAGATAAATCTCAAAGATCGAGATAATCATCGATTTCACAGGAATCGCATGCTTCCGGTTTGTCGATAAAAGTGAGAATTAGAGATAGTGATCTCGTGCAGAAAACTCATTAACTCTTTCATTCCATTACAAGAGAACGTGCACATGAAGAACATAGATTCGATCACATGCGCAAGAAACGCATATCGATTCCTATGTCTCATTTTCGAAAGATGTCTTAACGAACGAATTTTTTTATACATGGAAATAAAGCGATGTGTCTTGAAAAAATTATGGTAATTAGGTAAAATTAAAAATTCACATGTTTTTCTACTATTTTTATTTCCAATATATATTTGATGTAATTAAAAGAAGAAAGTATATTATTTTATGGAATACACAAGATTTACAATATTTCCTAGAACTATTTTATGATAAAGATAGGAATTGAAAAAAAATTTACTTTTAAAAATTTACGTAATGTACTTTTATATATAAATATAATAAAAATAAAATCCTATTACATAAATATATTTTAACTAGATACTTTTTGACATGTTCAGAAATCATCGTATTATCATCGATTATTAATTAAAATTTGAATAAAGTAAGAGACACACATAAAAAAAGACTTCTTTTGTTGGAAAATATGTTGAAATATTAAATTACGAAGTAGCTTTATTCTGCAAAACAAATACACACACATACACTCTCTTTATCTCTTTCTCTCTGTCTTATTGTTGATGCATCAGCAATATGTGTGATCTCATGATGACGACACGTCAACAGACAGACCATGTACTATTCCCGATGAACGCGTATCCAATTTACAGTAGCAACGGATAAACAAGCGCGCAATAAATTATTTGCAATATCTGCATGTTCCCCTATTATTCCCATTTTGCTGTAATAGAGAACCTTGTACGCACAGGGACCGATGTCCCTTTGGTATGACTCCAACGACGCAGCGCGAGACGACGTATCGATTAAAAAAGCAGCATCACTAGTGTTAATGGAAGTGACACGCGCGCAACTGCGATATTACTGCAATATTGGCAATATGTAATTATAAAATGTAATCATGTTACAAGATTTCTGAAAAACCATCGAAAAAAACGTGATACAAAAATATATATTAATTATATATTAATTATAAATATGTAACATACTCTCCATTAATAAAATTATATTATATTAAACATTTCACGGCTCATGAGATTCCGCGAATGTAAAAATTTGAGAAATATTTACTTTAAATAATTATTATCAATTTTTTTTAAAATCTATTAGATATCATTATGATATAATTTCGATCCTTGCAAACTTTAAATGATGGCTTTCATTAGCGAACAATCGAATGCAATGCAAGTTAAGTTTCGTCGATCGAGTATCGATTACCACGAATAGCTACAGCAAGGAAATCGAGGAAGAAAGGAGAAAAAAACATTGCCTGTTTAACCTCGCTTTCTGCTTCCGCGAGCAAGGCAAACACGTTCAGGATCTCCCTCATGTGAGCTTCACGAACGTGCTACACACCAATTCCACGTCGAAACGCGAGCCACGTTCGTCGCAACTTCATTTTCAGACAAGTACGGGATACTTTATCGTCGGCTATTGTGTACTCTCAATCTTGAATTCATATTTTGAGCCGGCTTTCAAAGGCACAAGTAGACGCTATTAACTTTTTGATAGAAAACTTTTGTCAAAGATATATGTATGTTATCCTTATAATAAATTTACAGAGAACTTTAAGACGTATAATTACATACATTTATGCATTTAGCAAAAAAATGATTTCATAAGTTCACGAGAAAGTTTGACATATAGTTATATAACTTTTTATCTTATATAACTTTTTAGTTATATAACTAAAGTTATATAACTAATCTCTCTTTAAATAATTACTACATATTTTTAAGTACATTTTTTTAAAGTTAAATAATTAGAAAATTATCTCTATCGTGTTGTAAAATTTTAAATATTATAAATTGTTCAATAATTAGAGAAATAAATTGTATTAATCAATAAGTAATTCAGTATTATATTCAATATTATATTATTAAATTTAACGATTATATGCATATGCAGTCATGTCATCTCAAGATCGAGCGAAACGTGCGACCCATGCTAATTAGTCAAATCGATTCCCAACCGATGAGCCTTATTAAACTGGATTAATTGATTTGATTGTGTTTAACAAAAATTACATCACTCAAATCTCATTAGTTGTCCGTTCGTGTTATTTTAATAATTAAAACATAATAAGTTCTTAATCAAACGACAATCTCCATGTAGTCTGAACTATATTCCAATAAATTTGTTCGTTTCGAGTGCATCTCATTGACGTTTAACAATTTATCGAAGTTCCTTGATTGTCAAATTTAACGAGCAAATAATGAATCAATAGTGAATTTATACTTAATTCCCTTAACGACAGAGAAATTCGCCAATAAATGCCTCTGTTTTAATGTAGAGTCTCGGCATCGATTGGTTCATGACATTTATGAGCTATGAACGATACTTCAAGTGTGATTTCTCAAGATAATTGTATCTGTACATACTTTTTTACATTTAAAGCGTTTAAAATACTTTCGTATAAAATCATAACATTTTTCTTACATCGTTTATCACATATTAATATGTGTAGACACATATTAATATTCTAAAGTTTATATTTTTTGGATTAATAATTAAGTTGTATAAAAAACTTGATTATTAATTTTATAAAATATATTTAGAGAAATATATTTAGAGATATTTAATTCTTATTTTGAAAAATCCCATATTTATTTATCTTCTTTAGATTAATCTAAACTACTATACATTATTTTCCTAGCAAGACTCATTCGATGTTATCATTGTCCACAGCCTAATTAAAAAACCGCTTTCAATCAAGCATACGAAAATTGAATACTCGATTGAACTTTGCTGTTGAATGCGAATGAGTCTCGAAAGAACGGCATCTCGATTGATCCCTTTTGGGGTTTCTAGCTGAACGACTTTACTTACCCTTTATCAGTCGCCAAAGGTCGAATGCCCGCACAGCTGTGACGTCGGCGGGAAACGTCGCACAGATCGGAGGTCAGCTGAAACAAGCGGAGTAGACGTGGCTTGCACCACTTGGTGCTGGCAGCGGCAAAAGAGCTACGAGATGAATACTATTCACCACCGAGCACAACCACCCTCGCTGTTCGAGGGTGCGCGGACGACTGAGGTCCGCCTCGATCGTCGCCGTGGGTGTAGCTGTGCAGTGGTAGCTAGCTCTCCCACCCTGGCCTTTTTCCTCTCTCACCCTTCGCGGGAAAGCGCACCCTCTCTTTTATCTGCGAAGCTCTGTCTCGGTCCTCTTCTCTCCTTCCGTTTCTCTCTTTTTTTCTTTCAATCCCGAGTTCTCCCTTAACTTCTCGAACTTTTTTATCCTTCTCGCACTCGCCGAAGCGCGTTCTTCGTTCATCCGACTCAGCCTGCCTTTCACGTAGTTTCTCCCTTATTTTCCATCTCACTTGACCCTTCGTTCTTCAGCTATCTTCGTCGCTCTGACGTCGATCTGCTTCCCTATTTCCTTCTATGCATTCCTCCCTTTTGCATTTCGAACTAATGTATTCTTTCTCCAATGCAGTCTTTTCTCTCCTGTTATTTTTCTTCCTCTATCTATGAACGAACCGATACTTTCCCTGTTCTCGCGATCAACTGTGTCTCAGTTGTCTCATTCATCCTGTTTCACTCATATGTGATTCTGTAGTCTCGTTGTCTCTCTCTTCGATTCGTATCGTGTTACTCCCTCCATTTAGGTCTTTGTTCGATCTGTCTCTACCTACTGCATTATTCCTTCTCTCTTGCATTCACGCGTACTATCTTGGAAAATTTCGCACCCTCCGGCATCTCTGTACAGCAAGAAACAAACGCTAGATTCGATTTTCCGATCCAGTCCGTCCTACAGGGGAGAGAGAAGGATGGAAAGTTAACTTCGACAGAGGCGAGCAAGTGAGTGGTGGTAGCCTGGTCAGCGGAAACGACAAAGACAAACGATGACAGCACTATCGTCGAGAAAAGAGAAGGACGGAAGAAAGACGAACGATGCATCCGAGCATAGGTCATCGTAGATGGAAAGGGGCCCCGATTTATTGACTCCCGGGGACTTATCGTAAAACTACTTGCAATTTCGATTGAAAATGCATTTTCCACAGGCAGTACGTGTTTTTGAGCAATCATGAATCTCTTTCAAAGAGAGTACATTTATATATGTTTACCTTCAAAATGTAATACAGTAAAGCAGCTAAATAAAATAATTTGTATAATGTGGATAAATTTTGTACTTTATATCATATATTATTATTTGCGAAATAAAAAATAAAAATTGAAAGAGACAAAAAAGATTAAAGTAAAATTGCAAATGTTTCATAAATATTTTTATATCGTAAAGCATATCTTCATAAAATTTAAAGAAATAATTATGAAGAATTTACAGTGATAAAATTATCATAAATACAATATTTTGTATAATTACTGTATAAAAAAGTTAGTTTTTTTAACTTGTGAATATAATGTACAAATTAAACTAATTCTTTCAATAAGATAAGATCGATCACTAGATAATAATCCACTGGCTGTTATTTAAACGAAAAATCGAATTATTTAGAGAAAATCATCCGATAAGTTAGGAATTAAATTATTTTAATGTAAATAGTCTTTCACAAAGAAATCTGCTTTAATATCATATGTTGGCAAGATTCAACGATATATATATATATGTAAAACAGAGATTTCCAAAAGATTCATATCGCTTGGCGTGTAACAAAATTTATCGTTCGTTTTCAAAATAGAACGAATGTGTGCTATGTAAAACAAACATCAAAAGCCTGTTCCAAAAATCGATTAATGACGAGAATTATCTCTCTCTTTTGCCTTTTTCAATTTTTAAAGACCTATAAAAGTAACAATTCCTTGAAAGTAAATTTTTTGTGACATTTGACACATTTTATACACTCTAATATTCAAAATTATTAAAACATTTTTAATATCACATAATTAAAATATTTTGTCTATTCCATCTTTTCTTCTATCCTTTTTTTCTTTCCTTGCAACTATACATTAAACTAAATCAAGTATCAAAGCAAACAGAATTAGCGTGATTCTAAGTTCCATTCTAACACTTCGTACACTTTCATGTTGCTTGCAACGCGATTCAATCACATGCGAAAAGCTGGAATTGACAATTTCTCATCAGACTAACTTAAATCATTCGTATAGGAATGAGAAATGTGGCGCTCCGGCGACGCCGTGTCTATAACATGAACATCTACGCAGACAGCTTTCAATTTGCTACAAAATAATTTACACTTTCCAGTACAGCGATTCTGCTGGGAAATTTATTGTGAATATGCATGCAGTACTTATGAATATGAATATGAGAAAATTATTATGCCAACGACGAGATGAAGAAAGTTTGCATGCAGAAAAGCTCCTCCCCCTTCTCTCTCTTCCTCTCTCTTTCTCTCTTTTCCTTCTTATTTATCTTCCTTTCCTCTCGAGTTCACCCATAATTTTTTGAAATCTTCAAGAAGACAGGACTTTATGCGAATGAATGGAAAAGTAGCACATCTCGTGATCGATGATAGAAATTTGCGCAAACAAATCGCATTTAAGAATCATGATGCAGGATTACATATGACATTGCAACAAACTATATTTCAGCACACAGAATGTCTGTAATGCTTCCTGCTAGTAAGTCACAACAACTATATTACTCGTGATTTAACGCAATGGTTAGGAAACGTCTACGATGTACGTTAAAATAAACTTTAAGCTATTTATCTAGGAAACGTGAAAGTCAGAAATCAACGATATAAATAATCTGATGTCAAGAAATAAGGTCATACACAATTCAACATTATGAAATAATCATCTAAGCTAACAATTATTTTGTTTGTTGTATGCTGTATAGGAATATAGGAATATAGAATATAGGATTGTATGCTGTATAGGAATGATAAGAAAATTAATTTTTATAAACATCAATTTACATATAAAAAATATTATAAAACATATAGTTCGCATAAATAAATAAATATTTTCTTCATATATGAAGATTGCTCTATATTTTAAAATATAATATTACAATTTCCATTGCAACCACGTTTTAAAAGAAATGATTCGTAAAATATCCGTATAGAGATGTAAGACGAGGGCAAAGCTATTGGATAAACATTGCAGGAAAACAAGAATGGCGCCACAAAGTCGCACGTTTCTGGCGCCATGCTACGTATATATAGCAAACGCGGATAGCTTTTGTATTTTCGTGTCAACAGATTAAGGTACATAAAAAATTTAGTTGCACTCTAAATTATATAATGCAAATTTTGCAATTTAAGTTTGCTTTATTAAAAAATATATAAAAAAAATATATATACATTATATATATATATTTAAAAATACTTTTTATAGAGCAATTTAATTTACAAAACTTGCTTTATATGATTTAAAATATAGCTGAATTTCTTATGTACTTTTATTTATTAACATGAAAATATGAAAAAAAAATATATATATATATACACAGAAAAAAATAAGTGTCAAATCAAAACTTATATACTTAAACTAATACGTTCATTGTTTGGTATATACGCAATTTATAATCTTCTTAGAAGAATTTAATAATTTTAAATTTTAACAATATTATAGTCTTATTTTAATATTGTAATTGTCATCTTAAGAATATATAATTATTTAATTCTACTTTAAGAAAATGATAATCTTTGCTTTAAAAATGTTATTTTCTATCTAACATTGTTTCTTTTCCATTCAAGAAAATTAAATCTTAAATCATAATATATTTTTATTGATTGAACTATATAAAATTGCTTCATTCAAGTAAATAATTATTCAAGCAATTATATTTTTCTTTAATTAACGCAATATAATCTCATTTCAAGATTTCCATGTTAAAACTAAATATATTTTTAAAACAAGAATGTCCTTTTTTTCTGTGTATATATGTATATACATATAAAACATAGATTAATGACAATTAAATTAATTAAATAGATATAGTGGCATTTAAATGGAATGTATAAAAAGAACAAGATAAACGAACGTATTTAAACAACCTACTCTATGCATTTAAAAATAGTTCGAGCTGTCATTCGCCCATTCCTATCACTAGCAGTATGTCAGCGACCTCGTAATTTATTCATCCTTTCACCCTCTTTTCCTGATCTACCCTATGACGTCAGGGTGACCCTTAAAACCCATCCCGGCGTTCGCGACTACATTGCAACAGTCGGTCGACACGATCCAACTTTTTCCTGGCAAACAAACGACACGGAAGAGAATTTAATATGAACCGACAGTAGATCTCCGTTCGTTTCGCGAATACTATAAATTCGTAAAAGAAATCGGACATGTTTGCACTCGCGGAATAATACATTGTCTTCACTTTTGTATGTATCCAATGCTACTATGAAAATTTTTGTCCCAAATCAAAATTTTACTCCTATTTTCAATCTCTATTTTTTCACATTTATAAATTCCGGAGTATTTTAATAGATCTTATTTATATAAGAATTGTATGATATTAGATTCTTAATTTGTATCTCAACTAGACAATAACGAGTAGAGTTTCCCATTTAGAAATTTAAAAGAAAATTTTAGCAACAGTTTAGATTAAGTAATTTCAAAATAGAGTGATCTAATTGCTTAAAATGTCAAAGTAGATATTAGATTGAATATTGAAGTAAAAAATAAAAGAAAAATTTTGTGTAATGATATAACAATATTATAGATTATAAGACTGCGTTTTATTTGCTATTTTAATTGATGATATATATTACTTAATAATAAACAATATTTTATTATATTTGTGATAATATTGTTGTTATATATATTCTCTCTCTATATATATACATATAATATATATATATATATATATATATATATATATATATATATATATCAAAAATTAATCATACATGCATATATGAAAGAGTGCATGATTTAAAAATATCATAATTTTTTAAAAATGTACTAGCAATATATTTGGCCAAATATGTAAAAAATAAAACAACTGGATAAATAAACAAAATAAAAAGGCTCCCTGGGGGAGGAATATACACGTTGATACGTTTCACAAGCTCGTCAGTCAAGTTGTGCTCAAGTTTAAAAATGAAACAAAATCTCGTTCACGTTCAAATTTATTTTAATTAAGTTTTCAACATAAAAGAGAGCCGCCAATTTACGCTCTAATTATATTTACCGAATCAATTTTCCTCTCCACCCACGTGGCTTTGTGCCATGTTGGCTATATGCCGACAGTCGTCGTTACGATATTAAGCCAGATATGTACTGAGCATACCAATCAACGCTCGGTTCACTCATTCAGCGACATTAATTCATCTACAATTAGAGCAAAATGCAACGGCGTGACAACGACTACGTCAGTTTTAGTCTGCATTTATTGATAAAAGCGAAAAGTTAAACAATAAAACGTGATCAAACTGCATTGTATACATTAAATTGATAAAATATTTCGCTGCATTCTTACTCATGTCAAAATTTATAAAACTATTTAATAGTTTATGAACACACATAGTTATGATATATATCATTTCAATATATAATAATATTCTCATTCCTTTTCCAAAGTTATAATCTTTATAAGTTATAATTTATAATTATAATTATATCTTAGATTATTTTACAAGCTATTTAACATTTTTCATAATTATCCGATTATAATTTTTTCTGGTAATGTATTTCTTAATTACTTAATTACTATATTACTAAATTACTAATTTAATTACATAATTACCATATTACTAATGACTTGATTACTAACTTAGTTACTTAATTAATATATTGACAGTTTACTTGTAGTATTTAAGTATATAAACGATTCATAAAATCATGAAGTGATTACATGAAAGAATATAATGAAAATAATAATTTTATAAAAGAAATATTAGTTATAATGAAAATGAATTAAATAAATAAAGATTATGCTTTTTAAAGAATAATTATGTACATTAATAATATTATCGTGCTATTCTAAAAAGCACTTAAACATGTATCAAATATATTAGTACCAAACTTCGATATTACAAAAAAAGTAATATTTTAAAGTATTTTAAATTTATTTAAAAATTTTTAAAAAGAATTTTAAAATATTTTTTATTTTAAAAAGCAATTCTTATTCTATCTTCTTATTAAATAATGAAACAATTTAATTACACCCAACATTTAGCTTGAGAATTCAAAAGCATTGAAACATTAAAACTATTCTGCAGTTTCAATTGAATAGCTCTTCTCTTTGTACAAAAAGAAAAATAAAAGATAAAATTAAAAAAAGCAAGTCGTATGGATGAGTTTTCTCATCGAAACAGGACGACCACTTTGTTATCGCGCTCTTCACTTTTGCACAATTTATCCGTGAACACCTCGAAGCGAATTTTCCCCGACACGGTGCGCCACATCTCGACCGGAAATGGAAGGAATCGACGGGCTGCTACCTTGTAATTTCCGATAGAGCGACATGACCGAATTGAGAGAAAGAAGGATGGAGACACCGAGAACAAATTCGTGATTATTTCACCATTGGCATGACGATAGATCTTTCTGCTTTTGCTGCAATGACCGTGACGTCATTCTAGATAAAAACAATGTTCGCATATCGAAAACTTTTCTTTTCGCTCCACATATAGTCTACACATAGTTTACACGTAACATAATAACAACGATCTACACTGAAAAAAAATTCTGGGTATGAAAAAACCTATGGATTTAAAAATTAAATATTTCATAAAATGCATTTAGAAATGCATTTTATAAAATATTTAATTTTTATCATCAAGTATAATAATAATAACAAAATATTTATTAATAGTTATAAACATTTTCAAAAAATGTGAAACATTTTCAAAAAATTATAACTATAGAAATATTTTACGTTTAGTTGAATCCACTAAATGTTAAGATTAATTAAATTATTTTGTCTTAATCACCTATACGTTTAGTTGAAACTATTTCATCACAGCAGTGGATAACATTTATCACAAGTTTGGATTATTATAACCAATTGTAACCAATCTCCTTTTTTTCAGTGTAGGAAATATTGGCATTAACTTGCCAAAAATGTATCTTAACGGCATATAATTTCATAGTTTTTGTATTTAGTGTACAATGTAATGGACATACTTTTTCTTTTCATATAATTGCAATACATAATTTTATATAATTTTCCAATATTGGAGAATTATTGAGATTAGATAAAGTAAAATTAGTGTAAAACTCCTGAGTTTTTTTTTCATACAGTCATTTTAAATTAAATTATACATATATGACTCTACAAAAAATTACTTTTTCGTTTCTTTACTGATGACTTTATAATATTTTATAATGATAAATAGAATCTGGAAAACTTCGAAATTTCGGGGACATACTATTCTCCAATTATTATCAAGTTTTTGGTTGTCAGGGTTGGTGACACACCAATCGGTAATTGAATTTTCGCGCAAGCCTTTCATATAAGGATACATTTGGCTTATACTTCTACATATTCTGTGTCTGCTGCCGTGTCGTGCAGGACTAATTAGCTATTGTGTGACATCGCCTTTGATCCTCTAAATTAATAATAGCACTATCTCCACAGAAAATTCAATTCGGCGCCCGCTCTTGATATTTTTAGCGTATAATTTTTCCTCTAAAATATCCAAAAAACTTTTATGCATTTTATTTGCGTATTGTTCTACATTTGTGATCAGCGATTATTATTCGGAAAATAAAAATGTCAAATATTAATTAAAACAGCATGATAACAAACCTGTGACACACACAAAAAATTTTCAAAAAAAGATAATAAAAAATTGGAAAATTACAAATGTACATAAATAAATAATAATACTAATATATTTATAATTATTGAATATTATTTAATTTTATATTTATTTTCTCCCTCTCTCTCTTTCTCTCTCTCTCATTAATGTTATTAATCAATTCATTTATAATATTAACAAAATATATATTTTTTTAATTATGTACTTTTGTATTGTTTACATATATTTATTAATAACTTATAGTTTTTAATGTTAATAAAAGAATAATAAGAAAAGTAAATATTTGTTTTAATATGCCATTTGAGATACTATCAGATAATTATTCGCGTTTACATTGGAAAAAAATTATATATATGCAAATAAATTGTATCAATAAATGTATTGAATTTTTAGTATTTTTCATTTTCCTATCACGCGTGCGCACATATTGTCTTTCCAATTACTTTTATTATTACTTCGCGTTTTTATTTGATTTTATTATTGCCTGGCAATAATATAGTATCACTGTTATCTTTGATTGTTGCGTTTTATACGTCGTTCATGACAGGCGTTTCTGTAACACAAGACAAGAGTTGATGAGAAAGATAGAGTGGACACATGATAGCAATACCGGTGATATCAGCGAGAGGTGTAAACCGGAAACAATTCATCTCTAACGAGTTTTCTCGCCCTAGTGATTCTT
The DNA here is from genome assembly GCF_025532165.1 of Camponotus vicinus. Lineage (NCBI taxonomy): Eukaryota > Metazoa > Arthropoda > Insecta > Hymenoptera > Formicidae > Camponotus > Camponotus vicinus. The sequence goes on along the minus strand of NW_028141976.1, from coordinate 3,616,628 downwards.
TTAAAATTTCACGAGAAAATTCCTTTTAATGAAAATTTATTTTAATCTCTTTTTTTCTCCATTTCTCTCTCTCTCTATCTCTCTCTTTCTTTTTACACTGGACAGAAAAAAAGTTCTATGTATATTGGCCAATAGATATCTGAATATTTTTAAATAATTAAAATAATTAAAGACTAATATAAAAAAATGAATATGTTTCTCTTAAAGTATCTAGTAAATTCACAAAATATTTATTATAAAAAGACATTCTCTTATCTTTTCTCGAATGAAAAGAAAAATCACTAGGAATATTCAATATATTAAATTTGCTTTTTAAAAAAATATATAATTATATTAATTAAGTTCAAAACTACTTCTGAAATATATCGCCCACATCATCTTCAATAATATTTTTTACATCATAAATATTGTCTAAATGAACTTCATGGGATTAATATAAAAATCCTCATCTCAAAGTTGCACTTTCATTTTTTTAAATATCGGAATATCATAAGTGACGAACAGTGTCATATAAAATTCTAGAAGATAGCAGTGATAATAAATACAGAATAATCTTATGGCAACCTAGTAAAAATTTATGAGTATCTTTATCATCTACAGTAAAATTAGATAAACTTAAAATTAGATAAATTAAATAAACGCTACCTTTAAAATGTCTCATCGTCAGCTTAATGCCAAAATTTTCTAATCAAAAAATCGAAATAATTTGTTATTATTCTACCTATTAATACTGAAAATATCTATGTAAAAATTCTTTCAAAAAATAATACTATTAAAAAAAAGAATTTCGTAATTACTTTTAATTTAAAAAATTAATAATTTGATTTAGCAAATTCTAAATAAAATTATTTAGATTTAATATACAAAACAATACAATTGAAATATATTTTAAACTACAATGCATTAATTTAAAATTACATATGTATAAAAGTATCTATGTGTATAATCTAGAATATTATAAAATTATGTAATTGAAGAATTATTAACGCGACTATGTTATGATAAATACGTGCATGCAAATTTTGCTTGCTGACGGGATGGATCTCTCCCTTATCAAAAGATAAAAGCTTATGATAAGAACATTACTATTAGCATAAACACTGTAAGCTGTCGGAGGGAGACGCGTGCTTATCACGCATCGTTGGATCTCGTCGGTACAACGAACCGTAACGCATCCTATCGCATCTTGTACATTACGCGTGAAGATGGAAGTCTTAGGAAATGAGCGTCTAGTAATAGCATCAGATTTTATCTCGATAAAAACATCGTTTTTTAAACAATACAAGCCAAATAATGCAATGTAATATTATTTTAATTTTTCTAAAAATTATATTACATTTTTCAAATAAAGAAATGATTATTAAGGAAATCCTAGAGAAAATTCATCAAAAATTTTCTTTGAATTAAGAAAGCAAGTTATTTGAAATGTAAAAAAAATAAAAAAAATAAAAATAAAAAAAGAGCATAATACACTTACGAAATATTCCTCTAAAAAATTTCGTATGCTTCTTGGAAAGCCAATCAAAAATACAAATAATTAAAAAATCTCGAAAAAAAAGTTTTTTTAATTTTCGCAAAGTCAATTTCAAACTTTTTAAAATATTCTGAAATTTAGACAAGAAGTTTTTTCATGAGAACCGTCGTCACTTTTGCTGGTCTGGCAACCGAATTTTATATCATCTTAATATAAATGATAGCGCCGTACGCAAAATAAGATCGTTCATCATCAGTAAAGACTAACCCAACGACAGGAGAGGAAAGAGAAAGAAAATAGAGTGAGAAATAGAGGACAAAAAATGATCCAACCGTTGCTCCACCGTCCGCTCCTCTTCCCTATTTTTCATCGTCCGACCTCGACGATGCTCTCCCGACTGTTCTTTCATTTACGCCAGAGAAACAAGAGACTCCTTTTTTTTCCTCTCTCTTCTCTATTCTCTCATTTCACTATCTTTCTGTTCATTCTTGATCTTTATTTTCTTTCGTCAATTTCTCACCTATATATAAAACGGTGACCTTATTATTATTAGAAGATATTTGTTTAAATGTTTATAATTCACTTAATTATATGAAAATTTCAGCTTTACATCAATATCTTTCTTTCATATTTCCTTCATCATTTTTATTTATTACATGAATTGTTATTAAAAGTCTCTTGTAATGTCTCTGAAATTTAAGCAAAAGATAAAATATTGGAAAAGAAAAAAATACAAATCAATGCGGATATATAATTTAGACGTTAAAATTATATAAACAGATTTCTACTTTGACTTTGTGCATGTGTGTACACATATATGTATATATACATATAATACTGCATCGTTTCGCAGACATCACGAGAAATTCATTTTTATAAATCAATACAAAAATAAATTCTTAAATTTAGATTATAATATATCGCACATTTTTCACTCTTGATGATATTTTACATGTGCAAATATTTGTACGTAACTTATCAAATATGTGTCACACATTTGCTTTTATTTTATACTTTAATTATTTCACACTTCAACTATTTTGCAATTTTCACGATGTCTCTCTCTCAACCGATGTATCTTTAAAATAAATGAAATAATAGAGATAAATTATTTTTTAATTCCAATCTTTAAATAATTAGTCGTTCATTTAGCTGCTTTCTGCAATGAATATGTATGTTAAAAGAATCTAGGGCAGAAATTACTTTTGTTTATACTAGATAAATTTATAATTAATAGATTTAATGTTTCAATCTCAATTCGAAATACCACCGTTTGCGTGATACATTTTTTTATAAATCTTCTGAATTTCATGACAATTGTTTTATACATATTGGTTTTTTTGCATAAAAAATCGCATACACACAACCGTTATACATGTTGTATACTTATCTATAGAGGTAAATGGAGAAATGATATATATCGCTGAGAGGGAAGATATTAACGCGTGATTATTACTCGAATGTGAATACAAAACAAGTGGTTTTCGCGAACGCGCAATAAAAATTGACCGAAGTAATAATAACGCTGTTTGTTATTTCTTTTTCTCGCTAGATTTATACTATATCTACAAGTCACGCTTCGTGCATATTAAGACGAGCTGTGCAATTCATAAAAATAATAAAAGTAACTCTCTCTCTCACCAACATGGTATTATTTTCATTATACAATCTTGTATCGTCTTTCTCCCCCTCCCTTCCACCCTTCTCTCCTCTCTCATCTCTAAATATACATAACTCAAATTATGTATATAGGATTTTAATTGTATAAATAACTGTAACATTTACATATATTTTATGTTTCTCAATAACATCCTCCCTTGGAATAGATAGTTAAATTATAACAGCTAAGAGTAGAAGAATTATTATACAAATAGATTATTAAATTACAATAATTATCGTAAGAAACAATCGAAGTGCAAAAGTAATATGTTGCACTTCAAAATATTCACATTTACATCAGATCGTTGTAGCTTCATCGTCGCTCTATTATGACAACGTTATATTTGATAAGTCAAATCCAGTCATCGTCAAAGTATTAAAGCAAAAAACAAATAATTATAGTTTGATAACTTTTAATTCATCCATGGTGGACAGGATGTTGGCGGCTGATATGTCTGAGAGATTGGCACCTGGTAATGCTGTACCGCTTGAGGAGAATGTTGCGACCGTGGTTGTTGATGATGGGGTGGCGGTGGTGGTGGCGGATTGCAGATCGACTGCATCAATGGATGCGCATTGTAAGGAGGCGGCTTCGTCGTATAAGGTGGCATTTGATTGTATTCGACATTTAACGGTTGCTCTAATGCAGCGCTCTGAGTAGGAGAACGATTACCGTCAGCGGGACCTGAGGACAGCAGCACCACGTCCTTGAAGATTTTTAAATAGAATACGTCACTGTATATCGCGTGTCAATAATCAATTAATATTAGATTTTCGATACAGAGAAAAAAATTGATATAATCTTACAAAAACAGCGTTTAAAATTTAAAGCGTTACATGCAAATAGCTATATAATTCGAGCGATAATGAATCAAATTATTTTTACCTCTTGACCTAATCTGAGGTGGAGGCATGTTAATAGGAGGTAATCCAGGGCAGACTGCAGATGGGTCTCCTTCCCTTGGAATAGGAGGTGGTCTACCCCAAGGAACTCTTACATGATGATTTTGCCATGGCGCTTGCGGCGATGGTGGAGGTGGTAGAGGTGGACAGTTTCCGACAAGAATATTCCCAGATTCCGTCATTATATTCTGCTCATTTCCTGTTTGCAACATACATCATGCATACTGAAAATACTCTACAAACAAGAAATTTTTTACAACATGATGCGATATCATATGCTTGACATACCTGAAGATAGACCTGTGGGCTTTTGGTCCAAGTTCCGTTTCTCACCTAAACGATTAAAATGGATGATATGATGGGAAAGATACGATATATTCTTAAGTAACTACATATACAACATATATATATATATATATATATATATATATATATAAATGTTGCATAATATATGGTAAATTATGCGATGAAATATTGTAAAATAATAAAACTTGCTATTTCCAACACAATTAATCTTGATAATTTTAATATCTATTAATTGATTACAAACGTAAATCATAAAAGGAAATGTTTTCTAAATTTGGATGCAAATCTAATAGCAAAATAGTTGCTTAACAAGATCATATCCATATTATAAGACTGCTGCCGGTTTTCTCATCTTCTGCTTGAGAACACTGTAGCATTAAAAAGAAAAGTTTAGTTCTTTAACTCCCGAAAGTCTAATCTTATAATATTAAATAAGATATTAGCAGATTAGCACAATATTTCACGCCATTAACCATTGCCAAATTAGCATAGTGATTTGGCAATCGCTATTAGAGTCTGAAAGCAAGCAATGCAGTTTTTAAATTCTCATATATATTAGACTGCTTAATAAATATGATCAGATCCACTAAAAATTTGTAGCTATACAGTTATTTGCCATCTCTGTAAAGTAAATTTATTTATTAAAACTACATTTTTTAAATTTCTTTCACTTTTTTAGAATCACTCAGGCCACTGCAACAAGAACAACATTAAAAGTAATATTATATGATATGTATAAATTATGTAATAATTTTTCCTAAATATATATATTTCGCATATATTATATTATTTATATAAAAATAAATACATGTTTGTTCGAATGCAATATAGAACATCTCTATTCTTCCTGGAGGGATATAATCGGATGTAGACGCAATTATTATTGGATGTAGATGTTAACCTAAAGAATATAAAAGTCCAAGATTGAACTTAAAATAGTAATATCAAAAATATATATGTAACATATATTTCTCAACTGAATCCTAATAACAGTAAGCATGGTTAATACTGGATAAACAAACACTGGAATGGAAAATCACAGGTTACACTTGCACATCTGAAAATGCAGATTTATTAAAAAAGACATTATAAAAAAAGCATTAAAATCAATATAAGCACTTTCACGATTGTATAATATGTGTAGTGCTTTTTTGTCTGATCTAAAATAATAATAATAAATAAATTTGAAGATAATTATATATTCCAAAGCAATATTCTATGCGGTATCAGATTGTAATCCATATTATTTCCGGATGTCCGACCCTGCAGGTATCCTCAATAAATGCATAAAAAAGCAGTTTGCTAAGACGAAAGTTAAAAAATCAAAAAAGTATATATATATATATATATATATATATATATATATACACACACATAATATATATATGTATATACGTACGTATTATATTGCACTTAACACAAAATATTATTTACATTAATAATACACTATGATCTAAGAGTATTAAGAAAACAATGCTAGATATCTATCCAAAACATACTTTACTTCTAAAATAAATGATTATTTCCAAATTGCATCCACATAAGTGGCACATTGTGGTTATATGTATGATAAAAAATATCATTACCAACAACAAAGTTGTATTCAAGAAGAAATCCGGAATTTAATTAAGGCGGTTAAAAAATTGAATATTCCTCAAGAATACAATCTTCCTGCTGGTTTACATATTCTTTATTGTATTTTATATATTGCATTTTTCATGATTTCCAAGAGATATCCAGCATTTTTTCAAGCTAAATACTCTTAGTTACAGACCTGGATGTGGAGGTGGCATTAGCATCTTGTTTCGATCTCCATGTGGCTGACCCGCAGGTATGGGTGATGGACCATGTAAGACTTGTTGTTGTCGATCACCTTCTCTGCTTAAACAATGCAGGTGTGAATTATTAATTCCAAATTAATAATTGTACAGAAACATTTCAAGCATTTAAGACAAAAATCACCTGATGCACACCCTCGGATATTTCTGAAATGTGGAAAATACCTGGTTTTACCAGATCACAGTTAATCATGTCAAAACTTGCGTTAGAATGTTCTTAGAAACATAATTGTAATGTCACAAGACATTACAACATACATTTTGATAATCTGTCAATTATTTTAGCTGCTGTGTTTTTTTCTGCAAAATAGCAACTATTGTTGCATTCCATCTCTTTTGGCTTACTACTTACACTAAGAGAACATACAATAATTAGTGATTCTGGCAAAAGCTGTATTTAGTGATTCCAATGTTACAGAATGATGGATAACATGAGGAAAATGCAAGAGTATTATTATCTCTGCATTATATTTTTGCAAAGATAATAAAGTTTTATCTAAAGAAAAAGTCTATACAATTATTCAATCCGAAAATAAAAAGAAATAATTTGAAAGAACAAGATATATCCATAATTTATAAAGTTGCAGAACGTTTATGAATAAAGGAAAATATTTCACAAACTTTCACATCAGCTCAAACTATTTTCTCAAGAGCTTCGCGAGTATAATTTATCAAGGGATATATCTGGATCTTACCAAATCAATGAATTTTGTCTATAGTTATTATCTATATTATAAAATTTTACGGAAAAATATTGTATATATATCTGTCTACAGATATATATCTCAGTCAAAATATAAAAAAATATCTATTACCAAAATCTTATAAACTTGATTATATTTTTCTTTTCTGCACTTTTAATATTATTGCAATACCTTATTAGATAATGCAAGAAGCAGGTTTCTGTAAGAATATGGTACATAATTTATACAGTATATGACATATAGCTTACATTTTCTTCATGTCTAATTCTATAATTTATAAATATTTACTATAAATGAAGCATAAGCAGTCTGAAGCGATTATTTCTTTATCAATTTTGTCTATTGATCAATTAGATAATATCAATTATATAAGATGAATTTTCTTCACATTTTCTTTTCATAAAATTTTAATCCTCGATTAAACTTATTGCATGTTTATACTAATATTCTATACTAAATTTCTATTCTATACATTTTCAATTTTTTTTTCATAGTATTGATTTAAAATTATTTCACTCTTGGTAAATCTGCTTTATTAAACATACAAGTTTTTTTTCTCTACCAAGAGATACTCAACTATATAAAATTATTGCTAAAGTTACACATTAAATTATATACTCCTTGTATTATATACAGGTAGACTACATGATTTACATGTATACAAGGAGTATATAATGTAACTTTATAACTTAATGTTATATTAATTTATACATTGTAATATCTCACATTCTTTTTTTCTTCTCTCTTTCTCTCTCTCTTTCTCTCTCCCTTTCTCTCTCTCTCTTTTTCTTTCTATATAAATAGAAGTAATTATATTTTCTTCGACTTACCCTGTGCCATGACGTTGTGCAGGTAGCGGAGCGCATTGGTATGATGGTGGTTCCTGAAATATATATTCAAGAGAAATCATTATATAAATAATAATAATTATTTTGTCATATAATCACGTATTTCAATTTGATATGAATATATATGTGACACGCGATACTTTACCTGACTTCCTTCAACATCTGAAAACCTTCTTTTGACTCCATGCGATTTTTGTTGTTCTGGCGAATCGGGCTTCTGCTCGAATTGCTGATGTGGCGGTTGCATCGTATAATGTACTTGCGCCGGTATATGACCATTCTGATATTGTATGTGCTGAGGATGATATTGTATTTGAGCTTGAACTTGCGGTGGAGGTACGTTATGAAGAGGTATGTTCTGCGGCGGCATTTGCATCTATAAATATTGAAAAATACATATCATATATGTTATGTATCCTTTTCACACATGAATCCTTTACAAGTCTGAAACTGATCAACTTTACTCTTTATAAATTACTTACTACTACTATGTTTAGTATTAGAACACTAATCATGGCAATGAACGGTTAAAGATACAAAACGAATGTCTAACCTGCAACTGTCCTTGTGGTTGCGGTATTTGTTGCGGTTGTTGAGTTTGATAGAGCCAAGGAGCGTTCTGCGGTGGAGGCGGTTGCGTCGGCGGCGGTACACTGGTAAGAATATTCATGGAATTCGGCATCTGGCTGATTGATGGCGGCGGTACTATTTGCGGAGGTGGTACCGGTTGTGGCAACGGTCCCTGCTCCACTGGACCCTCTTGTTGATGCTGAATCTCCCCGGCGGGAGGAAGAGGCGGTTGCGAATGATGTTGGGGCGACTGAGCATTAGGAACTAGAAAAGTTTGCGCGGACGGCGGAGGAGGTACTTGTAAATGAAACGGTGGCGCGTGACCTTCGAATTGTGGAGGTATTATATGTTGGGCGACAGCTTGAGACTGCTCGTGATTCTGTTGTAGCTGAGGCGGGACGATATGCTCGCCAGGTTGCAAAACAAACTGAGTTTGTGCCTGTGACACGGGCGCCTGTACTTGTTGATATTGTATCTGATAGGTTTGCGGTACAGGAGGTGGTGGTTGATTCGGCGGAAAGTTCGGCGGCGGAAAGTGAAGATGCAGCAACGGCGGTGGTGGTTGCTGTGTTATATTGAGCGGCGCTGCGGGAGGAGGCTGTTGCAAGTTAACATTAACAGTTTCGATAATTCCCTGGGATGGCGTAGCGGGCCTTTGCATGTTCGGTTGCGTGTAAACGTATGATACTGCCCCGCTCATCGATGCGTTACTGCTTGTTATGAAGCTTTGCTGTGCAGAACTTTGTGGTGGCGGTTGACTCATGACGTACATTTGAGTCATAGGCTGTGGCGAGGACTGTGATCCTTGAATTCCCTGGATTTGTAACGATTGGCCAGGATGTATCTGATATTGAACTTGACTTACTGTCGATGGAGGACCGATTAACTGTACTTGTCCAACAGGTGGTGGTGGCATAAAAGTCTGTATTTCCTTCAATCAGAATATTCATTTATGTTGCAGGAATTATTTTCGAGTAATTTTATGTAATAATAAAATGTCTATAATTCGAGTTTAATCACACATACCTGAGCTTGTGAAGGTGGAACTAATGGTCCAGTATGAGATGGTATATGAACTCCTGGAGGAGGAACTGATACGCTAGGCCCCGGAGTACCAGCTACAGTAGCCGTAAGAATTGTTGCAGGCAACGTTACAACATTACTTTGTGGATGTTGTATAATATCTGCCAAATAAGATTCATTTAAAAAATATATATTTCTCATAAAGATATTAATAGTGTATGATTCATATATTTTACCTTGGTGCTGTATTGCAACCACATTTGGTTGGCCTAAGGTACCAATGTTCATAGTTTGAAATTGGGCTATATAAACAGAAAAAATATTATATTAATTTCTATGGATACAATTATTATAATTTTGAAAATGGAAGGCAATAAAATATATACTTTGCGGTATTTGTGATTGTTCTATAACTTGCTGAGGTTGTACTGGTGGTGGCTGTTGTTGAATATAGGTCTGCAATTCAGATTGTATTGTCTGTATTAAGTTAATAGCCAATTGTTTTGCATTTTGCAATGCTTCCGGTTTTGGATGCCTAAACAAGAATAATATATTATCAACAGGTTACCTTTATTTAATTAATAAATTGCTTAAAATTTCAGGAATACTTGCTCTATATACAAGTGAAGAGGTTCTGGAGATTCTGCTCCCAAAACTGGATCAATAAATTGGGATCCTCTACCTCTTAAAGTTACATTTGCTCCAGTTTCACCTCTGATATAAACTAAATTTGCATCACCAGCACCTAATATTCGTCCACGTAAATCAAAACCTTGTGGTGCATTCTCGATACCAACACAAATCTTTTCCTAATAATTTATAGATGTCAATTAATATTGCTATATAAAAAAATTATAAATAAAATATGAAATACAGATATTATTTACCACAGTTGTAATTCCGGAATGTAAACTCATAAGAGGTGGTGGAGCATTTGTAAATCTGCTTGGTCTATTTAAAGAACTTTGATGTTCTGTCTTAATAATTTCATTAATCTTTTGTATCGCCACTGTTAAATAAAATATTTAATATAATGATATATTTCTATTTTCAATAAATTTAAAGAAAAAGAATTATATACACAATACATACAATCAACATTATGTCTGGTATGTCCCTGTATATATAGGTACAATGGTCTTTCATTTGGACAGCGTAACTTTTCTTGTTCTGTCATAAAACGCCCACGCGTTGATACAGTTGCTCCTAAATTAACATGATATAGAAAATCAATAGATTAGATTATTTAGATTAAAGGATATATAACAAAAATTTATATATGTCAATATAATCAAAATATACCTGAATACGAATTAATTTCATCCTGTGTGTAACCCTTGGTAAGCAAAGTTCTAGCACTAGGCGGTGTTTCATTAATCTCAAATTCCCATGTATATGTCTCTCCATTTTTAAACGCTGCATTTGATGCTGCTATCTAATTGCAAAAATTACCACACATATTAATTATGAGAAAAATACAATTATGAGAAGATACAATTATACACATGTACATGCGCACACAATATATACATGTACCTTGTTGTTAGAATCAGAACCTTTTATTTTTCCCTTAGCCATAGAGATAAAATGTATACTACTGAAGTGCAATATAACAATTTTTACGACCCCATCTTCATAAGCTGTAAATTTAAATCAGAAGTAAACCATATGGAATAATGATGCCAGAAAAAGGTACATGTAACAATTTTCTTCAACATACGTGCCACAAAGTTTCATCAAACATCATAGCTCAGAAATCACTGAAGCATCAGGTTATGCTTCAATATAAAGATTGACGCACAATCTCACATGCGCTCTTTTTATAAAACAGCTTTTTACTTTTAAGTGTCGAAGTTGCATTAAAATTTACAGGATAGTCGCATTTTTTATCACCTATCGATGATTAAATATTTTTTTTACAAAATAACAAAACAGATTACTCGATTTTGCAAACCACTCGATCGTAACTAATCTACCATTGAACATTACAAATTGACATACATACTATCACTCGACACTGCAACTGCAACCGACACTGCAATTGTTGCGATGATGCGCACTGCGCACGACGACATTAAGCTTACACGCCATGACGACGATAAAATGTACTAGGATGAAATCAACCGTAGGTAAAATCTCGTATCTATTAAATATTGGATTTTTTTTTAAATATTATTTTCGTGAACGAGATGAAATAAATAATGCGTATCTCACTCATTTCGAATAATATAAACATTTTATAAAATACAATATATAATTCTATAATAAGAATGAAATACATTAGGATGATATTGATGGTATATGAAAAAATGTTTTGTGTGTGGAATAAATCTATTTAATTATTTAACATTTTACATGTATATTATCTAAATTTATAATTAAATATAATCACAAATAAGATTATATATATGCGCTATTTCATTTCGAAAAACAGTATCAAGTTGACACACTTATAAAGTATGCTTATCTCTAAAAATGCTAAGGATAACAATATGTTATCTCGTTAGCTAGCACCATTCATTATTAACAAAAGTTGAAATAAATCCAAATATATTTTCTTGAATCATGAAAGAAATACAATTTTATTAAAATTAAAATAACTTATCGAATAAATAACAATATTATACTTTGTCAGAGAATTGTAGAGTGGTTTAAAGTGGTGTTTTATATTACTTTTGTTCGACTACTTTTCATAGTTAGTTGTAACAATCAAATTCTCTCAGATTCTACATTTGTATTTGTGACTACCAAAATACTAATTTTTACTAAAAAATACTCCACATACTTTAGGCTTTATTGCATTAATTACTTTTGCATTGAAGTGCTATACACATTTAACTCGTTAGAATTTCAAATTATTGTTATATATATTCCAAACGAGAAATATTTAGGCGAGAGTATGCACAATGATCAATCTCCCACTTGTACTTAATCATGATTTTTTAAACAGTTATACAATATACACTGTTATACTATATTTTTGGTTTCTGTAGATCTCAATTAAAATAATAAAAAAATAATTTCCAATTCTAAACATTGATCTTGTTTTTATAATTAATTAATGTCATTTTTATAGTTAACATATCATCTCTACAGCTGATACATTGAAATAACTTTAACATTTAATTTTCGAAAAACATATAATATGATGTGTACATGATATATGCATATAATATCATATGTACATGATATTTGCTAAAAAATCAAATGCATAATTTTATTATTAATATATTGCAAATATCATCATAAAACTTGCATTTTTTTAAATGTTGTATTTATTAATCAGTAAAATCAAGAGGTAAACCTATTAAATTATGGAAAATCTTGGGTTAACTCCTTTGGCATGCCAGTATGTGGCTCACTTAAATCAAAGTACTTTAAATAATCACAAGATATATAATTGACAAAACCCGGCATATATATCGAATATAATTTATCTCTGATAGCCAATCAAGCAAACATGAGGAATGTCATTATTACATATGCAAAAGATATTACGTGTAAAAGATAAGCTCGGGTATTTGACCTTCATCAGTGGATGTACCATTGTTATCTCCCAATTCGCTACTAAATTCGAATTTTACTTTCGTATTTCCTGAATCACAATCCACCAATACTGTTCTTAATCCTTTTGTGCCATAATATGAGCATGGCCCCTGAAATAAATAAATAAATAAATAAATAAATAAATATATATATATATATATATATATATATATATATTGTATTTTATAAAATTATATAAATAGTAATAAATAAATCAGAAAGTGATATAAAAACCTTGAAGGTTGCTGATGCTGTATAAATCGTATTTGGTAAGATTTCCGCTAACTCTTTAAACATTAGACGGTATGTATACTTTGATCCATCACAGCTAAAACTTGTTGCATTTGTGGCTATCACTTTTCCCGATGCAGTATGGATTAATTCCACTGATACTTCATATATCGCTGGTTCTTGTGTGCTACCATAAACTCCGTAACCAATAAGAAAAATACGTCTGTCCACACTAAATCTGCAAAAATTAAAATATTTCATATATATTTCCGGCATTGCGTAAGCATTGTAAACTGTGCTATAATAGAATTTAAACGTAATTACCGGATACGATCACTAGTTCCAAAATATCCCCATCTACTTTTGGTATGCTGAAATCTGCACACAGTCTGTTCCTTGCCTGTCATACAACATCGTGGCATTGTTTGAAATCCCACTGAAGGTTTGGGATTCAATATAAAATATGAAAATAAAGATAAGACCTATAAGATATTTATTTATTAAATATCATGTACACATAATATAGCTTTCCTAAAATTTATAAACTCTTTCAAAAATGTAATGAGAAAATTTATTAAAAAGATATATATTTAAGAAGTATTGTAATACTAGCCTCTGAATAATTTAATAAGCCAGATTGTGCCGGACCTGCTGTAAATTCTTCTTTTGACATAAGTGGAAAACGAACCAAAGACAGAGCGTTACCTAGGACGAGGCGTTGATTTTCCGGAGTAACTGGTAATTGCTGTCTTACACATTCAGCCTCTGACCACCTATATAAAAATTTAAACAATATAGAAAATAAAAAAAAACATTCTACAATATAACATATTCTACAATGTATATACCTTAGAACAGCCTGAAATAGCTTAGATTCTCTAACATGAAGTGTATCTCTTTCCAAGACTATCATCAATGTATCAATATCAATGTCTGTGAATCCATCTGCATTGAGGGCCTGAGTTGTGAATCTGTCAATTGTATCCAAACATACCGAGGCTAACTGCGGTTCATCAAACAGACGAGCTTGCGTTAGTAGCAAGAAAGCATTATCACTGGTCAAATTATTTTTTAAAAAATCAACGCAATGCTTTTCTAAAGCAGATACTGCATATTTCTTAGCGGTATACAATGTTGTCATCACAGTTTCAGGATCTATCTGTATCTCATCAGTATATAGAAAAAGGAGCACTGCTAAAAATGCAGCAGGCTCTACATCAGGTACTTCTATTTCTGAAGAAGCTGTAGCAAGCGTTCCATTAAACATTGCGTCAAATACAGCGCTTCCAGAAGACAGGACTAGTTTGTGAGCTGGTATACGTTGTTGTTGCGCTCCTCTTCCCACCAGAAAAGTCACATCTGACAGTATTTCATTATTAAAGAGAAATACAATCCTTTCGCGCATCGTTGCCTTTGTACCTTGCCAATTGTACGTAACTGCAGATTGATTTTGCGTAGAAGAGTTTTCTAAAGTGATAGTATTCTGCGGTCGCCCTTCCAAATACGATGTATTCGCTGCATTAATAGGTGGTCGGCTGAAAAATTTAAGATAAGAACAACAGTTAGAATGTCAAACGATGAATATCATCCATTTCATCAAAGATCACACAATATTTGAAACATTTTTTTTATACAAACAATAATCAGCTGTCTTACTCTAAGTAAGCCTGACGTTTGACATTGCGAAACTGTGTTATTTACTTATCGCCGTTCGAGTACGAGGCCTCGCTTCGCGCCACGGACGAGCTCGTCGTCGGCTGGTCCTCGTCGCCGACGAAGTTGAGCGCTCGCCGCGCCCGGGAGAGGGTGATGTTCCGCAGCGGTTCCCGCAAAACGGATCCGCTGGCCCCGGTGGCCGTCGAACTGCCAGCCGTAGCGTTCTCCGTCACGTCGCCTTCGTCCTCGCCGTGCGTTGCCAACCGCAGACCTTGCAGTCTCGACGCGACGTTCGGCACGTCGTTCAGGGTGGTCTCCGTAGACATGGTGTTCCCACACGAGACGTAGTACTTGCCCAGGTACTGCCCCGTCTCATTTAATCGCGTCGCAATCGGCGGCCCCTGCGCGTTTGGCGAGCGCGAGTCTTATCCTCCGTCTTATCTCGCGGTCGCGATCCTCCTTGGACGACGAGCGGATCCTCGCTGTCAGCTGTCAGCGTGAAAACACCGAGAAACTACAAGACGCACTACAACGACATCTCACCGAATTCCTATCCTTGTCCTCGCCGCAATCCGTTTGCTCCCAAGACCACGCGCGAAGGGATTGGAAGGGATAAATCGTCGTGTCGTCGGCACGAGCGGCATCGACGACGAAATGTACCCGCGAAATCTGCATGCGCCGCCAAATATGTAATTAGCCGCGTCAATTATATCTTTCATAATTCACGCTTTTATCTGGGGATCATTTCTAATATTTACTAAATTATATTCAACTTGGACATTTTTATTTTGCACTTTTCGTATTTATTTCTTTTTCGTTTCGAAAAAAAATTACGCTCGCATTTCATATTACAAAAGTGCAGAAAGTGCAGTACCGGTGAACGGATTGACGTTGGTTGCGAGTAATCGATCGTCTCGAGACTTCGAGAATCGTAACATCGCGTTCGAATTGCCGCCATTCCCGAAACGCGCCGCAAATCGCAAGTCGTATCTCGAGTCGCGCTCCGTATTTTTCGGGATGTATTTGTATCTAAAAGTGAATCTCGCGCGCGATAAATTATTTAAAGTATCTTACAAAGTGCTCTGTTGTAACGTACACGTTGTGCACAACTATTAATATCGCGATTTCGGTATCTCCCATCGGATTCTACGAGCCTGGTATACATCATTAGGATCACCGCCATGTTTCTCGTCGAAGTGCATCGAAATTTTCCAAGTATGTGTGAATTATATATTGTTTTCTAATTGCTGCAGGAATATACTTTCCGTATATAATTCCTTATTTCGACTATTTCTAATATCTATTGAAATGTAACCTCAAACTTTACTTTTCTTTCTATTATATTATGTCTGAGAGAGAGAGAGAGAGAGAGAGAGGGAGAGAGAAGAAGAGAGGGAGAGAGAGAGAGAGAGAATTTACTCTACTTTGATATTTTAATATTATTTCGTAAATTCACACATATTCAATGAATTACTGCATTCTCTTTATTAATTATTAGCTATTTTTAACAAAATAATATATGTTTTTATATGTAAATTATAAAATGTTTCGAATTTTTTATGTCTATCTTAAATAATTATCGCATTTAATTCACGTCATATTGATGCTCAGATAGCACAGAGAATTTAAAAAGAATTCACTTTTATGTCACAAGATCTGAAACTGAACTTAGATCTTGTGACATAAAAGTGAATTCTTTTTAAATTCTCTGTGCTATCTGAGTGGTTACTTTGAGAATTATGATAATGCAGTTAATTTTACAAAAATTCGCCAAACAATTCACTTTTCTCTCTCTCTCCTCCTTCCTTTCTCCCTCTCTCTTAAGATACTGTGATTTGATAATACTATTAGAATAAAATAAAAAGCAAGTTGAAATAGTAACAAAAAAGATTTTGCAAAACAGGAAATTTTACCTATGAGATTACGGATCTTTTTAGTAAAAAAAAATTTATTAAAAATTTATTTTTTTCTTCTTATTCAATTGTTTTAATTAAAAGAAATCATATATCATAGGAAGGAAGATATATGATTGATTAAATCAAATTTTATAACAAGTGTATTAATAATGTTTATGTACAATGTTTACAATACACGGTGATACAGAAAACACGTCCGTATGTTTACAATGTTACGTATGATACAACAAATATTATCAATTCAAAGTCATTCAAACTATTATGTATGGCAGTTACGATGAGAAATATGTGTCGAAAATATTATAGTTAAAAAAACATTATTATAAAACGTACATAAACATTGTGATATAAAATATACAGTAAATTGCTTATTTTTCATAAAAATATATACATTAAAGATTTCTCAGAAAATTAATGTATTAATATAGGATTATTTTTTGCCAGTACATATAAATTAAAAATATAGATCTCTGCAAATATACATTGCGCATCACAATAATGCATAGAGTGATCAAAACTATCAATATGCGGTGCAAGAAATTTACACGAGCAAAATAAGGGAAATATTTTATCCATTTCTTTTATGTATCCAATTGAATCAATTTTTTTAATTTATATGCATTATATCGATGTGCAATGAAAATCTGCAGAGGAAAAAACTTAATAGTTTTATAAGTATTTCTCCGCATCTCTTACAATAATCAGATTTATCAATAATTGTCATGGCTAAATTTTGGCACATGTTACTCTCATTCTAATCAGCTCTTTTTATATATCTTATAAATGTGTGTATGTATGTATATGTGTACTTTGCACCATGTTAATTAAATAATATTTTAGTAGACTATGATTCACATTATTTTGACGCAAACTGCATTACAGATCTATACATAAACATAGCGAGTTAGAGATACTAATCAAAATACTATATGTTCTATTATAACTATTAATACTATATATTAAATTATCGAGTATGAATTACCAAGTACATACAAAATTGTAATATACAGGGAAATAAGAATATAGAATGAAAACTGGCCGCTCGTAAAATGAAAATTAAATTTAATAAACTAAAGTAATTAAATTAAGTGAAGCGCATCGAAACATACCCTTATAATATTAAAAATTAATGAAACTATCTTGACATTATCTTGAAATATTGCATTTGAATCGTCACATCAACTATTATATTCGTTGTGTCTCTACATTCAACAATGATCTCTACAATGATCAATTTATATTGCTATAATATCGCTTTAATATTGGCAAGTGATTTGACACGAAAATAGTACTTATGTTTAATTCGCGAAAATTTTTCTATCAAAAGAATTATGATAATAAATATAGGAAGAAATATTTAAAATACGAGAGAGGTTCTCGTAAACGAAGCACCAAGGAGTAGAAATCTATTAATTGATGGCAAACGCGTCATTTACAAAACGACGCGTTTTACGCGACAATGTCTAATAAATTAATTATGTACTTAATTGTCATCAGAAAATCGATGATACAATTGTTGGTAACGTTTTCATTGCGTCCTGTTATCTGACCAACATTGATACTCTTCATGCATATATCCTTGTCTTCTATGTCTCGCATTCGTTCACGTATATCCTCCCGAGTCAGTAACACAATTACACGTATAATGTATTGTCATTAAGACGCGAATCGATACTTTCACGTCTCAAAGTCCAATTCTTGGTCCCTTTGTTGACGATGTTTGCTCTTCGCTCTCCTCGCCTTGGTCGCCGCGTTTTTCTTCTTTCTCGGCTTCGGCATGATCTCGCAGCTGCAGCCGCTTCGCACCCTGATATAATCCAACGTGTACCTGGATCCGCTCACGCTGTTGCCGGCAAACGCTGGAAAATGATGGTATTGCTTACGATGATGCCTTCTGTGCTCCTCCATTTCAATCTGCAATAGGAGAAATACATTAATTACACGATATCTCCTAATTCCACTCAATTATACACATTAAAATTTCTCTTAACGATCATTTATCGTTATATACATCGTTTCAAGTAGATCGACTTTGTAATCGTAAAAATATTAAAATATCCCATCTTTTTATATAACAAAAAATCTATTATTCTCTTAATGATGAAATTATGATAGAGAGGTTGCACGATTCGCGAATATATCATACCTTCCCTCCAGAATTCGCGACAAGAGCGTACGTATACGAGAACTGTTGCACGCATCTGGACTGGTTACTGAACTTCCGGTCGATGAACCTGCATGGCTTATCGAGAACGTCTGGTCTGCAAGAATGCTCGAAGAACCTCTGAACGTTCTCGCCGTCCCGATAGAGCTCGACGTACATATCTTGTCGAGTTCGACCGCCGATCGGTTCCACCATTTCTAGTATCACAGGACAACAGTTGACGGGGTGACCGTCCTCGCCTCCTTCCTGTCGCAGAGTCATCTGCATCTCTCGATATGTCATCCGCTTTGTCGGTTCCAGTAGCCTGCAATGGCAGATGTTTCTCCTGTTTAATCGATTTTTATTTTGAATCAATTCTTTTGTAATCAAGCGTCTCTTTTCACTCTATTAATTTTCTTCGGAATTGCAGGCAAAAGGCATATGTTCTTTGCGGAATTTTTCTCGAGTCAAATTTTAATCGTTGCCGAAGAACACGTACGATCATCATGTTAACAAGCGAGTTAATGGAAAATATATGTAAAAATAAAATAAAAAATAAAATTATGCTTCGTGTTACGCCATGCTGAGTCCTGTTGAATTTAAATCGGATTTAGCTCGCCAACGGAGGAAACGATATTCTTGCCATATTGACCGCGCCCGTATCTAAATTACGCGGTAGAATGTTGTAGCGATTCAAAAAAGTTTCGCAAGACATGATATTTTACTTCGTTTCGTATATATTATTAGCACATTTTACATTTTACGTACAGCAATGATAATAATTAAGATAGCATACTGAAAACGATTAAATAAAAATCAAATGAGAGGTTCATCGCATTTTTACGCGTTTCGCACACAATCAATCATTATTCGCAAATAATATCGAACAAGAGAACCACGATTATAAAAAAAATATTATCAAAAAAAGGTAACATATCTTACTTGAAAATTGTAAAAGTCGACAAAGATTAATCTTGATTTCTGCTCAGGATATTATCGGACAAAGCAAATTTAATAATGACAATTATTTCCTCGTTTTATCGAAAAATCTTTATACTTACTTGTTAGGGAAATGTCCTCTGAAAGGCTGTTCCCTGGGCCTTCGAGAGGAGGAGGCTAAAGTCAGATTGTTGGCGGCAGTAAGCCGCGGGCACAGAACTGCGGTCAGCCAAACCACCTGCAACGAGAATCATGAGAACGCATAAATTATTCGTTCACATGTTTGACATTTGATGAATCTCTGTGATTTTACAAATTAAAATATAAATACATTAATAATTAATAATGTAAAGAATAATAACAATACAAGAAAACTTTCATCATCTATCTATGATTGATTATAGGAAAATCTTTCGTGTATTTCCATCAAGTTTGACGACAAAACCGAGTAAATATATTTCCATTACAATAGCTACATCTTAATGCCGCAAAAGATTATTTGACGCGAACGAGTCTGTCACGCCTGTCGCTCACCGGCAGAGACGCATGATTTCGCAATAAGTATTTTGCCAGTATTGTCAGTTGAAAAAATTGCCTTGATAATAATGTCGGCGAAGGCTCGCGCGTGAGAAAATACCGGACGGGGCTGGTGCGCGAGAACGAAACACGGCGCGCAAATGAAACACGGCGTTAGTCACGCATCTCGCCCGAATCCGCGGCACACGTGAACGGCACGGCTTACGTGGAGGTGAAAACATTAATTCGGCTTATAATTTTTATGCAAAACAGGCCTCACGGCGCCGCCGCCGTCGTCGCCGTCGTCGTCGTCGTCGTCGCCGTTCGCTGCTCGTTAATACTTAAGCGTGCCTCTTTCTCGCGCGATACAGCACACTTTCGATTTAATTGCGCCGTATAACTCGTCATCGCAGGAAACACGCGGAACCGGCTTGCTTCATTCACCGGGCTAAATTTCTTTTTTTTTTCTTTATTTTAAAACACGAGAAGATTCTCTCTCTCAAGATTCGCGTAAAGTGTAATATTTACAGCTGTAAAAAAGACGAGAAGGAGGAGCGGTATCGATAAATAACTACAGAAGTGTAAATATTTCGCAAATGGATTCTTTCCACAGCTAATTTTGAACGAAAAATATCGTATCGACACAGATTTCTGTTCATAATTTATAGCAATATATATAAAATGCGTTATCAAGTATCCCCCCGATAATTTCCCCAGTTTTCTCTCACGTTAGGAATACTATCAAACGATAGAACGAAAGCTTGTCGGCGAGGTTTATATAAACGAGACAACGCGATATAAAGCCGACATCGCCGACGTTTAATTAAGCCATCGTTTCTCCGGGTGAACAGTTAACTAAGCAGCGGCGCCTCCCATACGAAGAACTCGTATTGAACAGAACTGCGCGTTCGGATTAAACGGATGTTTAATCATACATCGGGACCACACATCGCGTATCCCGCGATTCTTATCGAATTCTTGCATCATGCAGGGAAGGAATTCTCTCTCTTGCAGTGCGATTTTAATCGTATAAAGATGTACCGGGTATGCGGTGGCGGACATTACAACACGACTTAACGATACTTCGCGTTAATTGTTCGCTAATCAAGATAATGATAATTATCGCGATGCGACCAAATTGTCCGATCATGTACACGAGTGTCTATGAAAACATCCGGTATCAAAATTGGATAAGTATCTAAACGTTAATAAATTATATCATTATGTAATACTTAACATCATATATTTAATTAAAACTATTCGCAAAAATTGATATTTTATTTACAGTTGCTTGTAGTGACAATAATTTCACTCGTCGAAATCATAAAAAAATAAACATTTTGAAAATTATTTATATTTGACTTAAAAAAATATATAATAATAGTAATTATTACTAATATAATATTTTGATTATTCAAAATTATTTGCAATTGCTTGGAATAATTTTTTTTCGTTTTTAATTGCGATGTTTAATTTAAAAATACATTTATAATATTGAAAATTTTCACATAGATAACTATATCAATCCGCAATGAAGATTACTTCTCGTACGCGAAATCACGGCCGCAAGATTTCACGGCGATGCTCCTAAAGATATAAAGTTAAGCCGTTACTTCGATGTCATGCCCGGGCCAAGAAGCGTCAATTAGCGCCGTGGATTCTTTTCTCCCTTTTCTCGCATTCCTTACGATAATGAAACGAATGTTTTTTGCGAAAGTTGAAATTAGCCGGTCGTTTCTCAAACCGAAAAAATACGATGAGATAATCCCGGATATATTTCGGCTGACCAAACGCACTCTCGTAATCCCGTTCCAATCGTCAAGCGATCATTGTTCGCCTTCGCAATTTTATTTAATGATAGTACGATAACTATCTCCATCCCAATAATTTTCAATCGGCGAATAAAGGTTTATTGTCACGCAAAAGTTGTTTGAGTTACGCATAAATTACAAATTCGTTCCGCTTTTACGAGAGTACGCTGTATATATTTTTATACAGAAGGAATTCGTACATTGATTATCAAAAAAATATAAACCGGTCTATTACACGCCTTCACACCAATGAAGTTAAGTTGGAGATGACGTTTTTATTGCTTCTTTACGTTCCAAACACTTTTCCTTTTCCCTATAAGTAATTTATGTACATTCTGATTTACATTTCGAATCTCAACCGTACCTTTTATCTAAAAACGTTTACCGATCACTCTGTATCGATCAGTAACAATTACCAATGATATCCTATCTCCCCGCTATTTGTCTGATTGTCGGAATATCTAATAAGACCCAAGAGAGATTAATCGTTAGAGACAGAGATACTTTCACGTTCGTATCGTTAACATAATTAATCACAATCGCGTTGACCCGATAATACACGATCGCCCCAATCACACTTAATTCCAAAAGTTACTTAAGTTATTCAGGATGACGATAAGACATTCGCCTCTCTTATCCCGGTTGTCTTCACCGTCATAGTGTATCAAGAGAGATGGAGGATATCGTCTCTCCCACGTGGAAGTAGCGGAAATAATTTGTGACGCAATTACGGTCCCATAACGCATCGACGATGACGGCGAAGCTGGCGGTCGGTCCGATGGCGGGGCCCAACTAGCTCCCCAGCTCTTCGTATCTCATGCCTCCCGGAATGCATTCTGGGTCCGAGAGACTTGCGATATACGTATAGTTACGATATACTCCGGGTATACCGATAACGTGTTCGGGGAATCGTGGAGACCGGTATCCGGATGAGGACGCTGCTTATCGACCAGCCGTGTTTATGTCGCTACGTGGGTGCCCGCCTGGGTCCCGTTCTTTCTCTATCTCTCTCTCCTCCTATTGTAGACTGCGTAGGTCCGAAAAATCAATCGATCTCATGTGTATATGGATGTATAGACGCGAAGTCATCGGGAACTATCTCTCAGTAATTACCTTAATCATCTCTCGAGATGTGTACTTAGAAGTAGAACTATCGGAAAAGGACTATCGGAAGTAGAATTATCAAAAAAGGACTATCCGAAAATGTACTTAAAAATAGAATTATCGGAAAAGAAAAGTATGTGAAATTTCGATCAAGGTATCTATGAAGAGATGAGATACAGGAAGTATTTTGTATAATTTAGTGACATTAAAAACGGAGACTTTCTCCGATAATTCATCGATCCAAGCAGGATTATTAATTCTTGCAACGAGAAACGCGAGTAAACGCTTAATTAAAACCTCGGCGTTTCCCAATAGCGTATATAATCGGCGCGCGTTATTTATCGCTACCGGTGGTGAGATTTACAGGGTACACCGTGCTGATCTAGGCAAAGGTGTTATTATATTTAAAGGCATACGCGGGGGTATCAGAAATAGCAGAGAGATTACCGATCGTAAAATACACACACGCGTAATAAAAGAATGATATCGCGGGAAACGGCGAACGCAAATTCGTGGGAAAAAATCGCGACTGCGAGAAACCGCGGTAAAAATCCGCGATCCTTCTACCGCGACCAGAGGCGGCAGTTAACGCGCGTACAAACGTCATCCAGCGGGCATTCTCTTTCCAGCCATTGGCCGCGACTTTTTCACCTTCGGTTACCGCGGGTGCCGCGATTGGAGAAACGCGTGCCGATAATTTATGAGCCTGCTCGAGTGTGGCCGGTGCGGTTTCCCGTTCGCAGAAACTATAGCGTTTATGTAGTGTGACGCCTGTCGCCGCCTGCATCCGAGATGTCCGCTACGTCGTAAAGAATGAAATATTGTCTCGTGTCTCTATCATTAATAAGCCATTGATTTGAATATCAATTCCGAATGACGAAAGATCTCTCTTTCGAAACGCGCGCGGGAAAACGCCACGTCCCACTTCGATCGTGGCTCGATTATGCGAAATATCGGGATAAGGCGTAAGTGGAGGGTTGCCTTTATTACATTGAAAAAATATCGACGATTGATTAGATACATTGAAAAACGCATCACGCGTTTATAGAGTGTAGGCTCTTGAGAGTTACATGAACTTTGAATGGGAAATCATTCGCTCCATTCACTGTGAAAAACATTCAAGATGAGTCTGTGTATATAATTGATTCGTCACGGAAGAATGCAATCTTTCGCGACTTTTATCGCTCCATTCATTTAAATTAGTGTGCGTTCGAAGAAGAGCAGGCACTTTGGCA
The DNA here is from genome assembly GCF_025532165.1 of Camponotus vicinus. Taxonomy (NCBI): domain Eukaryota; kingdom Metazoa; phylum Arthropoda; class Insecta; order Hymenoptera; family Formicidae; genus Camponotus; species Camponotus vicinus. Next base: position 3,592,206 of record NW_028141976.1, on the reverse strand, counting down.
CACAACGCACTTTCGGCTTTTATGCGCTTGTAACGACCCACGGATACCATTTCAGCGAGATTTTACGAGGTGTTCGACTATAACACAGATTAGACGTCGTAGATAGTGTACTTCATACTTCGAACGAAAGTTGAAGTATGAACACACATACAAATTCGATAAGCACTTCAACATTTATTACTTTACGCACGGTGTTCTTATCTCCTTTCTTTAAAAAAAGCGAAAATCTTCAAGTACGTATCTCGGAAAAAATGTAAGTACCTTCGTTAATTCATGATTATAATCGCGACGAGTAATCTGTCAGTCGAGAGGCGATAGATCATCGCTAATGATTCTTTAAAGGATCTCCACGCGTTGACGATCATTCGATAATTATCGGTGCTTCCGGATAATTTAAGTGATTGTACAGCGACAACGACAAATGAAGCTCGAGCCGCTAAAATAGCAGAGCGTTGAAACGGCCAGTTGGCCTTTGCTGGCAATCATTAAAGGTAGTTTACACGATAAACTCGCGACAGGACTCGAAGCAACGGCCCGTGTTTACCCAACCGTCAATGCAACGCTCGTATCATTAGCATAGTCTTTGTGCATTTATAAAGACCGGAGGTACTCCCGGCTTATTGCAAAGTGCCAAAGGTGGTTTCAACACCACAGCGTTTCGCCATTTATTAAACATTTCGTGAGAGTCACTCGATCCTCGTCCCAATGCCCATCATTTGTACCGATTTCGTCGGGCGAGCCTTCATGTTTTATACGATAGTTACATCACTTAATATCTGAATATACGAATATTACATTTTGATTCTTTTTACATTTTTTTCCGGTAATTGATCGAGAGCCACTTTGTCATCCGCGAGACGGATCACGATTTAAATCCTTCGCGTCTAATTTCGTTCGTTCAACGAATCGATAGGGACGACGAGTCCACAATATATATTGCGCATAGACGCGTGACAACGCGACGCATGGCGCGAGTTAAGCGAGCGCAATGTGATTTTTTTTTTTTTCACCGTGGAAAGGTAAACATCGTGGAGCGCATGACAAACGGCAACTATCGAGTGCCTGTTAGAGATAGGTAAGAAGCAATGAAAGGTCCTCCAGCGTGCCGCCCGGCACAATAAACGGCCAACGGCGAAGTGGCTCGCAAGGGAGGGCACAACCCGCGGGCTGTTTAGACAGCGAATGCTTCGCCGTGTGTTATGATTGACGTGTATAAATATTTGGTTAGTCGCCTCGCCGTCTCGTGCGTGTGATGCGCACGCAGCGCGTAAATCGTGCGTACAGTTACGCGTGCGCGCGCGCGCGTTTCCGTGAGACGTCGCAGGACTCTCGTCTTCTCTACTCTCGTTGACTACGGCAAATTAAATGACGACCGGCTCGTTACGCGCCACGTGACATTTCACAGATGGCCGCGAGTGCTGACCGACAGATCGGAGCGGAATCGACCCGAAGGGGGAGGCGTCACATAATTTTTTTTTACGCACACTCCACGCGCGAGCCTGGCACAAAGTTGCGATTCAAGTAGGAAGCTGAAGAACGCGACGACGATTTCCGTAAAATAAGTGTCCAGTAGATTCCGATGACACTTGTCTCCGGCGAGTTATTCGCGACATTGCGATTGTTTGATACGTCAAGACGAGTGAGACGTTAATTGGGAAAAACGAGGAAGCGCGATTTATGTTTCTTATAATTCGGTTCAAAGCCGAACGAGAAAGAACGTCGATTTCTACTTCGATATTTTTCTCTTCTCTACCAGTCGGGTATCATCGAGTTAGAACGTATGAAAAAAAAAGAAACTATTGGAGGGGACGATGTCCCGGCGGCAAATACACCCACGACGACTCACTAAATCATTTGCGTAAAAAATACGAAGCTCCGAACCACCTGCGCGGTTCTGTAGAGATCCACCCTCTTTTATATTATATTATGCCTAACTACGATTCATAATATATTATTTCCAAATTGTTTTAAATTACAGGCTACGCGACTACGACCCATGCGATAATAGAAGAAGGCGTTTATCCGACAAATATCTTATTGCGAGGCACTCACAGACCCCTGAAGCATCATGCCAAATTGGTGAATAGCTTGTGTAAGTAACGTATACTCAAATGTTGTAATTTTTTTATTATTGTACTATTTCACTAGAATCAAAAAATTTGGCAAAAAAAAGAGTAAATATACTTTTTAATTAAATATATTATTATATGAATGATTAGAGAAGATAAAATTGTTTCGATGGATTTTATAATTTATAACGAAACGATTGGGAGAATCATCGTTCGAGTTATATAAAATTTATAACTCATTACATACCATTTGTCTCTAATAAATTTGGAAGTTTACGAGTGCGTCTAATGCATTCCACAAATCAATGATGCATTACCATTTGTATAAAAGCCAAGACGAAGTCACGTCTCGTTTCTGGTTGGTCTGCTGCCAATCGTCAGTTTTAGCTCTTCCCACATATTATCCGTGACAAGGCGTGAATTCGCTTTATTGTCGCTGAACACTAACGATACACGTAGGTGGGTGATTCAACAAAAGTAGTGGTCGATGGCTTTGAAATCGATATTGTGATCGGCATTTGATTTCCGATAAGATCCAACCGGTAGCACATATCGATCGAACAAACCGAGAACTGTTTTTACAAAGTCGTATCTCGATCATTTAGGATGACTTTGCTATCGGGTGGACTTCCGTTTCGAAAACTAACGTTGCTAAGTAATATAGTAATTACATTATTTCGATTAAAATCTCGCGTATAATTAAAAATCGAAAGCACATAGATTTTTTACGTTTTGAAAATAAATTATATGGGATATAGTGCACTTTTGCATAAATTTAAACGCCCTTAGCTTCGCTGTGCTTTGCATAAACGTGCTAGATGACGCGCCGACGGCGACGTAATATTCACGGCATAATCCGAGGCAATCAGGAATACGTCAGAGACGATAGCTCTCCAAGAAATCCAGCTCTCCAAAAATATCGACGATATCTTCATCGCGCACCAGCCGACATCCGGTGTTCGCGCAAATCGTCGCCTCGTCATTTTCCGCGCAACGACACACATCCGTTTAAGAGGATGCGTTAAGAGGATTATTTATCGAAGCGACGTCGATGCTGGGACCGATTAGCATAGTAATTCCACGCCGTGAGGCCCCGACCCCGTTGCCGCGCACACGATTTGCACGCATGTGCGTGCGCGTCGCTAATCCACCATTATTAAATTATCGGTGCAACGCGCGCGCAATGGACTGCATCGATGATTATCATTTATCAATATCACGGGCGCGTAGTAACTTGCCGCCGATCGACCGTCTGTCGTCGATGCATAATGTTATGCACATAAAATGATGCTGGTATGTGCGCGACGATCAGGATATTGCCTTTTCTTCGCGAAACTGCCGTCTAATCCGCAATTACTAATTGCGATCTCGATCCTCGCGATGAATAAACTTCCCATGTGCGATTTATCGCGCTAAACTTAACAGATTCTTGAACGAAATATTGTTTCCAAATTAATCGAATTGATTTTGTGCAAGCTCGTAGTTAAATGTAATCGTTTTTATCAAAAATGAGAAATTTTTTACTAAAAATTTATACTCCATATCTGATAGATCCAATCTCGATAACGTTCGAAAGTTATTTTGAATATTATTAGAGGTTCTGTCATCTCGAGTCTAACAAGCGAGAGACGAGAATGATGCCGAAAGTCAGCTGTGGGAAAATGTGACGAGGCGCGGACGAAAGGAAGATGAAAGGAACGAAAGCGCACGATCCGCGCCATAATTCTACAAGTTTATCGATGCGCCTCCGTGACAGGCGGTGGCCGAGGAGAGAGAGAAAAACACACATCGTCCGTAGTTGGCGGGATTGTATGCGCGAGCACCCTGCTATCTTGATAATATGCTAATAACACACGCGGCGGGCGGTACTTTACGATCGTTGCATCGATGCTGGATATCGTAATTATTGTTTCACTACGTTTGTTCGTCCATCGCGGCACAATACGACGCCACGGATGTCGATTGTTGCATCAATCGTACTGGGAGTGCACAATTGTAATTATTATAGTTAGCTTATGTACTCCACCACTCGACGAGCGCATGATTGAGGATTTTATTAACAGGTACCTCGCTACTGTCAACATCTTCAGCACCGAGCAAGTTTCAGTTGACTTTGAAAATTAATTGAATTAAATGATTATATGACTAATTATAGAAGCAATCATTAATTGTACTTTCTCTAATTTTTTTTCAAATTTTATTTCCAAATTTTTCAATTATAATTTAATTATTATTTTTCATATATAATTCTCTAAATGCTAGAGAAGAGAGGATTCCGAGAGACATATCGATTTCAAATGTACAGATCGCATTTGTCCAATGTTGGTCTTACAATTAGCACTTACCGCGACGAGGAGGGTGCTGAGAGCTTCAATTCGCATAGTAGCTGGCCAGGCCAGCAAGGAGGCCGTAGGTTGCGAGCTGGTGGATCGATCTGCTCGTATCGATCCTTGAATTACCGATCCCTCGGCTATCGGCTTCTTACTCGGCGGCCGTAAGTGTATCGGGCCGACGACGATGACTCTCTCCCGGCTCCACGTCGATTTCTCGTGATGATCCGCCGCGCCGATCCGGCGATGACATGGCTACCGCGCCGCCAATCTGTCGACATATAAACGTACGTACATATATTAATGGCCTCTTACAATGGCCGCGTTAATCGCAACGAGATAATCATCGACAAATCATCGCCTTGTCCGAACCGTTATCGGTGTCTGAGATCGATTACTTTTATTTGACCATCGCGTTGCACGTTATCGCTCGCGTGTATTTATTACAGAGACTCGGCTTCTGAATTATTCAAACAGATTTCGTAATATATTATCGATATTTAAAGATCCAGTACGATCACACTTTCCTCCAATAGATAAGATTATTATTCGGCGAAATTACAAAGTAAAGTTCATTATATTGTGCTTTTAATTGCTAATATGAAGCATATGATATTTTAATTTGCGATACACCTTATTTTATCATGACTTATCATGCATTCTTTCATGTGGAAACATTATTTAAAATAAACTTGTATATTAAAACAACTCCTTTCAAACTTTTGACCAACTGTTTGTTTTAACGCTCAAAATTTTATATATCACGATCAAAATGATTCTTTAGTAAATCGTTCGCAAAAATCGCTAATTGTACAAACGACACTATAATTATATTTCAAATTCGTGAATTGTTAGAGAAGATTGTGGACCTAATATTCGAGATTTGCCGATAAAGTCTAGAAGGTGCAAGCGTCGTCTATATTTCGTCACTCAATCGCAATGATGCTGCGAATCGATCTTATCTCATACCTCGCTTGTTTCCGTCAATTACGTCGCGCAACAAGGTGTTACTGACCTATTAAAGAGGAATGTTGTTCATAAAAGCCACGAATGTTACTTGTGCGAAAAACCTTTCCCTTTTCTTTCTTTCACGTTATTTCACGTTATTGTTTCTTTCGTCATTTATCACTTGTCGTTTATTCACTTGTGCTACATCCATCATTCAGCTTCGCATTATTGTCTAACGTACGATAGAATAGCAATGTGAACAATAATTCCTACTCATTGTTCGAGTCCTGATAATTTGCGTATGTAAATTCCCATTGATAGAAGACGAGGAAAATACAGACGCCATACATAACAGTATGGCGATACCGACGCTTTCCTGGCATCATTCGTTATGTGAGTTAATGACTCTCGAGAAATCATCGATTGGTTCCCGTCTGGAAGCCGCGACGCCTCTCACACGGTGGAAACACGCCTTCTCACCGTGTTGTAATGGACGGGACTTCACGCGTGCATGCATTTAACCAGCAAACGAACGAAATGCCGAGCTGTTTCGATAGCAAACAAGAGATGCGAAGGAAGGCGCGCGCAACTATTTTGGGTCCCATCGACATCCCTCGAAAGATCAGGCAAGATGACACGGCTAAGACGATCTGTTTGCACTCGCGTGTTTTTACGATTGTTTGAATTAATTTCAAACAAAATGCCGAGATCGAGTTACTGTTTGAGGTACGGAAAAAAATGGATTTGGGAAGAGACGATGGTCTCTTAATCCTTGTTTAGTTATATGTATAATGCATCCAGAACAAAGTATTACATTAATTTAATTTATTTTTTTTTTAAATCTGAAATAAAAAATTTTCTACTATGCTTGAATTAGAGATTATATAAGATTTTTTTTAAGGATTATAATAAAAACTATAATGAAACAACAGGCCGCAAACAATCATTCGAATTAAATACAGCCAGAAATTAATTGGATGACACACATTTCTAATATTTCAATATTTATATTAAACGTTCCAGATTGCTTATACAATCAGAAATTATTATTAATTATGAAACACATTATTTTTATTATTTTATAACAATTTGCTTAAATCAAGGAATTTATATCACGAGTAGCAATCAAACGTGTTTACGTTCAAATTATTGCATCTATTGTCATGAATGATTAGCGTCTTCCTTCCGTTGATAATCGAAATACTACTCGTCCATTCAATTCGATCACCTCCAGCGGATACAGCGATGAAAGCAGCCGACGCGTAATCATGAGTGGACTAGGATTATAATTTCGAATTATCGCGCCGACACAGCGCAGCCGAGATGTGTAATACACACCATATGATATATCATTGCCAGTGAGTCATGGCACGTAGAATTTATTCGATAAGACACACACCGGTTGGCGAAACGTATCGCCATTTCTTATCACACGGTGTTTCCTCGACATAATCGATAAGAACGGGGTAAGGGTCTAACACGAGTGACACTCTCCTTTCGTCACCGAATGCATTATCGCGGATATTATATCGGTATGATACGTGGAATTCGGTCAGTCTGCATTCCTTCGCGATTCGCGCATCATTCGTATGTGTACCTGCGTATCGCACGAAACGTGAAACACAAGTGACATGATCGATTCTATGCCTATCGACGATAATCGGAACTTTAGCGCGCCGTCATCGTGCATCACCGATTAATATATTCGAGAAAGCCAGATTTACAGTCAATCGTTGTCAAGCTATCGACGAATACAAATATTAACCATCTTTTCTTCTCTCTGTAAACGTTTCAAGTAAATTGCAAACCTTCTCAAAGCTGTAGGAATAAATAAAGGCGTTTATTAATATTTTATAATTTATTAATATTTCATATTTTTTAAAGTAAATTTTCTAAGAAATATAAAGTAGATAATAAACATATAATTAACAGTGTTATTTAGATGAAATTAAAATAGAAAAATAAAAAAAGGAAAAATAAGGAAGAAAAAGATAAAAAATTAGATAAAGAATATTATAAATTCATTAGCGAAATGTCATAACCGATGGCTGGCAGATAACTTGGCGTGAAATAAAGAGCATAAATCTAAAACTGATGCAACTAGCAGCTTCACACAACACATAAACGATGTCGGTATTAAAAAAACCTCATGATCTTTGAAAGCAAATGATTATAATAATCCGAATCTGCGATAAATCATCCTAATACCGTTGTAATACCGGTATTACGATAACAATGGTACAATAATCGCGACAGTCCATTCCGATTGTTAAACGGGATTTCTCTACCGGAAAGCCATCGCGAATAATCCTGAAGATCAATGTCGCGTGGCGATAAACGGTGATCGTCGCTAGTAGCAGCAGCAAGTGAATTTTTAATAGAAAGCGCAACCATATTGTGCTGTCCACCCACGTAAAACCCGCGCCGACTTTCTCTTTTCCCCTCCGTTTGCGCCCTTTCCTTTATTTCCTCGAGCACACAATGAACATGATCCGTCAAATAAACCCCGTCGAGCCAGATTACATTGCGCGATTTCCATCGATCAATGTATTAACAATCTCGACGCCGCAAAGATAAGCGATCGATCGGCCTGCTCTTGAAGCACGAGCAGGGGACAAGGATCTGTGGTTTAATTACTGCATCATTTACGAGTAACGAACGAGACGCATAATTCTCGCACGGTGACTTGCGATCTTGGTAATTTGGTCTGCATGAGTATTCCCAATGATATGTTATTACTCGTTATCGCGAGACTATCACGGTACAGATCTTTATTAGCATTAATATCCCACTGAGCGGAACAAATCGCGATATTGTATTCCGACCAATAGTTAAACACGAATGAACCTGTATAATGGATGCAATTTTTTTTCGATCGATTATGACGAAGATAAGTGATACGAGTGCGGTTGTAAAAGCTATTTCATCAGATGACGTTACAATTGTACTCGGGTAACTGATACATTGATAAGCGTGACGCATAATTCAGATTTTTACGGGAATTTCGCCCGAATAGGCAGGTATGACGTGCGATCGGAAGTTTGTATCGCAAAATCGCCGCATAATACATTGATAACAAAATACATAGAAGCTCATTGGCATTTCGCAGAGGCGGAGCCGTCGCCGGACTTTGCGTTGAGTCACTTATCCAGGCGGCGCCTGGCTACATCGTGATAAAAACATTGCGCCTGAGAATGCGTCGAGCCTGGTCAGCTGGCGCTTTCTATCTCGCCGTGAGCTGTCATTAGTTTATTGCCATTAACTTTTGCGGTAATTTACTTATACAAGCGTCAAACCCTTGGCGACAAGAATGTCGAACGCGAGCGGTCAGACGAGTCGAGAGAGGCTGGCATTCGGAAAAATTATCCGTACTCTTAATTATTCATGTAGTTGAGCTGTGTTTTGTAATCGTTCGATCAAACTAAATCCATTGAATAATTAAATGACCTAATAAATCCTGGGGAATTAAATCCCTCTAGCGAGAATCTAACAAAAACCGCCAATGTCATTTACTGTGACTCTCGGCAACTCGTCGCACGTCATAATATATTTTCTTTACGAGTCTCTTGACGTTGCCATTCTTTCCGCCTACGCGACGAATCCACCTTAACGAATCTACGATTTCTAATTTACACTGGCAGTTGAGTTCCGAGAATAAAAAAGGACACCGCACTCGTTAAAGTCAAGCCAAGAGCACGCATTAATTTTGCGCAGGTTTTTTCCATCCATGGGAAAACGTCATGCACGACTCTTAATCTTCCTGCGGCCGTCTCGTCCTTGACACTTAAGTAAGACAAGGCTATCTGTCGCGTCCTTTTTATGCGATAATTTTTGCTTGTAATATATTACATAATTTCCGTCGAAGAGTTTTTGTATTCTCATCACTTTATTAGCATAATAAACAAAGATTTATGCAATTAAAAGTGATTTTATAGATAGGTGATATAATAGACGTCGAATATAAAACTCGTCTAATTAAATGAGTTTTTTGGCCCACATAGTTGTATTGATTTGATGATACATATAATGATTAATACTCTTTCGTAAATTTCCTTGTAACGTTGTCTTCTTTAAAGATGACAAAAAGGAAGCAACATTATTAATGTTTTATAAATTACATCTCGTAATAACTCGGTATAGCCAGAAGAAATCATCCCGTTATCGTCAACTTCTTTTACTGCATCTTTCGAGTCGACAACGCGCGTAATAGATATACATGTCCCGTAGTTTTACTGTTCCACCTCTATCCTTCTCTTGCAACGTGTTGCCTGTTCAATTAGAAAAATTCATCGCGACAGCAAAGACCGCGTGGGCATAAGTTACATCCGTCCAGATACTAATAAGACACGAATCATCGACGCTCGTTCGCCGATGTGTCATGTCTGAATACGGTCTATACGAACGGTGAACGCGATATTGTTTCATATATATCCCGATAACGAATCGACATCAGATCGACATTAAGTTGATAGGCTAACATCTGTCCACTCGCGTTTGCTCTCGAGAAAATCTTTGAGAAAAATCTGGTGCACGAAGGGAGGGGAATTGCTCGAATTTATCTAATATACATACGTCCACGATAGCTATGAAACCGAGATCGGTTCGCGATATGACTCCGTATTACCGTGCTGATGTGATAAAGTATCGCGATATTCCGCACGGATCGGTTTTATTATCGGTTCGCGATTTCCGCCGTTTAAGCACGGGAATATATATTAAAAATCTAAGCAAATTATAGGTAGATTTGCGTGCGCGAAATCTATTACCTGACGTAGAAAGATCGCGGAAGACATTTGTCAAACATGAGTTTCCAATATTATTATACGTAAAGAAATGAATATGTGATAAAAACTTCCATTTTTACACGTGAAATTAATTTTTGTGCAAGATATAAAATTTGGAAAAAATATTTGTGTGTATCGCAAAAAAATAAAAGACAGAGTCGTTGACCAGGATTTCATCTCGATTCAGACGGCAGTCTAGACGAGAGAGATCAAATGTCCAATATATTTAATCGATCGTGATGGGTTTAACTATTGGATATAAACAGCCACCCGGGAAAGCTGTAAAACGCAGCCGGAACTAATCGTCAAGTGTGTTAAGCTCTTATCATCCTTGGATTTACATCCTTCTCCTGCTGTTCGAACGTGTCTCCTGAGATAGTTTTCTCGACTGTAGCTAATCGCAAATTTATAAATATATCGGAGATATGCGTCGTGTAAATCTACACTGGTTCTGCATAATTATGTTTTCGTGATGTTTACGAGAAAGCGATCATCTCGAACGAATCGGAATTTATTTTTCAACTATCATTATACCATTAAATTTAGGTGACATAATAACTGTTGTGCACGGTATGATTTTATTCTGCCAATAAACAATTTTATATTTCGGGCCGGATGATAAATAATTAGTAACGATACGAATAAATCCTGTTTAAAAGTCGCTTAAAAGTCGAAGTTCATTTTCACCAGATACACACAAATAGGCCGACTTGCCTTCGAGAAACCGGCTTTGTAATATTAAGCGCGACGAATTATCGAATATTTCGCAGCCGAGAGATTCGCCGGGATGATTTTATTCAGAACGAACCACAAGCTCATTCATGATATCATTTGTGAATGACCCTCGGGGAACTGGCCCCGGTTGAGGTATCACTGGATAAAGCGAGCTCGAGGCGAGAGGACTGGTTCCTGGACCAGTCGCCAATTAAAGCGACACCGACAAAGCCGATGCCCCGTATTTATTACGTATTAAGGAATTGTAAATTTTTTTTTTTATGAAAACTTGAAATTCGTGTTTTCGTGACAACGCGACTATCCTGGTGATCGTGAACGATGACCTGTATACGATAAATATTTATATTTTGCCGCACCTTTAATTTATAGATTTCCCTCTCAATTAAATCGAAGACATTGGGATCTATTATTCGTATCAACAAGAGCTACACAAAAGATGATATAATTTTGAAAGAATATTTGTAGCGATATATAATATTATGTATCTACCATTCGCTCCGATTTCGTTCTTCGTCCTTCCATGAATTCAACAAACGTTGAATCTGGAATTGAATGCGAGTGGATTTCTGCCGTGCAAAAGAGACACCTACGTTTACTGTCGCGTTAATGTCTTACTCCCACGAGAACGACACGATGAATAAGCAGATGGATTGCTTTATTATTGCGATATATGCGGCGCCGTTCGCGGTAGCTAAAATCTAGATAAAGACCGAGAAATGAGATTCAGCCAGTGCGATGATAAAGACACGATATCGGTGATAATGAGCGATGGAACAATAGGGGTTCGAGGCACCGTAAATTGTATCATAAGTCGGATCACATTATGCAATATGTCGTAACGCGAATATCGCGATCCGACTCCTCCCTCCATAATACTGTTAATTGAACGGCATCTATTTTATCGCATATATTTCCAGCGATTTGATCATCCTTATGAAATTTATATTTTTTTAATGATATCGATGCATCATGGCGTTTAGATAAGATGATATTTATCGATATACGGTGAGAAAAATCGCGTTAAAAAATCGCGAGATATGCTTACGAGCTTATCGTCGTTTCGCCAATCAGCACGAGGCAGAACCAGAAGCGGATTGAGTCAGACGCATCTAAACTGCATGAATTTATTGCACTTTTATTGCGAGATTTGCAATGAGCGCGGCGCGACAGATTCTCGTTAAGAGGATTCTCTCCGTACCGAAACCACAAGGATCGGGAAAAAAGCTCGTCCATCGCAACAAATAGGGTGCGGTTAATTGCAATGGCCTCCGGGGTCGTAAAGATCTTTTTTTACTTCACAGTCTTGCGGTAAAGTTCGCGTTAACTCTCACGTTTAGTTGCCATCTGCGATCGGCGAGCAACATCCGCGTTTCATGATGTTCTCGCGTTGCTCGACTGCTTTTAAATAAATCAATTTTAGGATCCACGCTCCGATCCTTTATGGGACGGCTGCGTCTGAAATACATTTTGGAGCTCGCTCTTAAACGCGTCTTTAAGATCGTAAATAAAGAAGCGCGAGCAACACGATATAATTGCACAAATTCTCTTGCACAATACATATTTTCATAATATTCTTACACATTCTCCGTTTTCTCGTCATTTATAATCCATTTTATAACGCAGCATGAATATAAATCACGCTGTTTGATCGAATATATTTAACGCGTTCAAATATTTTTATAGATGTATAAATCGAGATATATTTTCACAGAAGTCTTAAAATCGCGTAAACGAAACTGTGGTATGAAACAAAATAGATAATTGCCTAATGATATCGTACAATATTGGAGATTCCGCGAGCGGAAAGAGCGATCTCTATTGAGCAATCAACATTGTTGTTTTATCGCGACTGATGATGATTCATTCTTCCATAATGTGTCGAGAACACGTTACATCCGGTGCCTTAACCGCGCCACCTCGTCGAGAATGTTTTGTTCCTCTCTCTCTCTCTGTCTCTTCCTCTCCTTGATTTAGCGCCAGCTACATAAATCTTTGAACCGCGAACCGCGAGAGCGAGAACGGTCTCGCAGAGCGACCGCAGAGCGACATATTTACAGTCGTGTAAATGCATTTTTTTCTCAACGTTTTGCATGAACGGCGCGAGCTTAATAGCGCGTGACGTGCGAGATTAGCTTTTTTTCGCTTTTGGGAGGTCGATTATTTTCCGTGAGATACCGCGAGATATCGCGCGAGCTCATGTTTTATTAATTCGATTTGTACAAGCAATTTGATTAAATAAGTATCGAAACATTAATGACACGATTGAAAATATTTTACCAAATGCTGAGGATTGTGACAGCTTTTTCGCAATTATTAGGTGATCGAGATTAATTTCTGAATAAAGTGACGATTTTGATCCTAAAATCTCGCGCAAATAGCATTTTTGTTTCAGTTTGTCTAATATAGATTATGTTATAGATAAAGAGTTTGATTTAAGAATTCGAATTTACAATATTATATTTAATACTTGTGAATTTTCATGTAAATTGTTTTGATAGAATTGTGTGTGAATTTAATTTATTTAATTATAATTAATGGACGATTTATAAGGGAAATAGTATATTTTATAATAAAGAATAGTTGACATTTCTTCATAAACGCGCTATGATTATCTTTATCCATGCTAGCTCTATATTATGTTCTTTCGCTATTTTTTGGTTTTCCTCCATTGATGTAATACTCCATTAATCTAATATTCCAGAAAAAATCAAATTTGGATATGTATAGCATAATGAAGTATTAATTTATATATTGCTAATTTATTGTTGTAATTTTGAATGCGAATACTCGAGTCCTCGAATTTCACCGCTATTTAATTATTTAATTTAAATTTTTAGTGTGATTTATTTACGGATTTAAGATATTAATTAATATTATTTCGAGATTAAGATAAAATATAATTTAACACTAACTAGTACAATAACAAATTTAATTAAAACAACACAATATTAATCTAAATTATATTCAAATTATATAAAGTAAGGTTCAAAGTATTTAATAATATTTCGAAAAAGAATTATTGTAATTAACTAAATTTATATTTGTTTAAAACAAATATTTAATAAAAGAAATTACATATTTAAAAATAAGAGATCTATAATATTATATATTATATAATACATATCATATTATATAATAATGTGGAACAAATCACTAATCATATAAAGCAAAAATAAATAAAAATAAATAAGTAATTAATGAATAATTACGAATAACAAATAACGAATTAACAAAATTATAAATTACTCACCATATAATTGTATCATCGCTCATGACTTTCCAAGTATTTTCTTTCTTTCTAGTTTGTTATTTTCTGTTCTTGACACACACTTGACACATACTCACTCGAAAAATATGAATAATTAATGAATTACAATCCCGCGTGTACTAGTGAAAAGTACGACTATCGCACGGTATTTTATGTAGCACTTCTGAAGTTCGACGCGCACTTAATTTTATATTGCGAAAGAATGCGAAAATCAGTTATACAAAGTTATGATTTGTGCTCGGCATTATAAAAATTAATGATCGAATTTGCATAATGCTAACTCTCTCGCTAACTTATGTTAATCGTAATAATCATGTAGAGAACGACATACAAAGCAATTCGCACTATCTCGCACCGGTATCGTTGTAAGAATGACAACACACACACACAAGACGATCACATGTAAACAATAGCGTTCTTATACATCAGAGTTCGACGTTATTGTTTATAGCGCGTAGATAACGGCACGAAAATATATGACGTACTACCTCTCGAAGCACGATTGTGATGATTATACGGTAATTGTAATTCTTTAAAATTATTATAATTACAATTATAGTTATATAAGGTCTTATAAAGAACGATCGTATTATCGATGCAATCGTACTTTAAGAGATAATACGACGAAATACTTGTGCCATTTTACGACTTACTATAACGTTCTTACGCACTATAAAAACAATGACGTCAAAACTTGCGGTGTATAGAACGTTTTGTTTACACGCGGTCGCTCGTCATCTTGTTGTCATTCTTGTGTCGACACCGGCACGAGAAGGTTACGGTGCGATCTGTTCTGTGTATCGTCGTATTATTTCTCGAACTATTAATTATAAAGATTATAACAATTATACGATCATTCTCTATATTTATTACAATTAACATAAGTTTTTTTATAAGAGATAAACTTGCCGTATAAAATATGCTAATCATTGATGAAGGATAACATTGTATAAATTCATTCGCGTCATTTTATAGTGTTGAGCAGATTGTAACTTTGTATAATTGTTATTTTCGCATTCTCCGGTCATAATAGAGCCTTGATAACTTTTCCAACATGAGGCAAAAGAAATTGAGAATTTTTCAAAAGAAATAATTATAGGATACATCCTATTTGTCTCTACCTAAGAATGGATATGAAAATGTGGCTGCGTGTATACGCAGTTCTATCCATTCTGATGTGGAGAAGATACGATATTAGTGTAATAAAAGTATGTGCGGAGGGGTATCAAAATTATCCGAGACAAACGAATCGAGGCTCTCATAAAGTAAAGTGTGCGTCATACGCGGTGAATGTCAGAAGTACTACACAAAGTGCCACGCAATTATCGTGTTCTAGTGATTAAACCACTCTAAATAGTTTTTAATCGTGTTTTTGTGAGTAAGGGTCGTGCGTGTAAGAGAACAAACAAACGTGAAAGGAAGAGGAAGCTTGCGAAAATGACAGCAGAATTATGGCGGTGAGTAATTTATAATGTTGTTTATTTCTTATTTGCATTATTCGTAAAATTAATTGTTCAATTATCTTCGGTAGTGAAAGTTTATTTTATAGTTTAAAGTTTATTTTACTGTGTGTGTGAGAGATAATATATATATCAATAATATATAAATAAATATTCGAGTATCGACATAAAGTCTTTTTTAGAAAGGATATATATAAAGATAATAGATAACGATATAAAGAAAGGATATATATATAATTTTTGTAGATTATTTATACAAAACTAAACTTTCTCCAGAAGACTTAAATTTCTCCATTAACATATATTTCATAAATGTATCTTATATCTAAAAATATCTTATATTTAAAAAAAATTATTTTCGAAAATTCTGTAATCTCTTTTATTAAATTTAAAAAAAAAACGAAAAATTTAGTTACAATAATTATTTCCCAATATATTAATTAGACATTACTATATGTATATAATTTGTATACATTTATATTTTACAGATCAACGTTGTATTCTGCCCACATCATATCGACAAGTACACAGTGTATCGGTGAGTGTTAAATTATATTTTATTTTAATCTTATATAATGATAATCTTATATCACAAATATCAATATTTAAAAATTTAAATTTGCAATAGAATAAAACGATAAAATTGCATTATTTATTCTTAAATATGCACAGAGGAAGAAATAGGATATATTTTAAAATTTACCAAATAAAATATTATAGAAAAAAAAGTTCTCGAAATATTAAATCATGAAAATAAAAAATTTGATATTTTTTATTTCAAACAATATTTGAGATAGTTTAAAATGTTGATCTGTCATACTATACATTTAAATAATCATCCAGTCGTAGATTAGTTATTTCACACTTTGAGACTTCCGTTAATTTGATATCCGCATTCAGGATTAATGCAACAAATTAGCAACAGATTAGTAATAAATTAGTGCTTAATATGCCATATAATTATGCCAATATAACCAAATTTGATTTCTCCTAATGGAGGAGCGAAAGGTTAACGGAAATAATTTTTTCGATGAATGTAGGTACATAGCTATCGTGTTGCTAATGACTGAATTTCACATATTATGAATCTTGAATACGGATTTGATCACGTTTATGCTAATACTGGCTCGACTGAAAGGGACACACACGAATGAAAACAAATCCATCAAAATGCGATGTATGCGTTTTTCTATCTCATCACGAACCAATAACAAAGGATCAACATTTTAATTTACTGTAGAAGCTCAATAAGAAAAATTAAGTTTAATATTTCTGGAGACAATAGTTCTGAAGAAAGACATAGATTTTGTTAAAATCCTTCTTCCTTTCCTCAATCTCATGATTTATTTTTACTACTACTTACTACTTTACCTACTAGATTCGCAAAATTTGCAGATATACACAGCTACACACATTAAATGCATAGATATATATACACGATAGTTAATCGTCAAAACCGCGAACCGGAAGAGCGTAATAGTAAAAGCTACCAGACGCGTCATAAATATTAAATCTCGCAGTGTTTAAAATACTGGAGCTGTCATAAAAATCTCGTTAGTATCGATACGTAAACGTTACGGCTTCTTGCATATCATTTCATGGTGAACATTATTACTTTCGTTCAGGAAATGTTTATAAATAAAGCGAGATGATATTTCACTTCATTTCTAATAATATTTCCCTAATCTTACGGATATACACATATCTATCTTATTGATAGATGTATATTTTTGTCACAATTTTTTTCATTCTAGAATATTATATAATATTCATAAGAGAGAGAAAATATTATATAATATTTAAAAAAACTTATTTCTTTCTCTTAAGTATCTCATAAAAAGAAATAAAATTTCTACAAGAGTCAGAAAAAAATCTCATTTGCATCACTATAGTTGCATCGATGTCAATGTCTCAGTAAACTTCAGACAAACATAAGCCGTTTCGGTTGTATCTCAAGGCATTGTTTTATTTTCTTTTCTTTTTTAAAAATCCAATTCTCTCTTGCATAGATATTTATCTTTCAGTTCTCACGGCGTTATTATCGATATACCGAATATTGCAATGGGCGATCGATTATAATGAAATTTCGATTTGAATAACGATCGATTTCAAACGAGTAGCATTGTAACGGCATTTGAAATGGTAATTTCACTAAGACGAGTCATTAACTAATCATTATCAATCTGTTTTTCGAATTGCTGGGATTTTATCGTCGCGTCACGCGGTTAGCATCGTAATCTACTTTGTTCGCCGTCGTACATATCGGAATATAAGAAAGGGAACGTGACTAATGTCTATGCAAATTTTGTCCGACGTTCTATGGGCGAAATGGCGAACCAGCTTCCCATTATCATCGTGTCGAATCTCGCAGGGGGGAAAGCATAATCGAGCGAGATCTCGATGTCAGCAAAGTGACAGCGGCCGCGGCGAACTCGAAGGAAGATAAATCGCGCAGAAAGGTGAGAGAAAGAGGTGAGTCGAGAAAAGGACATACGGTCGTGCAAAATGATGAATTCCCGTCCGACTCACGGCGGACAGCGTTTTACATGTTTATCTCGCAAGAATAGAATACGCGTGCACATGACAAATCGACACGAACTAAATAAATTGTGGTCTATAATATATATAAATGTCCGTGTGTCGAGAGAAGGGCTGGCAGTACCAGTTTTATTCTATTGCTATTTCTTGTTTGCGCATTTTAGATTTTTAGATTCGAAAAAATATGTCTTTGCAGGAAATTTATTAATATTCTCACGTATTTATTCATACGCTGCATTATTAATTCGACTAATTTTCAATTTGATATTATCGAATATTCGAATATCTTAAGGAAGACGAGGCTTTCGATATTTTAATGAGCGTAGGAAACCATTCACCTCCGATATTCAAGATTTACAAGCCGGTTCACAAACGCTCACAGTTCGACTATGTAAATTCGTCTGTAATCGAGTTATATACCTCCCGAAGGTGTACACGCTTGCGCAATAAATAATGTAAATATTTTACATATGCAACTTTTTGCGAAGAGTCGTAAAAGCGGGCGAGGTGCAAGCGCAGTCTCTTAATTGATCGTCTTTATGAGCAAAATGATAATTCGCTGCGAGAATTAATTCATTCAGAGCTCGGTGACCTGGCAAGTATAAATCAACGCTCTAATTGGCCGTAGAAAAAAAAAGATGCGCATATTAATATTTCCCAATAAGATATTGCATGTTCTTGGAAGAAATACAAGGAAACACTATTTAAATTGAAATCGACGTCGCGATTC
The DNA here is from genome assembly GCF_025532165.1 of Camponotus vicinus. Classification (NCBI taxonomy): domain Eukaryota; kingdom Metazoa; phylum Arthropoda; class Insecta; order Hymenoptera; family Formicidae; genus Camponotus; species Camponotus vicinus. The sequence continues at coordinate 3,573,344 of NW_028141976.1, read as the reverse complement.
GTGTGATTCGGCTCATTAACGCGGCAAATCGCAAATCGTTGTCCAGGAACGCAACCCGGCCACACGCAGCGTAGCGTAATTAGGCGAACGTGTTTCGTACATTGTTTTTGCTTAAACATCGAATATTATAATAAGAATACGCTCGTGCATAATTAACGAACAACGCCTCGGTATGCAAAAACTTATCGCGATAGTCGGCGAGTCCGCGTGTTGGGAGAGGATTTTTAATTTCGGATGCAAATTCCACGACTGGCCGGCCGAACAGCAGTCGCTGCCAGGGGACGACTCGCAGGAGAAGCAATTAAATTACAATTTCATGGCCTAACACCCCGTAAAGCGACGCACGGAGCGACTCTCGGAGAGACGCGACGCTATTTCATTTATCACTCTCCGTCTCGGACTTCTCGCAGCAACCGATTGCATCACTGATGCCCTTAATCCCATTACGAATAATAAAGTGGGGAGGAAGGGAGGCTCGTACGCGCCGTTGGACGAGCGTAAAAATGTTGTGTCAGATCCCATCTCACCGCTTGTCGTTCGCGTAATTTACCGTGCGTCGTGCGCGAGCGTGAGATCGCGCTGCCTTTACGCCTAATTCGTGCCGCGTCTAATCGCAGCTTCCGAGAGAGCGTCTCGATCCTTCGGCCGGTCACTGTATTTTTACAAGAGCAGTAACAAGAGGCCGGCGCCCCGACGACCTTGCGCGTCGATAGCGATCAGAAACCAGAGTTGAACCGAAAAAGTGAATGGAAAAAACCACGATAAATTCCGTATAATAATATAATCCGTATATAATAATAATAAATTTTTACTTTCTCAATGGAATAAACTGGTAAAAGTTAAAATAAATATAAAAATAAGTATAAAAATAACTAATATATAACATTAAAATGCATTTGTATAATTTTATGCAAAAGATATTTTTTTTGCTTTAATTAATAAATCATACTAATGGTTAAAAAAAAATGAAATTAATATAATAATCTTAAGTCTTTTTTTAAATTAATATATGATATAATAATGATATAATATATTTTGCAAATTAATATATGAAATTTTTATAACAAAAAAACTTTGGAAATATAAATATATTACTAAATTTTTTAGTTTTTTAAAATTCGGAAATATAAAAAATGTGATATAGTAGAATTAAAAATTGTTATCAATATAAATCTGTAGTTCGCGTTTACCTTACATCTTGTAATAAAATATTAATTTGTTTGCTACATGGATTCCTAATTTATTACAGATTTCATTTGAATAAAGATTACATGAAAAAATATTCTCTTAATTGATGCGAATATCGATAAAAAGATTTTTTTATTTATTGTTATTGATTTATTTATTGTTATATTAATTAACATTTTTTTTAATAGAAAAGACCAGGTTTTGCCCGAAAATACCGGTTTTTATCTCTGGCATAAATTTTATCCAAAAAGTGTGAATTTTACCAATCTTGTCAGAAACGGATATCAAAACAATGATTGTATGTGTGAATATATATATATATATATATATATATATATATATATATATATATATATAAATCAGGTGTCCTCCTCCCTCCCGTAATTACATGTCATCGTTTTATGAATGAGATTAAGTGTCATTGGCGCGTGACGCGTTGTCCTCCCGTGTATCATTGTAATTACTGAATGTACAAACCCGCCCATGCAAGAGAGTGTAATTATCGAATATTAAAGATTAAAATGGAGTTAAATTGGAGTTAATTTTTCGCGGACTGCAACATTCGCCGATTTCAGGGTCGCGCATTATTCTAATCTTTGCGTCAGCAATGTCTCGCGATAACGCCAGCAAGCCATCTCAGCTGGTCTTCGCGTAGCATTTCACCTACGTTTTCTTTATACCATGTTATATATCTCCTGCCTTTATGAAATTAGATATTAAATGGAGGAAGAGAATAAAGATACCCTAAGGTCCTTGAAGATTATCTCGCTTAAAAATTGTGACACTGCTTTTTCAGTCATTATATTTACGTGCGAAATCGCTCAAGGCTGTCGATCGTGATCGAAAAAGAGTGCGCGGCCCCGAGTAAATAACTTACGATGATCCGGATGATTCATGCCACGAGACATTCTTCACTGAGCAAATTCATGCCAGGGATACGACTCGACGGCGATCGTGGTGAACAACGTCGTGAGTAACAGCCGTTAGGTGTTTCGCGAGACGATTAAACCGGCATCATCGGCCGCCCTCTCATTATCCCTCACCTGCCCGGTTCCTGAGGTGCGTCTCTCACCTCCGCCTCTTCTCGTTCCCTTTTTCTCGTCTCCCGCCTCCATCTCCTGTCCTTCCCCTCGTGCATAAATGCATAAAACAGGGTGAAAACACAAGGATGCCGTAACGTCATTACGCAGTAAAGAGACGGCGAATTTGCGAGAAGCCACATCGATGGCATACCAAGCCTCACGGTCGCCGCAAAAGCTCCCGTTTACAGATTTACCGTAAAGACCGTAATTTCCTCCTTAACGACGATGCGAGAACAAGAAGCGTACACACAAATTTTCCAAGATACATATAAACGATATTATTCATGTATTTATTATTATAGAGAATTTACAAATTAAAAAAATTCCACGTTTAATTATTAGACATTATTATTTATGATTTGTGGATATTTACGGTTACATAGAGTATGACCCGTTGTTTCATAGGGATATAACTGTCTGATAATTTACAACTTTTGTTAGAGATATAGGTAGTTTGATAGTTTATGGCATGCAGATGAAATATGACAAGTCCATAGCAGGACACTGAAGAGTTAATACCGCGTGAGTTATAATTGTGCGTTGGGCGTTCTGCCGATAGTATATCTAGCGAAATACTTGTAACGGGAGGTACCGAGTCGAATGAATATTATAAAGCGATTAAGTAAGTGTATAGCTGCACATTCGTTATACACCAGTCGTAATTTAAGCGATCAGATAAAATTTTAGCAGTAAATTTCTTCAGTACGCGCATGAGTCGCACGACATACGATCGGAGTAATTGAATCTTGACTTGGAGTATCTCGTCTAATAGAAGCAATTGATTAACGTAAATATTTCAACATTGAAGTCGATTAAAATCTGCTTTTAAATTTTCCTTTTTTTCAATTAAAATCTACTTCTACTTTTTCTTCAAAGTCATACTTATGACTCAAATTTTATTTCTGTACGTCACCGAATTATCTAAGCTGAGCAAAATTTAATTCTTGTCCAAGAGATATTATTACGCGAAAAAATAAATTGAAAATGTATTTGATTTTTAATTCGCGTATTTAATTGTAACCACGTATCTTATTTCTTCTACGATTATAAACGAGAGCGAAAAAACGCGTAATTTTTTCGAGCAAGAACAGTATAACTCTGCAGCATGGCACGAGCTACAGGATTAAGACGAACGGAGGGAGACTTCTTTGATATACGATCTGCGCTTTTATGCACTCTCGAGCGTGTCATTCTGACGGTCGCATTAGCGCAAAGTCGAGATGCCATCGCCACCGGCATCGCGACCAGCTACCGCGATTCAGGCCACAAAGTTAGTCAAAGCTCGCGCGTGTTGCCAGCCAGCGGTTGACAAATCGGCGGTCGACCGACTTGACAGCTAACACCCATTGAACCGTTTCACAGTGATAAATCGCGTCGGTACATCAGGACCTCTACGAGCTCTCTGCGCGTGCATTAGCGTTCGGCACTCGCGTTACTTCTTTGCGTGTCTCCAATTGATTTCACGCTTTTTTATCGCGGTCCATTTACTATTTTAGCGTAATGGAACGTCCCCTGACAATGGCACGGCTGTGATTTCACGGCCGAGGATTATTGACACTTCTCCCTTGATCGAACGAGTGCTCCCTATCAAAAAGATGTAAAGGAATTGACTTATTAAAATTGAATACTATTACCAAGAGGTGAAAATAAGTTTAAAGTAGAAATGAAAATTATATACAAAACTCGTATGAAGGGAAAATTATGTCAAACATATGCAAATATCACTTAACGAAGAATGATAATCTGCAACGCGCGGCGCCACATCTTTCACTTTTCCTTCAATTATTATAATGCCTATCTGTCCTGACATTATTTTTGCCGTTTAACGGAGACCTTTCAATCGACACGGATAGTTAAAAAGTTCGCGGGGTCATATGCGACACAGAATGGTAAGAACTTTAATCTATCGCGATTTCGCAAAGATCGCTATCTCGGCAATCTTATCGCGCGAACTATCGTTAAGCTTTTACCGTATCATTACGTGCGTCGCGTCTGTGAGTCGCGCGTTACGAAGAAAATCGCTTATATGCTACGTAACATTAACTCGCCACCGTATTATTTATTATTATTCGCAATTATCGTAAGTGAAACGCCGTCAACCTGTTTTATGGCACCATAACGAGAATTTTTTTGGTGAGTAATCGCGCACGAGAGGACACATGAGCGATATAATTAATATAAATTTTAATTACTATCGCTACATACGGCTAAATGAGCTTCGTATAATGACGACAAAAATATTAACGAAAAGATATATCGCGTACGAAATGCATATCACAAAATATACATGTACACTTTGTCAAAATAGCAGCACTCGCGAATAAATGTCATCGCGTTCTTTTTCGTTATAATCGAGTGGTATAAGAGACTTTATATAACATTGTGAAACCGTTCTTGCCTTCAAGCTTACGATAATCCGACAAGTGATTAATTTCACCGTGCCTTTTTTTTTAACTGTTGACCACTTCTTGCTTTACATCGCAATAGATGTAACGCATCGTAACGTAAATTAAATCGGCGAAAAAAAAGTATAAATTCCAATAAATGTGCCTTGGCAATCCAATTTCATCACGCGTTGAGACTTAATCAAGGGATTAAAGCGGCTGACAATGATGATAAATACCAAGAGTGGGTTTCGATGTAAAGAGGCCGCTCCTTCTGAATATTTTTAACGTCGTTTATTCTCATTCGCCTTCTCGTCACCTCGACTGATGGAATTATTGCCTCCCTTACCGCGAGTAATACTTGAAAATTATAATTAATAAACGCCCACATTTCCGCATAAATTTTACATTTTTTTATCTGTAAAACTTTTTATAAAATAATTTATAAGATAAAAGTCACATATATATAGTATTTAATATTAAATGTGCAGACGTCTCGTCAAAAATTATATTTTACATGATTTTACGAACGATAAATTAAATCGATGAGCAAACTTACATTCTTTAGCAGTAACTATTCTAAAATTTTATTTTCGACATTTTTCTTTATGGAAACAATTCGATAACGGGAACTATCCTACATTTCTACTCGGAAATAAACGTCGGTTTAGTAATGCTTATTCGCGAAATCGACCGATTCTCTAAGTGCACAAGAACGGCCCACGAATTGACTCGTAGATTGTATCTGACTGCAGCCTACCATTGCGGAGAAATGGTTGTGGGCGGGCACCAGGGAACCCGTATTGAATTGCGACGCACCTTGTTGGCAGCAGTTGCAACCGTTGCCGTTTACGAACATCAATTCTCTTTCTATCTGTCAATGGCGCGTAATTCTGTTAGCACGACTGCCAATTTCAAACGATTCGCCTTTCGACCTTTTTAGAAAGAGAAAGAAAGAGAGAAAGCCCATTGCAGCTACAGATAGATTTTATACTCGAGGGTTATTACGTAATCCGTCTCTTTATCAATCTATGCATTTTGTCTTGCACAACGCAGTCGGCTAAACTCATATATTTTTCACATAAACACATTGGAATCTTGTCTTGGTGCAGGTTCTACGATTATCACGTGTTTCATGTATGATTGAAAGCATTTAGCAATGCTCGTATTTGCATCCATTTTACGAGCGTGTTACAATAGTGTGTCACGCCGCGAATATTAGAGCGTCCGTAAATCGTTTATGAGCCCGGATTCGAGTTGCTGCTTTATCAGCTTCGGTGGCACCGAGAAAGCGCATCGAATGGTGAATTAATACAAGGCACGGCGAGCGTAAACCGGCTCTAATTGAATATGCCACATGTCACCTGGTATATTTGCATCCGCGCCGATAAAACCGGCGTGATGCATTACCAGCGCCTGTCTCGCGCTGACAGTCCAAGTAAATCAATGCGCGAACGGTTAATAATAAGTATCGTCGTTGTTAATGGTGTCTTGTTGTCACCGGACGTGATATCGCCGGACAATAAAGCTCGAGGGCGGCCGGCGCCTTTAGTCAATACGTTTTATGTAGGTGAATCTTTTTTTTTTCTTTTTATTAGCACAGAGCGCAAACAGGCGTGAAGAAACGCATAAGCAGATCCGTAAAGCGAATTTTGCTGTAGGGAAATTACGAGATGAGATACGCGACGTTAATGCCACGTTCGAAGAGATCAAGATGTCCGAAAATAGCGTTTTATATACTTAGAATCTTGCTCGAATTCTGTCATTAATAAATATAAGAATAATTCAACTCGAGCCAATTTTATCACTTGGATTTCCTAATACGATGTCTATATTTGAAAGCTTTCATACGCATATTACATATGTAATTCCCAATCATAGTTATAAATTTAAGCTTTGAAAAATATTCAAAATATAAAATATAAAATTATAAAATATAAAATTTAAGCTTTGAAAAATATTCAAAATAATATATTTAATTGCAGAGAAAAAAATATTAATAATCTTTTTAAGAGTACGGAACAATCTGTACTTGCAATTCTATTTTTTTTATCTTTTTTATCATGCAACACGAGCACTTATTTTTCAAGTTTCCCATAAAGATATTGTCCCGAAATATTCCGCTGTCTTCAGAGATGTCACGAATGACATTTTTACGAGACGTGACACTTTATTATGACGTTAACTTTATCTGACATTTTCCCCCCGCCGTTGGTTCCGTAGATTACGGTTTTACGTTATGCAGATCGACAGTCATAAACCCATCTTAAGTTATCGCTCGACTCGCGACGTCTCGTAACGTTTGCGGCAGTCGATGACAAACCAGATCGTTCAAAGCGGACCAGGTAAAAAAGATGAGCTTGCGGACTTTATCCCGACAGTTCGACAAGAAGGAAAGCATTGGCGAATCAAAGCGTTCCAAACATATATTCGTTCTTCTGTTTCGTTTATGAGTAGCAAATAGAAATGCATCTAGGTTCATTCGTGGAAGCAAATTCCCGTGTATGGACCGCGCTAAATTGAGGCAAACAGCAGGCGGGCGAGAATCGCCGGGCTTAAGGCCTCCCGATTATTTACCGTTCACATGTTCCTCAATATTTGACCATACCGCCCCATACTCCGTATGCGACGCGTCGTAACACAAGGAAGAGTTACATTCCGTTCACACACGTGAGCGATGTCCGAAGCGACGACGGAGGCTCCCGTTCCGAGTGGCTCCACTCCAGCGAGGAGGGAAGACGGCAATCCTCCACTCGCATCCGAGACAAGATACAGAAACAAAAGAGATCGACCACCACCTAAACAAACGCATATCCCTTTGAGGGGCTCGGCTCTCGAATTTCTCACCGGAGCCTGGCGCGGCGCTTACGCGGTGGCTCTTCTCTCGGCATCTCTCGCGCTCGGTTCTCACAGTAATTATGTGGATTTTAGACAACCGTGCGCGAGAGAACAAACACTTTCGTCACACAGATAGGAAAGAGGCACCTTTGCCTCGTATTTGTTCTCGAGATCTCACGATTCCTCGTCGCGACGCGACGCCGGCTCCGATGTCCTGGATTAGCACGAGCTACAGGAATCTCGTGCCGAAAATTCCTTCAGACGGAACTATTCACTTTCGAAGTCTACTCTCCAAATCCGTCGAGAAAACCGTCCGTGTTTTCAAAACTCTCGAGACCTTCAACTTCGCACGATTGCGCATATTTCGTAGAATTCGATACTTTCACCCTCTCTTCTTGCGAGCGACTACTGTTTGCGGTAAATTAGCGAGGATGGCTCCCAAAAGTTTCCTTGTTGTTTGCTGTATCGCGCGAACGGAGAAATCTGAGCTGAAGAATGAGATTTGTAAAAAAAAAGATTGGGAAAGGCAATTCTTCTCGCTGCAATCTTTTTTTTTTACAAATAACTTTGATATAATATTAAAACGAAAAAACGAGAGGGGTCGTTGGCAGGAATTAACCGTCGACTATTACTATCCTATCATGGGATAACTTTATGAACGAATGATTGAAATGATGATTACCGGACGAGACCGTTTATTAAAAAAAATCGAAGGAAGAACGCGCGGTCAGGTAGCATCGAGAGGGCAGCTAATGAAACTGGCTACATCAAATCCATGGCATTAAACGAGCCATTTCGCGATAATGGACAATTACCTGACTGGTGCGGCGAATCCGGAGAAATCGGAATCTCATTTACGGCATTACGGAGTCTGAAGTGGCGCGATAAAAGCCGAAAAGATACAGTCGCGAAATATTCGACTTACGAAAACCGATCCGCAATTCAAGATTATTATACGTGTCTTGAAAAATATCCGGTGTATAAACGCGCGATACAATGTTGCGACTTGATTACCGTAGAAATGGAAGGGTTATATCTCTGAATCGTGCACTTTATAAACGAAAGAGATAACGCGAGATGAAGCCATTGAATTTCGAATGTCTTAATCTTGAATCATTTGCCGCGCCTTTTTCATAATTCCATCAGAAAGCCTAGAGGCTGTAAAAAATATTTAAATTGCGAAATATTTAAATTTCGGCTCCTTTCTGATAAGGTGTTTCGATTAACAATAAAAATAATGTGCATGAAAAAATGTTTACAGAAAGAATTAATATTTCTTTTATAATTATATATGTCTTGTGCAATTTTTAATATACATAACAAAATGTTCATTTATATATATAATCTTTTAACTTCTAAATTCGTAGTCTTATAATCCTGATGGCGTGACTCAGAAAAGAAAAACACCGCTAAAACTGTGACGGGCGGTAAAGGTTTTCTACGGCTGACAGTTCGCGCCGGAGAATGCTTTATCTCGTTAACGAACCACCGGATCTCGACCTGTAATTCGTCTAAATGCATAGCGACATATGTCGCGACGGTTCCATAAACTGCGACCGGACCTGAATGCGCGTTAAACGAACAACGCCTTCTCGTATTGTCACACGCCGCATTTACTGTTGTCATCGTTTCGCATATAATCACACAGAATGCATAAATATTACCTCTATCTTACTTTAACATATATGATAAATATTTAAAAATCTTAAATTGAAATATTTTAAAATAAAATAAATGTAAATTGAAAACTATTTTGCATAAGTTTCTTCAGTTAAAATAAATAAAAAATATATATATAAATTTGAATATTACAAACATTTCGTTTCAAAGAAAATATTTTTAACATACCACTAAGCCATTCTATATAAAATTGTTCAATAAAATTGTAAATCGTGAAAGGAGGTCGAAGAAACAGCCGCCCGCGAGAAGAAGAGCGAACAGAACAACAACGAAGTCGACGACGACGAGACGACGACGACGACGGAAATACGAAATGCCCGGGCGGTAAAAGGAACAACGCGACCCCACTTGCGAAACACTGACAGTTCTGACAGTCGACGGGATTGTGGGCGGCAAGGTCGTGAGTTCCTTCTGGCGTGCCGGTGATCGCCGGTGATCGCCGGGAAACAAAAAGACTCTGGGGAATATGCATCGGGGAGCCCCTTTAGCTCTTCGTTTTTTACCGCACCAGCCGCAGGAGAAGCGTCCCTAATCGATCTCGAGTCACGCTGCAAAACATTTGGTACACATTGATGCATCGGAACGCGCCCGCACATTTCGTCTGACGGTTGAATCGATTGCACCTTGTCTCGTCATTTCTAATCTTCGCACAATTTTTCGTTTAAATATATTCAATCTTTGATAAAATTTATTATGATTATAATGTTGCGTTAAAATATACCTCTATATTTCAGTATACACATATATATTTTCATAAATCAATGTGACTTACGACACAGGTTACTCACACGGATTATCGCGATCTCTAAAAGTCGCGATGCCAAAAGTTCGTGCATATCGCGACGGCGGTTTGGCGCCTTTCATATGTCACGTCGCGTCGTCGTGCCAAGAGTTTCTTGGAATCACAGAGAAAACTAGCTTTGATCGCAGATCAGGAAGATGTTTTGATTTCAGGCGCGAACCGAAGACCTGCTTTGACGCACGCGAGAAACTTGCGATATTAATACGTGCTAATGTCTCTATACCGGCGACTTTGACATATGTACAGATGCAAAGATAAAGATGTGTATATGTGTGATATTATAAGAGAATTATTATTAAATTGACGTATTATTAAACTCAATATTTGTTTTCTTCTGTTAAAAATAATGTCACGGGGAAAACTTGAAACTTTTATAGAAACTTCAAACGCTTTGTGTCGCAGGAGTTTCACACAATTAGTGCTCATTAGAATCTAAAAAATAATTTTTTAATAGAAAATTCATAAAAAAATTATCAAAATCAGATCGCAAATATTTTTTTTAAATATCCACGGAAAAACCTCTCGAGTTCCTATTCGAAATCCGACTTGTGATAGAGATCGAATGAAAAAATCCAGCGACCACCTGTGGTTGAAACGAGCTTCGTTAAAAGTATTTATAGATTGAAGCTGTAGAGAAAAAAAGAAAGCATAATTTATGAAAATATATGTTAAGTATTATAAACGCCACATGACTGTATTCACACACGTGTTTGGAATAGTACGCAATGTTGCTCTTTCTAGGTCTCCGAAAAAAAGATTCCAACAATTTTCCAATTTCCGTCCTAGCTCTCTCGATTAATTAAAACACGATAAGCATGCGATTCTTCGTCAATGCATCTCATAACTCGACAAAATATACATTGTTTTATTGTTAAAAAGAATCATCCGTATTAATATTAATGACAATAAAAGAGGAAACATAAAGTTAACTTGAATATACTTCAGCTGTATAAGCCATATTTTTTATTACAAGGGAAAATGTTTTTTTCCGAATGAAAGTATTACCAGATGATACTTATGATCAACCCTTTACTAACTTTCCAGCTCTTTCCCCGACAAAATCAACGATAAGAAACACCACGTGTGTCTGTTCTCGAATCTCGACAGAAATGTGAAGCTTACGTGAATTACAAAATAGGGTGTCTCCGATGTGTAAATCAGTCGACGTGCACGTAGAAAAAAAAGATACGAATGCGAGATTTGTTTTACGATCCGACGCACAGACATGTCTTCGTAAGCTTTTAAATACTTCCTTAAACAAAATAACACATGTGTATGTATTTATGAAAAGAATCTTAGCGCGAGTAAAACAAGAATAAAATCATGTCACATCATTTTCGGAGCGCAGAAATTTAATAGTAGCACGATTCGTATTGCATGCTCGATAAAATCTGATTTATGAGTTCGCATTGATTGAGGCTTTGGGGTTGTTTATTGAGGAATTTTATTGAGCCTGGTAGTTTTATTGTTCCTTTTTTCTAGACTTCGCTTTGCGAACATCCCGAAGGAGATCAAATTACGAGATTCGATTCATTTAAAATTTGCAACTGAAATTCGAGTAGATTTTCTCGAAGCATTAAAAAAGATGCCATTACATAAAGGATACATTTCATATTATTTAATTTTATTTATTATATTTTATATAATAATTATATATGTGTGCGAGAAACACATTTTTCTCAAAAATTTTTGTCTCATCATCAAAAGATAAAAGAAAAAGAAAAAAGATAACAAAAATTCTTAAGACATCGTTAAAAGGAGCGACAAAAAATTACGAGGAATTTTGTTTTCTGAACAGGAAAATTTCGAAATTGAAAAAATGTAAAAGTAAAAAAAGGTTAAAGTAAAAAAAAGTTAAAAAAAAGATAAGAAATATTCTCTTAAAATATCGATGTTTTAAGAATGTTTTTCTTATCCTTTTTTTTATTTTTACTATCTTTTTTACTTATTTTTCGATTTTGAAATTTTCCTGTTCAGAAATTGAAATTCCTCATATGCGTAGTTTTCCTGTCGCTCCTATTTGCCCAGGACGTAACATGCGTGCATGTATATGTGCGACACGAGGATGCACTGCGGGGCGCCGTTACTTTACGTCTTAACCTCTGGATCGTGTCCGGTCGAAGAGAGCCAGGTTCCCTAAGATATATTCTAAGCGGCGTCAGGTCATACGAGGTCGCGCGTCAACTCTTTGAGTCGCACCGCTCGACGATAAATCTGTTCGGCTCTACTGATTCGCAATGATGTGACAAACAATCCGTGCATTAGTCTGCCGATGACGGTGCGCTTTGTGAAGAAAAAAATGGCCCGACTATACGACACAATCGGTGCGTCGAAAAGCGATGCACTTTACGACTCTAAATATTAGACAAGAATTTTAATAACGGTACAATTTTTTGTATGATTTAACATAATTATCAAACGACGAGAAAAATTCTCGGCTGTCTGAAATGTAATGAATGACGCAGACCGATACTTAAAAACAGCTCATTATTGGCTTGTTGATTCGATCGTATCGCAGTTAATTATCACAAGATCGATAGACCGATTAGTTTTCTCGTCGACTCTAACAGAGAATGATTTCGCAACGGAGTTCACCGTTTGTGTCCGCGTTTCCTCGAAACTTTAATCCGTGGTAGCGTACTCCCCAAGACAGAGACACAAGCATCGATCGATAACTAAAAAGTGGGTTAATGATGTAGCACAACAACACCGCGCGTGACACCGTCATCGTTTGATAGGCCCGGCTTTCACGCTTCTCTCCCGACGTACGCACCTTTATTGATCCCCTCGTCATTCGTGCAAGCGCCATTCAAGTCCGATAAATAAATCAATACGAGATCAGTGCGAGTTCGCGAAATCGTCGCTCTGGCGCCGTTAAATGACAGGTATATGTTCAATACGTTCGCGTGCTTGATTAACGACATTCCACGCGAAGGTGCGAACGAGCACGATATGAATTTCCGGACCTAACTGATGCAGATAAAATGTATGCGGTACATATATGTATGCGTGCATTTATATCGATTTCTCGCCGAAAATTTCAGGATCTCTAGATTACAAAGAAAGATTGCAGCGGATCGTCGTAGACGCTCTTTCTCGAATCAAGTGAATTGCGTGACGCGTTAGGCGAACGCTATTAATAAACGGGACGAGAGATTATGCAAATGGTTATGGCGAGTGGTAATCGATATAAAAACCGATAGACATAAACGCCTATGGACTTCCTTAGGTCGGCGATAAAGCGCGTTGTACAAGAATATCTTGAGAAATGAATATCCGACAAGTCGTATTTTCAGTTATGGAATACAAAATGCGAATTAAAAAACGCGACCGCGCAAAATATAATAGATACAAACCGCAGATGCATATGCTGGGTCAGATTAAAAATAAATGCATACGAAGGCACGTGCAAGGATTGAAATTCAGAGCAAGTATCGCAACATATTCATCTGTGAAAATGAATTTCTGAATTATTAGTTTGTCTATTTCTGCAAATCTTAGTGTTTTATCTCGCGATTTCACTTTCTTTTTCTCCAGAATTTAACCAACACACGTTTAGTTACGATGGGATACTTAAAAAAAATGTAAACCAGTTCTATCTCGACTTCTATCCTTTGATTAAACACATGCGATATCATCACGTATGGCTAGATAATAGTAACGAATGGCGTGAACGAGACAGATTCAAACCGGCGCAATCGTCCCCGACAATGACAGTTCCCCGTATTCCGTTCGGATAGAAGAAGATGTCGTCGGTAATAGCCAGCGGTAACGTCGTCATGTAACTCGCGTGGCTTGTCGTATGAAAGGAAAAGAGAAAAAAGATCGCCGTAATGTTCAACGTCATTAAATCGCGCGACGATCAATGATCCTCTCGTGGCTGTTCCTCGTTTATCGCGCTCGCACTGGCTCTCGGTCCTCATCCTCGCTCCCGGACGAGGATACCGGTTCGAGAAGAAGAGCCGTTTCCAGGAGAATTTCGCATTACTATATAATAAATCGCCGGATAAGGTTAAATCCATAGATTTAATCAATGACGGTATTCCTTTCCTTTTTTTTGGATTACATCTTCTTTCAGACATTAACAAGCATCTTTTTGAAACGTATCTTCCTGAGATATATTCTTCCGCTCATTCATATTACTAATTATATATTTAGTGTATTTCTCGCTTATATATTAAAATGTTTTTTATTACTCATAATTATCTTAATTAATTATTCATGATTTATAATTATCTTAAATTATTCTTTTTACGAAGAACAGTCTGATCGCGCGATTTAATCTGTTAATGTGTTTCAAAACTTTATTACTTTATATAAATTACGCAATTTTAAAATGAAGCTATTTATATAACAATGCTAAATAAATTGATGAATTAATTTATAAACCGAATGATAAGTAAACACAATGATTTTTTCTCGAGTCGCGACATTGTTGCAAATACAAATCCGAAGCACACTTTTCAACTTTCTCGGAATCTCGTCTCGACGTTTGGCTCGAGGATGCCGCGTATGTGCAAGGATATCCTTTTTCTCTTTAGAACATGGTACGGTGAAGTGCCCGGTGACTACCTGCGAGAAGCCAGCCTTAAAGATACGCGAGAGTGTGACCGTTTTGCGCGGTATTTCCGGCGCCATTAAACGGTCGGTCTAGTCAATAGCCACTTGACTGGCCGCTTGTTTGCTCGCCAAGTTAGCGAAATTCCTCATACAAAACCGCGTCCTGGCCGCGTCTCTACATTTCTTATACATACAACAGTGACAAATCGTTTACTTATTTCCCATCGTTGATTTATTCGAGTCGCAAGTTTAATTCCGAAAGACTTTCACACCTATGTTATCTATTTATAGCCTATCGATTATTGATAATTTTGTAAAAGCTTTCCTCGATTATCTTTCACTAGAGATTTAAAAAAACCAATAAATATTACTTTCTTATCCTTTTTTTCTCGCGTGCTTACGCACACTCAAGTGTAAACAGGACTTAACGTTTCCTTTCAAATGGCGTGGCTCGTCGTTTATCCGCTTGCTAAGATTTTCTTCCCTGACGAGGATGTAGTCTGAGTGGATAATAAGGATTCGCGTACCTCGGTAGCCGTATCGCTTAAACGCGCTTGATAAGTAGCCCCCTTCTGCGATTGCAAAGCGTTTAAGTGCATGAATGGAACGATTGCGAGTGCTTTGGGAATACCTGCCGGGTGTGTAAAGTACGCGGTGAATATGTTAATCTGTTGCCGCTGAAATGTAGACATTTCAAAAATCTCGCGAGTTCTCGATGTTTCTATGCGTTTTCTTTAAGTATAACGAGCTTCACGGCACATAGCAATTACAACTCAATCGACCAAATCGTGACATGCTCACTTCCTTTGAGATTTATAATCTGCTCGAAAATTTTACGAGGGAGGAAAAGAAATTTATTCAAGAACATATGTTTCTAAGTTTTGCGAAATAATTTGGGAAAGTAATCATCTTCTAAGGAAATCTCTAATTTACAAGCGTCATCAACATGTCACAACAGAAATCCTCTGATCCCTAAAGAGCTCCGAGTAAATCCATTTTTATCAGACTCAAACGAATTTGCCACGAAATTCCAACGTAAGATTTGTACAGCACATATGCGAAATATTAGAAGTAAAAGATACGATGACAAAATACCAAGAGCAGACACATACGTCAGATGGGATCATACTGATATTAATACCCGAACAACGGATTTGAAAGTCGATGGAATCTTTGACGACTCCTTTCATCCATGGTGGCTCTTATCATGGCATAACATAGATAGTTTATTGGTACTCAACGTATGGAGCTTGTGGCTTTGATTTTCCTCCGCAGTTAAGTATTTCGATACAGTGGTCCTCTTCCACCGAGCCGGAGTAAATTCAATTTGTCAGATGACCAGCTGACGGTGAACAAACAGCAAGATCGCTACATTCCTTATAATCTTTTACGCTTGTCAAATTAAAATTGTTTTCTCTACTGTCTATTTTAAATATAATTTAGATTTAGAACTTACAGAGAAATCTCCGTCGAAAGTATTTTACGAGAAAAACTTGTCATATGATTAAAAAAATTTCTCATGAATTAATTTGATCCGCATTAGACTGAAAATTTTTTCTTCACACAGAAGGGGTTCGTATAATAAGAACGAGCCATATATAGGTCGATCAACGTTTCATCGTTATTTCGAGGAAAAAGATACACTCGTATTTATGTATGGTCCGATTACATTCGCTCGAACTGTAACGAGTGACATCGCCAGTAACGAGAACCGATCCATACGAGATCCAAAAACGTTATCTTTCGTCATCGTATTCGTGCGGCCGGTCAAGCGTTATCAGAACGTGCCAACCGCCAAATTGCGGTGACAGGACGAGCGTAAACTTAGCCAACGAAAACGTTTTGACGTGTTGCCGATGACGAGATATAAAGATTCGTATATCCGGAATAATCCACCTGTCGGATTAGCGCCTTTCGGAATTGTACGTTTCAATTAAATAAATGTCACTGTCGATCAGCTGATGCGGCGGCGCGTTAGAACGATCGTAGTAACGTTTTATAGCAATTTTATTGGTAACGTACTATTTTTCGCGATTCTCTTAATCGTGAGATATTGTGATGTTTACGATTTCCGATTATGCGTTTACGTAATCTGCATATAATCCATCGAAGAATTTTATGCTTCGGAAATAAATAACCGGCTATTGACAGAATTACAGATATATACGCTGTCAAATAATATACCATATTTATGTACTGTACTTTAAAATACTTCGTTTTCGCGGAAATTACAAATTTAGATTTTTCCATCTTGCGAAGGAGGTATTGTTCGCTCCTTCTCATTTATAGCGCGAAATTAAAAACCGTGCTATAAATACATTGATATGTAATTTATAAAGCATTATATTTCTTGCAACCGGATCAATACGCGACATATAGGTGCCGACATGACTGGCAATAGGGGAGAGAATGTGGACCACAAGTGCGTAAATACGCGCATGCTTACCCATGCCCAATGATTTACGCATTATGCGGCACGACCGTTTACATGACCGAGGGTGCCGTAGACAAAATAATAAGAATAAACGGATGATGCTCGGAAGCCATTGTTCGATGTGGAAAGTTCGGAGTTTGATAACGCGCGTGCCTAATGGCAAGTCGTTAGGATTCTCCGCAAATTCTCAGAATTATTTTTAGAAATACATTGACCGAAAATTCCTAAAAAATATGCAGGTATATTTAACCCTTCCTCCTATGGGGATCATTTTTGATTCTACCAATGTTTTCGTAGCGATGCACTTTGAGCATTTCTTTTCATATATTTACAATACGAATATATTAAGTAAATTGTTTTGCAAATTTATTTTAATCTTTATTTAAGAGGATCAAAGAAAATGTATAAATTTTCACTTTGAGCATTTCTTTTCATATATTTACAATACGAATATATTAAGTAAATTATTTTGCAAATTTATTTTAATCTTTATTTAAGAGGATCAAAGAAAATGTATAAATTTTTACAAATGTGTTGAACACTTTTACCTTTTGAAAAATGTATCGGAAAGAAATGAATATCCTGTATACTTTGAAGCCAAAAATAACAATACGGAGTAAGGGTTAATATTGACTCCATATAGGTGTCCACGATATATCGCGAGCTCATTAAAATCGGAGAGCGACTTTTAGCAATAACAAGAGCGGGAGGTATCGGACACCATTTATTCTCAGAAAGAGGCCGAACGCATTTCGTCGTAGCCTTTACGAAGATACGCCGACAACCGAAAGTTTCACTGAACACGTCGAATAATACATGTAACCCGGCCATCGGAATTAACAGCGCAGAAAATTAATAACGCAAACCGAGAGCAACCAAGGGCAACGTTAATTTGCATGATGTCCGCGAAAGGGCGACCGCCAATTGTCATATACATGATTGGACATAGTTGCAATAATGAAAAAAAGGAATGAGACTGGGCGTATCTCGTAGCGAAAATATGGATGAAAAATACAGAATTCGCCGATAATACACGAGACTCGCATTACTTAATTGGTCTCGCGCAGAAAAAATCGATAGACGTACAGATTAAACAAGGTGCTCGCGAATTGACTAATGTCTCGTATCACAGCGATATCAGTAGCTGTACTCGGAGTGATCGCGAATTAGCCCGATAGCTCACCGACGACAGATGGACGGTCGATACTCGCAGTCGCGCCAATTGGCGCCAATGAAAAAAAAATTTAATCGCCGGTACCTGTTTTTGCGCGCGCGAGCGTACGCTTGTGGTGGTATAACGTGCTTCGTGTCGGGACGTATATTATATCTGTCGATATCGCAAATTATCGGCTTGCAACGGGAATTGGAAAGCGATCCCGTGTGTTTGCATCCGACTCTACGAGCGGATAATTATTATTCCGCGTGACACGCGCCACGATAGCTTTGTTATCGGCGAGCGCCGATACTCGCGAAGCGATGCTTTAAGCACTTGAAACTCTCTTAGAATGCAATTAAAGCCGAGTAACAAATTAAGCTTTTTTACAGCCACCGATATCCTATATCCGCTGAATTTAATCCCTCCGTCATTTTTCTTTCTTTTTTTTTTTATTTTCTCGAGTGGACTTAATATCGTCGGTCAATTAAAACGTGGTAGCAAATTACACAGGGACCGACCGTACGGCGTTTTCAGCTTCACTTATATACACGTTCAATAACCGATAGTCGATTAATAATGTCGTTAATACGCCGACGGTATGCCAGATTAATCTTCTAACGTGAATTTTAGATTTGTATCGCGGACGACGACGCGCTGTGGACGAGTGGAACACGTTGTGGCGAAATATGTCGTGTTTCATTAATTTCATACCTCGCGTATTCTCGTTAATAGCATTAATAATTTGTCTGGGGTAATTGATACTTTCGATAAACGGATTATTTTATCTTAGATAGTAAGAACTTGGCGAATCTCGCCAAAGCACTCATGATGGTTAATTAAAATTCAATTAATACAAGGCTAGATAATTAATATAGAAACAAAAGTGAGATATCGATAATAAATTATGATCGAAAATATCATTCATATGTAGGAAATCAAATTTCTCTATATTCAGTTTATAAACATGATGATCTCGATAAAATTGGGGGACAATGATAATGTATAAACTGCATGACATTCAATTTGAAAAATTTATTATTCGCTATGAATTTGTGTAAAAGAAATAAAGAAAACTATGTAAAGTGGGCATCTTATTTTTCATAAATTATTTTTTCAAAATAGAAATGATAATACAAGCAATTACTATCATTTTCTATTGAAAGTTTAGTTTGTCAAAAATGGAGTGAAAAATTTCACATAGTAGCGCATCGTGCAATAATCATTGTCAGGACGACAAAGACCTCAACGTGATCTTTAACAGGAGTTTCTTTGAGAAAAATCTACGCTTTCTCGCGGTTTTACAATCGACCGCGTTCTTGGCAAGGATCACGAAACTGGGATTCACACGCTAGATCACGCGTCGCGGGAACAACGGACCGCGTTGTTCACAGACCACTAGCCACTAATCGCGTCAAAACACGCGTTAAGGATCATCCGACCCAAACACGTAAGCAGGCAGCAAGACGGTCGAATGGTCGGATGAAGGAACGAAACCGGATAGATGCAGCATACGCGGCGCAGAGAAACCATGTTGATGCCTGCTGGCTTTGGATCAGGTTGAGTGAGTTGTTCCGAGCTGTTCGCCCTCTTCTTACCGTGACCCATCTACATCTCTACTCGTGCAAGATAATGTCGGTTACTCCGGATATCCTCGCAACGACTTGTTCCTTCGACACAACTTCGATTATGTGAGAGAAGAGTCAAAGACCTCGTTCGATCGAAATCTAGATTTTATTTATGATTCAATCACGCTCGACTTTTTTATCTTCTTTTTACAAGAATTAAATTTCTCGATTTTATAATATTAATTAACATTAATGAATTATTCTTCCATTATACGAATTCCATTTTGCACATTTGTTATTCCACATAGCATTACGTTTGATCTTTACGCACATAAGACAACCGACCGAAAAATTAAGCGAATTAAGCCATTGACAGTCTAAAAAAAAATAGTTTTACGTGTTTGTACAGCTTGGGGTAAGTTATAGCCTTTTGACGTTTGTTCATAATAAGCTAGTTGCGTAAGATAACACAAACGGCACGTCGTCTTAATGGCGCTTTGAAGTCGGTAACAATTACTATTCTCAGAATATGCTAAGAAGTTATATAGTTATAGGCTCTAGAGAGTCGGCTATAAAACTCAGAAATATCCTTCTCTTGAGTAAGTCACAATAGTAATAATTTGTGCAAAATAATAGACAATATATTTGATAAATCTAGAATTTTATGCAACAGCGAAAATCCATAATCTCGCAATCTCGCTTTATCATGCTACTCTTTATGTACATCTCACTTCTATCAAATAAATTTTCATTTAATATGAGATTGAACAGACTGAGCAGACTTTATATTAGAAATTTAACTGAATCGCATCTTACATCAGAATATTCACTAAAAAAGATTGTGTATATTTGTGACTATTTAGATTTTGAACTCGTCGAGATATGATTTGACCGCAAAAGAAAGCAAGTACAAGATTTAATCTATAATATAATCTATCGCTCGTGCAATTGCATATGAAAATATTGTCGGAAGTGAGCATCTGAATTCTAATTGGATCAATTTGCCGATTTAATTTTCATGAAGTAGTGAGACTCGTCCAGTAATTCTTACGCCCGATCTCGTTGACTGAAAGATTTATGAACGTGCACGGAGGAAGAAGGGCGGAGGAGAGGGAGAGCAACTCGAACTAGAAAACTCTGCCACTGCTTCTCTGGTACGCCTCCGTGATCACCAACTGAGCGGAAATAAACGTCTCGTAAACCTGCTCGAAAGAGAGAGAGAGAGAGTCGACGCTTCGACTATCCTTTTTTTTTCTTCTTTGGCGGAGTCTCACTCGCGAGACGCTTAGAAACCGGGGAAACATCGGAGAGAGAACCAGCTTTCCGTAGGTTTTATCGGCGAGGAAAGACGATATATAAATCTCGCATGATAAAATTCTTCTCACATGCTAGCTGTATCATCCTAAAGAAATCTTGAGTGAAATTTTTTAGTTCAGTATATCTCTTGTCTCTCTCACGCGCAAGTCGAGATACTAAATCTTAAGAACGTTATAACTTTTTTCGAGTTTCAAAAGATTAATGAACGCGAGACTAGAATATAATCCACTCGAAATCGTTCGACACGTTTCACTTTCCGAACCATCATTTATCAACGTGGATCAACGAGAATCGATTCCAGGCCTCGATTGTCACGATGTATTTCAGTTTGAAGTCGATAGCTTCGAAGAGACACATTGTTGATGTCCTCTACTAAGATTGTCAACCATGCCATCACTATCGATATCTTTCGAGACGGTTGTCGGCAAATTACTTGGCTACTCGTCCTAGGACAACTAGTCAGAGTATCTCGAGCGCCTGTAACTCAGATTGTTATCTGAATAGTAGCGTATCAATCGATATGCTATATCCCGCAGATACCCGATGACTCGATTTAAAATCAACTCGAGTAAGCAAATTCATAGGATTGTACACTTTATATTACAAGTATCAAAGTTTCATCTAAATCATAATTTAATTAAGGAATAAAAAAGTAAAACATTGGGGAACATATCGAATTTATTTTGAATTTGTCCTCTTCTTTTAAGATTCTTCTATAAATTTTTTATTTATTCTGTAATATAATCTTTTATCGGTTTTTATATATTAATTTGTAACGAGAAAAATAATTGTAAAGTAAAATTCCAAATGCATAAAATAAACATCTTATCACGCACGACAGCTAATCGATTACGAACGGATTAACCGCTTTTAAATGCGCGTTTACACGAGCGAGATACTATCGGAACGATCTTTATACAACAATTCCGGTTTTTCGCGCCGTTCGGATCTCGTCGCGAAGTTCGGATGCTTAAAGTGACGCAGCTCAACAGAGGCGACTTTAACAAGCTTCTTCTGAATAGCACATGTCGTTTTCGATCGCGCGCGATAGTCACGATGACACTTTGAACAGCAACACGTGATGACTTATCAAAATATCGTTGCTATTTATTTTACAATGTTACAATGTCATTTTACAATATCGAGCTTCGATCAATGACACATTAAATTATGTTAAATTATTAATTGAATTCGCTCTCTTATTAGAAATAATTTTTTTTCAAACTCATTCTCGTAATTGTAAAATGATTTTTATTTTTTAGAAGAAATGAAGATAGAAATTCTACGCGATTTCTCTTAAGTAATAAATGTCAAAATTGTAAAATTAGTCAATTATTCAACATCTTAGTAAGCGATTTTCGCTTTAATCCTCTCCCGTGACTAGTCAAATTATGCATTGTTTCATAACTTTCAAGTCTTCATTATTCCTCTGTTTTATTATTGTCTCGCAACGATGTGCGGCAGTAATGAGTGTCGAATTGTACTACGAAACGTACGTCTATGTTTTAAACAAGGCAAAGGTTGACCGGACACATAGGCTATTGTTTAACGATTGTCTCTGACATGTTTACGATTTGTTCCTTAACGAGAATCATTCCTCTCTCATGCCGGTCCCATTCGCGTTTCGAACATAATCGTCAATCACATCACTGCCATCCGTCAAACTTTTTCCCATGAATGTTTGCGTTGGACGTTTCTTCGCGTGGAATGCACGTCAAGCGATAATGTTCGAAGGAAGACGCCTCCACGAATGTAAAGCGAGAAGAAAATTATGAGAAAGAGAGATAGATGAAGACTTGAATGAAGGAGATGATGATTACCCTGAAAATTTCACACTTTGAAGTGAATTGATCGTCGTTCTCGATAAATGTTCGATAAAACAGATTAAAGATTCCGCCTTTCACTCATATAAGCGAGGACAATAACTTACTCGCTATGGACGATAATGAATACAGAGAGAATAAGATCGGACATAAAAATAAGTGCTTTTGCAACCAAGGAGTTTTAACAGAGTATAAATTGATACTACAAATAACAATGTTAGTCGAGCCTTCAAATATTGACATATTTGGATTATGAGGTTTCATTGTCGATTGTTTTAAAGATCATCGTCGGTTGGTGATACAGCTTTACATTCAGTTCGAGCGCAGAGATCATAATTGACTGGATAAACCTCTCGGTATCGATAGGTTACACACAGTGGACATTTTCCCACAGCTCGGCCTGATAATTGTACTAATGCGCTTTGTTTGCCGAGCTAGCTTTCCGAGGACATTAAGAGGAGAACAACTTTGAGAGAGAGCTCCTACGCTCGGGAATAAAGGGTTACGTCCCAAGACTCTAAAAAGGAGAAGGGAGACCATAAAAGATAACACCATAATACATGCAGTCAATGATATATTCCTTGCTCGATTAGATCGAAAAGAAACATACCAAAAAAATGTTGCAATAATATAATTTTTATTTGCCCTTAAAATTCTTCGTATTTTAAACCTCGTAAAAATCCAAGAATCGTAAAATGATAAATGGCGAATATCTTGCGCAAGCTTAATTGATTAATGATTGTTGGGTCGTAACTAATCGAAATAATCGCGTTCGCCAATATTGCGTGGTATGCACTTTGAACATGTAACAATTTGAGAACGATAATGACGCAGCAGGTAAACACACGAGAAATGATTAACGTTCCGTTATCCCAACGGTGAGAAAATCAGTTGAAATTGCGACTGATAATCTACCGCGATATCGATCGATTTCTCCAGTCTAACGCCGTACCGATCACAGTCGCGATTGGCAACGCCAATGCATTTACTTCCGTGCGTATCATGCGTGTCTCGAGAAACAAAAATAAACACTGGGCTCGGACAGATCGTTGTTGGGATAAATTCCATCTAGT
This sequence comes from Camponotus vicinus, assembly GCF_025532165.1. Classification (NCBI taxonomy): domain Eukaryota; kingdom Metazoa; phylum Arthropoda; class Insecta; order Hymenoptera; family Formicidae; genus Camponotus; species Camponotus vicinus. The sequence goes on along the minus strand of NW_028141976.1, from coordinate 3,549,442 downwards.
CACGTATCATAAACACACTTAAGAGCGAATAATCAAAAAAAAATCCGGTAGAGTCGATTTAAACACACAGATGGAATAAAGACAAATTTATCGCTTTAATATAAACAATCATTTTTTAAAGACTAATTTAAGATTAATTTGATTTAATTAAAGAAAATTATAAATAATAAAATTATATAAATAATAAAAATTATAAGTAGTAATATAAAATGTACATTGATTAATTAAAAAATTGCAACGGATAATTATGCATAATTTCTCTTTCAATTTGTTGATGCAAAGCTAATCAATTCTTTAATATTGCGAAATATAATATTTATAAAATATATACAATGAAATATTGTTTATGTGATTTTAAATAATTCTCGCGTATAAAAATAAAATTTCTCTTGGACTTAATCAAAATGAAGTAAATTTTGTGTCTAATATATAAACATTTCACTCATAATTGCCTTGGAATAGAAACGACGTAACGTTATCGAAACCAAGAGCCTCGTCGCATCTAAAAACTCACTTTATCGAATAAAAGTTTCTAAATCAAGCTGCGATGCCATTATATGACCAAAGCTTTTAGGCGAGCGAGCGATTAGCTCGATATAGAGGCAAAACAATCGATTCGTTCAATTAGTAATCTAACTTAACTGGCGTAACTGGCTTAACTGGCTCAAATGATCATGCATTGGAATGACCCAATGAATCAATGACTTCTTTAGGAAATGACACAATGGACTTTTAATTTCGTCATCTATCTTCGTTGAAATAATAAAATTAGCAACCTAGTTGGTCAAAATAATCAACTTTAATACCTTATCCTCCTCAAAATTATCGATATTTCGGGATTTGTAAAAATCAAAAAAAGAGGAAGATTTTTATAATAAATTAATAAATAATAAATTAATAAAAATTAACATATTAAAAATATTACTCATAATCTCAAAATTATCCTGCAGTTTAACTGATTAATATCAAAATATTTTGACTATCTCTTAACAGTCCGACGCCAACGCAAAAATGCATGTTACGTGCAATTTTACGCGTTAGTGAATCCGACACTTCGATCAACATCACGGCATAAAACGCGCGCGCATTTATACGCGGCGCAAAACGATATCTCTGCATCGATCATGTCGTCGCGCATTATTTCAGATAGCTAACGCGCTAAACACGTATATCGTATTCGCATGCGTGAAATTAACAGACTGGAGCGGAATGCAAGCGCTGAGTTTGATAATTAAACGAACGAGCTGTAATATCGTACGAATGTAATGTAATCATACGATTCGTAAATGACGGCGCTTTAATACGAGAATGTGGTTTTTTTACGAAAAGTCATCCGATTTCTCACATTTAATTACGCAATCGCTTAGCTGTGCGCTTCAATAACGGACACCATCGATATTGATTCGAAGCAGAAATATAATTAACGTGAGAGTTCTTTTTTTCATATTGTCTATCAAAGCCTTTTTTACGAATAACATTTCACAACCAGCCCTATATTTATACAAAAACGAGTTTCACGTTATACAATAAACAAATCTATTTAATTAATTTACAACTTATTATTCCACTTCATAATCACATCTTCGCGCGTATTTTGCAAAAATGCCGAGTCGATATTTTTTCACCAGCATTTTTTTATCAGATGAAAAAAATATGCCGGATATGCATATGAAAATCATATGCCGAGCATGTTTGCTGAAGGAGCTTTTCAAGACTTTTAAAGACGAGAATATCTAAGACAAAAAGATATTTTCCAATGCATGATTAATATACTTGGCTATATAATCGACATTGACATCGTCGCGAAGAAATCAATTTCATGATGGAAATCATACGCACATGACGTTTTTGTTTAATTAATCTACAAAGCGCGCAGAATATTACGAGAAAATTTATATCCGTCTATAAATTTATAAATGCGGACGCGTTCTATAAATACCGAGAAACCGCCTTCCGTTTAAAAATTTATCAGATTTATGTTAATTCTTAATATTTTAATTTTAATAAAATTAATTTTTCAATATAGGAAATGATAATATTCAGTTCATAGTTATTTTTAATAATAATTATTATTTGTAGTCGAAATCATAAAAACAAACATTTTGAAAAAGTAAATATCCTCCGACTTTCAGATAGAAATTGCTAATCTCGATTCATTTTGATTCAGAATCGTTTGTAATTGTTTGCAGCAATTTTTCTTTCATTTGTAATTGTGCTATTTTTCAAATACAAATATATCTCTTAAACGGTTAACAATTTTATCAAAAGAAAAATTATTGCAGAGATAAACAACTTAAAATTACAAAATACATCAACTCATTCATTTTATCTTAAAAAATCGAGAATTTTTTCAAAAATAATTATCTTTTATAGCTTCGACTACGAATAAAATTTTGCTACAAACAAAATACTATCGCACTGAAAACTTAATTTATTAAAAATAAAATTCATGTACGCGTATTTATCAGGATTTTCTTCTTGATCCTAAATTTAAATCGCCAATAACGATACGTTGAAACACCATATAAATCGTCCTCGTCCCTTTTCTATGTCTATCCGCTCGACTCGGCTTCGTTCACGTAAAGCTGAGATTACGAAGAGAAATCGGTGGCTTCCGTGTATCGTGATATGAGAAATGTTCGTCGGCTTAAAAACGCTAATCGGTAATTTTCAAATTAAACGATGGCGAAATCTCTCGCAACATCGCCTCTCATCTTATCTCGGAGAAATAGCTTTTTTTAATCGCATCGCTCAGCTTCTCTCACATTACGCTAAGTTTAATGCCTGTCGCGATGTTAATCAACAGCTTTCGACCATCATTATTTGCATATCGTATGTACATACCGTAAATACTGTTCCAATGCATTCCTGGAAAACGGCGTTGATTTTTCATCATGATGCAATTATTGACAAAGATTTAGTGTCGCGATTGTATTGATTAATTCTTTCCGCGATCATTAAATATTTATGACGATTACTTTCCGTACTCGCGACGTATCAGATCTGTATATATATCGACAGTAGAATCTATTTCGAAGGAGAATTTTATAAATAATGATGGATAATTGAAGGAATAAGCAATTGAAATCTAATTTAATTGCAATTATCTTTTAATAACATAAGTGGATTAAAAATTCAAAGATAATTTAAATGAAATATTTGCTATTTAATTTTGAAGTAAATGGAAAAATTATCCATTTTATATTCGAAACGCTAAGTTATACATGACTAAGTTATGTGTGTACGTAATATCGAAGGACAAAGAAATAGAAGACGGGTTATTCACCGGATTCTCGTGGATCGAGCTAAATGGTTTAACCTCGAGTGTCATGTAAATTCGGCAGGTGCATCCACGAAATCGAATTCTCTCGTACCGTAGACCCGACTCCCTCCGGGTGAAAGTCTGCGGATTTCGCCATTATTCTTTCGCGAGGGCCAAAATTACGGACAGTGTGAATCAAATGAGCCGATAATGCCAGAACGCACATAGCCGCCAGCTATGGCATTCGGTGACTTATTGCGGGATGTTAATCGACGTTCCATGTGTGTAGGTGGTCCTATGCAAAAGCATGAACGCGCAACAGAATAAATAAACGAAAATCTCTCGATAAAAATAACGCGTATTTTTACAATAATTTCTCGTTACATATCTAAAGATACTTTTAAATAATATATAATAATAATAGATAACTTGTCAAAAGGACGCGAAAAAGTAACAGGCATTTTCATAAACTACATTAGACAGCCGTCGAGAAATGCTGATTTATAGCGTAAAAATAATTGCAAGCTTTTCACGTATAACATCGATCGGGAAAAAACAGAATCGTACGGTTGGTACGTCGATTAACTATAATGAATAGCATAAATCCGCAGGTTCGAGCGTAATCTGTCATATCGTCGGTTACGCGCGTTATTTAGCATCGGATACGGATTAACGCAAAGATCGGATCGGCGATTGGTATTCGCTAATTACGTGTCTATCAAACCTCATATGCTCTCGCGGCCTTCTCCAATTGATGCAGATGCGGAATGTGCGCTAATAAAGCGCGCGTTCCGTCAATTACAAAAAACGACAGTGACGCATGCTCGGCTAATGAGCTCTTAGTCATTAACCGAGTGTCGCGTGATCGCGAACGGGTGATTATCGCATGGATTTCGCGAGGATAATCGTAAATTAGGCCCATCATACGCGCGGTGGTGCTCATTGATCTTCTCGACAGTAATCGAACGGTCCTCCCCGCGCGCGAGCGCGATTAATGCCGATCGTCCTCCGACTCGCTTCCCGGTAATCAGAATTTTTTCGAGGAAACGGAACGATCGTGTACCCGCCGTAAGAATTTTTCCGCACGCAGATAACGATCGTGCGCCGATAATTAGAATTTTTGTCCAACTCGGATAAGGATCGTGCCCGGGCAATTGGAATTTTTACGAAGATCGAGCGGCGATCGTGCGCGTCGGATTAAATCGCCGTGTCCAGCGATCGAGTAACACAAATTTGATCTGTCGACCCCGTTGTCGTTTTAGCATATCTGTGAAAATCTAAGCGTGTAGAGGAAATAAAGGATATCCTCTCGGCAGCGATTAAAATCCGGGATAAATCAAGCTCACGTGACGTGAAATTTTCTCGCGATAAAACGTCAATTGTTTCATCCCGCGAATTATTCCCAGGCTCTCTCTCCTTCTCTCTATTTGGATCGCTATTTATTATTTATTTATCCGTGACTGGCGATAAATCACGGCGATTGATTCTTCGCGGCGGCCATGCCAGCCCGGGCTATTGTTCTCTCGTAGCTGCGAGCGCGCACACGAATATACACGGGGGTAATGGAAGTCTAAATGTCAGCGTAAATATTCATCGACCGGCTGCTGCAAAACGGTCGCGCGTTGGATTTCCGTTATTTATGCTGTTACGGTCGCGTTGCGGTGAGGTCTGTATTTTCAAATATCCGTCCGGGTTCGCCTCTATCGCGGTCGGTGGACGGTAGTGCTTTTATGCCCGGCGCGTTAAAATTTTATTGCCTCTCCGACTCGCGCGGACAATCCCGGCCCGCCGGCCCGTATATCATAAATGTGGGCGTAAAGTGACATCGCGTTACTTATAAAATCGATTGTCATTCGCGGAACGCGTTGTCGCAAGCGCACCCTTCCATCGGATTGTTAAGCGGACTTTGTAAGAGATAATGGCTTTCATAAACGAGGGTTATATGCGCGAACATGCCGGCTGGGCACGAGGCCAATCGTAAGAGCGATTGGCGTACAAAGAGAAATTATATGTCGCGTCGTATAAAATCAGCTGTTTCGCTCTTCCTACCCTATCCTATGATTTATCGCCGTTATTATCTTACATTTCGCATTCCGTTCCATGTGCGTTTTAGATGCAATTCCTAGAGCCGCGTGCATCGCATTTAGAATTGAAAAAAAAAACAAATAAAATTATAGTTTCATATCAAACGTAATTTCGATTGATACGCATCGATGTATTATTGTCTCCGTGTGGCGGTTTTGCACGCAATCGCAATTTGTTTTATTGGCATTGAGAATCGCGAGAGCTTTCAACGAGGCGTGGCGAAACGCTGTATTGTGCGCGTACCGCAGCATTCAATTGCATTTACGACACCACTTATCATAAGTGCCGTATAAACGGCCGTAAGGCCAACTCCCGATCGCGCTACGGCTACCAACTAATTTCGCACCGTTTATGATTTTGATAAGCGCCCCATCATGCGTTTCTCTTTTTTTCTTCTTTTTTGTCGATGGTTCCGTTTATCAATTTATTAAACACACAATTACTTCCGTACTCGAGATACGCAATGTGATAATTTCAAATAAACGCACCGATGATGGAGAAATAATATAAATAAAGATTCTTTGAAGATCATTTGTCATCATTAAATTATTTCAAATATTTTTGCGAATGATAGAATGAGTTGCATAAAACGATCATACGATCACTCATACGATCGATTTATCTCGATTGAATCGAAACGATTATCGTGTCAAAACGGTACGGTAATCATTACGGTAAAGGAACTTCTTGTTGAATTTAACTGATTTATAAAATATCGTAAAATATCGGTACGTTAACGATGTACCTGGGAAATGTCAAGTGGCACTTTTCATAAGACCATGTCGTAAAAAGTGTCTTTTTATCGGTTAGTTTTACAGATGAGTGTAAATAATCGTGCACGCTAAACAAACGTAAAGCTATTCCGAGAGGAATAAACTGCGAGGGGAGCGATGGAGAAAAAGATCGTAAAGCAAGTAGATAGATACATGATTATATCGAAAAGCAAATCAAAATTCATCGTAAAAATTTAAAAATGCCAATAAAACATGTATGCTTTTACGTCAGATATTAATGATGTCTTTCTTCGCGAAAATATCAATCAAAAGCCTCATACTTTTAATCTGACTTAATCACTTACTCTACTTTAATTTAACTTAATCTTTTAGATTTATTCCTTGAAATGTCTATAACTTTTGCTAACAAATATGTACATCGAAAATAAGAATTATCTTGCGATTATGTCCTTCTATATCAAAATATATAAATCAATATTATGTTTAAAAATTACACAAGCTCTTTATAATTACATCATTATTACACAATCGACACAGATATCGAAAATTGAGTAATATATAAAATTGTGTGTATAAATTATTTTATTGTTTATTATAATTATAATTATTTTATATCATTATTATACAATTATTTTATTGTTATTCCCGGTAAAGGATTTAACTGCAGTGTAAATCGAAAATACTACATCAACAGATAATAAGGATGCGATATCGCAAGCAGAGAGAACCTACAGTTTCTTTCCTTAAAGTCTCGTTAAGGATACTCCCCGAGAAACTGCGGGATGCCGTTATGCCAGAAGGTAACGAGTGTCGACGCGCGTAGAATAGCAGCCCCTCACGAAACTCGTAAACCTACCGTGAACGTCTCTATAATAATCACTTTGCAGGCGGGAGCGCGTCGCGGTTTCACCCGCTAATCGCCGTTTAATTTGCGCCTCCTGCAACGGTACTCGCCGGCGGCGAAATCGCATCGGGATTCGCCGCAAAAAGCCGCGTGAAAACCGCGAACGGTCGCGTCGCGAGAAATCGTACCTGCTGATTTGCCTACTCGCGGACCGAGTACATCGTCGGGACGCTCCTATGAAGCCAAAAAAATAGAGAATCGGAATGGAATAGAGCGTGTTTTTGCAGTACCGTATTTCGGACAAGGTGAAAAATATGCCAAGGTCATACGCATATGTGCAGCAAACGGTAATGTAAATTACCGTAGCGGCTCGCGGCTGCCCAACACGCGTGTATTCACCGTAACCGAAGTATGATGTTGCGAAAATTCCTCGTTAACGATCTTCCTCCTATGATGATCGTTATGAATTATGACACTCGCGTGACGTTAAATCCCGGACGGTCGTGTCGCTTGCGCGCCGAATGACCGCAATTCTCATGCATTGTGCACGTTAATAACTAATATGCGATGCCTCAGTTATAAATTATAGAAATGCATAATTTATTTGTGTCGGTGTATAATAGCGACATATTTACATTACTTAACAATCGGGCGCACATGCATTCTGTTGGACGGCTTTTTTTTACGGCGATCCACCTTCAACGTTTCGCCAAACACTTTCAAACGACAGACTGGAAATTCAAATTTGTCCCGTTTGATGTTTTTGGTAACCAGGATGCGGTGTCTCGTTGCAACGACGAGCGCGATTCGCGTCTACGTGACATAAACAAATGAATTATACAATCGCGCGAGGGACGATTTCCGTTTCCGCGTGAGAGATGCCGACTATAATGAGCGCTAATAATATCCTCGAGCGATCGCGTCGTCTCGTAGTGTCCAATTAGCCGCGCTAAGTTATGATAACGTCTACAATTCTTAACCGCAAAAGTATCCGCCGCGTCGTAAGTCACGCCTACGAGAGTCGCCGTTTCGAGACATATCGAGAACGGGCATCGTCGATCGGAGCTGCTCAAGAACCTCGATACACACGTTATCTCGAAAGCAGAACTCTTACTGTAAGATAAATACGCTTAAAGAGAAAAAAATCGATATCATACATCGATACATCTATAACATAACGTATCAAAATATTAGATATCAAAATATTATTCTAGATTCTCCGTCTTGTTTATATTCATCTGACGAATATATCACAATATTGATATATTCGTACATTGTAAAAAAAGTATGTAAAATTGCACGAACGATAAATGTGAAAATTATGCAATAAATATAAATGTACAATTTTATTTATAATATTTTAAATTTATCGTTCATGTAAGTCTGCAATATTTTTTTTACAGTGTACCTAAGTCTCAATGCTAATCGGGGGGACGATAGGATATTATGTCGGAATATAACGCTAAATTATTCAAAGATGGACATCACGAAGTCACGTTTGATTTGACACAGAATCCACGCGTCTTTGAATTCCTCCAAATTCCCGGAGCGGAAATTCTCATCGGACGGGACACACGAATCGTGTGGAGAGAAAGTGTCCACAAACGGGGAATTATAATGCTCGCGGCAGTCACTCGTCCTCTCGCATCGAGTACTCGGTACTTAAATTTGAATACACGCTGGCGTGTCATCGAAGTGCTTCGCCATCGCTCGGAGCTAAGCGCGCGCTTCTCCAACACGGTATTTCACTGTTGTACTTGTAGCATCAACGTCGTCGCGAATACTCTTCACCGGTTTATTTATCATCCGAATATTTTCGTTCTCGAAAGGGTGAGGATGCGCGTGTGGCTCGTATCTTTTGTCAAGTCAAGTGGCACCCCGTTTCGTTCCGGCATCTCGACATCTCGGAACACTTAGCGGCTCATTCCCAATTACATCGTTCGACGTGACAAACGCTAATTGTCATGGAACGCGAAAGTATCCTTCTGCTTCTCGACTTTAGTATATTTCTGAAACGCTGCAATATTCCAACACACGCGCTTATCTATACATAATTGACCCTGATGAAGAATATTTGCGAAATAATGGATCAAAATTAAACAATTTTAAAATAATAATAATAATAATAATAATATAACAACTTCATAAAATAGCAATAAATATAGTAAAAATAAATATTCGGTTCAATTAATAAAATGTATCGTCGAAAGTTCTGTGAGTTTGACGCGTGAATTTTCATATGTGTACTATAACGTCTCAAAGTTGAGATCGAACATCGTTGACGAGTAGATCATAACAAAAAAAAAACGGCGAGATAATATATCATTCCTCTTGAAATAACAAAATATTAAAAGCATTCAAGGTTCGCCGATATGCCTTCGCGTATGAAAATAAAGCTTGAAAATAAAGCAAACATACCAAAGATACGATTATAAACTCACACGATATACCACCATTCATTAAACGCAGCCATAAGCAAAATCAAGAAAACAACCCGATCAAGATCCGATTGTCAAATCAAAGACTGCTTTTTAGGGATGCTTTTTTTGCGGCATATCTCGCATAGTTTCTAATGATCCATCTGAACTTAAATTCGTTCAAACGCGACTCGCATTCACTCGCCGTGATTTATTCTCGAGACGATCATTCAGGGTGAAGCGTGCAAATTCGCCGCATGCCTCGCATAACAAACGCACGCTTGTCGGCTTAAAGCTTTAAGCAGCCGCGACGAAAACGCGACGGGATTTCGCGAAAAGGAGAGACGGGAGGGATCCGTCTGCCAAGTCCGGCACGCGGCATGACTAATTAATCTCGAACCCTACAAAGGACGCTATTTCGGTCGATCGGCCCCGGCGATCGACTTGGCGACTCCGCTCTGACAATTATCGCGGCGAAGATCGGCGACGCGATCCCGATCTTTGCGCGGCCGGTCGATCCACCTCGCGGATAAATTTATCTTCGTTAATTGCGTCGCGATCGACCAATCGACGGTCCCGTGCCGCGCCATTGGTCCGGCGGCGTGTGCCGGTAACGGTAGGTGAACGGTACCGTAAGGCTGATCTGGCCGGTTCGTTCTGGCGATATCGATAATCGTCGCTCTTCGATGATCGTCTGCGATTTCGTCAAGGACGAGCCGATTCTGCCGACGTCCGGTTTTCGTAACTTTCACTTCCTCGCAAACAATGTCTAGACAATTTCCCATCAAAATACCATAACATTTATGAAAAAAAATGTTTGAAAACTGTGCGAGAGATAAATTATAAATATATTTTTCTTTGTTTACAAGACACGAATTGGAACCGAATTCCTCGTTTTCTGATTGATGTAACAGTTTATCGCACTGGGGAAAATACCGGCAACACAATCACGTGTCTCAGAGAAAATTGCTAACCTCGTGAATGGCAGATAATACGTTCTCAAGAATCCCGAGAACCTTGCAGATATGCCGCGCTAAAAATCACCAGCTGATATCTCCCGGCAATCAATAGAGGATCATCTCTGGCGTTCTTTCCGATAACGCAAATATACCATACATCTTTGAGTACAACAAAGAGAAAGAGAGAGAGAGAGAGAAAGAAAAGAAAGAAATTGGACTCGTTTTTTCACAATCTCGCAACCGTCTTCGCGGAATTTCCAGCATTATCGAACAAATCGTTTCAAGCACAATCAATCGTTATCATGCACATTCCACAGATAAGAGACGGTCATTCTCCTCCTCCCCTGACTCCCTTCTTCTCCGACAGGACACGGTGGGCTCGCGTGGGCGTCGCGAAAGAATTACAGGTGCGATCACGGACGTCTCTATTGGAAGCACCTCTATCATAGACTTGGCGTAGGATCGGTATCCTTCCAGGGGAGAAGCAATGAGAAAAGGTGCGCAAACACATCAACGAGCTTGTGGGCTCGACATATGTTATACGTCTCCATCGACGCGTTCGTTTATCATCGCGTCCACGAGATCGATGATTTCCGCACGTGACGAAGGAATTAATGACATTTCGCGAATAATGGCCGCGTGAGCGAGCCGCTAATGAGACTTTCTATCGGGGTGCCTCTCTCTTTCTCTCTCCGGCAGATACTCTCGATATTGTCGCCCAAGTTGTTTATAAATCTCGCGATATATTCCACGAAGATCACGGACAATGCAATAACGCGCGATTAATGCCGCTGGAAATAGTCATTATTTGTACGACGACAGTCGGCGGGCCGTCTTTTCTCCTCCCGTTTCGCTGCCCTAACTAATTCTTAGATATAGCGGCGGATCTGCTACGTTTCAAATGTCCCGACAGTATCCCCGGCCGCATCCGCGCGTCTATAAACACGAACGGAAATATACCGCGCTCTTCGCGGTCTCCTGGCGGTTGCCCATTCAGAGAAGACAGCGCGTAGAGTGGTTAGTTTCATTCACAGTTCACACCCCCATTCTCTCGTTTAATACGCGTGCATGTTTTCGGGGCGTGCGGACGGACGTAATTAAACAAACCGTCCTGTACTTGGGGCTGTCGGGGTCCGATTGCGGGACGAAGGTGGCAAATTTGCGCTTTAGATAGAGAAAGACGAACGTTCATCGTCCCTTTCCAGATGAAAAATGCCGCGCAATCTGCTTTATCACCGCATCGAGTTAAACGAAGACACGTCGAAAGCGAGAGACAACACCCCTTGAGACTGAGCGAAGATAAAATTATTGCTTAAAAGAAAAAATAAAAAGAAATATGCACTCGACTGACCGATTATAAGGCGGCTCGATCGAGATTGCAACGCGGATCGCGTTGATTGCCTCGGATGACTTCGTTATCTCCACACGTGCAATGCGATATTTATATATACATATAACACTACTCGTTCTCTCTCATCGTTCTCTCTATCTTTTTCTTTCGCAGCGAGGACAAATTTAAACGCAATCACGCGCAACTCGAGCGAGATATATTTCTACAATTTCTTTGAAAACAATACAACTGTTGTTGAACAATTAGATAACACTGAACTTGAAACATACATATAACTGCATTTTTCTCGCGCTAAATGATTATTCTTCCACGCTGATATCGAAGACGGTCTTCGCATTAACGATCGTAACGATAAATTAAAGTGTGAATCGCGGTTCGTAAATTAAAAAATTCAGTCGCTTTATTCATTTCAGCGCATTGTATTCATATATAGGTAATAACTGTTTCATCTAAGGATTATAATTCTGGTTTCCAGAGGAGTGTCATTGCTCGCGCGAGCAGGTAAAAATCCCTCAAAGCCGCTATTGAAACGTGGTGCGTAACACGTTGCGCGGAAAATGCGTCGGTCATCGCGGATTCTTGCCTCTGATTCTGATGCTCACCGAAGTCGACGTCCAGACGCGCGCGTATGTCGGATGTGCGCTTCATTGCAGCTTCATTGCGGCCGTTCGCCTGTCTCTGGCGGACGCCGCGTACGCGAGAGAAGTAATCGAGGGACACGCATATATATGTATACATATATAGAAAAAGAGAAAGAGAGGGAGACCACTGGTAAAACTAATATAGCAAAATACAACTTGATAAATTGCCGTCATTTGCGTCGCGAACGATGGCGATTAATAAAGCGACTCCGCACAAGCGACGAGCGGCTAATACATCACTCTATCAGGAATAAAAAATTCAGAGAGATCAAAGATTACGACTTGTGCGAAATAACATAATATATCTAATGACAAGAAAATGTAGCAAAATGCCATGACACGTAATAGCTTGTTGACGATGTTTTCCGCAAGGGAGAATGCGCGTAAAAATATGTTACCTCGGAGGTAGACGATCTTACCTCGCCTCCCCGTGAGATTGATGTAGACACAGGTGAGAGGGGAAGAGCCGAGCGCTCAGGGGGTTAATAAATCGACGGTCGCGCGCACGTGCAATCAAATCCGCCGCGATCGGCCTCTGCAATCTGAGAGTACGCGTACGTGAAATCGAGAGGAGGAGAGAGGAGGTGGGGGACCGGGAAGCTGCCGAAATTACAGCTATTATCGCGATAGAGGTGAGAACCGGCCCGATGTTTGCTTAACCCGATCAGAAATCGACGAGAGGTCGAGTACACGATTCCCATCCCTCTCCCCGATATACCAATCTAAAGGAAAGGAGGAAGAAAGAAAGAGAAAGGGAGAGAGAGAGAGAGAGAGAGAGCGTTGTCGTTCACCCCGAAAAATGAGGGGCGGGTTGTAACCCCATTTAACCCGCGAGTTAACGGGGCGTATCCCGCGAAACGGTGCAACCACGATTTATGATCTCATACGTTTCGCGTATTGTCTGTACAGGGTGACTGCGTTCGATCGTACTCTCTCCTTTAATGTTAGATGGATACTATATTCATAATTAGAAAAGAAAAAAATAAATCCGATACAGGATTGCAAAATTTCACATTTTTTTGGATAAAATCCATGCTAGTAGTGAAAAGCGATATTGACCAAAAATGGTAATCTTTTTTATTAAAAATGAATGTTAAAATAAATAGATTTTTATCTACATTTGTCCTCAATTGAGAGTTTAAACTTTAAATGAAACCCATGATAGAAGTCGACGTAGCAAATAAATTAATTTTTCATTGGAGGATATCTCGAATGCGAATGAGATCTATATTGATGGGAAAAAATTTAATTCTGTTCTATTACATTTCTCTTATTAAATTAAAAATCAATATAAAATTTACTAATAGTATTATTTATGTGCCTAAAGTTTTGTTCCAAAAATTTCAAATATTAATTTAAATTAAAAAAAGACTATCATTATTGATTATTATATTAATTATATTTATTATTTTATTGATTTTATCTTTTCAAACAATATTGATTAGTATAATTACTAATTAAAGCAAAAAATACCTTTTGCATAAAGTTAAAATATAAATATACTATAGTGCAATTTTATAAATATATCTTAGCATTACATATTAATTATTTTTATACTTTTTATTGGATTATTCCATTGGATAAAGTCCGAGACGGTAAAAACCAGAATTTATCAGTTTTTTCCATTCGCTGGACTTTTCCAATCAACTCTGATCCACGCGAGAGAAATAGCTTTAATATGACAAGGAACATTACTAATACAAAAATATCGTTATAAAATATCGTACTAATACAAAAATATCGTAAGTGCCTATTATCGAAAATAAATGCGATTGCTCCGAGTCACCTTGTATATCTCTCTGTGTCCTCTCTCTCTCTTGTTCCTTTCGCGGCTTTCCCTCTCGGTTTCTCGCTGCTCTCATCTTCCTTCTCGATGCGCGAGCGGATTTATTATTTCTCGCGATGGCATTATACGACGATCGTCTTCGAAAAGCGGCAACGCGCACGCGTTAAGGTTGAACGTCTCCCTCAAATTGTTTGCGTTGCAGACGGTCGATGATGTCGAGATAAAGCCTCTCGCCGCGTGTACCGCGTACGCGACACGCACGCACGTACGACGCACGCACGCACGCGGCGCCCACGAAGGATATCGCATTCCCGCGTTTTTTTCTCGTCCCTTTTTTTTCTGAAATCCACATACTTAAGGCTCGTTAGCCTTTGGGGCCCCGTTTCTAGCTCGCATTATGTTAATTTCGATAGGCGGCGTGGAAAAATTAACGGCGCAATTGCGGTGACTGCGGCGACGGTCAATCAACAAATCATCCTGTCGACAATCGTGCAAACGAATAATTATCGCGATCGAATATTTTCGCTCCGGCCGCGTGAGAATAAATAAATCTAGATCGCGATCGTTACGCCGTTCTTAATTTATCCGATAATTACGTCATTAGGCGAAATATATTACGGCTTCTCGCGTCCACGTCGCGCCAGACGTGTGTCACGTAGAAATATTCGCGGTCGGATTAAAATGTTCTCGACGTCTTACGACTCAGATAGATGTATAATTATATCGCGCATAACTTGTTAATTAAGAACACTCACCGGAACGAACGCAACGAGGGCCAGGCTCCGAGTCTAGATTTTCTTCCCCGGCGACGCAGCACCACTCTGACGTTAAGTTCTCTCGAATCTTGGAGCGAATTCTTATTCGCGCCGACTGAATGACTGAATGTTTCTCAGAATCCCCGGTCGAAGATCTTGAACACGAAGATCCGATCGGATGCGGCGATTAAGAATATTTGCTCGCGCGAAGCAAGGTAGAGGAGAATCGACCAACTGTCGCGTGGATTACACGACGTACACTCGTTGAAATGTGTATTATTGTCGGCTCTCGAGATCTAAACGAATGGATTTTCTAGTAAGAGATAACGGTATCGAACGTTTCGCCTTCTCGCACCAAGAAATGTCACCGGATCTTATTCCTCGTCGAAAAAATTGTCTGAAAAATCAATCGCTCGTTTGTCCGGAATAGCAAAATCTCCGTTCACTCTCGATATAAGTCATCGTTTAAGAAACGCTCTCACATTACATCTTGTCGGAACGCATGATTATCGCGTGGCCCTTTTGCCCGAGCTTCCGAGAAAATGACAGATGCGAGCTTCCTCGAATCGCCCGGATCACGAGGACAAGTTTTCAAAGAGGCGACGATCACAACACACGTGAGAATGATTAACGCGGACGACGAATAGATACGCGTTCCTCGCGAATAGATATGTCAACGCACCACCGCACCCTCGCCCCCGAAGGATTGCCTCGCGTCCAAGTTAGTCGTTGGCACTCGTTTCTCACCGCGGTAACGAGAGGCGGGAAGAAGATCCGTAGGTGAAGGAAAGCGCAACAGGCGGATTATCTCTCCTCGCCCGTTCTTCTTGCCTCTAGACGCCGTGCGTTCCCCTCGCTGCGGAGAGAGAAGCGCGAGACGCATAATTTGCGCGCATTTACCGTCGAGATATACGACGGTCCGGCGAGAGGCGCCGATCGCGAGGAGACCCGGGACTATACGTTACTTCCTTCCGATCGCGCTCGGCTGCCCTCCGGCCCCGTCGAGAAGGGACCGTGTACGCGCGTTCCTCCCGCAATTATTCTCCTCCTCGCCTTCCGGGGGAACGAGACGAGTCGTCGCGAAATCGCTGAGCGCTATCCCGACGATAAAGTAACGCGATCGCCGATCACGTTGACGCCCGGCGTACTGTCAACGCGGCGCCGAGGATGATGAATGACGTCTGATCGAGCGAGACGCTCGCCGTTCTCGTCATCGTCGAGCGAAATCGACTCGAATCGGCCGTCGGCGCCTCGCGTCGTGCTCGCCGACGGCGTTGGTCGTTTCTCGAGAAGTCTTTCCACGATACCTTTTCGCCGAAGATCCTTTTCCGAGGTACGGTCGATTGCAAACTCGCCGGAGAAATTCTTGCCGTTCTGGGATTTTCTCGAGCGGCGAAACTGCCGATGACAGACGTCGGCGTGGCTTCCTCCTTCTCCTCGGTTGGGTCACCTCGGTTCTGCTCGCTTCCTCTCGCGAGAAAACCGCCTCTCCGGTCCAGGCGCGCCGTCGGCGCCCGTTTATGTAACCATGCCAAGGAGTACTCGGAGCACCGCGATGTGTACACACCGGGAGACGACTCCGTCGTCGTGCCGCACTTTTTCAGACGTCGCGCAGTCTCTTCTCGCAATCTCGAGAATCGAGTCTAGCCGGTACCGCGAACACGCGACGAGAAGTACGACGCGAGGAGATACGGTCGGATCCGCACTGTCGGATTTTCAAGACGAGAACTGCACTAGCCCTTCAGCGCGTATCATCAAGTACACTGACGCGATCGATCGCGGCACTTCCGGATCGCGATGAACAATCGGCGAATCCGAAATTCGCGTCCCCCGACGAGAGCGAGCGGCGAAAGCGGCGTTCGCTGGCGCGGAAATCCGAGCACTGACTCGTGCGGCCGAAGCGGCGCGCCGATAGGCGAGGCACGCTCTCGATCCTCCCGCTGCGTGTCGCGCGCCGCGGCGGCCGATTCCACCCGGGGTGAGAGTGTCGCCGAACGCGCAAAGTCGCCCGAATGATCCTCTCACTGACGTTCCTGCGACGCGCGATACGTCATTCTTTTCGCAACTTCCTCGCGAGAGTCTTTCGCAGCGGTTCGCGCCAACTCGCCCTTGGATCGAGCGATCGTTCGCCAAGCGGAGGCGTCCTCGGTCGCGCGGGGGTGGCGACGACTCGGCGATCGACGATGAGGTGTGCTCGTGCGATCGTCACCGGATCGACGGGACGACGCATGGCCATGTATAAGGACACTGTGCACCGAGCACCGACGACCGTCGCTGACTGGCGTTGCTGACACGGTACGAGAACCCGCGAGAGCGTCGTAGGTTGCGATTACCTCGCGCGAGGTGCGTCCGAGCTTCTCTCTCGCCGGCTCGCCGTGCGACACGAGCACGTCGGCATCGGTCGGCTCTCTTCACCACCACCACCGTCACCGTCGCTACCTCCACCACCACCACCACCACCATCACCATCACCATCACCATCACCATCACCATCGTCATCATTGCACCAGACGGAACCCCGAAGCACGGCACACGTTCCCACTCTCCCCGCGCGCGGCCACTTTCCCCACCATTGCGTCGGGATGCCAGCATCCCTGATGACGGGATCTCGCGCCGGCACGCGAATAACAGGCGAGTTTTTCGGCCGGTTCTCCCGCGATTGTCTACCCTCTCGATCTCGAAGCAGAGGCACGATGCTTGATATTTCGCAAATTTTCAAATGTGAATTCATCGTGTAATTTGGATATCTATCAAACTTTTTATTTGACTTATCAGAGAATTAGATTAAAACAATGATTGTAGCTAAATTCAATCGTGCGTATAATTTTATCGCGAAATATAGGCAATCTTTGGTCTCTCGAATGATAATTCGATATTTCTGGGTAAATAGCAGTCAAGTTTATTTTATTATTAAACGATGCACTTGTCAAATCTTGATAATGTTAAATTTATTTCCTCTTATTTGCGCTAAAATAGCAGATACTTTAGCAGATATGATAATCAAAGTATTTTATCGCATTTAATAAAATATCACTTATCGATGAGTTATATCGATACGTTTATATAAAATTATGGTCTCATTCAAATGATTAGCATTTATGAAAGTAATGCACATTTATCAACCATCTGATTAAAGCTCGGTTACGTGTTGCCATTCACCTTTACACAAGAAGCTACCTGCTACAATCGTAAGCGATTCGCGATTCTCCTCCAAAATCGTGCGGTTTAAAGATTTCCTAAACAGAAATTTATTTCTACTTTATTTGAACCCACCCGACAGGTATGCCTTTTTTTAACTTGATTTTCGCACCGCCACTGAATTAATCTCGCGTATATCGGTAACATCGCCACCTTAACTGGAAACTTCGTCGTTATCGCGTCGACGACGTCGTTTCGTACGCGCGATTTCGTGTCTTTCCGGCGCGGAACCACACCACAGGTTTGACGTGCTTCGACTTGGAGCGGTCGGGATGCACCTGCGGATCCACGATGCATAACACACACTCGGGGCCCTCGCGTATATAAAACGCTCCCCTCCCCCCTCCTCCCCTCCTCCCCTCCTCGCGCGCGGTGGTGAACGACGTCAGGCCAATCTCCGGCCACGCGAACTGTCTTAAACTACTTATTTCTTCGCAAGAGAGACGCTTATCTCGATCCTGTGGAGCCGCTAGATCAGAGATCGCGCGGGGTTCGTCGCTCGCTTCTCTAAAAAATGCCGCGAAAGATTGCTACGTAGAGGCACGCAAATTACCAGCCTGCGCTTAATTGCGGCGAAATTACGTGGGATTTAATTTTCGTTAAACTCGGCCCGCGTTTAGTCCGCGTCTCAAGAGCCCCGATAACTATCTAGAGATGTATTTACTTATACCAGGTAGAAACCGGTGGTTAACCGGTCGATAACGAGTCGAAGAGTATCGTTAGATGACTTAAGCGTTTCGCATACATTATCTTTATTTTACGAGACAATTGTTTCATTCGACATTAATAATGACAGAAAAATGTTAAAATTGATAAAATCTCTCAAATGACTTGAAAATTCTCAAAGATGTCAAAAGTATTAAAGCGATCAACTATTTGTTCGTTCGCCCGTCTGTAAAGCTGCCATAAGAGATTGGCGTAATCTTTGTCGGCGCATCTATAAAATTATCCACAACGCTCAGCGCATTAAGCCCTCGTTGAAAGCGCGGCTACACATCAACGAGCTTGATTTACTTCCGGCTCTTAACGCGTGTTTACTGCGAATAAAAAGAGATTGTACCGGACGATGTATATGGAAACGATCGCTTATCCGTTCGAGATTTAACGTCGCAAAGGCGCGAGAGAGGACACAACGAAATGAATCGTAAAATATGACACAGCTCGGAGCGCTTCTCCCCTCTGTTCACAGGTTTACGCGCGTGCAATCGATCTTGCCCGGTATTACGGGGTCCTTATCTCATCTTTGGAGAACTCGTTTAAGACCCGTTTTGGCACCTCAGTTCTCTCGATTGCGTCCACTTCAATTACCCACGCTCTTGTTCCAAGAATGGATCCGCGTCCATCGTGGAATTTACGGGACCTGCCATTTTTACTCCTGCACTTTTGTCAAATGGAACCTCGAAAATGCAACGTATAACATTGGTATGTATCATGTTTTAAAAACGTCTTGCCTTTCTATAAAAAAAGGAACACGATAATTTCCATAAGAATTATAATTTCACGGAAAAATTAATTCTCGAACCAAACATATCATTTAGACGTGAAATATGTTGCACTATAGCTTTCGCGATTTAATCCGTAGATATCTTGCAACGCCAACTATCAAAGGATTCATTTCTACATCGTGCGAAAGAGCGGTTCGAGGATCGAGGGCGAGATTCTAGCCGCGATTCGTGACTTTTGCGTGTTAATTTGGCAGGGGCTTGCGTGCCGCCCGTACACTCACATTCAGCCGCGTAGAGAAATAGGCATGCACTTAACACCTGTGAGTCCGCGGTAAGTATACGCTGGCTGGCCGACCCTCTCGCACGAATGGCAGGTAGTAGATGCGAGTATCCTCGCTTGTGCGCGAGAAAGAGGCGTGTATTCATTCCGGAAAACGACGGCTCCCTCGGCTTCGATGGGGTGTTAAGTTCACGAGATACGTTAAGCTGTCGGATGTTATTTTCGTGATGCGTGCTCGGTTGCCGCTGCAGCCAGTTGCGAATGTTAACGCGTACGTGTTGACGCTAAACAAAGTATGCGACTCGAAATCTCTGAAACGGTGCAAAGGTGACGTGAATTTGAGATCAAAGATCTCTCTCAGATTTCGCCTTCGAAGCCTTGGCGCTCGTATTATTTTTTTTTGCTTGTATCTTGACGAGTTTAATTTGTTAAATTTGTAAAATTTGATTATGTAACACAATATTATTATTTTTTTGTACTATTATTATTATTTAATCTTAATTATTTGAAATAATGAAGTGATAATCTTAATTATTTGAAATAATTAAGATTGGCACTTTTTGCGAATTAAAAATAAAAGCTCAAATGAGAGATACAATATGAGAGATAAACGAGATATGTAATATCGAAGACTAATATGAAAAAAATCTAGAAAAAATTATCGATACACTTATCTGCAAATCTCGCAAATTTGGAGGGAACACCCGAAGCTCTCTCCTCGCACATTTATATGCGTCGCAATCGCGTTCCGGCTGTTGCATGTTGACGAAAACTCGTGATCGTGCGTAGAAATTTTCGTTTCTCGGTCTTTGCCGGTCTTGCTTACAAAAGTATCGAAACATGAATATTCACGAGAGGCACGCCATAATAATCGCATATAACGCCCGTGCATCACATACGAAACGTATCGTCTCGGCATCTCGAGATACCTGTGATGCCATTTCGAGTGTACAGACATTTTATTTCTGGCGAGACTTTAAATATATAGTCGATAAAAAAAGTATATCGATATATTCTGTTAGATTAAAGCGTTTCTCTGTTCGATCAACACTTCTCTCTCGTGTGCTCTCTTTCTCCGACGCGATAAAATCCGATAATGACTCGCGCGCGATAGATCGATAAACTATCTGCGATTACGCGCGGATAAAAATCCACGTAAACAGATCGCTGAAATAATCGGCCGATCGATATGTCGGCACGCAACATCATTGTTTATGATTATTATTGAATATCTTTTGCGCGCGCATGCATCATGTTCAAGTTTTTTTATATGATAAGCGCACATTTAAAATACGATAATTTCATTAAGTGTCAATTTCTTTTTTTTCTTTACCGGGTTGTATAAGTAGAATGATTGATCAGCAAAATATTCGTTTAAACCGAATCCTATCCTGCATTTTTTTACTAGTAAAAAATAAGGATTATTTTTCACGTTTATAGATGAATATAGATAAATATAAAGATACGTTGGGGCATATGCATCGACTTGAAAGGTTTCATTAATTACTACTGATCGAACTGAGAATTATGCTTCATTTCTTGCATATTAATCTGTCAGGAATACAACCATATATACAACGCAAATACATGATACTCTGCTTCTAGTCCGTGCAAGACGTAAATTAAAATCAGAGATGATCGTTTTGATATGCCAATGAAAGGTTACGCTTACAACGTGAAATCTGATCGTCCGGCGGAATGAAAACATGCCGGTTGCATATTTCAGACGTCATAATTAAAGATTTTAACTTTAGCTACGACGGTTGAAATGTCATCAACTTCTCTTAAAAATTCTTTCTCTCTCTCAACAAAGATTAATCCTAAAAAATATTACACATATATAACTGTTTACGTTTTGCTAATTCAAAAGTCACTTTATAGACTTTCCTTAGTAATTATCATCAATTAAAATTAATTATTATAAATTAATAATTTATAAGGCTCTATATATTTGATATTTTATTTATTTATAATCTTTGTTGACGTAAATAACGTATGAATGGAATTCGAAAAATACAGCATCGTAAATATAACTGACATTCTTTCGAGTTTCGAGCTCGATCGCCACGCACGATTGCATAGTCTCCTCTATGCACGATGGCGCCTGTCTATTTCAGCTGCAATTTTGCGGTCGATATTCCACGCGATGCGGTGACTTATTATTGCCTCTGGTGCGCCGAGCGATTTCCTCGGCCCTCTGACAGACCGACCGATGGAGGCGATGATGAGAGCACCGAAGCTAATTCGCGAAACGGTGTCGGATGCATCATAGAGCTCTCTCTTTCTCTTTTTCTCAAACTCCGAGCAAGAGTCACGCCCTCCTCGTTACCCCGAAGGGGCTCTCCCGCTCTCCTCGTCCTCCTATCTTCTCCTGGAGATAATATCTCGGCAAATACCAACTCGGGGAACCCTTTAGCATCGACCAGGCTGCCGCCTGTGCGCGTAATGCCCTAAAATTAAACAGCCCACGGCGCCGAGGGCGACCTGCCCGTCACCCATCGTCGTACCCAGTTCTCCTTGTCCGCGCTAGGACTGGTCCTCGTATGATAAATAAAGATAATCCGAATGTCGATGATGGAGAAAGCGCCGCGTGGACGACCCCGGGTCTCTTCGTTTTAATCCGAACAAACTGAGAAACTGGGAAACACTGAGAACTTGCTGCATGAATATCATTTTTTTATTGTTAAAAATTTCTATTTTTTTTTAAACGAAGTTTTATTGTACAAAATGTTTTCAAAGAATCTGCAATTTCATGATCCTCGATATTTTCCCAGAGACTTCTTCAATTAAACGCGTACGCGACGTCAAGAATGTGATCTCTTATTTTTCTCATCTTCTCAGAGTTGGGATCCAAAGGAACCGCGTTAATAACCGAGCTGCATTCGCAGATGACGAACCTCAGCTGCGGGTATCGCGGGTAAACGAGGACGGAATTCAGCTGGCGGTTCGCGTGACTCTACTTTCCGTGGCGCCGGCGTCATGGAAAGGAGATGTCACGAATTTAGCGACGCAGAGACAAATGACGATAATTGCCAGTGCGAATTTACTTTGTTTGGAGCGTTTTTTTTGACGTTTATATTCTAATAGTTTACGTATGCAGATTTTATCTTGCTTGAAAATATATTATATATTGAAATTAGGCGGCAATATGCATCTTCTCTCAGCTAATTGCAATTCATTTTGAAATTTGTAGAGATCCGTCAAAATTTGAATGCCGATTACGCAGCATATGATTTTCGCTTCAAGACATCAAATACACAATCTGCGTGTTGGGCGTAGATTTTTATAAAAATAAATCAGAATCAGTTACTCTGACGCGTTAGAATGCGCGATAGGAATTAACAGTCGCAAGCTTCTCTTTTCGGGACAATAATATAGTAGAAAATAGCAAAGGCCTTCTCACTATAAACGCCCACTTAATGGCATGTCGGTGAAGAGCGGCGGTGACAGATTATTAGCCGGAGCATCTGCTAATGCAGATCTTCGCCGCTGTTAGAGCGAGAATCCGGGACCACCGTTTCAGCTTGGACTAAAGATTTACGCCTGAACCTTTCAGATAACATCTCCGACGCATTGTCGCCCGTTCGATACCCGATACGAGATCGCTTGTCGTGGGATCGTGGCCGTATGCCCGAATTTATAGCGAGACTCCGTCATCCGATCGGAAAACTTTCACAAGACTGGAAGAAAGGCCATTAATAAAAATGAATACATTCACACGTGTGTGTTGCAACTGTAAAATATTTTAAACATTTATCGAAATTAACGTTCTTGTCAACGCAGGGAGTTCTGTGCGCGTGCAATTATAATTATTTTAATTGAAAAATGCAGAGAGAAAATATTTATATTTTTATTTATAACACACACACACACATTTGATTTTTGATAAATCTCAATAAAATAAAAGATTTCAACTCGTAAACAATGCTCGCGATTTTCTTTCCGCATTGTGGGGTCTCGGCAAGAGTTCAGGTGCGCTTTACGAGGCTCACCGAAACGGACCGGCGACGATAAATCAGAATCATTAGGGAATTGGCCGCGCCTTTCACGATTCCCAAATCGCTTCTTGTGGCCGTCACCGAGATTTACGCCCCATAAAAATCTGTATCGCCGCGCGCGGTTACCCGCTTCTTCTTTCTCGCCGCTCTCTCGCTCTCTCTTTTTATCTTTCTCTCTAGCAGACCAACTGTCTTCTTCTTAAGCCGCGCGGATCGTGAATTACGAAGAGCAATCGAAGAGAAACGTCTTCTTCTCCACCTTTGGTGACCCACCGAGCTACCTCGTCTCTCGCCGACGACGCAGGTTAACGGTAGTTCTCAATTTTACGATCCGGTCGATTAGTGAACCATCCATGCGGACGGGCTTCTCCCTACGTACGTCGCATTGTATTGAAATATATCCCTCCGTTTTATCAGCTCGTAAATCGCGTAATTCGACCGTCGCGTGGGTGCGCCTGCGTACTGGAGCGGAACATCCGCACCCGTCTGCGAAATAAACGCGACGCCTTGCCGAATGCGGCTTAACCCTCGTCGCGGAAAGATCTAATTTTCGGCAATAAAATTAGAGATGCAAGACTAATTCGGGTAATGCACCGCAATTACGGCTTTCACGAAATTTCGTCGAAATCATTCGTCCTAATCGGACGATCGCGCGAAAGCGATTATCTACGCAGACGCGAACTTTAAATTGACGCTTCGACCAAAATAAACCCCCAATTTTCCTCTTTTGTTATAACGTACGCTGACTTCCTCTCATTTCATTCTCCCGGCGAAAGACAATCACGATCGCGCGATTTCCGTTCGGCGATTCGTTCGAGGATTGCCAGGTGGAAAGAAACGCGTAATGGTGTACGAGAGCCGATGCTGCGAGAGATTTCCATATGGTACAACGCGTTACGCATATAAGTTCGACTTGCACGAGCAAGCGCGATCCAAGCGCTGAATTGAAATCGACTTATCGATTCAAGCTCGCCTGTCGACTTTTCAATATCCGCAAAGTATGGGCGTTGCGGCTGGATGCTGTCGGAAAGACGAGAAAACTATGCAAATACTAACGATCAGCGAGAAAAAAAAGTCGCAGTTTCCTGCAGTTTTTTTACGTACGTGCGACGACGAAAGACATTGTCGTCGAGGACGATCGGCGCCAGCCTCGATCTTTTTCCTCGACATTGCTTCGTCGAACAATGAAATTGATGCAAATCGAAAAGCGAATGGGGAACTTCACGATCGACGCATTTCCGTTTTATATCTCAGAAATCTTGAGAAAGTTTTACGTGCTGCGAAGGGTTAAAGTTATATGAAGCGGAACAAAAACTCCCTCCTTGAAACAATTTCCTAGGATATTTTTCTATGCTAAGCGATCATGATTATCCATCCATTCTTGGAGCAACAATAAATTGAGGCCAGACCGCCGTGCGTTTCCACGTTCTATTCTCTTTCAAGGCACGGGCATAAATTAGTAGTACGCGGCACGCGTGTAACGGAGAACTCGTATCCCTTCGATCGGGGGAGATTAGAGGGATTATGAGACGACGAAAGACCCGCCGCCGCGCCGCGACCGATTTTTTCGTTCGATTTAGGAATCGTCGTGTGATCATCTGCCTCCGTCGTATACATCTTTCTGTGCGTCCGCGATCACAGTTAGATTTTTTTAAATGTCTATTTCTTTAAATGGATCATTATCATGCAATGAAAAACAGTGAATACGTACTATTACAGATTGTCTAACAATAAGTTATAAATATAGTTTTAACAAATCAATGAAATCCTATTGAAAGAATCAGATGGCTGTGTTCAATCAATAATATTTTAAAGTACATCTTATATGATAATATTATGTATGATATAAATTTTACATAATAAACATATTTTAAACATATTTTGATAAAGGATAAACATATTTTGTTAAAGAAATATCTGAGTTTGATCAAGAGTGTTGTTTATTTTTCTTATGAATTGATTACATCTTCAAAGTAAAAATAGTGTAACATGTAATATAATTTTGAATTTAGATAGTTGTATATATATTTCAATCCGGATAGTTATATATATTTCATCTCGGATATGCAAGTATACTTGCTCTCAAAAAATAAATCTATAAATAATCTATAATAAATGGGAAAAAAATATAAAGATATATTTTACAATAAATATATATGCAATTATTATTCATTTTTCAGCAAAATATTACTGCTATAATTAATGAGACAAAAGACAGAGGAATAAAATGTGAATGAAATGCTCACTGATCTTTGATGAAATCTTGTATCGCCGATTCAGTTTAAGAGAGCGCGAGATCTCGAAGAAATTCAATGTTCTTCTCGCGCCAGGAATCTTGATGCGCGAATCCCCATCGCGATAAATAACTTCTTATAAATCGCATTCGCGCCACGTATCTCGGCTATCGTGTTCGCGTATGACCATACGATCTACGTGAGATGTCGTGCTAACGATACGTAAACGATATCGTGCCGTCACCTGTCGAGGCTTTCTTGGCGAGCGTCGATGCAAAATTACACGTCATCTTTTTTCATCATTTACGTATCAATTGACCGAGGCTTTGTTTCTTTCTTATTTTGACAAATTGAATGCTTGCGATACGCGTAAACTTTTCTCGGGCGATAAATCTTGCGCGATAAATATTTATGGTTATTAAGAGCGAAGCCGAGCACGCTTCTCCAAACACTTCCTCGTTTAAACGAGAGAGGCCGGAAGTTAGACACCATCGTCGAATGACTCAAGCCACTTTGGCGGTTCCGGACCAATCCGGAAACGGAGAAGCGAATCGAACCTCGGAATGAATAATTGTTTACACAAGTAATAGTAATATAGGACACGCTTACGCTTCAGCCGGACGTGTTCTGTGCAATGTATTCATCACGCCTACTCGTCTGTATCTCCTGAGACGAAACTGTAGCTGCTCGGTCTCGTGGCCAACAGTTCTCGGGATTCGTTTTGTACTTTGTACGATAGAATATCCCGCCAGATAGAATAACGAGACTGCGAGTACACAGAGTATATCGAGCCGGTAACCGGATGTCCCTTCGGGCACAGATTTTGAAGCCCGATTTAAATGAAATCCAGCGCTCATGTATATTTTAACAGCCGTCGAGAAGCATCGAATAAATAAAAATAAATAAAAATAAATAAAAATAAATTATATAGCGCGATTTACTTATCTAGTAAGTCATTTATATAAAAATATTGTGCATATTTTATAATGGAAATAAATGCGCGTGTTTAGAATCGAAGTCTATGCTTAAAACAGGATTCTCCGACTGTGATGACGTGATGTTTCCGACATGTGGCGCCTGTATGAAAAACTATTAACGCTTTATCTTCGAAAACGAACCATTCGAGATATGCTCATAGCATCGCGATGATTCAGAGTATCGCGGAAAATAACGTTTGGGTGGGTATCGAGGCGCGATTGCGATTAACCAGATGATTCAAAGGAAATTCTTAACCCTCCCGAGACAGCATCCCTCGACTCGCTGCCATATGTAAGCCAATAAACAAAAATTCTCATGTTAAGTATAATAACGCTTTAATTACGCTATTAAGATTGTCAGATATAATATTATAATATACTATATAATTATAGCACTCATTCTCGGATAAATGTCCACTCGCGCGATTAATAACGACAGATTAGAGATATAATCACGATATGTAAAGTGTATAAAATCCGTATTATTATCGAATAAATTTCTTTTTCCCGGATTTTTTAAATTACGCCACGAGTTTACACCTATGCTAAAAACTTGTCTCATATCGAACAATGTGTTTACGAAGCGCGAATAGCTATCTACCGGGGGAATCGAAAAAGAAAGAGGAACGAAAGAGAGGCCCGAAAGAGATGCGTAAAGCCTTTCGATATCCTGCTCCACGGGCGTTATAAACCACAGAGTGTTCACAATAAGATGCCGGATAAGAGGCCGCGAAGTGGCCGCGTGAACGTATAATTTGCCGGCGTTTGTTTGTCCCGGTAATTAATGGTACACGGTACCCCATAACATATCAGATTGTAAAAATGCCTCTTTTCTCCGTCTCTCTTTCTCTCCTCTCTCACATTAGTGGAACGCACGAAACGACTCGCGCCTTGACAAAGTGGATTTCCACGAGGTGGTATCCCCTTCCCGAGAGGGACACAAAGGTGCGAAGGATGAGCCGTGAGAGTGGCGGCTACCAAATCTTTGGGCTTCCATGGGAGAGCCGGGCACGATAAGTACGTGTGCGCGTTGTGTACGTGCGGCTACATAAGTTTACATAATTCCAACGCGACGGTGGCTGCCGCCATAAACTTCATCGCTCTCGCATTAGTATATCATCAGCCGTATCCCGATCGTAAAAGCGTAATGAGGAAGGGAAAAGAGGAGAGAAAAAAAAATAATCGTACGTC
Source organism: Camponotus vicinus (assembly GCF_025532165.1). Classification (NCBI taxonomy): domain Eukaryota; kingdom Metazoa; phylum Arthropoda; class Insecta; order Hymenoptera; family Formicidae; genus Camponotus; species Camponotus vicinus. The sequence goes on along the minus strand of NW_028141976.1, from coordinate 3,521,285 downwards.
GATAGGAACTCTGTATCTCTCTCTCTGACTTTTATTACGATATATTACCGAATATACATCGCTTTAAGCAACAATTTAAAATAACCGTTGTTAAAGATTACTCTAATTTGACGCGATTGAAAACGAGACCAATGGGTCTGAAAGAAAATTGTAAGCCGCCGTCATTTTAACTGCACGTTTTTTATAACTCCGTTTCTACGAACATCTCTTCAATTCTTAATCTTACATATACTGGAAGGACCCATAGACATGTAAAAATAGATTCAGCATATTACGCATTTTCTGTAGTATATGCTAGGTCAATTTAAAAAAAAAAGAGAGAAATAGAGACAAGAATAAGGATCATTTTCAGATTTGTACTAATGTTGTCTTGATAATTATTAAGAAATATTAAATGAGAAAATATGAAAATATTAAATGAAAAAATATTTTATGTATATTTAAAACTATTCTTAATTTTGTTTTTACCACAGAAAATTATCCCGCAATTTTCATTCTTTTTCTGGAGACAAATATATGTACAGCCAATCTGGATCTATTATTATACATATCTAAGGGTGGCCATAACTGATTGCAACCATAAACAGTTGCCTCCAATGTCTATCTATTTTTACCTATCAGAAATCATTTATACGTTTGCGCGAGATGACAGCGATCTACGTGAAAAAAAAAATCTTTTTTTTTAAATCATCCTTTAAAAAAAATAAATAAAAGCCACTCTATTAGATTCATGATTGACGCATACGTATCGCAGTAAAGACAGATCAAAGAAAACATGTTGGGGAAAGCAAAAATCAGTCATAGCTTCCAGCTCTTCCAGTATACATGTTTTAAGTTCTTAATCCGAGATTTCACGGTACATACCGACTTATACTTTTCTTTCGTAATTCATCCGTCGATCGCCACGTGGTCATCGCGTGTCCCTGGCTCATGAGAATGGAACGGAACGAATGTACGAACACAACCGTGTAATATCGTGTTGAGACGTCGCTCATCGTCATCGTCGTCATGCTCGATGGAGGAAAAGGCGACATACGCTACGGCGTTTCTCGACTTCAACGTGATCGAGAGCCTCTCACGTTGACGTTCATCGCGAGGCTCGGGAATATTGCTAGCGTTAACAGTCGGTTCATAGCAAAGTCCCTGTGCGCCTGACAACAATCTACTATTATTTAATGAGGGAGGAGGTCTGGGAGAGGGTCTGGGCGAAGATCCTGGGTGAAAAAATTATTCTCTCATGGATAAAGCCGCTTTATCGCGCAAAGCTGACGGGCTTTCTACCGCTGTTTTTTGTTCTGATATTAATAAAAACACATGTATTTATAAAAATACACGTAATTAAATACGATAATGTCTCTTTCGATGTTGATGATTTATTTTTCGACTCAATTAGTAGCAATCGTATGAGATCATATCTACATTTAACGATCGCTTTAGATATGCTTATCTCTGTGTTTACATAAAATAAAATAATAAAAAATACGTGTAACGTATGCATCATTTGATTCAATCAAGTCGCCGATCGTCAAACTTTTCACGCAGGTGTAGAAAAAAGTTATCTTCTTTTTTATACCATGCCATAAATTGAGCCGCTTGATAATCAAATCAAAGACTTGGCTAATTATTTTCACATTTTTTCTTGATTTTAATCTCGATTTGCATTAATTACATGTAATACAAATTCTTAATCGCTTGCGCAATCACAGTACCGTCCGCAATCTCCTGTTAAATGCTCAACGATTGACTGATTGTATACTACATTTATACCACACATAAAGTCGCACATTATGTTGATATAAAAATCGTTAAAATATAAAGTATAAGTGTAAGTATAAGTAGGAAGTATAAGTGTTAAAATATAAATATTACAATAGTGTTGTAAATGTTAAAGAATTATAAACGAAGTACATTCGAAATATTTACTAAAGAATAAGATCGTCGCTTATACTCTGACAATCTGAACACAATGCAATACCAGCCTACATAAGAACACTCGTTATAATATGGTCAAAAAATTGGCTCATATACAGACCTCGATATTCACCGAAATAATACTCGTCGATTTACTCGGAAATTTGGTCATTTAACCAAGAAAATTAATTCCGATATATATCCGAGAACCGAAAAATGACAGATCATTCGTGGTAGCTTATATGTGAGACAATAAAGAGGCCAATTCACCGAAATGCATGCGGTTTCTTACGTCGAAGCACGCGCTTCCTATATCCGGAATTTACGTTCTCAAAACAATGTTTCATATTTAAAGTATCAATGCGCTGCATCGGACGTCATCCCTTCTCAGCGAGGGTCCATCAGTGGGCGAGATATTTCATTGTCAGATCGGAGATACAGAATAGGCACATAAAGCTATATAACTATTTCGATACATATTTAGACACAAAAACAATTAGTTTAGAACGCGGAAATTAAGTGCGAAAAGCAATTCAACTTTCGTCGAGCGAAAGCTTAAAAAAGGTACGTTTAAAGACATAAAATAAAAAATAGCTTCTTGCGGTCGATCATAATCTAGTATAAACGAAATCTTGTTTGGAATGGAACCCGAAATGCGTGACATTAACCGGCTTCAAGGCAGTAGACAACGCCCGGGCGATCAGCAGTGCAAACAGGAGAATCCGCCGCTTGCGGCACGATCTTTATGTTCGTCGACTGCGGGTGATGCCGAACTTGTTCGGGGAAATTCAATCGTTTCATGGGCGAGATCCCATCTAATCCGTTTAAACGGCGTTGTCGGCGCGACAACGCTCGGATACAATATTGCGTTTAAAGACGCACCGATGCGTCGTTTCGATTCTAAGGAAAGACGTACATGCGCTAGAATGCGTCCATTATACGTTCGCCTCCTGCAATATTATTTCTCGTAACAAAGAAAATAGTTTATTATAAAAAATATATTATGATATGCACAAGAAAAATTTTTTATACGCACTCGCACTTATTATATTATAAGAGATATATATTATACGATAGAAACATTATAATAGAAATAAATATTAAAATTTTATTCATAAGAAAAATGTAAAATAACATATTTAAAAAAATAGAATTAAAAAATCTCTGCTATATAATTATTTGTTATAATTTATTATTACCAAAATATCATTTCCCCATCGTCGCGACTTTTTTAATTAAATCGCGCTCCATCCAATTATCCGACTAGTTTCCCCTCTCATACTTTGATCCGCCGTCTGTCGTCCACTCGTAGTAACCAGAAGCTTCATCAACAGAGGCTGCGTCCGGAATGTCAAACATTCACCTGTCTCCGGTAGGTCGTATCCTCTTCTGTGGGTATGCTGCTTTCGGAAACGATGTTTCCCCCTTTTCCCTCTTCCTCTCTCATCCGTTATCGGTGAGTGGTCGGGTGATCGCGCTGCCTATCCGGCCGATCGGACCGAGCGATCTCAAAGTAGGTGATGTCAGTTCGTGTCTGGCTCCGGGGTTCAAATTAAGAGAAACGGACGAGCGCTGCTTACCTTAGATAACCAGTCGCCGCTGCGACACAAGTCACTGCCCTGTCGCAAATCACGATTGTATCGCCGAGATCGAGCTAATCGTGGACTTCCTGTAAACCTGAATCCGAATCTCTCGCATCTATCTTAAAGGCCCTGAAAAAGACCGCAACTTGAGAATGGAAGGGTTTAATGTAAAGGAAGTTGAATTCTGTGTTTTGCGATAAAATCGTGGCGAAATGAATAATATTACCGAGCAGAAAAGGATTTATATTTAGCAGGATATATATAAAGATTACAAAATATTCACACATGAATATTCAATTTTAAAAGAGCGCTAACCAAACATGATATTTTAAATTTACTCGTGTCTAATGACTGTCTCTTGAGTTTAATGGTGTTGGCTATATTTTTATTATTTCTACGTAATGTATTGCGTAGCGATAAAGAGAATCCCAAAGCGATGCGACGGACAGAGAAAGCGGCATGGGTTAGGTCTTTATCTAAGTGCCGGTAGATATTCGTTCCATTTTGAATCCCATTGTGATAAGACGCGACATCGAAATTTAATTAAACGCGCCTCGCCGTCTGACAGAACCTAGTGCCTTTTAACCATAATGTTTACGAGCTCGGACCGTTATAGCTTTCCACGCGATCGAACCCGAGAAAATGAAGCTACATCCGTGTTAAGAAAACACACGGAGAAAGATTAATGATCCCGGACGATTTGGTAACAATGTAGTTCATTGGAAAAACAATCGCGCGATTCACGCCAGATTTGATTGGTGGTGAAAACGTTTTGTGTACAAATACAAACTTTAGTATTTCGAAATGTTACAGTTCATTCAAGAGATTACTCTATTATATGAGCAATTCTTAATCCTGGAAACGCGCCTTATGTCGAGTATTAATTAAAAGTCTCACAATCAGTATGAATACATGTATGTATCATCGAATCGCACTTGAAATCGGTGAGATCTAAAGGAATTTCCAAGACGGTTCGTCGTCGTAAAATAATATTGTCCAACCAAATGCCGGACCTCGGGGACCCCGGGTAAACTATATTTCTCGAATCGCCTTATTTATTTACGCTGCATACTCGTGATTTCGGTAGAAGATGTTATTATAAGGACCTTCCTATACACGTCGACCATTGCGTAAACGTCGGCAGGAGCACGATAATGCCAGGTTTTGTCAACGCGACTTCGACGCTCCTTTTGTGCCTCCTTGTCCGGAGTTGCGTGGGTGAGTACGCGAAGGCAGGGCGACGAAAAAGGGAGTCGCCAAACAGACAATGAAGAGTACACGAATGCGTACAGTGATCGATCACTGACAGTTACCGATGCGCGATGAGAAAGAAATTATTGCGAAAATGCAAAGGGAAAACACTCGTAGATACATTTCACGCCACTCGAAGAATAAAGAAACATACTTGCAGGAAATTATTCTTCGTAATAATGATGCAAGAATACACAGTTAATAAACTAATGAGAGGATACGAGTTCTTCTTCGAAAGGAACAACAACACTTCTCGCGATATAAAATCATCGTTTCTAAAACATTGTTAGCTTCAATGCAAGCTCTGACAGCTCTAGCGTTCTTGTTGAGTATTATTCGCAGAGGACCATTGATTAATCGACCACAATCGTGCACAAAACAGGTGTACATATGTACTTTTTCTCGACTGCACACAAGCCGTTGTATTACGATTCGTAACACGCGTAACTCGTATTCCGTGTTGTCTGTTTCTTCAGCAAACAACCGACGCACCTTCGCGTGTGTGGCCGAGAGCATTTCTTTCGCTCGCGAATTTCGATACGAAATCTTCGTGATTCTTCCAAGGATCCTCGAGAGGTACTCTCGGCTCGTGCTCGCGTGATTCATTTAATCTTTGTGCGTGTGAAACACATGTATACTTTGTATTCCGAAAATTAACCTTCTTTCTTTCAATGTATCGCGCTAAAAAATTAATTTTTAAATACAATAATGAATTGGTAAGCTTCTAATATAATGATATAAAAAATAAAGAGGTAAACGAAATTAATTTTTAAATATCTAATTTGTTCGTGGAATTAAATTTTGTTTCCTCTACGAAAGAATTTTATCAATTTGCAATATAAAATCCTTATACATTCTCATACATTGGTCTAAAGAACACTATCGTTTGATCGATTCGAAACCGATCGGCGTTACCAATTATTAGTTGATTTTAGGCTCGAAACGATGCCGATGTCGGCGTAGCTCAAAGATTGGATTCGTCGAAAAGATCGGTCGTGGCGTGTGTTCCTCCTCGAAAAATCTGCAAGCTCACGCCCGTGAAAATATTTTTTTGTACGCGTAACACAAGTGTATCCCGCCCGAACTCGTCGGTGTTCCCTTTAGACGCGTATTCCTACAAGGCATTTCGCCTCGTATGCAAACATCGCGCCGTGGTTTGCCTGGTAATTGCTGGAAACACCTCGCGAGTGTTTACAGTGTCATCGACAGGCGCGGTCACACCTTGCCCGCGCGGGTTCTATGAAAACTCGTGTCCTGTCACAAAGGAGTGATATCCAAAATATAATCTGAGAAATTTTGTATGAGATTTTATTAAGCGAGAAATCTTAAAAGCTCGATTAATTTATTTAGATAAGATAATACAATTTTAATATGTAATTTGTGAACTAAATACTTTGTCATAAGATAAAATCTTTTTTACATAAATTAAATTTCATTCTTTCCCTTGTATATAAAATAAAAATACTTGTGTATTATGTTATATTATAAAGCTTGCGTATATTATTCGAGTAACTCAGAATCAGATGTGCATCAGTTCTATACATTATTTGATATATAATTATATATGTATTTGTGTGATACACAGTAAAACTTGAAAAAAAAATGCACAGTGCTTAATGTCATCACAAAATCCATTACACAATTATAATATAATGAGAGAGCATTATTTATTCTTATTATTTACTTATTGTTGCTTGATGATGAGAATATTGTACATTGGAATTTTTTTTTTTGTAAAATGCATGAACATTCATAACGGATATAATGAATGGATATAATGCAATGGGTATAATGAATGAACGAGTATAATAACGCCATCTGTAGGATGTCTACACATACAAGACGAGCTGAATGAAATAAATCTACTGAATGAAATAAATGAATGGATCGTTCCTCATAGCTCCATCTATTGAAACTTTTTACAACTAGAAAGTAATCGATTTCAGATGATAAACCAAAGAAAATTTAAAAAGATTAAATGTCGTAAAATTTAAGTTTTCATTTTGTATATTCAATATTTAAATATGACAACGAATACAGAATTAAGCAAATAAAAAATTGTAATAAACTTATTTCTCGTATTCATTTAATTTTTGCATAATTTTTTAACATGTTATATAAAATGAATATTAGAATTTATCCTATGTGGTGTAAATTATATGTATAATTGTCAAAATATATAAATTATATATCTAAATATGTTACAAATAAATTGTAATGTCTAATTTTATGTATTTATGTAACAAATGAACATGAATAATTCGTTCTTCAAAATTTCTGAAATTTCTTTAAAAAAAAAAAAAAAAGGATTTATTATAGATATAGGACTAACTTATTATAGATATAACTTGTGAAATACAGATTAAAATAATAACACAAAATACATGTAATGATTTAGTTGGCTTCAATTTCCTCGGCTTCAAGTTCATTTGATTCTTCATCTACATACATTTGTTCTTGCTCTTCAGCTGCTTCTTCTTGTTTCTTCTTCTCTTTGAGACCAGCAGCTGGTGAGCGAATAAGAGACAAATCACGTTTAACCTCCTTAATATCTCTCTCCTCTTCCAATTCCCTTCCCTTGTGTAACCGTTGCATAATGTGTAGATTCTGTCGCCTCTGCCTAATAGTCTCTACTTTCTTCATTGCTTCCACAGACTTGGACCATAATTCTCTATTATATTTGACGGGTATGTTTCTTCTTTTTTCAAATTCGAATGATGGATCCACTGTCAATTCTTTGCCGACAGTCTTTCTATATACTTTGGTCCATTTGACTTTCCTGGGATTCTTCTTCTTCTTAAACGCAGCATGGCATTTTGAACGACAAAATTTGAATATCTGTAAAATGTTGAATTTTGTAAAATGTAACAAAATTACTTAATAAAGATGATCAAAGAGCTTATCAAAAATAGAGTCATAATTGCGATTATGAAAGAGAAGACAAAATGAGAACAATGATCTTTTCCAAGGAATTCAGTTGGTATTCTTGAAAATAAATAAAATATGTGAAAAAATTGCTCTAAGTACTCTTGTAACTAATATTTGTCGAAATGTTTATACGAGACATATAACCTTATTTCGATATTATAACGATGCATTATACATGTGACTGTTATTCTTCAAATTTCTATCTCACAATTTATATAGTATTTAATTAATCATTCTTACCTTACAATCATTCCTTACAAATTGAATCCCATGTCCCGGATATATCCGGGACGAACAAAAATAACACGTTTCTATACGCATGTCGTGTAAGTCTGAAAAATTTAACACATGGTCTCCGGTTTCCTCCGTCTGCTGTGTTTCTGAATAGTTTTTAGATGAACCAACAGATGGCGAGAAAGGAATCTCTCGATGCTCGTACATCGATTATTGTCTCGAATTAACATTAGATGCATCGAAAAAGAATTTTAAATCATCCACGAAATATGTATTTTATACATATTGTATATTATTTTTTTATAAGAGATGAAATTAAATATTTCCAGTATATAGTAATAAATTTTTTAGCAAACTATTTTTGACGGGCATGATTTTTTATTTTTAAAACAAACAAGAATATATCTATTTAATTGTTAACAAACCTGAAAAATATTTATAAATTTTTTAATTTTTCAATTAAAATTTTTCAAGTTTTCATGGATTAATATTTTTTTAATACATCTCTAGCATTTTTTTAAAAGATCTGATTAGCGTTTCAAGGAAAGTATTATTCTGTGAAAGTATTATAAATCAAATCAAGTATTATTAATCAAAGATCCTAATAGAAATAAAAAAATTATATATTTTTTATGTAACAAAAGTGTGAAAATGGTATTTGTCTTCACTTTTTCTTCAGTTATAAGATCTTCTTTTAATATATTAGAACTTTTTGGAAAGAAAAAATTAATAAAAATTTTAAAATAATATGCCAATGTAAAAAATCATATTTAATATATCTTTACACATACAAAACATTCTTCAACGGATTAAAAAATATAATTTTAAATTAATTTAATAAGCAAAACTAAATCAGTAATGACAATAATAGAAAATTAAAAAGACAGATAAATAAAATAGTTTAAAATAAAATAAATACATTGACTCAAACACCTGATATATTCTCTTGATAGATAGTACTATTGCACGTAAAAATAGTGCGGATCGTTCATCTTATATGCGGAACATTGTTTTGCAGAGTTCGATCAAACAGTTTATTTAGAGTTTAATAAAATACTATGTGAACGGGTTTATCTCGTGTGACATTATTAAAAATTAGAACATAAATATATATATTTGCGAAATGCAAACATGTCATAGTTTTTATGTAATAATTGCATATTTCCCTCGATACTGTTGTCACGGACGTCGACGCGATGCTTCGAGGCGGCTCGACTTATAGACAAGTATCGATTACAAACGGAGAGCTACTAATTTAATATCGGGATCGAACGCGTAGCCGTTATAGTTCCGTGTTCGTCTCGCGCGTTGTCTCAGTGATACCGAGAGACGACCGTCGACCGGACGTTGTCCTTCTCGCGCGTGATTTTTCGGGAGCAGAGGACATGTGGGGCCACGTATTGATCTCGATCGTCATCCTGCTAACGTCGTTGCTCTATCATTATCACTTCAGCGAGCCGGCCAGCATTATCGATTATCCTGAAACGCATTACGACTACATCGTTGGTGAGTTCGCGCTTGTCGATTTACCCTTACCGGCATTTTTGTCTCCTCAACGAAGCGATTCCAGCACTATTTTCTTCTCCTCCTTGTTCTGGTGCCCCTCATCAACATCGATTTTTAATCAAAGAGGATTTACGCCCCGCAATGACAAATTGCATTGCGTCAGATTGAGGCACCCTAGATGCGCTCTTTAGAATAAGTAGGAAATATCAATAACAAATTATTTCCAGTCCTCTCATAAAGATAAAATTAATTATTTTCATGTTCAGTTAAATATTCTTCATTCTTTCTTGCAAATGCTTAAATTATTAAAAAATAAGATATAATCTCTTTTCGGTTTAAATCTATTGAACAAATCTAAAACTTGAAATTTAATTTAACAAATTTCTAAAGGTACATTCTCTTGTAAGGATGGTAACATCTTATTCATATCGATCATGATAAAATAAAAGAGCTACTTTACAAATCACTTTCGATAAAAATTATTATTGGATTTAAGTCGGCGCTGGTACCTCTGGTTGCGTGATTGCATCACGGCTCTCGGAAATGTCGAACGTGACCGTTCTGCTCGTGGAGGTCGGTGGATACTTTGGATGGACATCGGTTATACCGCTCTTAGCGCCGATGATGCAAGACACCAAAGTCGATTGGGCCTATAAAACGGAGCCGCAAGTCTTCTCGTCCCGAGGGTTCAACGGCTATGTAATTAAAAACTCTATCTTCCGGTAACTCCCTTCCGCGTGAAAGAACGTGAGAACGGTTTCCGTAACTATCTTTTGCTATACAATGTAATTCACAAGCACCAAGATACGTTATTCTGATGAATAATAATATTCGCATCAGTCTAAAAAAAATTATGCCACGTTATAAATTATTTTTTGCATCAAATATAAACATTTAACAGATTCATATTTTGCATTTTGTGTGCGTATTTCCGATCCGTTTCATCGATGACGTTTATTTAGAGACAAAACTGGCCGAGAGGTAAAGGATTGGGTGGGAGCGGGCAGCTTAATTATCTCGTTCATTCCTTCGGGAGGCCCGAGGACTACAAGAAATGGTCCAAGGGCTGGTCGCACGCCGACTTACTTCCCTACTTTCAAAAAGTGTCCGATATCATGAACGTTATCCCGATGCCGGAGGAAGAGTATCTAACAAAGGCCTTCCTTTTGGCCGAAGAATCCTTAAAATTGGATAACGTATCCCTGGGAAAGGCGATGTACACCGCGAAGAAAGGCACTAGATGGAGTACATATCATGCTTACTTGCAGAAGGCTTGGAATCGCAAGAACTTACATATCCTCATGAATACGCTTGTTACAAAGGTTTGTATAATTTTGAAATTTTGTTTCTTGTATCACATTATAAATTGCTTGCTAAAATGCTTTACTCGTTAATCATTATATTCAAGAATAATAATTCATATTTTAACTTTTATTTGAGCTTTCAAATTTTGCTCATTTATGTACATCTTTTTAATTCGATATATTACAGATACTTTTCCAGAATAATAAAATCGATGGCATTAAAATGATGTATAAAAACGGCTCAGTCGGAAGTATCGGCGTGAGAAAAGAGGTGATTCTTTGCGCAGGCACTATCAACACTCCGCAATTACTTCTAATCTCCGGCGTAGGACCTATAAGCGAATTGGAGAAGCATAAGGTGATAAATTAGAATATTATCAAATTAAATTTGTCAATCTCGTATAAAACGGCAATGCATTCGATCCGCAGATATCCGTGGTGCGGCATCTTCCAGAGGTAGGACGAAATCTATTCGATCATCTGAACGTGCCCGTTTACGTGAATCTGCGAGAGCGCGTCAGCATCACGCTCGTGAAATTGCAAACTGTGCCGGAGGTGTTCAATTATTTCACTTTCGGAACCGGTAATATAGAATAATACGCTAATGATCGGCGCGCTCATTTATTCGCGATACGCATTCCGTGCGGTCGATGTTGTAATCTCGCCATATACCTTTTTCCCCGTTGCATGTCAAAGGATGGTTGGCTACTAACGGCGTAATGGGATTGGGGCGTGCTAATAACAGTGGCCTCCTCCTCTTCGGAGTAGCGTCCACGGAGGAAAAATTGCTGAAGGCCATCTCAAATTTCGAGACCGAGGTGAGTGAACCAGCCAACAATTACGTATATTTAAAAATTTCAACTAATATCGTGTTTCGTAGTTATTGCTTTTGATAGAAAAAAATTAAAAATTTTCTAGCTCGATCGAAACATTTTATTTCATAGCGATTATTACTTGCGTTTTCATCAATACTAAATGTATGCCGATTCAAAAGAATTAACAATCGATTATCAGACGTATAGGTCGCTATTTCCGTCACATAACGATAGCATGCACGAGGGATTCATTTATCTCGCATCGTGTTTGCAACCCAAGAGTCGCGGAAGCGTAACATTGAGATCGAGCGACATCCGCGATCCGCCAAGAATCAATCCGGCGTATCTCCAGGACTCTGACGATGTCACGTGCACCTACCGAGGTAAATGGTCCCTCAAAAAATTTTATTGTCGCTGAGAGAGTCGTAGGGGATCTTCCTTAGGATGAATTTACTTAAATTAATAACAATCGATATTTAAATTAATAACGATAATGTTTTGACGATTCTCCGGTAAGCTATAAACTTTGCGCTGGAGACTCTTAATACGAGACTCTTTCGCGAATACGGCGCGAAGGTTCACATTCCCGATTTCGAGGAATGTCGTCATTTACGACCGGATTATCGGGACTTTGATTATTCGGAGTGCGTCATGAGAATCGCAGGGCTCACGGGTTATCATCCATGTGGCACATGCAGAATGGGGGCGGTTGTGGACGAGGAATTAAGGTAAAAGACAGGGAGCGTTTACTATTGTAGAACACATTGTGGAACGAGGTCAAGCGCGGACTAATTGTAATAAAAATATAATCTCATTCGTCAGAGTGAAAGGCGTGAGTGGATTAAGGATAATGGACGCCAGCGTCGTGCCGTCTCCAATTTCCGGCACGCCGAATTCAGTTCTTGTCGCGATGGCCGAACGCGCATCCGACATAATTATGGATCGAACATTTAATTAAGAACCGATTCATTCATTATGTGTAATATGTATATATACGATTTATTAATAAAAAAAAAAAGAAATAACATATCCGCAGTTCGGGCATTGCATTTGTAATTAATCATTATTATAGCATATTGATCGATTGTAATCTAGGAAAAACAGGATTCAAGGGAAAAGTGTATGTGTGTGAATTCACGAATTAACAATAATCCAAGGTGCTCCAAGTTTTTTGTAATTTATAATTAATGGTAAAGTTTTTCTTTTGTTTTACAGTAATCGAACAGTTATTAATAGTCTCTAATTAAATTTCGATTAATTTTTATACAAACAAAAAGGGTGAGTTACACTCAACGACATAGCCACGAATCCCTGCCACCCCGTCCGCGCTCGGAGTATAAAGAAAAAAAGAAACTTATATTTTTTTTACACGCTTCCTCCGTTGAAGAGGATTTCTTTCACCCCAGTTCCCGTCCGGGATCATTTGCGATGTGTGTGGCAGAGTTTCGACATTTTTCCTATCCAACTTCCGCATCTTGCATCTTTCTCTCTTTCTCTCTCTCTCTCATGCATATCCGCAAATACACACATACGCTCCTCTCTCGTCTTTCCCATTTCTCTTTCTACCATTTTTCACCTCTCTATGCGAATCCGTATTGGTATTTCTCCTCGTATCGATCGCTTTTCTTCTTTAGCTCTTACGCATTCTCGCAAGCACTCACTCACACATACGTACATATTCACGCGTACCTTTTGTCGCCTCTTATAAATAAAATAGTTCGTAATATATATATATATCTATCTATATATAACGCGAAATGTCGTTTCGTATTTTCTCGAAAACACAACTATGCCCGTGCGCGCTTCGCTCATACAGCAGATAAGCGAGACTTCTCGGCGTCTCGCATCTGTTGTCTGTCTCTCCTTCTCTTTTTAGCTTCCTTCTCTTCCATCCCATATATATAGCAATAATTCGTAACGTAAACTTAATCTCTCAACTTAAAACAAAATTGGTAACCACGTATTCGCGGCGCACGCCGCGAGTCTCGCGTCCGCGCCGGAAAAACCTTCACAAATCTTGGTTCATCCGCGAGAGGATGAAAAATGATATGAATAAAAACAACGTGACACGCGAATCGAACGCAAAAAGGGGATTCGTAGACGTAGGGCGACTCTCCGAGTCGTGTTGTCAACGAAGAAATTGCATTCGTTGACAAATCTGTGCGCTACGAATGTATCGTGCCGACACGACTCAGATATACCACCACCGAGAAATCAAAGTGATTCGCGCTGATCCGGCTCGCATAAGTTGATTTGATGGCAAATTCGATTACGCGCTCGCGTAGTCCCGAGAGGGACTGTAAGATATAAAACAATTACAGCAAGACACTCACAGATCAGCGAGAAACACGCGAGTTTTCCCGGATGAGGAGGGAGGAAACGTTCGCCATGATTTTGGACTTCGCGATATTTTCGACGCGCCGGAAGAAGCTCGCCGGACGTGCACCGCGCCACCGGATGTATAAACGCCATATTTTTCTTTTTTTTATTTTACTATAGATAAAGTTCTTCCTTGCTTTAGTTTTTCATAGAGAATGCAGTCGCATTGCGGGACCACGACGATGGGGATCACTTAAGATCTAAACAAGTACTCTCCTTAATATTAGATATATAACTATCTATTTTTATATGTATATATATACTTTTTCATATATATATTTATATTGAAAAATGAGTGTACTCTCTTTCTCTCTCTTTCTCTCGTCATCAATATAGGGATAGATTATCAATTAACTTGCAATTGCGTGTAACATAGACGCGTCCAGCGCATAGAAACATAAATAAATAAATATAAACGGATGTATTTACATTATACTCGGGTGGAGAAGAGGGAGGGGTATGTGATATCGTGGAAGGTCCGATGTGAGAATATATTATACATATATTCTCTTTTCTTTGTCCTTGTCTTTTTAAATATGTACGTATATTCATGTATAAATACCATTCGTCTGTAGTCTGTTGTCAATTTTATCTCGGCGTAAATATGCGGCGATAGAGAAAACGAAGAATAAAAATAAGAACTTCGTAAAAACAGAGGAACCGTAGATAGCTATATATGTAATATGCGCGTAACTCTTATCGGTATACATATATATAAATATAGATACGGAATTCTGAGGTAGAAGCGGTTTCGTATACTTATCAATATATATTGTATCATTATTGTATACGTATTGGTGAGAGGCATGACTATCGGTATTTTCCGAGTACCAGGTAAACAACTTGCGTCCAACAAAAAAGAAAAACTCGCATATCTTCGCCATCGATATGGCATTGAGAAAATAAAATGGAAGAAAAAAATGGAAATTAAACGGCAATCTGATAATTGCTCATTGATTAGAGAAGGAGAGGATTCCATTGGTATCGACGGTGATCCTCGCGTCCACCGAGGCGAAACGGAAAGAGTGAAGTCTTAATTGTTTCGTCAATTCATTTTTCAAATAATTACGTTTTACTTGTGTATACTATGTATATATTAAAGAAAAATCATTAAACTCGCGCGGTGGGATATAAACGGCCGGCCAAACGGATACCGACAAATGGGAAGGTTGATCGACGACTACTACGAAAGGAAAGGGAAAGCAATTGGAGACGAGGTGAAATAAGTCAACAAAGAATAAATATATATATAGTAACGAGAACATTTGCATACGTTTAACGCTTGCGAGAAAAGGATTCGCGTTGAGCTGCGTAAAGAAACTTGAGAAAAGCGCGTGGACCCGCTACATATATATGTATATGTACGTATATGTATAATTATGTATAATTTGTATGTATAATAACCGCCAATACGGGCAAGGTTTGCTGTCAAACGGGAAAATTGCGAGAGAAAAATCAATGATAAGAATCTGATAGTGATCTCGTGGCGAGTGATCGAAAAGATTCGCGGTCAATAAACTCACGGCAATGTATCAGAGGCTTTAAAAAAAAAAACGAACACACCTAAACAGTCCCTACTATACACCCGACTATTGCATCGCTTGATTCATTGATTTATGTTTATTTAAAAATCTTATCGACTATTATACTTTGTAGTTTGTACTTGGTTTTCATATTCCTGAGAGAAGGACTCGCGACGCGTCGTCCGCGGTTCGCCGGCGTTCTCGGGAAAGTCCTTGTCCGATCATTAACGGCTTTTCTCCGCTATTTTCTCCGCGTCTTCCCACTTTCCTCGATTCCTGCTTCATTTCCCGAGACGAAGACCGGCGGCGGCCGCGCGAGGCGCCGATCTTGCAAACTATCGCTTTATGTGTTATATACAGTGATCTTTCGTAAGCTTCATTCTGTGTGCACCCTGTAAGTCGTGTGTGTGAGGTAGCATTTGTACTAGTGTCTGACGAAGTATTGTGATCCGTTATTGCGGCGATGGCCGCGGCCGTTTTGGACGCGCCGGTGACGCGGCTCTCGCGGAGGCTCCCTCCTCCATGGCAGTGTTTTTTTGCATATTGTACGTCAACACTACGATGAGAGATCAGTCTTATTGTTGAGATAAGAGATGAGGAACAGATGCGAGATATGCGCGCGGGATATCTCGCCGTCGTGCCTCTCGAGGAAGTCCAACTCCGAAGATCGGCTCGTCATCGGTCTTATCCCCGAGGGTACGATCGCGAGATCTCGATCGGATCTTTATATCGATGAGAGGTGTACGGGGAAGAGGGATATATGAAATCGTCATTGTGATCGCGTTGGATCTCTTGTGAGCGAGGATCGATTATGATGATACCGTCCTCGACGACGAGCTCGTATCCCCGACGCGTCCGGCCGCAAGGCGCATTTGGTCTCTTCTTTTTTTTCTATGTTTACCTATAATTTAACAGCGTGTATAGTAAGTTCACAAAATCCACACGTCTCCTGTCTGTCCCGTTTGTTAACCCTTAACATTACGTTTACTTTGTACTATAGGTCGCAGCCGGGAAACGAGCCGCTCGTTCCCCGGACGTTCGAGGTCCCGCTCTACGACATCGCTAATGCTATGCGTTTGTCTGTTTGTTTGTTTGTATGTTTCTTCTTTTTCCTTCACCACTTTTTGTCCTCCTCTTCTGCACTTTTCTTCTTTTTGCTTTTTTTACTTTTTCATTTTTTTTTGCTTCTTCGATTTTAAATAATGCTTATGCGTGCGTGATACATGTACTATGTAATCATTATCCAACTACGGTATAGTACTATTATATACTATACGAGTAAACGGTACAGTAGTTGCCAGTGCACTCTCTGCGCGCGGTGTAGGTGCAGTGATGACATTCAATTTTGCTCCCTCACTCTCATCACGCGGGCAGCGATGCGTTTCTCTTTATCTTTCATGATCCCCGCTGCCCGTGCGACGCGAATGATAACGAAGGTTCCTCATTGTGCGGAAAGCCCGGTCACACCGTGACAATCGACGTGCTCGTACGCGCGCATTTTCTAATAACTTGATCGAGAATTATACCATAATATTGTTAGCGTGACACGATGATCTTATGCAGAAAGAGCGAAAAAGATGGAAAAACAAGTGCGAGACTTCCTCTTTGCGTTCGAATTTTTTCACGTCTCATATGCTTATCTTAATTTAGAAAATATTATACAAGTCGAGTGGAGCCAAATTTGTGGAATCAAGTGTCGCGACAAATTCACTCGAATTTCCCATTTCGGATGAGCTGTCTCGCATGATTTTTTTTCACATACGCTTTTCGAAAGCGTGCGCGTGCGAGCGAGTCACGGTGCGAAATCTCCCACGCTCTCGTGTCAAGCCTTGTGTCACACACGACATTTATAAAGGATTCTCAATCCGTAAAACACATATTATAGAAACAACATGCAACATTTTAACCTACGCCGTGATACAATAATGGTACATACATACGCGTACGCGCATCGCGCGAGTGTCGTGTACATGTGTAGCGTGTACGTGTATGAGTGTGTGTGTTTGTTTTTTCTCCGCGTGTACATATATATACATATAGACCAAGTATAATTTTTACACCGGATATAACCGGACCCGAGGATCTTGAAAACTTTGAAGACGGAAGCGCGCGCGTCTTGCACTTTCGACTTCCGGTCGCGGATCCGATCTCTTGCACGCGCACCTCGATGAAAATCGATCGTAAACGGCGAAATCTAATGTATTATTCTCGAGCCCTCGAGACTCTCGGGATTGACGCGAACGAAATCGGAGAAAGAATCGAAGAGGATAAAGGAAATTAAAAAAAATATATATAAATAAAAATAGAAAGTTCGAAAGCAGGCGCCGTTTTCAAAATTGATTTTGAGCAAAGCGATACGACGAAATCGATAATTTAGATTTAGAAGGTCGAGTTAAACGCGGATTTTCCGAGAGACAAGAGACAATCATCAATGAAGCAAAGTTTATCGCGAAAGAGAGACGTAATTCCGGAAGAAAAATCGGTCCGAGATTTCTGGCCGTTTTAAATACATTTATGCGCGTAGCCGATATACATGTCGCGATAATATAATTAATGACTAATTCTAAATTCATTTTAATTCTACATTGATTATCTTTTAGGTACGTGTTCTTTTTTTGTAATTTACTCGACTGAGACGTTGCTCTTTGTTCTTTCAATGTGTACTGTAATGTGTACGTGTGTAAGTGTCGGGAATACCTTTACTACGTATGCATTTTCCTAATCCTTACGTATGACAAAACAATATTAAACCCTGGGTTTAACCATCTCTTTCTGTCTGAAACTCCGCGTCTGACGTTATTATTCTAACTTTCAAATTTCACTCACTCCCGATATAACTGGATCCTTCTACTTGTTAAACTTAACGCTAATTCATTGTACCACTTAAAGGTATCCTTTCTCCCTCGCATCTTTGTTGTATGCCTCTGCTTAGCAGAACAGCCGAAAACAATAGATATATATATTTATATTTATATTTCGTATATATATTAAGTAAAAGATTTTCATTATAACTTGGCATACGCGACCATATCTATTTACACGAGCATGTGTTCCGCGTGCTGTCCACGCGTGTGTGTATGTATGTTCCTCTCTCGCCACTTTCTCTCTTTCTTTCTCCCTATCCCCCTGTGTGTGCGTATGTGTGTACGTGTTGCGCGTGTGTGTATGTTCCTATCTTCATCACATACGTAAACGACACATAACATCCTTTGAATATCCTTCCCGCGGCTTCTTCCCGGGGAATTAACTTCCCTATGACTATGTAATCTTCGTCGTCCAGCATCATTAATCCCATCCCCGGTTAACTTCGTGCGCCCTCGAGATAATCGATGTCACCTTTGTCGGAATAAATTTCACTTTTCGCTATTTCTTGTCGTTTATCAATACATCGCCGACTTTGGGCAATTAACGCTCTCTCTTTCCGCGTTCTCGCTCGCTCTTTCTTTCTGTCTCGTCACCTTCTTTCTCGCCTCCAGCTTTCAACCGGTGAACGCGTCGCAATTTTGACAACGGACTTTGCAAATTCGGCTCTTCCACCTTTCTCCGAACCATCTCGCACGCGAAAATCATCTTCGCGAAGAATCGCGCACGCATTTATTCGCACGCATTTGTTCACGCGTGTACCTGTACGCACATTTTCGCTCGCTAAGATTTACAGTTGTACATACGTACACTTGTTACTTTATAACGCGCCCTCGCAAAAAACGGTAAGAAAACAAACGGATCTATTATACGTATAATAGATAGACATCACGTATGATCCGAGGATCTCGGAACTTTTCCCGAATTTCTTGGAGCTTCTGACAAATGCTGTTGGATGAAACTAATTGCGGCGGAAAATAAATGTATGTAATTGACTAGCATTGGATAAATTCGTTCTGATTTGAGCGGAAATGGATCGATCATGATTGACAAGCTCCGAGATCCACGATCTTGCGTTACCCTACGCCAGGGTAGCAATGGCAGGAAAACTGCTCCGATACTAACTGGACAAGTAGTAGTAGTAGTAATAGTATTAGCGGCTGTACGGAATGTACAGATTTGTATCATATAGTATAATCGCTATTGTGTTCCCTGTGTGTGTAATGCATTGCAAAACAATGAGGTAGTACTGTCATACTTCTTTTGGCAGGGTATACGCGCGCGTGCGCGACGAGTGCTCGCGTATATTTGACGTATATATTTGACGTATATTGAATGTTACGAAAAGATAAGAAGAAAAAAAAAAGGAAAAGAAAAACAGAAAAAACGGAAACAAAATGAAACTGAACTCTCTTTCTCTATCTATCTATTTCTTCGGCTTCTATCCCGTGTACTATTGTATCCCCGGCTCGCGCACGACGCGCTTATAAATACTAAATAATTCTCTATATATCATCTATTGTCTCTGATAAACTTACGGTATAGGCGGTATCGTTGTGAGAATAACCATTTAAACTTTCTGCATAAAACAAAAGGGAGAACAAATAAAACGGAAAAAAAATAAGAGAGAATAATCTGTATAAATACTGTAACAAGTAATATCGTGGGTGCCATCCTGACTAGGAGTATATATCTCTATATATCTATACATATAAGTAATGTGTAATATAAATCTATTGCATTGATCACATCTCTTATACAACCGGGATAGCAACTATTTCGCGCGCAATCGCGCGCACTATTTTTTCTTTACGTGATCGATGGCTCTATACGCTATATTCTCGGTACGCGACTATTGCTCCGCGGACAAAAGTCCGCATCTTTTTAAACATTGTAAACAGGTAACAAAGTGGTAGTGATTGTTTCGCCGCGGGATTTAACCGGCGCTGCGACAAACTTCCGTGGCGAATGCGATTGGGCGCCTTTCTAAGGATTAGAAAAAAAAATCAATGTCGTCGTAACGATGTATCAACGTGAGATTATATTGCTCGTCACTCGCGCTTTCTCGATGCGCGTTCACCAAGAAGTATATCATCGGCAGTCGCGCGTTCTCCCGCGGCTAATCGCACGATAATTATCCGCCCTAGTAATCTCGTAAATGTTATATAAAATCGTATCTGTATAAAAGGTCTGCGTGTCGTCGGGTGTCATCTCGGCGCGATATGTGTGTCACCACGTTATTATTATTACTATTATTATTATATAGCAATTAATGTGTGCGTCACGTGTGTGTACAAACGGGCGAAATTGAAAGCTGATGTGTCCAGAGTATAAAAGCGTCTGGTTTGGCACTGTGCGCGCGTAGACGTTTAACGTCTTCGAATATATATCGCTCGAATGTCACGATCCTATAGGCTCGATTCATCACAGCGATAATAGCAGCGGAAATAAGTGAATGGTTCCAACGAATGAAAAATACCACGGCGAGTGTAATTTCCCGATATCTACGGTAATGAATTATCCGAAGAAACAGCGCGCTTATCGCGCTGCGATTAGTTTACCTGAGTTTGCGTTGTTCTCTCGTCGCAGTCGTCTGCGTTATGCTAAATATCTTCATGTGTGAGTTTATATTTATGCGCGCTCTGTTCGCTCCGCTTTTTACCTTCACTCTCGCTATCTCTCGCCCGTTTAAGAAGCTCCGAGCGTTCGATAATCCTTACTCGACCGTTGCACTTTCATTGACTAGTTTTGTGATTCGCAGCGTTTTCGCGAGCGCATCCGCACGTTCCGTGCTCTTCCGTGTGTCTCTTCCTCCGTGAAACGAATCTTCATGGTCGTTTCTCTCGTCAACGTGTCTCGGCGGATCTTTAAAGGAGCGCACGGGGAGGAGGAAATTGTCCTCGCGACGAGGAAACGGGACGGCGTTCGCTGACGACGACGAAGGGAAAACGAAGGTACCTACTCTGCAGCCTCTCCTCTGTTTCGCACCTCTATCCGCGGTTCGGTCTCGCCGTCGGCTCTAACGGGATGGTCGCCGGGATCGTTGCTCCCGATACCACTGCGCGGACCGCGACCTCGACGACCGCGATGGCGACGGCGAGGACGACAGCGACGCCGAAGACTTTGTTACTGACACCGGGGCACGGTGTCCGAATGGTTGGACTGCTCGAACATCTTCGCGTCTTCGAGCTCATCCTTGTGTTCCCGCGCGATGTGTCGTCTGACCGTGTTGTTCCTGGTGAACGTCCGCGAACAGTACGGACACGGCACCCTGATACCCTGGTGACGTTGCCGTACGTGAGCGCGCAGATTCGTCTCGTAACCGTACAATCTTTCGCAGAACGGACACTTGAGTTTTCTACCTGCAAAGAGAAAAATTTGCATTTATGCAAATCGATTGTTTATAAAATACGATTAAAACTATCGTGTACAAATTATGTACGCATTTTTTTTACATTATTCGTATGTAAATGACGAATTAAGTAAACAGCTGTCGTTCATTATCGCAACTGTTGTATAAGTCATATACATATGGCAGTTAAAATATCGATAGATACGGAAAAACATTCGATAAAATTACCTCAAACATGATGCATTCTAGATTAATATTATACAGAGAAAGCAGTGTCTTTGTTTGAGATAAAGTTGGAATTTTTGTACGATTGCTCGATATCCTGCTTGCTAATCATATAGCGTTCTACGCACATACGTTACGGCAAAACCTTCGTGGAAGGAAGCGTGGATGCAGATTGCGCAACCCGGCCTCTCTCTTTCTCTCGCATAGTTTTTTCTGCCTGCGCAGTCGCGCCTCGTTATTAATTCATCCATCGGCGAGAAGAAAACAAAGTTTAGGCCAGGCGAACGATTCATGATGGAACATTAGGCCAATGCCTCCGAGATTGTTGGCGCGTGCAAGGCCATCCTCTAATACACTTCCCATCTCGGCTCGATTAACTTGCGTCCGAAGAATACCATTTACGGCGATCACCGGCCTCCTTCCTCGCGAGCACGCACAACTGATCGCGACCGGTAAACACAATTTCGTATGTGTCAAAGAAAAGATATGCTTTTTGCATATTTTTTACATTAAATTTCCCAAATACTTAATCGAAATCTTTCAGACATTTCTACTATTTTTGCGCTTTACAACATATATTAATAATTGTAATTTGTTTGATCAAATTTGGCATTTATTTTCAAGACTATAATGTTTTTGTACGTTTGAAAAAGTTAAATTAGTTTGCTAATGGGTCGGGCAGGTGAAATCCAACGCTTAGAAACCATACGCGGGCTGACATTACCACTAGACATTCAAGAGAGATATATTCCCCGAGAGAAATATAGTAGATAATTAAATGCTGCCACATTGTAGGTAAGGTGACTCTATATTATACAGATATACAATCTTATAAAATTGTAATAGCGGGTTCTTTAAAAGTCTTCAGAAAGGCTACACAAAAAAGCTAAAAATGACTAAACATTTGAATCGAACTTAAAAAAGTACTGTTAGATTTGTACAATATACCGGTGACAAAAAATCGAAACCAACCTTTTGTTCAGCGCCATTAGCGTTAGAGAGGCTAACGCGAGTCGACCATGACTCGGTGAACTTGGATTCTCTATCCCAATGTAACGAGAAGCTCATTGTGATGCCGAGAAACTGCGCACTGTATCTTGGAGCGCAATACGCGTTACGAGTCTTGTTAATCCTCGAGACTTCTTTTTTTCGAAATAATAAAGAAAACGTGGCTATTCTCTAAATGTTCTTCAACGTCAACGCCTTCTCCTTACGCGACAACCGTTAGATGACATCACTGCACGTGCGCGCATTTAATGATAATAATGACAACTTGTAGAGTAATTCGCTAACTAAATCACAATCGAATTGGCCGAAATCGTGTTTGCGTTTTACGACCGTAGCCAAAAACGGAGCCATTCACCAGCTGCGTGACACACCGTGTCATTACTGAAATTATATAGATTAATCGGAAACTCAACTCGGTGAAGAAACAAAGAAAAAGGAGAGAGAGAAAAGAAGGAAATCGCCCATCATCGGATGGCCGTGTTCTCTCCTAAACGAAAGGATTGGCCGCTCATCGTAAGCATGCAGGTGTCACAAGAAACGGCAAGAAAGACGCGAAGAATGAGGAGAAAATATGTATTGCGCACGAACGGATCAGTCGCACGCTAGACCGTCGTAAAAAATGACTACAACGTACACATGCAACGCATAAATATCGTGGGCGAAAGTGGTGCACGCATATGTGTGTGTGCGTGTGTAGCATCTACATAACAACCGCAACCGAATAAAATTTCGTACAAAGAAAACTGATGATGAAATTTCCTTCCGAAACACTCGCGACTTTTTTTCCAGTCCTTCAGTTTTATCATTTGTTAAAATTATTTAGAGCATAATTAAATGAAAATCAATTTGATATTTTTTATTAGTATCGCGCGTATCATTCATCTCCACTTATGCAACGCCGTATAAATGTTGCGCGCGACTCAAAGATTTATTTGTCTGATACGAAAATTGTGTTTGGCGTCAACGTGACACGTGGAACAAACGGGCACATTTATCGTTAAACGTGCGCTGAAAATACGGTCGGATGATGATACAGCCGCGGCGAAAACACGCGCTCGCGCGCGCGTCTTACACGCGGCCTCTCGGCGGCGGATAGCGCCTAAAAATAGAGGGCCATGGGCATCCTAGAAAAATGTAAACGGGGCAGCTCTCTGGCGGGTCTCGTGCAGCTGACTACGAAATTCACAAAGGACCCGCGCGCCGGAACAAAGGCGCGCGTACGCGCGAAGACGCCGCAAGCCGGAAGAGAGAGGAGCAGCAGCCGGCCGGCCGGCATCGAGGGAGAGAGAAGGAGAGAGAAAGAACCGAGAGGAAGCGGGTTTTGCGAGGAGGATCATCGGCAGAAGAAAGACGGGCGGGGGACGAAGCTACGAGGGATAGGGATAGGTACGCCTCTGAAACATGCAGAAACGCAAAACGGTGCCGGCCAGGAAGCGGGACGACCGCGCTTCTGGGAAAGGCACCGCGCCATCTGCGCCGTCCAAGAAATCGCCGATCCGCTCGGGTCTCTCGTGTATTTATCGATGATTACTATACACACACATACGTAGCACGCATAGTTTCAGTTTCTCAAAGTATTAAGGTATCGAAGCGGCATCGAGGTGTCTCAGATGTGAATTTCCGAAGCTTTGACGCGCGCGAAAATTAATCGAAAAGTGTCGCAATGTGACACTCTGAATCTTGCGAGATGAATCTTATCCTCCCCTCTGCGCGTTATTAAAATCGTTATATTATGAAGGATTCGAGCGAACGGCTCTTTGGAAAATAATTAAGCGATCCAATTAGCCGCCCGGATTCCGGGGAGGAGGCAAGGGCTTTCGCTCGCATCTCGAATTATCGTCACGTCTTGAAAAATTCCGCGGACCGTGAGTCGATGATCTGGAAGAAGGCGAAGAGAGATACGGCACGGGCTTCCGATTCTCGGAGGAGAATCGTGCGTGTTTGACCGAAAGGCTCGAGGAAAGAGGGGCGGAGGAGCGAAGAAAAAGAAGGCCTCGAGAGAGAGAAAGGGAGAGGGCCCGAGGGAGGGACGAACGGGTCGAAGGCGGCAAAATGGAAAGGTTAAGTTACGAAACGCAGCGGCAGCTTCCAAGGTCTCCCCCGCCTCAGCTTCTCCCCGCTTACCGGGAGATCAGGGCGCCGCGACGACGACCTGACCCTTTTCCCCCCTTTTCGGCTGAATGGATCGAACAAACGTGTAACACGCGAGGAGCGACTCCCGATACACGCAGCCCTACCGCAACGCGCGCCGCCTTCGCTTTAATCGATCGCGGCCGCGCGGTTGCCGAAGCGCGTTATCGCTGTATCAGCGCGCCTCCTCGGCCCTCCGCTCTCATTTTCGGTCCTCCCGGACGATGCGTAACGCACCTCCGTTGATATCTCGCGCGCTGATGCGTGCGCGAGCGAACTGGAAAGATGGAGGACGGAGCGAGATGATATCGCGCGACTCGAATCGCGTTTCAGAGGGAATGT
Organism: Camponotus vicinus; assembly: GCF_025532165.1. Lineage (NCBI taxonomy): Eukaryota > Metazoa > Arthropoda > Insecta > Hymenoptera > Formicidae > Camponotus > Camponotus vicinus. The sequence continues at coordinate 3,495,932 of NW_028141976.1, read as the reverse complement.
GAAATGGAGAAGAGAGAGAGCGCGATAATGATTATCTGCTTCGAGGTGGCGAGGAGAGAAGCAAAGACGAGAAATATCAGAGCCCCGCCTCCGCATTTTGTTATAAGATTCCATTACGTAGAAATGGAGTTCTTAGACCGGCCGCGCATCCACCCTGCGGAAGGTTGAAAATGACGAGCACGCGAAGCGAATACGAGATGGTGCGTGTGCGTGTGCGTGTGTGGCGCTGTGGATCTCGTCGGGCCTTGACACATTTCGTTCGGTGGCGCCAAATTGGTCGTCGCTCAGGCAAGCTTTCGCTCCGAAGAGGAACGAAGAGGAGAAAGAGGAGGAAGACCGAGAAAACAGGGAGGAGATGGGATAAAGGGATGGGCGAATCGAAAGGATAAAATCCGCGGGGCGCGATAAGAGCGACGAGGACGGTGAAACTAAAGGCAACGCGACGAGGTTTTAGAGGAAGAGAGAGAGAGGAAAAAAGGGCCAAAATGGAGAGAGACGGAGAAGGACGAGGAAAAGGGGCGAGACGGAGGAAAATCAATGTCAGGCAGCGTGCGTTGCAACCCGAAATCAAGGGAGGCCCAGGCCTCCCCCGCTGCTCCTACGCCGGCTTAGCATTCGCCGGTCGATTCTGCAAGGGATGGTGGGTTATGGCGCGCACCCTCTCCCTTTTTTAACCCCTCGGAGACCGGAGTAAACCATAACCTGCACAACGGTCCACTTCCCGGGCCTCTCTGAATCGCGATGTCCTTACGATTGCAGCTATTGTTCTGACGTATTTGTATATCGGTATCGACAGCGATTCCTTTAGAATTTTAATGAGAATACAGACTCATGGTCGCATCGTTATGGATAATTCTCAACAGCATTAATAGCGACACCATTAAATCATGGCAGGAGAGCCTATCGTAATTCAATCTTGTCACCATTAATGTTGTGAAAAATGAAGAGTATGCAACCTGATGGAAGGATGATCGTCTTCGCTTAACTCGTTAAAACGTCTCGAAACATCACTTTGCGCTTTCGAAATATACGCGTTGCCGAGAAAACGAGGTTGCTTCGACAGGGAGTGACGAAGGTCTTCTTGACCTCCTCAGGGCCACGAACATCGAGTTGCCTCGTTGAGATTCTGGAATACTTTGGCCATGAAGTCGACAAAATCCGGTCTAGGGCTCGGAGATAGTTAAGAAACGAAGGGAATTCGAGGAAAGGTCTCTATTATGCACCTCAGCTTATTATGCATGACTACGCGAGGTATACGTATAAGAAAAGAAAAGAATTGTGAAAAAAACGTCAATTTAATCGCATCAAAATGCATCTCGGAGGTTTAGAGAAGATTAAAACAGGCTAAAATAATAAATTAAAGCAAATGAATTTTTTATACGCGCCTTGTTTGAAGAATAACGCATTCATCTCTTCGTAAGAAATTCGGCTGACCGCAAAAGTCCGTTTCCACTGCGCGTGGGATAATTTGAAGAATGGACCTTTCCTGGAATCGCGTAATATATGACACAAGGAACTGACACAACGATTACATCAAGGTGTAACATTCCGTTGTTGCTAGTATATAAAAAAAATCAATGTTTAACAAATTTCTCGAAAGAAAATTAATTGTCAAATCAATGCGCGGTCAAATTTGGTAACTTCCGAGTGTACTATATATATAATGTAGTATATATATATAATATAATTATCTTGTCGCGAAAGCAAGATTCGCGGAACGGATTCACGTCCGCTCTCGTGGATTACATCCGCCCACTCGCACGAAAGCTCGTCACTTCCTCGACGCGCGTGGCCGTGCGCTCTGAAAAAGCTGCGCGTCCCGAAACGTCTGCGTATGTGTGTGTGTGTCGCGATGAAAATAGCGTAGACATAATTTTCCAGCGAGACACGCGATTACCTTGGTCGCGCTCGAGAATCCCAGGTTGCGTCATCGCGCGGACGCACGCTTTCCCGCGTATTTGTGTATTATGCGTACGCGCATGCATATCCAACGCATCCGGCTTGTGCGAAGCATGTACGAAGTCCACACAAAGTTTTGGAGGCACGTGCACCTATACATCGGCGCGGTGCGTGTGCACGCGTTCGCGCACACACGCAGTCCCGTGCACGCACGCACGCATTCGTTATTGATTGGGACGCACCGCGAGCGAGTAGTCCCGGCGCGAGAAACGCACGGCGCCCTACGCCATAATGTAGTTAAAAAAAAAAACGCGAGTTCTGAAAATGCAGACACCTTCATTTATTCATCCTTTTCATTGTACATCCGAATGCAAAAATAATTGCTATCATATTTCTGCATTACTAATGTTAATAAATTATGAATTCTATCGAAAGAAAATGTCATGTATAATATTTAAAAACAAATATTAATTACATGTATAATTTTTTCATCATCGTATAACCAAAAATCGCAATTAGTTTTATGGGAAAACGCGCACATTATAAAATAGTAATATAATAATATATTAATATACCAACTAATTTTTTCTATAAAGCCGTTGATGAGAGAATTAATTAGTATCTATTTAAATCGCATTTATAATGGATGACATTAATATTATTCGAACATTTTTATTTCTTTTTGTACTAAAAGCACACGCAATATATGAATGTTTAATAATATTAATGCTATTTGACACGAAATCACAGTTAATAATACGAACGGCGAATCGTTGGTCACGTGTGGGATAGCTTGGCATAAAGAACATCGCGTGACCAGATACGACGAATTCGCCCGGCGAATTCGCGAGATGGTGGTGGATGCAGTAAATTTGCACCCACGCCGGGCCGCCCGCCCAATTTGGCTCGATCCATCCCCACCTTCCCGCCACGAAAATATACGCGCCTGGGCGTCCGAGCAGCTGGCGCTATCCCGCGTGTGCGTCGCAAACCTCACGCAATGACGCAGCGCACGCAGCGCGTCGTCCACACGCAAGGGACGCGTGAACGGTGCGCCGCGAGCCTAATTTCTATGCCCGTGCATTGAGAGAGAGAATCATATATTCAATACGTCGCATAAATTTTGACTGCTTTTGCGAAACCCTCATTTAAAGAGAGTCCTCCGTATACCATTTATACATCATGCAATTCTTTTAACGAGCGTACCCTGTATTTCTCAAAATGCGAGTTTTATGAATAACAGACTTTTGTACTAAATTAAATAAAAATTAATTGCGAAGGAAACGAGAAAGGGATTTTTATTTAAGACAGATATTACAAACGTTCACTTATACTTTGAGGAATACATTACACGCTCCGTGCTTACATGCGTGAGATTTGACCTACTAGATCGGTAGGAGAGCGGCCGTGATTCTCTCTTCTCACGCGTGATGCAGCAACGATAAGAAAGAGGGAGAAAGAGAGACGGAAGGAGCGTGTTCGCTCGCTCGCGGGCAACGTTTGTCCTTTGTGTAGGAAAACCTAGATCGAGGGGAGGGTGCGGCGAGGATACCCGGTGAAGATAGGGTTACGCACATTGTGCGTGGGCGGAGGGTTTGCAGCATGGTGTGGGCCCGTTGTTTTATTCGAACTTGCCGGTGCGAGGAGTATGGTAATAAAGCTCGCGAAAGAGGGGGTTCGATAGAAGGGAACCACCACACAGTCTGGCTATTTTGTCCTCGCGCGCGGAGAAAGCGTGGAAAAAATGCGTCGCGCGCGCGAACCCGCGATGGTAAAAAATTCGACCCTCGGAGGGCGATGGTTAATGAAAATGAATGAAAAATTTATGGTCACGAATATCGATGGGGTTTAGGCTTCCGTGAGTTTCGCTCAAATTCGAGTTATAAATATTGTAACGAAATAAAAAAAATATTGAACCGAGGATAATTGTAATCGCTAAAAAAGTTCGAATGAAAAAGCCAACGTATAAATAGGTGCAATTCTTTCATTATTATAATCAATAAATCTTGTGCAATTTCTGAGTAAGATATCATTTCATTGATGAATATGTAATCATTGAATAATGTCAAATATTTCATTGAGAATGGTTCGAATATTCTCGTTCCTTTTATTATTGTAATAGTTAAATAGGTAAAGCTGCTATACGGATACTTACGAGTGCGCGTGCCATGAGCATAACATTATGCAAATTAAAACCATTGTCATACCGCGCGAAAACGCAAGAGTGCGAAAATAAATTCGCTTTAACTGAACACATCCTCCGCCGTGCAAAGTGCGTTTTTCTCACGACCTCTACGCGATATTTTCAAGAACGAAATGTTAATGCCTTGAAACCGTTCGTTAATTATTTAGAAGCAAAAAATCGCGAATTTCATTTCTTCCGTCTTCTCTTTAGGATAATTCTTCAAAAATCTATTGCCATTTTCGATTATTTGTCAAATTTATATAATTTAACTGTTTTAACTTTGCCGAATTGATCGTAAAGACATCGATTCGAATGGCATATATAAATAATTGCCGTCCACAGCGTGTCGATTTATCCACGATTTCACGTCTATCACATACACCGATTATAATTATCCTGCTCAATAATGCATATCCATATGCTTGTACACGCGCGCCACACACACGCACACACACACATCGTGTGTCAACGAAAAACAACGAGACCTTCACGAGAGAGCAAGCGTGTTCCTTCTTTTTGTTTCTCAGTTGCGTTTCATGCTTCATTTATCAGTTTGCTCATACGAGCGGGTGCTCCAATGGCCTTATCATGAATTATTTCGTGACCCGAATTCGGCATTGTACATATAAGAGCTCGCGGGCTCCCTATCCCTCTCTCTTTCTATCGTATCCGCTGGTCTAACGGTTAACAGCGAGCTGTACGAGCGTATTTACGAATGTGTGGGTGCGTGTATGTATGCGCGTGCGCCTGCGTGACGAAACGATACGTGCATTCGTAAAGTTTTTTTCGTTGTCGGCACGAAAACGCGAAGCGATCGTTATACGCTATGCGTGTGTGGGCGACATCAAGATTGAACGTTATCACGGACCAACCAGATGATCGTATCTCGCTCACTCTTCCCCTTCCTTCTCCCCTTTAGCCTTCTCCGTTCTCCTCTTCTGCGCCTCGACCTACTGAGAGCGTTTACGTGCAATCGTTGCAATCGTTACGACATTCGATGATAAGACCGCTTTCGCATGGCATAACTCGTTTCGATTTCCTGATTAGCTATAATGCGCCGTTTAGATATAATGCGTCGTTATCAACTGGCTTTATGTGTGAGAGGTATTATACGTATCGCACTTTTTCAAATGCCGTAATCACAAATTAACCGTAATACCGTAAATTTCGCTAATAAAAAGCGAAAGATAATATTTGTTTATTTCCCGAGTTAAACACACATCAAACTTTACCGAAAGAAGACTCTAATTAGTTCGCGCGCATTTCGCAAACTCTGATATTATGCTCTTCAATTGTAATCGGTCTACCTGATCTGACTGAAGATTACCAATTCGATATACGTAAGTCACTCTACCCTCGATAACTAAACGATAGTGCGGCATTATTGTCGCGTAGAATGAGATACGGCTTATTTGTCGAATAAAACCGACTGCCGAAGGGCAGATAATAATTTCGTGCAATCTATCAGAGTAATCGAACAATTTTAGGCGGACACACGAGCGACCTCTAATTCGGGTTACTGCGATTCTCTACCGCCCCTGTTCGATCAATACGAACCATGGAGATGTGTATCATACCGTTTTCTGGCCACTACTGTCAAACATTATACCGGATATTCGTCAACTCATAGATTTTTAATGTACAATTAATTTCTCTGTCCCTACACGTTTATAGATTTTTTAATTAAAATTGCCGTAACGCGAATTATCGTTTACAATAGCTACTTTTTCGCATCTTTAAAGGGATTTAGAAAAGCCGGCGAGAAACGTTTACGCGGTTTTTTTATCCAAAGACAATTTGCAGCACCGTCTCATGCGCTCTTCTAACTCTCTTTCTAAAACACCGTGCCTGGCCATGACACACATAACAGCTAGCCTTTCGCATCCTCTCTCGGGAACGTCCAAACAGCCTAAACCCATAACTCATGAGGGATCTGCTGCCTTGTCTTCGGAGGGAGTCCGCTATTTTCTCGAGTCTCGAAAATAGCTATTTTTATCGGCAGCATCATACACAAAGCATCGGTTGATCGATTCGATTTCAGTTTGCATCGCGAATAAAAATAAATTTTGTTTCATTAAATCGAAAATTAAACAAATCGAGTAGAATTACTTTATTTATATCTTTTAATATCTGATAATATAGCGCGTGATTCGAATTTATCGATTTTATCGAGTAAATTAATTCGAGTTACGAGGATATAAAAATAGGACATGCATTTAATTTTACACTGTCCCGAGACCGTGATGTAACAGAGTCAATGCATAATCGGCCACGTAGGAAGGAAAGCTAGCGGTTGCACGACTTTCGACGCATTGCCGCAATAGGCGAAGGCCTCGCATTCCTCTTGTGCAACAATTTTCGGCGATGGAAGGTCTCGTGACGATGACAGAATGCCACGGCAAGGCTGAATTAAATCTAATCGCTTCTAAGAAGCTGCCGACCGAATGAGCGGCCTTCTTTTTAAATGGCATGTAATGGAAACTCGCGTGCATTTTATTCGAGCAAAACGAGAAGCCAGACAAAATTTTTGAATATAATTACAGCAATAATGTTCTATATATGGGTTTTAAATATTTGAAGAAATATATATTCCGTGTGTGTATTTTAAGAATTATAATAAATATTTTAAAAAGTTCTTTAGTGTGTGTATGAATATTCTTTTGAAAGAAATAATTGAATATATCGTCATTATTTAGCGCTTAATTAAATTCCTTTAAAGTCGATTTTTTGCATGTCTTTATAAATAATAAATTAATTGAAGAATATTATATTGTTATTTATTTGCATTCTTAAAATCTAATTTAGGAAAAGAGCTATATTTTCTCTCTCTTTCTCTCTCAATCATTAATCATTTAAAAATTCATATCCAAACATTTTCGAAAGAAATAGAGAAAAAAGAAATGTACAAAAATAATCAATTTAAAATTGGCCATAGGAATAGAATAATACGATAATGATGTGGGATATTCTATAATCTGTAATATTACAAAAATACGCACAAATATATTTTGGCTTCGCATTGTATGATTTAGCGAAATAAGAAAATACTGAAAATCTGATGATACGTTAACCACATATAACCCGAAAATCGATATCGATAAAAAAGATACCCAAGAATATGTTCCAACTATGTTGACGATAGCGATTCCTATAATCGAGTCCCCTCGCAATCGTTGACAATATTTACCTTCGCCAAGCGATCCTTCCTCGTGCTTTTCTCGACGACACGAAGCCGTCATCCAACCGTATGTCATCGTGGATACATCGTCGCGACGGTGCATGTGGAATTAATACTCGGAAATGACGGATTAATGATTTAAGCGAGTTTCCCTGCGAGGTTTCTCTCTCTCTTTTTCTCTCTTTCTTTCTCGTGTCAAAGTTTGTTACCTAGCTGAAACTTTTACGAGATATACATACGCGAAATTGCAGAAGGGTTGCACGAGAGTCCGTAAAGAAAATTAGAAAGAGAGAGACAAAAAAAGAAATAACCGGCCAAGGAAAGACGAGGCTGACAAATATATTTGTGTGTGTGAACGCGCACATGTTCGGTGCAACTGCATCGTCTTTGTCCTCCTACGCATGGAACTTTGTTAATAATTCAACGAGACGAGCGAAGGAAAATGAACGCAAATTCTGCGGTTGTCGCATATTTCCTCGTCTTGGAAATGTATTATCCATCTATTGAGGTGCATAGGTAAAGGTGCATAGCAAAAGAGCGATTAAATAATATTAAACATTCTCCGCTTCGAGAGAACGGACTGAGCGAGACATACAGTTTAGCCCTCCCGAGAGCCCTCTCATTTTCCGCGTCGTTTCATCGTCCGGCCACCCTGCCACTTTTTCTACTGTTCCAATGGAGTTGGGCTCCTCCGCGAGTGGTTGTCGGGCTATCATTGTAATTGATACGCGATAACTGCATAAATAATGAATTCGGCAATGGAGAACATAAATAACGTGCAAATGTCGCAGAGCGATCGAAAGTTGGATTTTCTTGTAAGTGAGACAAATATGTTTTATTGATTGCCGTAACGTTATATCGTCATAGCGTATATTTCTTGCCTCGAAAAATTGGACAATTTATTATTTATTATACAGTAAAATTCACACGGCAATTTTAATAAATTAAAATATATATATTTTTTCTTTAATTTAAAATTGTAAATTTTTTGAATCTATTTTCTTCATTTTAAGCTGTACCATCATTATGTACAATAGTAATATTAATCAGTCTATAAGAGCATGAAACTTTGTTCGTAATAGAAAGTCAATAGCATTCTCGAGATGAAGAGAAAGTATTATATAGATGTTAGAAACAAGAAATGCGTTAAAAGAAAAATGAAGTATACAACCGTGAGACGCTTTCAAAGTGTTTGCTTGTGATTTCACTTCAGTGCTGATCTTATAACTCATCCAGTATGATCGTTCTTTAACGAATGCAATCAGCGGCAAGATCAAACGATACGGTTTACAAAAGGAGTATAAAGTATTCGTTCTATATCTTTTTCAAACAATCAAAGTACACAGTATTTCTAAAGATAGCTCTTTTTGAGATTTTTAACCTCGACATTGTTTTTTACACCGAATTATTAATTTATACTACATTTCTAGTACGAATAACCGCACGTGCGAGAAGCTTAAGAATATCTTCGTTCTTAACCGTTAAGCGTATCACTTTGCGACAGAGAGTAATAAAAAGTAACTCCAATTCGCGGAGTCGCTTGTGTGAGGAGCATAAAATTCAAATCTGTGGAGACACGAGGCACCGTATGGTTGGCCCTTCCTTGCCAAATAACTTGCGCAATAACGTCGCATAAATTCTACGCCGAGACGATGATCGGGCCGGCCAAGCCGGTACGGCTTCTAACGACTCTCGCGGAGGATCTAACAAAAAGTAACGACGGTCCCTCGGTAAGCATAACTGTACTCCGATAGAATAACTCAACAATGCGGCGGTCACGATTTTTCTCACCGCGCGTTCTCGCCGCATTCCTCCTCACGCGCGATTCAAAGAGCTCCGGCTTACACTTGCGCCACGGTCACACCTACATTAAGCGCAACAGGACAGGGAAGCGTCTCCGCTGTCATTCTATTTTTTTTTATAACGTGTCTTTTCAGAGATTCACATTCGTCACCTCTGTGTCTTTGTCCGTACGACTTTTGAATAATTTAGGAGAGGTAACGAGATCTCTTTTTGTTTTAATGTCACATTCTCGTATTCGGTTACTTGACGACGTGACGGTAACATCTAATTTTTTTTCCTAACGCCGCTAGGGAATGTCTTTGAAGATTGCAGAGAGTAACGTGGTTGAAAACTCTCTCGAAATGATCGCATGGACGCGCTCCGAACTTTGGTACATTTAATAAATAGCTCCTCGGCCTATCAGCGACTTCTTTCACTCTTCCCTGAGCACGTTTAACGTGCACAGAGCCATCTCCCCGCCACCCGGGCTTCCCGTTTCTTTGCTCTTTCTCCTCTGCGGGCCTAATGTCAATAACCGTTGCATTAGTTGACGCTTCGTTACTTTCTTTGCGGCGAACGAGCGGGCGATTAAAAATGGTCGGGACGTCGTTCGCGGCGGCAACACGAGTCGCCGTCGCGACGTCGACGTCCAATGCCGATGCCGTGGGTCGCGTTGGTGTTGGTAGCCCATCGGCGTGGCCGTTTCACGTGGCGTCGTCGTAACGTCACGCTCGGTGATTTGCTCGCCGGAGCAAAAGATGTTCCCAGTGGCTGCACCGTCGCCTGCATCCTCTTTGTACACTTTGTTCACACCGTGAAGGCAAGTCGTAAGGCATACCATGGATCCCGGACGGGGGCTCGGACAGGGGGCCCCCGTAAAATCCACGGCGTCGTCGCTCTCTCTTTCTGCACGTTAGAGCGTCGCCGAAGCGGAGATTGACGTACACGTGGACGAAAAAAGATCTACACGAAACCGTCCCAAAAACCGTCGCGTTATCCTTCAGCTATTAATTCTTTGATCAGTCTGGAATTGATTTTCTCTCTCTTTGCGAAAATTAAGAAATCGAATGAAAAAAGCGTAAATTTTCGTTAAAAAATTTCCAACTAAGAGAACGTGGAGTAAAAACTCCAGACGGTGCCTAAATGCGCAGCAAGTTTCTTTTTACGATGCACCGTTTTATCTCTCGTCGGGGAGAAGAGAACAAGTATGAGAAGCGGTAGGAGGAATGCGGCAGTTGCAACATCCACAGTTAGGCCCCACGTGCAGCAACGATGATGCAACTGCTTGTGCATTTTGTAACTCTGAAGCTAGGGTGGCCTCTTTACTCAGCGCATCGGACCAGATAAAGTCTATCGAAATTACTTCGAGAGAGGGCAATATTATATTGGGCAATATTATATTGCCTGCCGACCGACCATCATGTTTTGGGCCGCGAAATCGGTCTTATCTAATTTTCTAAAATGATCGTAGCAAATACGAAGACTTATTATTCACGTTCACATTGTATATTTTGGCGATGAATCAAAATACGTGGTTCAGTGGTAACGCGCGCACATAAAGTTCAACAAACCTGCAAAGTTTGCCCATCCGTTCACTCGCTACATCATTCTTGATTTCACGTGTCAATAGACTCAGCTGCGTCGTTATCTCTCAATCGTACGTATGCGATCTAATAGTAACCACGTATAACGCACTTCCGACATAAATTTAATGTAAACGAGAGATCGTACGAAAGTATCACGAGCTAGACTAGAAATAATTTTACGCAAAGTTACGCTTTGCGTTTCGCATTCGCGGATTTCCGCTGAATTAAACTCGTAATTTGCGCCGCTCGCCAAGTGCAAAATAAGTAACCGATCTCTCGTAATGACGTAAAGACAATAGATGGTACTCACCGCCATCGACAGTAGAGACAGTGCTGGCCTTGTTGATCTTCGTATTCCACATTGCGGGCGTGGGTTTTCGATCGGATGCCGGCGGATGAACCGGCGCCATCGGTGCTACTATCGCCGGACCCAGCTGTGCTCCGTGTGGCAGATGATCCGAGTTCGGTCCGTACGAGCTTGCGTCGAATCCTCGTCCGGGATAAACCTCGGATAGCCTCTCCGCCAACTTATCCACTTTTTCGGTCAACGCTATTGGCTCTTGCTTTATTCGAAGATCTGCGACAGGACACAAGTTTTCTGGTGAAAATACGTCTCGTTTGATTCGATTTTACATTGATCTCTCCAAGAAGAGATCTGTCTCTCTCTCTCTTTCTCTCTTTCTCTCTCTTTCTCACCTTCGGCAACGCCTTCCTTGATGTCGCAGTTACTGCGTTCCTCGGACCGCGCTCGTTCCAACTGCTGTTCCATTTCTGTCGGCGTATGAGGCGCGGTGTGAGGATGCAAGGGATCAGAGGGATGAGCGAACGGTTGGTAAAAATGGTTATCCAGCAAGTGCGGATGCGGGGCAGACGCTGGCCGGAAGGCAGCGCCGTCGCGCAATACGCTCGCTCTTCCCAGTGTGTCGACGTCGCTCGGCGATCTAAAAATACGCGGTCGCAACTCAAAGAATCTCACGCAAGCGTAATCGGCAAGAACGTATAGCGCGGATATTTGGTAAACATGCGTATTACGAGCAAGGTGGAAGCCGGAAATTCCGGAAACGTAGCACGAATGAAAGAATACGAAAGAATGAAAAAGACATTCCCTTTGGAATAAAGATCATTTGTCGTTTTTTTGCACAACATCGGGGAACTTGGACTCAGCGAAATGCTAATTCGATCGAACAGAATCTTTTAGCGAGTCGAGTCCAAAATCTTTTCGTTTCCGCGATTTATCGCACATACGTCATCGTTAGAATCGTTAGAACGTAGGAAGGCTACTCTCGTGGCTTTCTCGTACAAGACCATCACGGATCCTTACCTCATCATCTTCTTCGGCAAACTCTCGTAGTAGTGAGAGCTCGAGTATACATTGGGCACAGTGTACGCTGGAGCGGGCGACGGCACCGGTGTGGGGGCCCTCTTCATGGTGTTCCTGGGCATGGTGGCCTCGCCGGCCTCGCTCACGTCATTCACGTCGCCGACGCCACCCCCGTTGCCGAAGATATTACCCATGTTACCGCTACCGACGCTACTTCCTACGGTACCGTTACTGCCGTCCCTGCCTCCACTGCTACCTTCTACGTCCGCGGAAGTATTGCTACTCTCTGCGGCGTGCCTCTGCGCCACAGCCAATTTTTCATGTTCGATGATCGACAGACCCTTAACCTAGAATTTACGGAAAAAATAATAAATATATTACGGATATAAAAATGGTTGATTATTCTTTAACACGTTACGAATATCATCGATTATGCTAATAAATATTATACGCTTGTATTGCTCTACATATTAACTAAATGCGTAAAGTGCCGTTTTTTGCAATAAACATTTGAAATACTGAATTGAAACATGTGCGATTCCGAGTTCAAGGCGACAATTTCGAAGAAAGTTTGACAAATGATTTAACTCTTAACGAGAGCTTCTCCGTTAGTACAAATGACACATAAAGATAGAGCTAAACAGGGCCGCCGAAATATCTGGAGGCGCCGCGCGCCACGTGTACAATTATATTCGGGGAACATTATTTAAGGTCATTATTTTTCGAAAAAAGACAAGCACATACTTGAAGGCATTCAGCCGCCTTGAGGAAAGAACTGAGGGATTCCTGGGACACGTGTACCTCTCCACGGTACATGAATTCGAGAAGGGACGCCATATTATGGGCACTCGTCCCGTCGAGAATAACGATCAGTCCCGCGGGAGAAGGCGGCATTCCTTCGAAAAGCTCCTGAAAGTGCTTGCTGCATGCTGCGAGAATTAATCTGTGCGCCTTGAACGTAACTCCTGGAATACAAATCGAATACACCGTCTTAATAAACGATGAGAAAGTATAGATACGAAAAAGTCACTTATTATCAAAGGGAAATGACTCGACGAGTTACAAATGAATATCATTATCCATTAATCTTAATTATTTAAGTATTTAAATAAATTAAAATTATACATCGCTGGATGAGCCTGAATATTACGAGCGTTACCACTAATTTAATTTAGTATATAGTACTAGCGCGCGCTTGTATACTCGGTAATTACAAGAATTAACGGAAACTCGCGGAGGATTTATCACGAAATTAGCATAGAAATTTTCAATGCACGCACAAAACGGCTCGGTCTCTTTCTCACGGCTTTCTCACGATGTAACGCAAACGAGCGCGGGAATTTTGGCGTGCAAAGGAAGCCGGTGACCGACGAACCCTTTTTTTTTTCAACTCGGGCCCACCATTTCCCTCTTCGCGACGCGACATAAAGGAGAACCCGGGGCTAGCGCGACTGACGTCGATGCCCTTTCTCGCAGCCCGTTGCGTATGTAGGTCATCTTCCGACACGATCTTCCGTATAATTCATAATTCACGCGCACGCTAGCATAATGCACGCTCGCCAAGCGCGCGGGCGTGTAACACGACACGGGCGACCGCTGCACGTAGGGCACCCGACAAATTCGGGAACGGCTGCGCGTGAAAAAGAGCCGTGACCACGTGAGCGATCACTCAAGCCCCTTTCTGCATTATAGTCTTCGGAAAGAATTATTTAAAAAATCCTTTTTCGTGTCGCACACACCCACACATGCATACATGTTTATTTAAAATTTAATCTGGAGCTACAAAAAGGTTTCTTTGCTATAGCTTCATTCAAGTTTTTCGCGAAATTTGTTTAACTTGAAAACTAAATCTACACGTGGACTTATATACATATCTCATTATCAAAAGTTATTTGCTCTTTGAGTTTGATTTCGCTCATCGTACATGTAAGTCTATTTAAGCGTTAATCTAGAGAGAAGAAGAGATATTGCTATCTCTCTTTGTTATGGTTTCATTCAAGTATTTTTTGTACATTTTTGATACGCATTCGTGTGCACATCTCGTTATCAAGAGTTATTTCGTTACGTTTTATTTTTCTCCCTTGCTTCATTAATTTCATACGGATCGAGAGAATGGAACATGTCGTGAAAGCACTTCGTCTTTAGACGCAGGCGTGCGTTTTCAGACGGATGAGGAAGAAGCCTCATCGCGCGCGATAGTGTCCTCTCCGAATAAGGAAATCAAGTGCGAGAGAAGAAAAGAGAAAGGTGACGAGGGCAAGACCAGGTGGCTCAAAGCACCTGTCTTTCCGAGTGGCTCCCGAGTAGGACAAAGTGTATCCAACTCTTTGAGCTTCCTCTCGGCGCGGGATCAAATTTCCGTGCACTCCCCGTTGCGCCCAATTTCAAGCCTCTTATCCGACGAATATTGAATTTGCCACGTATATATCCGAGGAGGAGAGGGAGGAAAGCATACCGCGTGTTCCATGATAGCTCTTAGGTTCTCCCGCGGCGCTCACCGAAATGTATCGCGTCGTAAATTTGCCTTTCATTTAATAATAACGAGTAGAATATTCGCGATATCGAACTTCGAGCTAGAAATAATTTTTGCATTTCTGCGCTCTAATCGACAAGTAACAATAATCTCGCTGATTACAACCTGCCCAATATAGCATCGCAAATATAGATGTACGCTTTGCTCATTACGCGCTATGCAAGGGCCAATGGCCGAGTCGCGTGTAAGTGCGTGGGCGTTTCGCGACGGCTTGCGCCATCGCTTACATCAACGCAAAATTTGGATACGAGCCTTTGCTGCGTCGCGCGACGAGAACAATAGAATCAGGCTCGTAAGCGAAATTGGCGAAATTAAAAATAAAAAAAATTTTCATTTTGTCGGAGAAAAAAGTTTCACTCACCGATTCGATTGTCGATTGCACAAGAGGAAGAGTGTATCATTGCCCGCATCTACATCTGCGAACCGCGTATATGATAAATACGCGAAACGGCAGCGCAGTTTGCCGCAGGCACACTTGTGGAAATAATGAAATATGCAGAATTCATCAGCGTGTGTAAGAGAGTCCCGGAATTATTAATAAATCTTGCAACGTGCGGGTGTCGCAACAAACTCTCAAGATGTGCTTCTCGCGTATGCGTGTCAGGCACGATTATTGCTTTCCATTATCAGAGCGCATGCAAAATATACGCTGCAGAGAATTTCAGAAGCGGCGGTTGCGTAACGCGAGCGCGTGGAGACCTCGAGAGCGTGTTTATGACATCCCGCAACGCCGTCATCGACTCGTCGAGGCGAGCAAGAGCACGGCTATTTACTGAATGAGCGAATAGAGATAAAGCGCGGGCGACTCTCGGCGCGACTGCGCGCGATATCTATTTAGATATTGTTCATAGTGGAGGACTATATTTATAATGCGAAAGCGAGGGCGGCCATCGTAAACGATAACGTTCGATTACAGATAAGCGATAGAATCGGCGAGAGTGCAAAAGCTATCGATTGAAATATATATATATATAATATATATATATATATTTTTTTTTTACTTATATAATGCATACTCATCGAGCGATCCTTTGCAAAAGTAAAAATAAAAATTTCATAGTTATTAAACCGTTATAAAGCGCGTTGATTAAACGTTAAGTTTGTTAGCATCTAAAGAGCGTTATCTAAAACACTTATCTACGATACTCTATTTGTACTCTATTTCTCTACGGTTAGTTGGAGAAATATTTTTCAAGCATATTACCGGGATTACGAAAAAATTTAATAACGAGAAGCGAGATCGCCAGCAGCTCCTCGACTGCCGAAACTTGCAAATAAAACGTGCGTAGTTACGCAACAGTGCAATGCACTCTTCGCGAGCAATCTATTCATATTCCAAGGCCAGCCGGTAGAGCTCTTTGGGAGTTGGGGTTTTCAACGAAGCGTCTTACAACGGTCATCGTTCCCCCTACT
This sequence comes from Camponotus vicinus, assembly GCF_025532165.1. Lineage (NCBI taxonomy): Eukaryota > Metazoa > Arthropoda > Insecta > Hymenoptera > Formicidae > Camponotus > Camponotus vicinus. The sequence continues at coordinate 3,480,035 of NW_028141976.1, read as the reverse complement.
ACGCAATAATAATTCGGGGCCTACGTGTACGTGCACCGTGACCGAATGCGTGTAATAAACGCCGCGGGTAAAACCGACAATCACAGCTTATAAGTCAATGTCAATTGCGCCCCAATGTCAGCGACCGATACGTCGTAGAGTCGTCATTTTTATCAGCTCCAAAAATGTCGAGCAAATATATTACGAAAGAAAGAGAGGAGATCTCGATCTCTTTCTCCTGCATCGGAAATAGAATAACAACGTTACGAAAGAGGGGAATCTTTGTAATCTCTCGAGATGCGTAAAATTGGAAATTCTTTTTCGCGTCGATCGGCACAAAATTAAATCGGCGTAAAATATCGCGGACGGTATTACGCGTGTTTACAAAACCCGAACGAAGGAGGAGCCGGAAAAATCACGTGGAGCGACCTTCGCCGCTCGTCCCCGATGATTTGCGGGGAGCAGCGACTCGCGCTACTATACCGAGGGCTTCGCGATAGAGTAGACTAGTTCGCCGATTTGATTAGAGCAAAGTCAAGACTCTAATACACACGGAGGAACGCGTCTAAGGGAAGGGAACGGCGGTCAATGCCCCGTCAAGGTCGACGATGCAGAGTATGCTAGGCGAACACGAGCGAATGTATATTAGCCCGGTCTGGTGTATCGGCTCAGCTCGGCTCGGCTCGGCTCGGTTCAGCTTCGTCCATCGTCTTCTCGTCGACGGGCCAATCGCCGATCGCGCTTCCTCTGGGCTCGGCCAATGGCCGCGTGGGACCAAGGTTGTTTTCTTCGCACGTAATCGAAGTTCGTTGCACAGCGCGACCGAAAGCGGTGTCGAAGGCAAAAATAAAAAAAAAGAGGAGAAAAAAAAGAGTATGGTGAACCGAGGAGTCCGGGGCGGGAGAAGAAGAGAGCGCACCACGCATCGCGATACGCGCAAGAAACGACACGTGGAGATCGTGAAATCTCGAGGTTGCCCCCGCGATAAATCGGCGAGTATGTGTGGATGTAACAGCATGCGCGCACGCATACATACACACCCGAGCGTAGGAAGAGCGCTGGGATGCGGAAAATAGACGCGCGTCTTTGTCCGCGAATGTTAATCGTCTCTCTCTTTCTCGCGTCGGACTCTCTTGGGATTCGGAGCTTTGGACCGCGGGCGTTGCGTCGTGCGTGCGCAGTTTTTTTTCGCGGAACTTCATCGAGGATCCAATTTCGTGAGACCATGTTACTCGTAAAAAAGAGCCGGTATTAATATAATTCATTCAAAGAGAGAATATGATATCTGCATGATTGCTGATTAATAGGCAAACATGGCAATATACTTTTTTTACAAGAGAAAGACAGAGAGAATTAATATTTTTCTGAAATAAATTTTTCAGATACAACTATCGATAGTTGATTCACCTTTCTCTTCTCGCAAATTTACCTTTCGACGTTGAATATAATACTTTGCGCGTAGAATATGCATCGCGAATGGGACGTGCGAGCACGAATACAAAGAACTTCTAATTCCGGCCATTCATCTAATTCATGGTCGTGAACTTGCTCACGCATCGCGCACGTACATCCGTCGCGCGGACGTATAAAATGCACGCGTGTGCGAATGAGCGATGGGCGCAAGTTTTTATTATCTATTGCGTAATTCGTGCCGTGTCATTGACCCATTTTCGATTATCGATATTGACTGATTCGGAGCACTTATTAGCGTTCACGCGTGCGATTCGCCTAACGAATGCATACGTTTTTTTCTCGTGTTTTCGTCAAGAGCGTTATCGCGAATCGTTAACCGACTTTCGCTCCTCTCGCCCCCAGCGGCCCATCGGGTTCCCTCCCGTAAATAGTTAAGAGCGGCCAATAAGTTTCCTCTAATGATCTGATAAGGGCCGATGCCGTCGTAGAAGTGTCGCGCTTTCGTAACTCTTGGCCGTTCGCCTTGTAATATTAACTAACTAGGCCTTGAAGCCTCACCTCCGCACATGTCTAACGTTGACTTTTTTCCCGACAGCCCGCGGATTGCCTCGATTAGATTGTGACATCGTGACAAAATTCAGATACGGAATCGAGAGAGGAATATGTGCGCAGCGCGAGCACTTGTGTGTATTGCACTGTAACACGCCTAACAATTATAGCACCCGAGGCCGTGTTCTAAAATCGAAAGAGATATATTTAGAAATCGATATCTTATATATAAGCTGAGATTTTGCGGCGAATGAAAAAAACCACGTATCGAATGCCGTTATTTTTTTTTATTTTTTTGATAGCGGAATATCGCGATAATGTCTCAGCCGCATAGTTTCTTCCGTCTCAACTTCTCTCAACTTCTTTCTTTTTTTCTTTCTTTCTTTCTTTGTGTCGTAACAAAGCCGCGGATAAATCGCCACGCAGTTCCGCGTTAGCGATCGACCGGATTATATGTTTGTAATAGAAATAGCAGCGGAGAAGGCCACGCACATACGGTTAGGCCGAGAAGATCACCGACCACCCGGCTAGAAGGCCAGCGAGAAGAGGATATGTACATCAGTGAATGCCCGATCGGCAACAGTCACTACTACGCTCAAGTTTACATATACGTGTATATTTTTTTCTCGCGTTTTACTTAATTAATTTATTAATTTATCTTCTCGTTGAGAATTTTCTTTAAAAATTGAGCAGTTTTGGTAAATATCAAAGTCCAGGTACTTATATAACCGATCGTTAAAATGTTTACGCGGTAACTTTCCAGTGTCTCTTAAGCTGGCCATTCACTTGGTGCATTCACCCAAAATGCCGAGGGGGATAAACTTTCGCATAACGACGCAGGAACGCGAGGACGAGGGGAGGATGACCCTAGGTAGAGAGGCAAAGTCAATGGCCGGCATCCTGTTGCATCAGAGCGCGGGCTCTAGCTAGCCTTGACTCCAGGAAGTGTACTTTTGCCATGAGCAGAGTTTGCGAGCGGCGTTCGTTCACTCGTCGTGCGCGTTTCTCTTCCTTTGTTCTCTTTTTCTCTGCCTCTCTTCTCTCTCTCCCTCTACGAGTTATCCCCCTTGAGATCCCGGTCACGCATCGAGGCTCTCGAATTACGATATACTATATCGCCTTGCATTCATTCGACGTGCGGTGACGCGTACGCAAGAATAACACGTTGGTTGGCGAGAGAGAGTCTCGGGATCACCTCGGAGATAGCGGTCTCGATTGGTACCGCGAGCGATATTAACTCATTATCCTTGAGAATCGCGTATCAATTAATTTCCAAAATCGCTGATCTCTCAGCTTCATCTCTCCAGCTTATAATTGCTTATATCTTTGTTTTCGAATTTTACGCAGAATTTACAATCAACCGCTAATTGCAAGTTTCATTCTTCCACGAATGAGTCTTTTTTGCTCTGAGGAGCGGCCTTTTTTACGAGGGCAGCGACATATTATAATCTGCGAAAAAATTTGAATTTCACACACGGCACGTGGTTCGACCGTGATTCACTTTCGGAGACGATGATACAATCTCGCAATAACATTCGTCCGGAATTGTCTATATCTCGACATTGTTGTTCGCACACTGGTGCTTCACCAAGTTCACCCAAGTGCTCAATGGAATGTTTCATTCATGCGGAAGCATAGCAAATCTGTGCGAGGAGAAGCGCTCGTCAAAGTTTAGTATTGAAACGCGCTGTCGATATGATCACGTGAATCTTTAATTCTGAAAATAACGCAGACTTTTACGATCTCGCTGTTATTTATATCATGCAAATTTCTCCGTAGAAACGAATGCCTGTTACGAATTGCCGAAAATATCAAAGATTTTTATATTACACATTTATGTGCTCTTTCTCGGTTACTTTTTGGGAGGGGTTTCTGTTCTATTTGTACACATTGGTATATATTTCTTGCACCGCTCTATCGATATTTATATTATAAGCTTTAAAACCAAAACGGTTATTCATCTCGACAAGCATATCCGTCGTTTGACCGCAAACAGTATCCGTCTCAAACGGATGCAATATTAAGTATCTCGCGATATCATACCGGAAGTATATGGTTTGAAATATAAAATTTCTCTCTCTCTTTCTCAGGGAATCGTGCACCCGATCGTTCGATCGTTGACGAAATATCTATGAGACATTGGACGTACATTACAATGCGTGCCGGTTTTTCCTTTGAGTCTCAACACTCGACAAAGCGCAGATGCGACCCAGTTTTCTATCAGAGAACAAATCTTTTTTTGTTCAACCAGATAACGCATTACTTGAAAAAATGAGGTCGCTGCTTTATCGCGCTGCACCAAGTCTACTAACCCAGAAACCTGCTGATCCAAATCGCTTAAAGTGGATGTCTGAGACAATCGTATTCTTGCGGATCGCATAATATTTTATTTAAGCGTTAATTTATACAGAATTGAGTGACTCAATATCTGTTCGAAAAATGTAACGTTTTAAAATTTTTTATATTAAAAATCTGAATAAAATTTGGGAATATTTATAATATATTCAAATATACGGTGAGTGTGTTGTAATTTGTTTCATGAAAAAAATCTTACATTTATTAATGAAACTTTATAAAAATTCAACTTCTAGATTTATTACGAGTTTTTTAATGTTTACTCGTTTGATCACGCAAATAAATAATTACCGATAATTAAAATTTATTGTGATGTAATAAATTTATAATAAACCAATGACCGTCATTTTTTGAAGTCTCGAGCTCTCGCGGAGGGACTTTGATTTATTATTGTTTAGATACAGCGTAAAAAAGAGAGAGAGAGATAAGTATTATATTCAAGATAAACTATGACACGCGCGTATCGTAATATTTCACGGCGGAATGCATGTGTGTATACGTATGTGAGCGCTTCTCGCACCTAAGATAATCCTCTAATTCTAGAAGATGGAACCGTGGCTACACACACGTACAAATACGAGCGAGGGCAGACGAACGGTACATGTGTGCCGTTTCTAATGCACGCCACGTGTGTCATCTTGCAGCGCGGATACGGTAACGGTACGCGTGCGACGCGTATAATACCCGATGAGCACAACATGAGCATATGCCGGAATTTTAATGAAAATCGATGATAAATCGTACTATTATTCGGCAAAAATTCTATTAAAAGCTACTTGCGAAACAGCGCGCACGCGCGTCTTTATCGCTCTACGTTAAAACGTCGCCGACACGCGCGCATCCTAGAGCGTCTGATAGTCAAATAGTATACAAAGATGACTACGGAAAGATGTATGGCTTCCTTCTAATCCTGAATTCGACGCGCTGGTTGTAAAGTTTGTCAGATATCGTAGCGAGTCACGGACGCACGCACGCATGCATGCGTTGCGTGCCGATCCGAGCAGTATCGATAGCGTACCGGGTTTGTACATCGGCGCCTGTCCGCGTTTCGATCGATATCCGGTGTTCGAGGGAGAGGGAGCGGTTACCTTGAAGCAGCTTTTGTGGTTTCGCGGTAATACTCTATCTCGATAGGATCGATAGGGAACGGGATAATCGCACGGGGTGACATCGATTTAGGAGGAGATTGACGCTAATGAGCCCGCGTAGGCGATTGCGCGTTTCTCTTCGCAAACAGCGTACTCTATACTTCCGTCTTTTGTGCTTGCTCTTAGCGTCTCAATTTGAGGCATCGCGTGTTAATACTCGGCAAACAATATCGCGTACTTGCCCGATGTTTTCATTTTGACAAAATTGTTGATGCGAAGCCACGCCACCAAATATAGAGTCTGTCCCCATTATAGAATTTTAATTTGACATTATGTTTTTATCTTACGATTATCGCGGGCTCATTAATATAATTTTCTTCAAAATGTAATTTTGTTAATAAAAATTTAGAGCATCTACAATTATTCCCATCTACAATTATTAAAAGAATGTATACATGTGTGTGTATTATATAAAAATTATACACATTGATATAAAATCGATAGCGGAATTTATTTTCTCTTTTTCATCTCCTCGATCACGATCGAGAATCGCGGTTTCTACACCGCGGTACCGACTTGCATACGTCGAGAGGAGCACGAGGAGAAAAGGACGGTTAGATCTAACTGTATAACCGAGGCCTACTTTTCGAGCTTCCTATACGACTAGATACGTACACGCACATTATCGATGCACGCACTTGCGCGCACGCGCACATTCATGAACCCTCGATAGTTGCTCAACGTGTTTCTTCTTGACGTTACGATTTGGCGCTCCTTTCCCCGACTCTCGTCCTTGAACCCTTCCCACTCGTCGAGCTTCCTTTGCCCTTTCGAGAAGAATTTTATGGTTTCTTATCTTATGGTTTCTCAGCGCGATGTTCAAGGACGGAGTCAAACATGTAGGCGTCAATCCTTGGAAACAAGTATATATAAAATATATATACATGCGTCTTTACTTCGATCTATTCTATGATGTATAGGAAGGGAGTCGAAGAAGTTGTCCAAAATCGTTGAAATAAATTGAGTTGTTCTTCGGTCGATGAATCTCGATGAAACTTGTCATCGATCTCTCTCCAGCTTCGGCAGCGAACGCAGTTTTCGTAAATCAGGACACGCGCGACGTGCGCGAGGTGAAAGCGTTAGACGCGAGGATTGAATAACGGCTCGTCGACATAGCGGGGATAGCACGCCGGGCCGATTGCACACACGGTGGAATTAATATCGACGTTGATAAAAACGAGAGGAGAGTTTCGGAAGTGCCAGCCCGAAGAGCAGAGGCCGAGAGTTATCGCGAATCGATATCAATGAACTTTAACTTTTGTTCGATTTCGTCAGACTTTGATCGTTTTCAACCATCTGCCGAGAAAAATATTTCCTCTGGCGAGGAAAGTAAATAGCGATCTACAAATATCAAAAACGAGATGTTTTCCTCGCGAATATTAATTTGGAACATATTTAACAATCTTTTAACAAACGCTCAAATTTTTGCAACAAAAATTGTAACGACGAAAGACTATACGTACTACTTGACTGACCTCTCAAGTTCGTATATTTGTGGCATAACTGCAAAAGATAATCCCGTACTATCGCTTTTATGCGGTATACTTATCCGGTTTGTATGTCAGTGATAAATTATGTGTTTACTCAACGTAATGTTTAATTCGTCTGATGTTTTGCCGATTATGTACTGCACGTGGATATTTAAGTTTATCCTTATCAATTAAGCTGGATGGAATCTAACGATGACATGTAAAGAACGATATTAAAAAAGACCGATAGCATTTTTATTAGCATAATCTTTTAGCGCATTATAATCTCAGAAAATAGTAATGAAAAACTTCTAAAGGCTTATGTGAAAAATCCAGAAATATTTTAATAATTAGAAATGTCACGCATTTCAAAGTTTTTGTTACTTTAATTCTTGAGGCGAATAGCATAGTTATCGTAATTGCATTGAAAGATTCGAGAATAATCGGAGCTTCGACAAGCTGGCGACGCTACTCCATCAATCTAAATAATCACGAAGACCGTTATAAGAAAAAAAAAGAGTCAAACGACAAGTGGCGAGACAAATAGTCAATTAACTTGACCAATTCTATGGTGGATCTCTTATTCATATTGTGGATCTTGCCCTTATACGCTGCATTCTTAACGAAACATTTTAAACAATTTTTAGATAAATAAATAAATATATGCGTTATATCATCTTATGTTAATTAATCACGTTCAAAAACGGAGTAGGAGCGTTACCGAAAGTTGCACATTCTTGTTCATTCAATGCGAACGATAAAGAAGTAAGCATCTAATTGCACAAGTTAGCGTCGTTATCACGTCGCACTTGCACTGATAAATCCTTGTAATTGTGTCCTTGTATTGTGAATTTTATTGACGAAACTCTGGATATTTATTAATAGATAATATAAGAATCAATATACGCATCACGTTGTTAGATTACAATTATGCATGTTTAGTCTTGTATACCTTGGACTGACGAAAACAATTTTTTTTCGCACCACAATCACTCTTTATTCTTTAGACTCTCTCTCTCTCTCTCGCGATACACTCTTATTTTTCAAACACGCGAAAAACCGATCGCGCTCGCTCAGCGAATTATTTTCGCACGATCGAAATCCTAGAACGAGCGCGTTGCACCGCTGCTCGATGCGAACTGCGGTTTCGCGCTGACGACCCATAAGAGTCGGCCGCTGCATTCGCCGCGTCGGTGGGGAAGACGTCACACACGGCAATTCACGTGTGTGTACGAATGTGCATGGCACGTATATTTGTGTGCGTATATATGTGCACGCTGCATTCGGATACCACGCCCCGCCGAGATTCGCGCCGTGCATACCAGCTGATTCTCGATTGGCCGGCCACCGGGGGTAGGGGGCCGTTCCAATCGTCCACCCCGTGCACTTCTCTACCTATGCAGCCACCAATTCGTATCACTCGCTGGCAAAGTGGTAGCGGTGCGAATGCAACGCGACCAGGCCCTTTCGCGCAAGGAGTCACGGCTCGCGTCTGGTCGGACGCGATTCGCGAAGCGCGAAATTAACCGAACGAGATTTTTAATCGGTATTTTTATCACGCGCTGTATCAATCGCTTAAACGAGTATTTTATTTTTGCGCTATGTATTCGAATAACTGAGTGGCTTATCTCTCTTGCAATTATATTTTCCACAAACGTTCACGTATCGCAATCACACACAATCATATTTCCTACATTTTATTTCTATAAATTTTTTTATGTTTTTTATCAATTATTTATTATATAAAATATTCTACATTTTTATCAACTATTTATCACAAAATATTCTAAATTTATAAAATTTCTAGTTAAAATTCTGTTAGAAAGAGAAAGAGAGAGAGAGATCGTTCAATAATCATTACGGCGGCCCGTTATAAGACAAGTCAAGATTGTCGTCTGACTCTCAAGCAGATATATAAGAGAAGAGTCAATTTGCAATATTATGACGCAAGAACTCATCGTCACATTTGATTGCCGTTTGTGTAACGCGCGGCATTTACATTGAAAAATAATCGAGTATCGAATTAATTTACATCATCGCGTTAAATTAATGCCATATTAATCCATTACGGCCATCCATTACGTGTTTAATGCCGTATTAATTGCAATGCGTCAACACAGCCTATCTCGCGTGTATCCGAAAGGATATCGCGTTCGAACGAATAACGGTGGAGAGCCTTCAGATGTTTACCGGCATTTGAAACATTATCTCGGACAGTGTCGAAAAAGTGAAAGTCCGACAACCGCGTCCTCTCTATGCACGAGATTCTCGTTTAAAGATTCGATTTGATATATTGATAAATGCAATGCATGCGACATCTCTGGAATATTACGAACGCACGTGTCAATAGAGAGACGCGCTTCTCATTTTTTTATTTGTGCATTCAAGCACCGGCCTTCTACCTACATAAGCGAGAGCAAGGAGTCAAGGCCTTCGAATAGTCAGCCGAATTCTTTGAGTTCGGCTTTTATTTCGATTATCGCGTCACGCTTAAATCTAATTATTTTCTTTGAAATATTCGACCATCGTTCGTCCACGCAATGCGTTTTCGACACATATTTTAAAGGATTATTTCGATGAGAAGTCCATTTGTAATGTCGCAAGGAGATACGGATAGATCCTACGTATAAAGAGAAGGATATATGTTGTAGCATTTAAGGAACTTACCCTCGCAGAAGAGGGTGACGTCGGTGAGACTCTCGCTTTTGAATAAGTTTGAGAACGTCGTTGCTAGGTTGCTGCCGAAACTGTTCCACTTGAGGCAGAATTGCTGCTGATGAGAGTCCATGATGCCACCCTTAGACTCAACTCCGTGACCTTCACCGTCCCTCTCGCAGCCACCTTCCAATGGGTATTTACCTTCTTGATCGCGTTCGTGCCCAATTGCTCGTCCAGCTACGCAGAAAGCAGTCCCAATTATCGACCGATCTCTTTCTCTTTTGCCATAAGCAAAGATAATATGTACGCGATTGTTAAAAGGTGTAAATTAAAGGATATATTGCGGAAGAAACGTAACTGAATAAAAGTCACAAAAGTATGAATAAAAGAGTTTCGAAAATTGATATAAAAATGGGGGAAATAATTCGCATAAATCATCTCGCATCAAAAAATGCACATCTCTGCGAAAGAATTTTTCCAATAAATAGAGTATTATTTGGCATTGTATGCACTATCAAGTTAGTAGTACTATATCGAGATTGGTCCCCGTGAATGAAAGACGAAATATCAGATCACCCTACTGTCAGTCCAGCTTGAAATATTGAATGTTGATAACCTCGAGATACGGAGATACCTCGTAAACGCAACATACCTCTTTCGATTCACTGGCTGCGTGAGTGTGTATTTGTTTATCGTGACGGAGAAACTTATCGGACACGCGCGGCCAATGTTTCGCGCGTCAAGGACCGACTGTCTGATCGAGAAATCGAACGCGGATAATAATTCCAGTCCCAAGTCTCAAGATGTACTCGTAAATCACGAACCGCGAGCACCCGATGCCGGCTGCGCCATGTCAAAATTCCACCGCATTTCCGCGACGCCTGCGATAAAAGCGCCAAACGAGAGAAGAGGAGAGATCTTACCGGTGTCAGGGGCGTGTCAAGGCGAGTGTGCGATTGCGAGCGATATCGCTTCGATTTCATTCAATTTCGACAATTTTTAACAACAACCGATGTTGAAAATACACTCTGGAATACGCACTTGCGTCTCTATTTCGCGACCCGTGAATACCGGCACTATGACAGGCCAAAAAAAGAGAAAAGTTACAAAGTTCGGCACCGCACGCACGTGTCCTCTGCGCGGCGCATGATCCGCGATGTGTATATCCTATCCACACCGCGCGCGTGTATCGCCGAGAGGAATATCCGATCGGAGACTCGACCGAGTTTGGCACGAACGGGTGTCCCGTAAGAGCGAACGAGAAAGCAGAATTTCGAGTATTCCGTCCGAAACGCACACCGGTCGCACGAGCACTGGATAGACGACTGACTGAGACTATACGCACTTGCCGGCCGAAATCGAATCACCACCGGCTTGCATCGCGCATTGGCACATGAACGAATCGCGCGTGACTGTCGTCGTTTGCGGTGCCGGCGAGTCCGGGTCCGGGGGGGCGGGAGGGTCCGTCGCGGGAGCCGAAAAATCGCGCGGGTGCGAGCGAGAGGAAACGAGGAGGTAGCGCGGCATCGCGAGTGGCGGGGGGGGCAGGAAGCTAACCGCTCGAGAGGGAGACAGGGAGAGCAGAGGGACAGGGGCGGGTGAGGATCGAGGGACCGTCGTCATCGTCGCTAGTGTATCGCCGAGAAAGAGCGTGAATATGGGTCATCGGTGGCGATGCAAATGCGGTTACGCGGAACGCGGCGTGTGTGCGCGCGTATGCTTATGTATGCGTGCAGGGGGAAGGAGAATTTCGGCGTTCCCGGCACTCGGTGGTGGCGGTAACTCGGAATCACCGGGAGAAGGGGACCCGAGTGGGTGGCCGGGGAGGGACAGGGGATCGACGATTCGGCGGCTTCTTTTTCTTCGGAGGGGTAGGGATCGGCGGGGCGATTGCTCGAGGCTAGAAGTTTCGGCTCTCGCGCGATCCTCCGCAGCGCTTCCTCCTCCTATGTTTTTTTTGCGCCTCTCCGGAGAACTCTCTGCCTCTCGCGCTCGCTTCAACGTTCTCTCTCGTCCCGTCTCATTTTCGAGTATTATCCCTTCCTCCTCTTGCCCTAACGCTTCTATGGCTACGTTTCACTTGGCGATTGCAATGCTCGCGAGTATCGTCCATCTCTGTTAAACCTTCAACGATGAACAACAAGGATGAAACGATCCCGTGAGCGTTGCTATCGCCAAGTAGCGTAGCCTAAAGTATCGCGTATCCTTTCTCATCCAATATATCCCAGGGCCGTATCACGAGCTTGACGCGTTTTGTAAGAAAGCGCGAATCGCGTAATAGAAGAAGAAAATCCTTGAGCGTGCAACGCGGCAAAATTAATATATTCCCGGTTCGATAAAATCCAGCATGTCCATCTTGCCGCGAAATTATCCTTGGACAGGCAGGCCCAATATATACATCGCGTGCTCGAATTCGGATAAAAAAAAAATCAGCGGCGACGGTGCGATCGATGCCCATCGCTAGGAACCGCCGCGCGGCACGAAAAGCAAAGACGGAGGGGAATTTAGGCGTTGGAGGCGCCTCGAGTTGCGTGGCCCGGAACCGCGTAAAAGGAGAGAGAGAGAGAGAGAGAGAGAGGAGTGACACGGGGGGGAAAGCGGGGCAGGGAAAGAAGAAGGGAGATATACGCATCGCGGCGAAGGGGTGGGGACCGCGGGCATTCGTGGTGGCAAAACGCACCGATCGGTGGAGGGGCCAGGAGGTCCGAGAGGGAGGCTCAAGGTCGCCGCGGGGCCGCACGCGCGTTACAACTACGCGCATACGCGACACACGCGTATTCTGCGCACGCACACGGTACACGTACGACGCTGCACAACACGGGCGTGTGCACAGAAGCGCACGCGCGCGCTGCAGCGTAGATCGCGGACGTGTGTATATATGTTTGCGCGTGTGTGGTGTGTGTGTGTGTGCGCATACATGCGTGTGGGCAATGCGCGCACGTCCGCCAGCGTCGTAATTCGGCGCTCTTATGGCGGCGGTATTATGTCATCGCATTTCTGCGTCGGAAAAACAGAGCCTCCTCTCAATCGGATTTCTCGAAAATATATATGGGGTGGGACATTATCTCGGCGACTCTTCTGTTTTGATTCTACTCCGAGAACCATCTCATTACGGAGCCGCGTTTCTCCCTCACGTGCATGGCATCTGTACCGTGTTTTCGCAGAGAGATGTAAGAAAAATCGACGCAAATATACGAAAATAGACGCTACTTCGATCCTACACGCGGAATGCGGAGCCCGAGCTTCCGCGATCGCGCAAAACTCGATATATATTCCGATATGACAACGGCTTATGCGGTCGAGTAATAACGAGCGAATCTCGTCTTCCGCGATTCCGCGGAAGGAAAAATTGATCGACTCAACGAAATGAAAAAAATAAGGAAAGAAAGAGCGATGTGCGGTCTTTGAATAACATCGTGATATGGAGATGGCTGAATATGAGCGACGGTATTACGCCTTGTACGAGGGCGAGCAACGGCGAGTATATGGAAAAGGATGGCTGTCGAGATGTCGAGTTAACGTGAGGGGTAGGCGGTAGGAGACAGGGAGGGAAACCACGTATATGAAAAGCGCGTATCGTGGCTCGACGAGAAAAATAAGAGCGGCGCCTGACACGGCGATGTCATTTTTCGCGAGGCGGCTTTTAGCGCGGTTGTCGTCTTTGTTGCCTTCATGCTAAAAGAGAATGCCGTTGTCGAAGGAAACCGTATTAATGCGTTTCGACAAATAACGGACTTGGATTCGATTCGACAGGCCGCTTACAAGCAACGCTCTTGATACGCTCGATGCTCTTTAAGAACGCGCTAGCGCTTCTATAGGAAGAATATCGCCGTTATTATAAACACATTCATGTACGTAAGGACAAATATCAGTGATAATATAATCGTAAAGATTAGACAAGGGCTTCTAGTAGGCTTTCTTATTGCTACGGGATATGATTGCGCTTGGAACGTTAAATTGCAACGATATTACTGCACGTGCATTTTTATTAAGCTCGCTTATCTATCTAGTCAAATGAAATTGATAATAAACATGGCTTACACATCGAGGAATGTAAATAAGAGGAAGACATTATCTCGCAAACAATTTAAAATTAGTTCGAAAGCTTTTGCTTTTGAAAATACGAATTTTGCAAAAAAACTGCTTTTTAAGAAAATAATCGATTTGTTTCCACTAGGGTCAACATAATATCCTGCCTCCGAGCAAAGAGACAAATCAGGAAAAGGGGAGATATCTACATGAATCCCGACAATAATTATCCGGAGGGTGATTCCAAAGAGTTAGTTGTTCTGATGAAAATGCCAAGGTGAGAGGCATAAATATGTTTGACAGCGATAACAAAACATTCACGATCCAGGCAAGAGAGGGGGAAAAGGAGAAGAGAGATATGTATATTTTCTGTTCCAAGAGCAAAAGATAGCTCGCGCGGATTATCAAGACGATCCGCTCTCATTTTATTTCATTACGTATTTCTAAAATAAAGAAAGGATTGTTTTTTGGAGATTGCGTGAATCAAATTATTACACTTGTTATTTTAGAAAAAACCTACAAGGGTCGTATACTTTTTCCATTATATGTATATTATCCATTTCTAAATATTTGAATTTCTAACATGATTGAGGAAATTAGAAATGCATTTGCATGAAAGATTACGCGTTTTCGAAATCTGTGTGCGTGTGTGTAATGTATATAGATAATAATGTCACATTGCTAATCCGAAGTGATGCGTGGAGGAAGTTAATTTAGAGGTCAATGTCTCCGAGAGACTAGTTTCAGATAACAGGTTGCCGGTTCGTAATGAAATACGTTTTAAAATGAAAGAGCCGGCTCCGAAAGAGAAAAAGCTTTCATCGACGAAAGTAAAGCGACGCAATGTTTTTCTCGCGAATCGTCGCCATCGTGAATTAATCAAGCGCGATGATGTAAGCGCATTTTTGCCGGTGACAAATAATCGAGGATATGACGTTAGTGTTGACAAAATTTCATGGACAGTTTCTGCATGCAGTTTTGCAACTTTTTATCTCCCGAAACCTTATCTCTCACGCCATAAAACATCAACAAAATTCGCGTTTGCGCTAAAAGTTGTACACATAAGATATTTGTATATTCCGATAGTTTATCGGCGAGTAATCAAACGAAAACGCAGTTTCGATGTAAACAAAAAAAAAAAGAGAAAAAGCCTTCACCGTGATTAGATTCTCATAAATCCCCGATGCAACGTATGTCCAAGGATGTTTCCTTTGCGATGATCATGCTCGCGGTATCGTCCTCCGAGAAGAAAAATCGCACATGAAAACGTACCGAATCACCGTGTCTCACTCGCGATGCGATTGACAGAGTGAACAGAGGAGTGCAACAACCGCGGTTACCCTCCGGTTACAATCAACTCTGCGACAATCAACGTAGAGTCCACGCCGCGGATGTGCAATCAATGTCAATCATCTCGGGGGAATATTGTCCTTCGTCACTTGGAGCGATAGAGCGAGAAGCGCGAGAGTGTGAATGACGCCGAAAAACGCCCAGCGCGAAGCACGATCTGAATTGGACTGTTCTACGGGTTATAGCCGGCTCGTTCGACTTCCCCTCTCTCGCTCTTTCTTTCGCGGGTTCCTGCCTCCTCCTCTGCCGCGCCGGCGGCCCTATGTTTTGGGCCGACACTTAATAGTATGCCCCTACTAGCGGACTTGGTCGTCACAAACGAGCGACCGCGATGTCCGCCTCCGATGCACATCGCTCCTCGATCCGGAGGTAGAAACGAGCTTCCGGAATGCGACCCCGTTCGCTTCTCTGGATCCTCGCTTTCCGATTTCATCATTACGCTCGTAATAAATACATATATCGAAAGTTGGAGCGGAATTACAACAAATTCAAAGAATTTACATTCCGAGATCCTTCCACAAAGAATCGCGTTCTATCGTACGTGTATTTTAATATCAAGATAGCTTTATTCGATAATATTCGAGCATTGAATGGAGTAAACGATCTCGAAAATTGTCGCGGAAGTTGCGTTGGCTTTTTCGTGTCCGGAGCAACGAAGGAGTAGTTTTTCTGACCGCTGTGAAGCGAACGCGCGACGCGATAAATTTTCCGAATGGCGGTCGTTAGCGGGTGGTTCCGCCCCGCGGGAGCGTTGCGTTTTTTCTCCAAGCCGCAAAGAGCGACATCGGGGAGGAGGGAAATTAGGTGGAAGAGAGATATAACGTACGATCCCTTTTATGACGGCGCGAAATAAGCGGCGACTTCCGTGTCAAAGTACCGCTACAAGCGCATGATGCACGTACGACAACGTGCCGCTGCTGCACGTGCATCTATTCCGATAATCGAAACAAAGGAAGCGTAAAATCACGGTATATGCACGTAATAATGGCCGACGCGCAAGCCGCGAGGATTAGCGTTAATGCCGGAATCCCGATGCCGAATCGAAATTGTTTGCGACATATTAATATAACATCAATATATAATAAAATTAGATTGATAAATTTCTAAAATTTTATATCGCTTAATTGGAAGGGTAAATTTCGATACAGCTTGCACGTAAAGTAGGAACTACATACATTTTCAGATTACACACGAGAGATATAAATGTAGACAGAATTATATAATTTATAATATAGTAATCATTGTGTTTTTACATCAAATATAAAGCGGTTGTTATGCAAGTCACATATGCCAAATTTCATACAAATTTATATTACTGACAAAGTAATAGGTGTTCCATCAACTTTACACGCGCGATGTAAAATATTGGAAATAAAAATATATTTAGGCTCTACTCGAATAAAATTTCTTAAACCCTAAGAATCACAAAAGAAATAAACTAAATAGGAAATTAACAGAGCGAGAAAAATATATTCCAAATCCAAAACATTGCGGTTTTCTTTTTCACTGACGCGTTAAAACGGGACTATCTCAATGTCCCGTTTCACCAGCCATAAGACGGTGAAAAATTCACTATTTCACATCACGTAATCGCTTTCGCGGGCAAACCTTACGTTCCTCCCCCTCCTCCTCCCTTGCAGCGCAACCGCGAGCTTCAAGTTCAAAACCATCCCTTGCATCTCTCTCTCTCTCTCTCTCTCTCTCTCTCTCTCTTTCTCGCTCTTCCCGCGTATCCTTCGATACCCAAGAATCTCCGCGATCAAAACAAACAAGAGAATTAGGCATCGCGATGACTATATCGATAGAGCGACAGATGACGGGCACAACACAGCAACGACAACAACAACAACAATATCAACGTCGACTCATGTCGGTCGTACCTGGCGGATGAAGCCACCATGGATTGACCAGGGATGGTCGTTGGTTGCTGGGGCCCTCGCCAACAGGGGCGTACATCCTCCTCCGACTACGTCACGCCCGTCACTGCCGCCCCGGTGCGCGGCTGCACCCCCGACTGCCTTCGCAAGCCCGTGACCGGCCGCCACCCCTTCGACCGCGGGATTCCAGTCTCCCTTCCTCGACGCGCGTACGCAAGAGGGTTGCAAGGTTACCACCAGCGAACTCTCTCTTCCTCCGCACCCTCCTCGCGCTATCGCATCGCCCTTCCTGCCGTCCTCCGCAGTCGACCTCCCTCGCGGCCAAACCAACCCCCTCCGTCAACGACGATTCCGTTACCCCTCCAGGAGCCGAGAACTCACCGAGTACCATCGCCGCCCCCGCGCGAGTCTCCCTTTCCTACGTAACCACGGCCATCACTTTCGCTGGAAAGTCCTCGGGGGCCGTTAGAGTGTCAGGGCTGACGCTGCAAGGGGCGGTGCGCAGCTACAGTGAAATCTCCCTTCCTCTTAGTCCGCTATTTCTTCTTCTCTTTTTTTTACTTTCTCTTTCGTTCGCGGGAGTAGAGAGATTCTTTCGCGCAAATCGATAAGATAATTTAACTACTCACTACGGATATACATATAACGAAGAACGGAAGCACCGGACGCAGCGGCGCCGTCGGAGGAATCGACAAAATAAGCTCGTTGCTACGTCTAGAACGAGATAGAAATCGCGAAAAAACGATAGAATGCTGAATTCGCGAACAATTCGTTCATCATCGACGAGGCAGCGCAAATAAACAGAATCGTGTTTGCGGGGAAATTTAAAAAATTGATTTAAGCACATGAAAAATTAAGAAATTAGCGATTCGGTTAGTATGTTAATTATCTTATAAAATATCGTTATTATTTTAATCGATGTAAATATTCGTCGATTTAAAGCATAATTTCAATTGAAAATAAATATAAATTTCATTTAAGAAGCGCGAAAATCTAAATTACGGCGTTTCCCTCATTAATTACTAAACCGCATCGCGGTTTTAATACGATAATTTAGAATTATTCTCTTAGGTTTAGGTTGAATTAAATATTTATACGACAGTGGTTACCGCTAACCGTCCTCCTTAACAACGGAGAGCTGTACACCTGCATTCGAAATTAACGTATATGGGAACATGAGCAGAGCTTTACGAAATCTTTCTGATATCCTTGAGGGAAGAGCGTATCAGCAGCCACGCTCTAATCATTAAGATTAGAGGTCGATGTATATGCGGCACTTGTCCCCTGCATAAAATTTGTTAGTCAGATTAGGCAGGTGACTCTGAATGCGTACTCTCCTTCTCTCTCTCGAACGCGAAGATGCCGCCAATTTCGTGGATCGATATAAGACTCGCTGCTACATGCAGCGCGCCGACCTTCGTCGATGATATGAAAGCCAAAGCCACGTATTAAATAATATTTTACCACGTATAATTAACGTATAATTTACTCAAGCGATAAAATTATAATTTAACTATGTAGTTTAATTGTATATATTTTGCATTATTATGCATATTATGTTTATACATGTTGTGCGTTTAATTAAACATGTTATGCATAATTAAAATGCTAAGAACGATAAAAACAAAAATGCAATTCTTGTAGGAAACATTGTCTAGTTTCAATTTGATCAAAAGAAAAATATACGTGACACTTGCGCGACGATAGATTTATCGGAATAAATTTTAAAAAAAGTGTCGCATAAAAAGCCAGCTGGTGCTGGGTAAATATTTCCTCCGGAGTTATATTCGAAAAAATCTCGATCACCGATAAAATTCCTACCGAAATAGAAACTTTCGAAACGGCATTTATGCTCCGCGGTCCCATAAATAATCGACACGTTCCTGGGAGCAACCTGGGATGGAAGGGAGAACAACCTTGCAAGCTTCGTCGTGCGTGCGTAGCTTCGGTAATGGTGGTGGGGTTTGAATTTTTGGAGGTAGAATGGCCGAGAGAGCACGAAGAGGGTTGATGCGAACGATAAAGAGAGCGAGAGAGAGGGTGGAAAACATCCCTGCGCAAGAGGGGAAGCGCGGAATGGCGGCAGCAGGAAGCGAGAGGAGGAGAAGGAGGAGGATGATGAGCGGGAGGAAAAGGAGGAAAGGGCGACCGAGGGGAAAAGCCGAGCAACCTGCACCCGGCAACAGCCCCCGACCTCGGAAGAACTAATCATTAACCTCCTTTCACCCTCCCCGAATGCTGCCGTTCCGTTGCTCGACCACCTTCGCTTCACTTTCACCTGCGCCTCTCACTCTCACCAACCACCCCTTCGATCCGCCCTCTTCACTCTCACTCGTCCTTTCTACCTTTCCCTTTCTTCCCGATTTCTCCCTCCCTCCGCTCTTCTCTCTGCTTCTCCTCGCTCCTCCCTTCTACCTTCTCCTCTCCTCTCCTCCACCCACGTTGCGTCGTGGTGTGTTTACGATTACGATTACTCGCACTCTCGCTTTCGCCGCTTTCCCTTCGCGGTCTCGCCTTCGATTTCCGCCCCCGTCCTATCGACCTGCAAACCTTGTCGCTACTTTCGGTCTACCTAACGCACGCGGGATGCGACGCCCAGCGTCACGACGCTTAAAGTCGAGGATCTCCTTTTGGCCAACGATAATTATGCACGATCGTGGGAAGAAGAGTTCAGCCGTTATTTGCGGCGCTATTATTTCTTCGAAGGGTATCGCGCTCGCGCTAGACGTTACGTAATATCGAATAGATATCCGCGACAGCCACCCTTTTTTTTTATCGTAGAGCAGGGCTTAATCAGAACCGTAGATGTGGCAAGAAGTAGAAATTTCAAGAATCGATTTTACTCAAAACGCTATGAATTATTCACTCTTTCGAAAATTTTGATATTAAAAATATACAATTATCATGACCAATATATATTTTATAACGTATAATAAACGAAAGCGCGAGTCATGAAATTTTATTTTATTTTTTCAAAAAAACTGCGCGTATTATTATCGTCCTTTTTGGTAAACGTGGAAAAATATACATCGTACTCCTAATTTAACCCTTTCTAATCGCATAAAACTCGAAGCAAGAAAAGTGCGCTTTCTTAGCGACAATCATCGATGTAAATAATTCAGCAGTCGAAAGGGGCGACTGATATTCACGCAGCTATCACTCCAGGTAATCGATGTCGCGGCAAGTTTGACGTCGAAAGTACGAGCCGGGCGTACGTACCAAATTATACATATTCTAGGA
Source organism: Camponotus vicinus (assembly GCF_025532165.1). NCBI lineage: Eukaryota > Metazoa > Arthropoda > Insecta > Hymenoptera > Formicidae > Camponotus > Camponotus vicinus. The sequence goes on along the minus strand of NW_028141976.1, from coordinate 3,459,968 downwards.
CTACGTGGCAATTGGCTCTATCGGACATTGTATCTTGATTTATGCGCCAAGTTCCTAGACGATAGGATCGCGCGGCAAGGGTGGGCAATATGGCGCACGGTAGACGAAAACGGCGCGAACGTGTGTGTATAAAGTTTAAGGAACGATCATCAGGACGTACGTTTCTCGAAACATAACGAAAAAAATACGTAAGTCATAAATTAACTCATACGAGTAGATTTAACTGCTGATAAACCCCTGACCTTTCGCGAATATAACGCAATGATATCGATTCATTGAGGAAAAAAGAGGTGTAATATTTTTTTACTTCTTTTCTATTAATTGAGAGAAAAGTATCTAATCTTGCACAAAACGTATAAAGAATTTCAAGATGCTTCACCCCCATGTCACTTCGAGTCGATACGCGGCATAAAAATGCACCGTGCTTATTTTTCCCGATTATATCGATCAATTTGATTTTTTCTCGGTACCCTTGGATTCTACAAAGATTGATGGCGTTCAAATATGGATCGCCTACGCGATCCTCATAAATCGTGTGCGGCTCGCCAAGTACACGGCGACGCGCCCGCGTGCGAAGGTCGGAGTTAGTAGCAGAAGGGTGGCAGCCCAAAACGCGTAAAGAGGGGGATTGCGGGGGGGACGAGGAGGGGCAAGATGCAACGCACATCTATTGATTCTCCTCCGGCGTGAAGGCCCGCGTGGTGCGGCGGGGTCCCGTTCTCTCCGTCTCTCTCTTTCTCGTTGCGGCACACGCAATTTCGCGTGCGCGCACGCACATACGCGCGACAGAGAACGAGTGCGCTCTCGATAGATGCAGGGCACAAAGCAGCACAGAGAGACTCTCGTCCTGCGCCGTCGGAGGTAGATAAAGATGGAAAGAAAGTAAGAGAGACGGAGAGAGAGAAGGCGAAAAAGGGAACTGGATCCTGCGAGAAGAGACAGCGGCTCCCTTCTTCTATGCGTGCGTGCGTGCGCGCGCGCGCGCGCGCGTTCACGCCGCACTCTCGGGCGCGTTTTCTCGCTCGCTGACGCATAAGAATTAGAATGCCGGGGCTTGACGGCATTTGCATCGCAACTCGCGTCCGCTCGCAGCCTTTGCACTTGCAACTTTCTTGGAGATGCTTACCGCCGGGGTGAGTAACGATCGTCTTTCCGAACAACGGGTACAGTCCCGGCCAGAACAAGGTTGCAAGGGGCAAACCGAAAAGGGCGACGAAAGAGATCTCCCAAGGAGAACACATCGAGGACGCAATTGATCGATGGGGGAAAAATACTACATTGTGAATGTGACACGCGTCGGCACTTTTGTCGCATCTCCTCTATGCGATAATATATAATTAATTACGATATAAATGATTTCGCTCGTTTGCACTCTTAATTTTCTCGTGATACTTGGAGATAAATATGTATGTAAATATCTTTTACGCGAGACGAGAGTTGCCCTCCATGAACTGATAAGCCAATATATCGATGTACGATGTAAACACATTTTAATTCTCTTTATCGTCGACGTTCTTCCTCGTTCTACCATGTAGAAACTTTACCGTGTAGATCCTAATTATAACGTGTCAAAGCTGATCAAGGTCTAGATTGATCGAAGCCTGACTAATTGTTTCGCGTGCGATGTTCAACGAACAACAATGTCGTTGCTATTTAATATTTACATAATTTGTTACACGTTACTTACATAATATAATTTATGTAAATGGAAAAGGGAGATCAGCAACCGCGAGGAATCCAACTACCGAGAGATGCGGTGGTTGCTCTTGGAACCGTTACCGGGATGCAAAGTACGTATCGAGTTTACGGAAATTGTCGGAATGACCCCGACGTGCAGATACACAAACACATGCCGGTGTGTGCTCGTGCCGATATCTGTGTTACCAAACAAGGGACGAGCATGCGAAAGTATAATGATACAAATCGCGAAACACTTATTGGACGCTTATCATCGACCGGGATATTATGTACCGTATTTGAAATGTACATGCGATGTACAATCGATTCGAGTGATTTTGACTCTAGAATGTTCAAGCTGAACGTACAAACTTTTGAAATATTTTTGGCGAAAAAAAACAAGCGATTTTATCTTAAAAACAATATATGTTTTGTATTTAATAATGATGCAATATTAAATTATCGATGAAACAAATGCAACTATCACAAGAATAAACTATCACGAAAGAAAGAGAGAGGTACAATGTCCCGTCATCGAATGTAATTGCCGCTTTCGCGATTATTGTTGTCATTGACGCAGCGACTACGGCTGTGTATCAGCTCTCGGAACACGCACGAAATTCCATGAAAAAGAATGCGATATCAACACCGTGAAAGAGTCGAAGCGAGGTTTTCGGTTTTGTGAAAAAAAGGCATTCACCGTGGGACGAAATGAAAAGTTTATTTCAACACCGCGAAAACTTGCAAAAACTGGAGCACAGCCGTTTTCGCGCGCGCGCTGGATGCCGCGTTAAATTGAATTAGGAACGAGAGATCTTGTATGTGCAAGCGCAAAACTTATTACGTCGAGAAATATTTATGCCTGAGAAATACGTGTAAAACCCTCCCCTTTCACGTTACGTAATAAAACGTCCCGAACAAGATATTCGAGAAATAAATGTCATGTTACATCTCGATATAAACTTTGATGCAATTACATAATTTACATTCCTCGATAAATAGCTCTAAAATTCTATATTTTGCAAGTCTGTGCCTGTCGAATAACTATTCTGTACCTGTCAAAGCTCGTAGATGCACGATAACGCGCCTCGACAATTGTTCGAATACTTGAAAATATGTGAAAGAAACGGTTTTTCTCATGGTGCTTTCTCCGCGCTTTGACAGAAAAAAGGCGAAAAAATTCCGATAAACAATGCAGGAGGAAGGAGCTCGGTTAACGATGTATCAATGTGTACTCACCGGCAATCGGGGTGCACTCGCTCGCGTTCCTGTTGCTCGTCCTCGCGATGACGATCCTCGCGCTTCTCAACCCTTTCGACGGAGCGAAATCGGCGCAGCTCGCTGACGGTGCGCAGAGACCGGGCAATACATCGTCGGCGATGCGTTCCAAGTGTCAGTTCCGGGTGAAGAGAGAGACGACAGGAGAGAAGAGAGACGGAGAGTGGGAGAGTCAGCTGGTCGGCGAGGGGGTTAAGGCGCGCGCGTATGTAATGTGTTTAACTCGCGGCGAGAAAGAGGCGAGAGGGAGACAGATGGAGAGACGCCGGCGCATCAGCCGGTAAAACACGCGGTTAAACACGGCCGAATACTAATATACGAGTACTAATCACGCCACGCGGATATCTCTCTTGTCCGTACGCTGCCAGCAGCGACGAAAGGGCGATTGAGGAGAACCGGCAGCGATCGCCCGGCGATTGCGAGATGACGATTGTTGGGGGTCGCCCGTGATCCCTCGTAGAAAATTTCGGCCTCGCCGACCGCTGGCGCCTCCTCGCGGAAGCGACGCCATCTCCGCAATCTCTGCCAGTGAACCCGCGAGTTTGCCTCGCGATTGTCGGTAACTGCGATGTGCGAGGAGAAGAGGGGAAGGCAGGAGGTGCGCGTTGCGTAGGATTCGTGCAGAGCTTCCAAGACAGGGATGAATCTAGTAAATCCCGTGCCTGCGACTTCTCACGACGTTTATCATTTAATCTTCCAAAAGATTGTGCCCCTATGTCGTAAATATTTTATATTCTGAGCTCTGTAAGAGATATATAAATAAAGTTAGTTTGAATTGATGTAACAAAAGAGTAGAGACACTTTAACAATTTCCGTTTACTCGAATATTTCAAGATACATTAAAGGATATTCATGCGTAGGTGAAAACAAATGCGTTGCATAAGTATTTATACTTAACGTTTATTCTAAATCCGATACAGCGGCCTCGCTGCTATAAGGACGATGTAAGGTTCGAACAACATATCGAGAAATTTACAAAACGCGTTTTTCCAACTTTTCCAGCATGATAACAAGTCTTGCGCGTCCCATCATAAATAATTTTATTATTTGACTACATGCAATTGTATTATATATATAATTAACCGACAACGAGCATACTGCCCTCCATGAAGTCATACGGTGGTATTTCGAGGTTTTGCGGGGCTGGTCCTTTTCTAATTCTACCACTGGCGTCGTAGTGAGAACCGTGACACGGACAGTAATAACCACCGAAATCTCCCGCGTTTGCGATAGGTACGCATCCCAAGTGCGTGCAAACGCCTATAACGACGAGCCACTTAGGATCCTTTACGCGAGCACTATCCTCCTCTGGATCGCGGAGACTCGCGACGTCCACCTTAGATTCGATCGCGATTTCTGAGTCAGTTCTGTAAATTTTTGCGCATCGAGAGGTAAAATAAACGCGTTGCTTGTATATAGAATCGCTAACTAATGCTTTTTATTATATAGCAAATTTGTCTGGATGCACTAGAGCGTGCACTGATGCGCATTAAAGGCTATGGTGTACAAATTTACAATAACATAATTAAAATAGTAAGATGATTATTTCTACAAGTTATTCTCATTATTCATCTTGAATAACATTAATAACAACTCGTAGCATTAATTATCATATTTTATTTACATATGTTATTGTAAATCTATATATAATAGCCTTTAATATGCATTAATGCATCCAATTTTCGCAAACTCGTTATAAATATAATAAAAGATATCCATAATACGATACATACCTATGTCGCACAAACAGAGGCTTTCCACGCCATTTGAAGACAACGCTCTTACCCTCGGGGATAGAACCGAGCTTTACCTCAATTTTTGATAGAGCGAGTACATCAGCCGAAGCGCTCAATAACCCAACAAGGTCGTGTACTATTACCTTTGCTCCATAGACACCTACCACGGAAGCTCCTGGATACATCAAAATTGGAAATGAATTATGATTTATATTATTGCTTGAGATTTAAATAAATTGTATCGGACACTGCTTATATACTTGCCAGCTGCTACAACATAAGAGATGGACTTTCGGGATGATGCAGTGTCCCTTGATTTCGCGCTTGGATCTTTCACTTCCTCTTTACGATAGTCCGTAAAATCTGGCCAGTGAATGTCGGTATGTGCTAAACGTCGCTGATGTATTTGCGTACTAGCTATAATGACATAAATCATATCATTATTGTTACGCTTCAAGACTAGAAACTTTATCTTTTATACATCTTAGATACAGTGGTAAAGTACAAGTATCAAAGTTATTACGATTAACTGCATCGTTAACAGATAATTTTGGAACAACACTATATACGTAAACTCAACAGAATTGCAACAATCTGCAAAGTACGCGTATTGATTATATAACCGCGAATCGTTCCAATTTCTCGGGAAACAACGCGGGTTCTCGTAAAATACTCGTAGAATAGTTTGTTAATGCAAACGTACTTGTGACCCCCGAACTTATGCACGTAGGCCCGGTGAGGAGATCCTGATAGAGACTCTGTCCGAGGATCCGTTTGACGGTCGGTGGAACGGTAACCTTCGGCTTGTGAATTTTACTGGTCGCCGCGACGGGTACCCCTCCGTTCGAGACGACCGTTGCCGTTGCCCGCAAAAACGGCGATACGGTCGTCGATTTTGCAATCACATTCATTTTTACGGGAATCACACGTAACAATGAACGAAACGACAAATCTCGCGGCCACGAAACGTTGCTACACTACTACGCACTGAATTCTTCAAACAGCAACGCCATTGCGGCCACTTCTGGAAGCTCGATTAACTACTCCCGACCTGTCGGTAAGGTAGTCGCGCTAATATATCGGTTGTCCAAGGATGAATGCGGTGGCGCTTCTGTGCGGGAGATTTAACGTGTAACTACCTTGTTTCTTCGATTTTTCAATTATATTTATTTCCGAGGGAGATATTGTATCCATTTTCCAAAATTTACTGCGTCTTCTTTTATATTTCAATTGAGAAAAAGTCATCTTTATGGCCGTCTGTCGAGATTTCTCTCCGCGCATATGTATCAGCGTAAACGATGAGACGATCCTGGCTCTGACCGAATGGCCGCACCGTCATGGAGGTGACCGACTCGATCGCCGGCGAGTGACGTCCGGTGTCAAAATGTGAGTGACACTCGCGCGGTTTCGAAGCAGTCGCGACGAGTATCATACTCCTGCTTCCATCTCCCCGAGGGTCGAGAAGAGGAGGCATCCGGCGATAATCCGCGCGAAAGCTCGGGATCAATGGCGGTCGCGGCGAGTTCCTTCGACGCCTGGCTCAGCAAGAAGCTGCAGGCCCTCAATACGGACGAGGGTGTCTTCGGTACGTACATCAAGGGCATCCTCGAGAGCGACGAGCCCGAGGACGAGAAGACCGAGGCGCTCGAGAGCATACTCGCGGGCATAACGGTGAGTGGATATTACGCCGATGATTTGCAGGTTAGAATGCGCGCGGTCGCATCGTCCAGCCGGTCGAAAATAGACGCGAGGTCATTCCGAAAGTACGCGTTTTTGGCTCGCACCCGCACCTCTCCAGCAATCTTGATTCGCGCGCGCGTATTTTACGATTCATCCAGTTCGCGGGATGTCCTTTATTAGAAAAATGGACGCTCATTGGAGAGAGCAAGAGATAGCGATAAAAATAAAAATTGCAGAGATTGATGCAATACATGGATCTTTAAGAAAATGTTGCGATTTATTTTTTCTAACTTTCAAACTTGTGGCTCTTTTCTTTCTCAGATACTTTAAGAATATATTGCTGCTTTTAGATGTTTATGTAAGATTGCGCAATGCCTCTTGCAATATAGAGGTTTTGTTTTTACAGGAGGATAGTATCAGCAAACATGTAGCGGAAATCTTGAGTGCGTGGGCAGAGTGCTTGCCAGCTAAAGATATGGCCACGGCACTTGCACCAACGGAGGATGTCGATGTCAGATTGGCCAAGATGTTGGAATCGCAGAGTCTGCCTACGACAACTCAAAAGAGTTACACAGAGGAAGAAAAACGAATACGGGAAGCTATATTAGCGCAATACAGTCAAATGTCTGATGAAGATAATAGCGAAGGCGATGGAGAAGAGGATGGAGCAAGTGGCGGAGACTGTGGAATTGAAAAGAATTTAAATGCAGCCACTATTGTACAGCAAGAGAGAGAAAAAAGAGAAAAGGCCAAGCTTGAAAGTCAGAAAAAGAAAGAGAAAGATAAAGAAGACAGGTAAAATGATAATTACAGCGTTGACTCTTGTAAATATGTGCATGTGTCTATTAAAGATATATCGTTAAAATTTTAAATATTTTTTTCATATTTTTCAGAGAAAAGCAAAAGCAATTGAAAGAAGAGAAAAAAGAGAAAAGGAAAACCCAAAAAGGAGAAAGACGAAGGTAGCATCGAAACAAAAATAATGCAAAATTTACCTCAAAATTATCGAATACATATATGGCGCTGTATTCGTATACCTCTATCCTTATTGTCGTGCATGCAACGATCTCCGACAGTTATTTAAACCAGTCAATCATCTTATATTTTCGTTAGAACGATATGTGTGTAGTATCTGTGTTGGTAGAAGAGGAATTGTAGACTCAATACGAACACAAAAGAATATCTTTTACGATATAATGTTGGATCATCCTGTGCCTTCTGTCTAACACATCGTCCCCTTCTTTGAAAGGTTAGTTACTTATACTCACCCTTTTTTTACTCTTTAAATAATTTTATAATTTGTATTCAGAACTCTATGCTATATATAATATTGTTGCTATTAAAATTTAATAATCACCATTAAATTAAAAGCAACACAACTCATGTTTACTCGACAACAGATCTGAATACAAATGTAATTTTCATCTCTTGATACGCTTAGCGCATTGCGTTCTATCTTATACGAATTATGTATTTAATACGAATATGTTAAATAAACTATTTAAATCGCTGATGGCACTTAATATTGAATACTCTATAGAATATGCATCTAGTATTTTCGATTCTACGTACATTCAAAATTCTCTGCAATAGGGAATGTGAAAGTCCTCTATAAGGAATATAATCGCGGGAATATTCGCAAGACGTGCATCTCGTTGCGTTTGTGTATATATTTTTTTATTAGTATATATTTACACACAAGATGATATACCGAGTCGAAACTGAGTCATCTTGGTATTTGAATTAATAATGAAAGACAAACGCAGTAAGATAAAAACAAACAAACAAATGATACAAAAGATGATGATGCTTCAGTATCGTATCATTACATACATATTATACTAATGTCAATTATAATAATCATTTATTATTTAGCAATTCTCTCTCGTTTGCTATAGTTAAGTGTGGGCAAAAATTGACGAACTCGCACTTATACGTTTATAACAAGACATTCGCAGTTGAACGCCAAATTACAAATCACTATGAACCCTTCGCTCCCATTTATCAGAGTAGTTTCTCTTCTCTCCCTTCCTCCCCTCTTCCCTTAGATAATTCTATTTTCGCGTACCGAGATCTCTTCCGCCTCTACGGGCAGAAACGCAGAGTAATTTTCGTCGCGCGCCGGCATCTAATAATCTAAACAATCCTTCGTCACACGATATCAATTTTGAAATCGTCTCACGCATCGACGAGAGCTTCACAAACGAGAAACGTTCTCGTTCGTACAATTTAGCTCGCGCATCTATCATCTAATAAAAACTTACTAGCGTGTAAATCTAACGTAAACTCGTAACTCTATGATTGTCCTACTGGAGGATGATCTACGAGGCCGTCGCGACAATGACTCTCCGCGATGAACATCATTCGGGATCTTCTTATCGGACGCATTATCCGTCACGGGAAGGGGAAAAGAGTTTACGCACGCACGCATTATACTATTTTAATTCGATAGCGTCTAATCGCGTCGTTAAAACTCGTTAATTAGTTACACACTGACCTAACGGATACACGCCGCGTGGAGCATCCCTTTACTCAACTCTGAGAGAATGCTTTATCTCTCTCTTCTCTTTCACATAACTTTCTTTTTCCTTTCATCATATTTTAGCGAGATGTGTGTACGTTCGGAGCACGTTCGTTATATCCTGGACTAGAAAAAGCGACTGTCTCTTTTTTCCGTCCGCGTCATGTGGAAAAAATCATCCTGAAATATGACAATACGATTATTCCTTTGCAAATGACGGATTGACCAGATGCAAAGTCGAGCAACTTTCAGTCAACGAACACGAATTTTCGCGGATTACCTCCGATTCGCTGTCTCTCGGATGGTATCGACACATGTTTTGCCTTTTTCGTCCTTCTCCCCCTTTTTCCTTTTTTTTTTTTAATATAATATTTTTTGTTCTAATCCCGATTTCGCTAAGATCGCTTAACTTCAATTACAGCTTATATTGACTCTTTGTCTCTTCCAGGAGATAAAGATTTGGTTATGTCCAAGTTAATCGATACTGGACAAAAATAAGAACATTAGCGTGTTTTTCGTTCTACTTTAAACATATTTCTTTTATGTTTCTTTAGGCGCGACACATGCGTATCAAGTGTATAGGTCGGTATGTGTAATGATACATCTTACGCAGATTACACAACGTTTCTTTTATACACATACGTATATAATTTGATCCCGCTGTATACAACAGTGAACACAACTAAAAACTTAAAACTGTACAATTGAACAATATTTTGGGGGGAGAGTCCGTAGATGACAAATTCGCGTGTTTTCTTCGAACGCGTCTTTTATCATATTTTATCATTTATGTATTTTAGACCTAACTTGTTTCGCTTTTGCATGATTTTTTTTCACGTGCACAATGGTATATATTTATATAATAGATATATGCATAATTGCGTGTCACACACACATTCTCTCTCTCTATCTCTATCTCTCTCTCTCTCTCCCTCTCCCTCTCCGACATTCGTTTCTGCTGAATTCCGGAGACGAATCTCCAATGTAGACACGCACGCACGCACGCATCGTCGTCACAGTTTTATTTTATACCCAATTTGATACACATCTCGAACTCTATAGAAATCGCCGCCTCATAGACGCTCGTCAATTCTTTTTTTCTTTCTCTTTTTCTTTTTACCTGGAGTAATCGAACAAAGTGCTCGCCCGAGATTTCGTGATGGTCGACGCGATTACTCGAGAGCGATTACTACAAACCCGCACAAATCGTGTGTATAATACGTAATATTATATATAATATATATGTATATATGCGCTACTACTTCGTCAGTCGTTCGTTCGGGCAGATTCGCCATACGAATTATATTTATATACGTAATTCTTAATGTAATCTCCGCTCGTCTTTATTGGCCATTCGCCGATGATGTCGCGCGATACCACTATGATTGGTACGATATTAGTTGTCCTAAAGTTCTCGGGCTAAATGGACTTTGCGTGACAAGTCCGACTTATTCGTTTCGATTTATTAGCGTGAGACGTTCGAAAACTTACCGCGAATGAAACGCTTCGTAAAAGGAACTGAACGAGTTCGCTCTAAATTGAAATAAAAATGAAGCGATATCGATTTGCGGAACGAATTATTAGGAACAATTTCGCTTGTTTCGTTTATTAGCAATATAAAATAATGATTCGTTTCAGTCTCTTGCGCGTGATTTACGAATATCGATGTATTCACGTGTCTCTGCTTTAAGCATAACCATTTTTGGCCGCAATAACATATAAAACGCGTGACAATTTAATAGAATCTTCGATCGCTATCGTACGATACAATGAAACTTTTTAGGAATTAATCGAGAGAAGCATGAAAAAACAAAAATTGAATCGTTCCGAGATGAAAGCTCGAAACCAGCAAACGGTGGAATGACGCGTCTCACGTTTCTAATCATAACGATATCATTATTACGAGTTTGAAAATCTTGCATTCACTTTGTGAGACTTTAGAATGGGTACGGGCACATCGAACAATTACCACGTCTAAAAAGTAGCCTAACATTACGATACTCTATACAATATAATTTTTTCGTCAAATCCTCTGCATATCGCGAAATGCTCGTGATTTTGAAGGGACGCGTCAAATCACAAATGGCTAATCAATGCCGAAAAGCTACGCGTAATATGTAAATAAGTAGTAAAGCGCGAAAGCGGCGGAGAGGCGTCTCGCGGGATCGCGTTAATCAATTTTTTTAATTGATTCCGATGCAATAAAATGCGTGTTACAATATCGCGCCGACGATTAATGACAACAGAAGAGCGTTGTAGGAAATTATTGAAAAATTCTCGGCCTCTTTTTTTTTTTTACCAAGTATATATATTTTATAAAGCGAACTAGCTATGCTGTTCCTGGGATTTAAAAGACGCGTAATAAAATCTGTACATGCCTACGCGTATGTAAGTAATATTAACTCTGCCATTATCGACGATAACCTCGTTATTCGTATGCAGCTATATCTTTGCGGTAATAGTAGCGATATAGCGATTATTACAGATATAATAAGAAAATAATGATTAATAGTAAATTGAAATTATTATATTAGCGATCGTTACTTCTTAATATCAGAGAGATCTAAGTAAGACAGTGGTAGTTTAATATCACAATAAGACTACTCAGGCCTCGTTAAACTGGGGCATGCTTCACGTATTAATGTTACTCCTCGCCTTGACGCTTCGTTATTAATCGCGACCCTGTGTTGGCGACACAGGTCGACTCACAGATCTTCGGCGCGACCGTAATTCGATGGTGATCCCGACGTTTTTATTGCAACGTCGGACAAATCGTTGTGTCGACATTGTTTCGCTTCTCTACGCGCATCGTCGCGACGATACATCGATGATGTATGTATGCATTCCTTACATTCGTATTTAAAGTATATTATGCATTAATAATATACTTTGCCTTTACTTGCGTGAGTTTTTTTTACCATCGACGTTTGCAAATTCGCGGGTTCGCCGACAGTAAGGCAAACTATACATTCTGTGAATATTCTTTATAATTTTTTTTATACCTATGGCCGAGATTTTATCACCCATCATACATTTTATACGTTCGCGCGAGATAAATATCCGAATCAGCTAAATATGATGGTCCGTGTTGAAACGTAACCGGTACATATAAACAATGCCGGTACCCTTGCTGCGAGCAGCAAAATTTACGTTGTTTGCGAGTAACTATGATAATGCGCGCGCGAATTTGTTACGCTTACCTGAGTGACATCGTCCCAGTATCCCCGAAAACGCGCGAATTGATCGCTATATTGCTCGTTATTCGGCATGCCCGCGCGCTCTTTTTCTATCGTCAGATCGTCATTTTGGCCTCATAGCTCGATACATGCCGAGACTAGCGACTCTACGTGTCTAGCCCGTTTGGCATCGGGGGACTCTAATGTCAGAAATCGGCCAGCCAGTTCTACATGCGCCGTCTGTTTAATCGCGCTTGCTCTTGATATACGTTAAACAACATCTATATGTCGCAAGAGCGAGGCTGCTAAGCCCATCAGTACGCGAATAGCACGTTTAGAAGTGGCTGGCGCAAACCCGACTTCACAATATCGGCGGCAGGAACGTGCCTGAGTCATCGAGATTCGGATCCAGACTCGCGACGATATCACCGGTCGACGCATGCCTCGATGTCGCCGTCTGCGTGCTGCTTGCCAGGGCGTGACTGCTCGCGCTGCCATTCAACTTGCTCTTTACCATTAAGCCACCGCCATTGTCGGTGCCGTCGGTGCCGGTCGAGACCTTTTGAACATATTTACGACCCTTGTAAAGCCGGTACATCGTGTACGGCGGATCTTCCATCGTCGTTGCTCGTTGCCGTGGCGCGCTGACAGTCACACTCACTGTCTGTGGCGCATGCGCAGATTCCCGCGACGTCTCGACGCTCGTCGTCGTCGTGTTCCCGCTCGCGTTTACCGTCGACGAAGCTATCGCCGAGGAAGAGGAGCTCACATGCGAAGAAGACGACGAAGTCAGCCACTCGTGACGCATCGCCTCGTCGGGGGTCATGCGTTTCTTTGGATCCCACCTTATGATATCAAAAATGGCACCGTTTACAATAATGTCCGAGAATGGAAAATTTATCAAATTAAAAAGAAAATTTATTTCCAGCGATTGAAACGAAAATTTTAAAGATAAAATTTTAAAATAGATTTCAATCATAATTCTAAATTCGATTTCATCCATGTATTCTGATGTAATACATGCCAAAACACGTATTGTAGAAAACTTACTCGAGGCATCTGCTAACAAAGTTTACGAACAGCATGTCGGAGCACCGAAGGGCCATTGAGAGGTTCTTGCTACCTGCCCATCTCTTTTTGCCTTTGCTATTTGTCACGCATCGCGGACTTCCTTTCTGATCTGTAATAATTTTAGAGTCGATTCTTTGAATATGTTACGCCGCACACGCCCACTTCTATCTTTAGGAGCGCTCCAAGCCATTGTACTTGTTAGCGCCGCGAGTAAAAACTTACCAAAGAAGAGCCTGCGACGAGTCGCATGACTGATAATGTGCTCCGGTGGCAGACCGAGGACTTCCATGATACAAGCGAGCTGCTCTATCTCATCTTCGCCCGGAAACAGCGGGTATCCCGTATACAGCTCGGCCAAGATACAGCCCAAGCTCCACATATCGATCGGCGTGCCGTAGGGAAGACCAAGAATCACTTCTGGACTCCTGTAAAACCTCGACTGTATATACGTGTAGACGCGCTGATGACTATAACAAGAGGAACCGAAATCGATGACTTTGATCGAGCTACTACCCCGTTGTTTCAGCAGCACATTCTCCTATAACAATAACAGACAACACGTTTGACAAATAAAATTCGAATGCAAAGATGATATGCGTATATGCAATACGCGTGTACTTACCGGTTTTAAATCGCAGTGAATAATGTTTTCTCGGTAGAGCAGTCTCAGACAACTAATTAACGAGTTGGCAAAACGGCGGATTAGGCTCAGACTGAATCCTTGATAATTATTCTTTTTGATTAGCTCGTACAGATTCAAGCTGCAACGAAGAGAGACGACGATTTTATTTTATTCATCCGGTTTTAACAAACTCATGCGCACGGACTCGAATCCGCGTTATCTCGCTTACGATCGCTCACCTCATTAGTTCGAAACTGATGCACAGGTGATTCCTGAAGTAAAAATATTCTAGCATGTGTATCACATTATGTTGAGAATTTGACTCCAGATCCTTCTTCCTGAGATGTTCCAAGATCCTCACCTCGATAAGAGCCTGATGATGAAATCTCTTTTTGTTCCTGCAAGGACAATGAAAGCCGCATGCTGTTTAGATAAAGAAATTACGCGGCATTCAAAGAGCGATAAATGCCGGATGTACTATCGACACTCGTTCATTACGCGGATTTGTTCTTGGATCATAACTCGAAGTGAGTCATAGCTCGCGAGATGACTGTACTTGCGTTTCCGCGTACCTGATAATCTTGATAGCGATGTGCTGTCCCGTTTTATGATCCAATGCTCGAATCACCTGACCGAAGCTTCCCTTGCCAATCACCTCCAAAATCTCATATCTGAAAATCATGTGCATACAAGCTTCCAATTACTTACGCACGTGAGAAAATAGAGTAATAAAGTAATATAACGTGCAAAAGTAAAAGATTAAAAAAAAACATCCACGATACAAGCGCATTTACTCGACGCATGTACTATTGTGCGCAAGAAAACTCATTCTTGCGTGAATGCTCCTATTTTTTCTTTTTTTGCAATCCTTCGCATATATTTGGGTGTGAATTTATGTCAGTTCTCAACCGCAATTTCTCCGCGAGAGTAATGACGAAATTACAAGAACACGCGCAATTGCAAGATTTTAGATTACGCTTCAGATCCAGCGAGATCTCGCCAGACAAACGGCGACAACGATTAAAGAAGAGAGGAAGAAAAATCACGCGCCAAGACTCTCCGTGAAAGATAAAGGCTCACCTGTAGGAGATGTGATCATGCAGGACCTTGTTGTAACTGCCATTCTCGTCGTCGTAGCCTCCGTTCTGGGAAGAGACCTCTTCGCCGTGAATTTTGTGGGCCGTCAGACCCAGATACCAGATCTCCGAGTACTTTTCAATTTCGGCGCGTTCGAATTCTGTCAGTCTGGAGCCGTAATACTTCACCGCATCCTGGGGTGTCATTGGTAATCTCCCGGCTATTTTTTTCGAAAGAATCATGTATTAAATAGCTGTGTATTTCAGGAGTTTGCGCGAGTTATACAAGTTTGTACAACAGTAACTTGCAAAAATTTTTTTTAAATATAAACTTTTAGAATAATGCCGGCACATTTATTGTGTTTTCTTTAATGAATCTCAATTACAGAAAACTTTTCTTTGTAAAAAATTTTATAAATGTGTATTTTTATTAAGCTGTATATAGAGATATATCTATTCGTTGCGGAAGATAAATTGAAAATTACCTCTTTGAGGAATATGAATAATCTCTAATTAATGGACTCTACGGAGAACTTTTTTAATTTTTATTAAATCTTGTTAATATATTTCCATGAAACTATAAGAAAGAGAGATGTTTTTGTTCATTCAAAATATTGAGAACCGTCTTTCCTCCGAGAAATGTGAATAATATCCTTGTATAAGCCATAATTCTTACATGTGTAATTTGCGTCACCGTTATAACACTTTGCATTTTCAAATATCCGCATCTTAAATATTCGTTCGATCAACGACGCGAATTTAAATGACAGCGCGTTTCCCACTTGCGCCATATAAGGTTTCGCGATTCTCATGTAATCATAGCGTTCTCACGTACCGTATACTTCGGGAGAAGTAGCGCTGATGGGTTCGTGCAGCGGCATATTATGAATGTTGTTGCTCGTGTTGTTGGAGTTGTTGGCATTGTTGTTGTCCGATTTATCCACCCGCGTCGGCTTGGTGTTGAAGAAAGACGGTAATTTCTGAAACAAACGGAAAAATTTCGCCCTTTTACATAAAAGCCTGTCAAAATCGCACGTGTTATGAAAATTTGTTACGTCGACCCGGACTCGTAAAGTCGCAGATTTATTTACCCACGTGTGTTTTGCCGCGACATGTTTTATAATCAACGAGTTTCTCAAGGGAATAGAGGCCCGACCTTATTCGCCGTAATTCTGACATTAAATATCACGTTGATGATAAGAGTAGACGGATCGTTAATCTCGCGAATTTCATTCTGAAACCGAGACGCAAAATCGATCCATTACATTCGTGCAAAGACATTTAACATTGGAATTTCAAATGATAGAAGAAACATTGAATGAGAAATTTTTATCTAACAAGAACCGTCTTCAAATTTACGAGAAAGTCCGACATCCGGTATATTATAATATATCAATGTACCGACCATAATTTCTCAAAGTACCTTCCGTTCGTTTCTCCGCACCGCAATTTTATCGACATGAGAAAATAACACCGCAATTATCCCGCGTTCAATTTTCGCGTTAAAATTGCCCGAATCGCTTTTGTGGCGGCGACGATCGAAGCTTTTTTTCTCGATGTGAAAGTGGTGCGACGCGGTATAATCTCTTAAAGAAAGTAGAACACGACACACAGAGTGCGAAACGTGCATCGGCGTGCGCGATATACGTGTATATGCTGACCCCCGATTTAACAACAAGTTTAACGACACCGAGGAAGAGAGTGACCCGAACAATTATTTCTTCGCCGCGAGAAAGAGCCAAAGTTGTAAACGTCGGCGAAGCGACGCCTTTCCGCACCAAGGGCAGTCACCGGTCGCGAATGCATCTCGAATGACAATCAGCCTTCGCTGTTGTTCCCGGTTCCTGCGCCAGGGTCTCCGCTCCTTCATTGGATTTCCTCGCGCGTCTTTCCGTCGATGTTAAATATTTATATGATCGATCTCGGATGCCTGTTGTCGATAGCGAGCACATCCGGCGCCAGGAAATATATTTATGGAAAATATCTCTTGGCGTATAAGTCTATAGGAGGAACGTAAACCTTATATATACAATGACCAAACGATAAATTATCGCGATGTACTTGATGTCTTTTAGCGTAAACAGACAGATCAAATATTCCAGAGGCTCTTTCATATAATATGTTTAGCGGATATTTCATTCCATTTCTCTTTAGCTATTGAATCTACGCGTAATAAAAAAAAATATCGAGAAAAGCGAGAGATGATGAATTTTTATTTATCTATAAAAGAGAATATTTATATGTGTGGAAATTTCCGCAGCGTTTAAATGCCTTGCCGGAGCAGACACCTTGCAAGGTGGATACCACGCTCACCTCGCCCCAGATGTAGTACTGTTAGCGATATTTATGCACGACATTTATGAGAAAATATCGAAATAACGACTGCACTCTGAATACTCAATTACTCCGCATAATGTTGCGCGCGTCGTTGATGTTTACCTTCGCGAATGTATAATTTTTCACATATGAAATATACCGAAGTACGAAGCCCATGTTGAACACGCATTCGATATCATCATGATTACTCTATCTCAATTAATCTCGATCACTCTAGATAGACCTCTTCGCGAAAGCGTTTGATTTATGTGAAGGCGCGCGTAATGACAAGGAACGAACGCGATTTGGCGTCAATTGATCAGGCCTGACGGCAATTAAGGCCAGACTGTTGGCATAAATTCTCATTAAAGGGTCGCCAGACGGTTCACGAATGCTCTCACGCGTCCTTGTTGTCTTCTAGTTTTACGTCTACGCGATTGCATTGACCATCGATTCGATCCTAAATTGTGTAAATATAGCACATTGTTACGCGACCTTTACGACGCTCGATCTAACGTTACGTTATACGTGATGCACGTGATTTGCATTTCGTAAAAATTGTACGCGCGGTAAAGGAAACTTTGGCATTAAAAATTCAGATCTGAAAATGAATCGACGGCCGCGGCTCTCTCTTCTGACCTGGCGTAATGAAAAATTATTATCAGCCATCCGTTGCGTGGCTCGGACCGGCGATACGCGGATGAGTTTCATGCGGAGGGAGATCGCGGCATAAATAATAAAAAGTCGCGAGTGAATAACCGTGCAGTCCGGAGGCCGCTCGTATAAATTGTAATCTTACATTTACCGCGCCCCCCTTTCCTTCTCTCTCTCTCTCTCTTTCTTTTTCTCTCTTTCTCCTCTCGCTGTGCCTGATCGATCGCAGCTGAGAGGCTACTTCGTCGAGCGACAGAGGCTTCTCGCTGCCAAGCCTCGATGCAGCGAGTCGGGCGCGCTTAACGCACGCATAAATAACACGCACGAATCGTGCCGCCAAGATTCACGTAATGACCCTCGGAGATACGCCAACGTTGAGAGCGCAGGCAGAGGAGAGAAGCAGCCTTGCACAATAATGTAACATTGTTCCGCGGCCTGGCTCGAAAATAGATATATGGCCGCGTCTCGCTCCACAGTTTTCAGGAGAGCGGGACCAGCTAAATGCGCGGTAAAGGGGAGAGAAATTTATCCAAGGACGCGAGAGCGAGCGCGGCCAATAACCGTGTATTTCCATCTACCGATCGCGGATAGACATCGTGCACAATAATTCCCCACATCTCTCCCTGTGTTATGTATGCGGTTTACCTTGTGACATCTCCCGGTCTCGCGGCCGCCTTTCTAATGCTACGCGTTCGCCAACGCAAAACTGCAGCTGCTCCCCGCGATTACATATAAAGCGTGCGATCCAACGAGTACCTACACGCGATACTCGGATACGTGGGACTCTCGCGGAGAAGCACGTGGGCGGTTGGTATCTCGGTACATGTATACATATCTATCGGAAGCACGACGGTGGAAACGTCACTTGGCCACGTGCGTGGTGCGCAACGCACAAGAGAGGAGAGCTCATTAACCCCGCGTACAACTGGAGCGCGGAGCCGCGTGTTTGTTAAGTGAGCGCCTTGAAAGCGATTTAAACGCGTTGCGGATGTACAATGACAGCGCAATAGCGCGTTTTCACCGCACGCTCGGACGCTAATTGTGCATGGGATGCGTACAACAAGTGCGTACTTTCTCTTGCGAATTTTCCGAATTTTCTTCGAGAAGCGCCTCTATGAACAAACTACTCGAATTATTAAAAAATTAAAAATTTGCGACGCAAATGAAACTAGAAATATAAACGGATAAATTCTTGTCTCTTCTGGTTAATGTCAAGTATAGGTTTTAACCGAATCCTACTATGATATCACATATCGCATACAATGTACACAGTGGCGAGTTAGATAAACAGGAATTTCACGTGGAAACTGTTAGATACGCGTATCAACGTATCTCATCCACCCACGAATCGTGCGTTTGTAAAAGCGTTAGCTGTGTACTTTGTTTCATTCACTAAATAACTCACGGGCAAATACTCATGGTAGGTAAAAGCGATGCGATGCGATTCGAAATCATTTGCGTACGAGAGAAATCCCGTTGAATTCGTTTGGTATTCGCGTTGGAATGTAATAGTTCAACGAAATACAACACACAATACAAAATAACTCTCATTCAATTATCATTTCCAAAGAGGCACGTGCCGCGAGCAAAACTATGCCTTCTCTCTCTTTTTCTCCCTTTCTTTCTCTCTCGCACTTGCCGAATACAGCTCATTAAAACTTTCGAGCCGCAAGCGATTCGCTCAAATAAGTCAACGTCCAGTTGACGCCGCGTATTCGGAATCCCTAGTGGGGCAAATTCATATCAATTAATTCCAATTACACCAAGTCAAGATGGATCAGCCAAAGAGATCACCATTTATGTTTTCACTATCGAAAGTATCACGCACGGTCCGAGATATTTTATAGATACATTTTTATAATTTATGTATATATATTCTATAAATTTTGTTTATTTTATAGAAAATTTCATTCTAAAAACAAATTTTGCAAAAAGTAGAAATATTTTATTTCAAAATTTGTTTATAATTCAGAAAGAATTTTTTTTTAATTAAAAACATTTTATATATATATGTATAAATTTTACTTTGTACGAGTTGTAACGTAAATTCCGATTGTAACTTAATGTAATTTATTTTCAAAAAGAAAAAGATTTTACTTTCTGATGCAAAATCTTATAGCGGATAATCAAATCGCGGTGAGTGCAATTTTATGAAAGTTTCTCCGCAATGTTCGTTATCGAGATTAGCTCTACAAGCAACCATTTGAGCTATTCTTTAGTCGTAAATTAGAAAGTGTTTTTATTACAAATATGTATACGATCTTTTGGAGTGAGAGTAGTGAAACTGTTGCCAGTAAACGTTATAAATCCCCGACTAACCCGTAAGTTAACTTAATTTCGTGTAACTATTAATAGAATCATGTATGCGTAACTTCCTCACTATGGGCTATTTAAACAGGTGCGACTCGTGGCTACGATTTGGCGCGGCATCCAGTTGCTAAGATTTATCGTTCACAAAAATTCTAACACTTTGTCTAGCAATATTGGCGACCGATTATAATATCAAGAAAATAATAAGCATTATTTAAACATTCCAATATTTGGACAGCGATCACTCTGTTTGAGCTGCCAAGGCAAATCGAGCATCCCGTAAACATCGTTAAAAATATCCCGGATTAAATCGCGTTTCCGCATTTCGGTGCATTAACGAATATTTATTAAGAGAAACTATATTTGCGTAAACGATATAAAATTCTCTTTTTTCTCTGCCTCAGCAAAATGAAAAAAAAAACTAAAATAACGGTTCTCTACGTTTGATGTGGAACATAATCCAAACAACGAACAAAAAAGTTACTCTCTTTGAAGAGTTAACGCGCACTTCCGCGTTCGTGATTAAACTAAAGTCGAATACGGTAAAGCGCAATCCCCGGATTTACCGTTAGTATTTTAATTAACGAAATCCGTCATATGCATTATTTCTAATAAGCCTAATGCATCGACCTCCCCCGGCGCGATTACTGATTACACGGAGGATTTATTAACCATCGCGTACCGCGAAACTGCCGGTTCTATTAAAATACGCGAAATAGAAAAAAACCGCAGCGTATTCTCCTCGTTAGATAGGTCAGATATCTGAACTTTTGAAAATTATCCCGCTTTGATCTCTTCTACGCCACATATATCCGCATACCTTGTTATACCTTTAATATATTTAATCTCTCGATTTCACGTTGAAATATGATTAAATCACTAATCACGGTTAAACCGTACTAATCGCCACTTTGCACCGAGTGTTACATATGTGCAGCAACACGATTCCATCGAATCAGCGAAAGCGAATACAATTCCGACTCTCGTTTAAAAGTGCCATTCGTGCTTTTCTCTTTCTGCAATTTCTCCTCTTCGCTCAATCACGCGCGGTTCCGTCTTAAATGCGTTCACAGCCCCGGGGAAGATATCCCCCTAACGCTATCATTTTATTATTGACACACTTAGTAAACCGACTCGCGGACTCGACTTGTCGTTATGACTAGCGGACTTGGATCGAAAGTTACAACGCACCTACGCGTGTTGCAGGTTGCACATCCTGGCTGTTATTGCGTAAGAGTTACACATAACCGATCGCTTCCTTTCCGCGGAGCAAAAGGAGCGCGAAGGCGACTAACCGGTATTTTCATCAACCAACCGCGCGTACGCGTGCGTGCATGCGTTCTAGGTAAATTTCATAATTATGTAACGGAGCCGGCGCGATAAAAGCGTAGGATGTGGATTTCTCTCTAGGATTACACAGAGATTACACGACCACTCGATCGTTTCAACCGCGATCGATTGTGGTATTAGCGTGATACCGAAGCTGCTAATAATCAACGATTCGTGAAACGAAAGTCTTGTAATTTCACGGCTTTTCAAAGTCCCATTTCATGTAGGAAATGATTGCAAGCGAATTGCTACATATGTACGCTATCGTACAGTTGCGTAACGCTTCTGGATATCGCTTGTAGTATTTCGATGAAGACGGATTTCTAGGAAAATGTTTTTATCTCTTATGCGCTCTTTCTCTCGTGGCCAATTCTGTGCTCGATATAAATTATTCGTTTACGTGGAAAAATATGTATAACAATCGATAAGACTCTAATTATTATCGTTAAGATGACGTGTTCGTTATCAAAAATTATAGCTGTCAAGCACGTATAATGATTTGTTTGAGATATATTTATAGACTTGTACTGATTAGGAAAGAGAAAACTGCGCATACGAAGCACGAAATGAATGTCAAACGTCCAAATAATGCATGTGACGCGCGAGCGAAACATATTGAATAGTCATAAACTAAAAGCGACGCTGAATGACAATCGTGCTTTCCAAACACGGTAGATTAATAAAAGCCGCTTTGTACCAAATGCAGTTGCAGATCCATATTAGCTGCATATATTATTAATTTACACGCGTTTTGTGAAATAAATCATGATCACGCAAGTGGATTATGCGATTTTAATGTAGGTCTCGAGCAAATTCTCTCAACCAAATTTTTCGGTTTCATCCGAAGATAAACAGTATGATTTATTTATAGGGAACTGACATGAATACGTCAAGTTCTATCTACGAGAATCGCAACAAAAGCGCACTTTACAAAGTGCGCGAGAGATGGAAAAGGAATAGAGCAGAAAATATAGCCTCGACGCGTAATATATATATTTACGCGGCTTAACTTTATTTATTTATACACGACGCTGCATTTGAAGCGATTCTACGGACGGGGCGAGATCAGATTCCGGGCAGGTCGATTACGCGTTTATGGATGAAGACTGGCAATTTCTCCGGGAAACTAACAATGGGGAAATCTATGATCGATCCCGACTGATCGACGCGTAGTATCTTTCTCTCTCGCGAAACTGACCTCAAATAAAACCTGCTAGAAAACATCTCGCGCGAGGCACCGCTTCTTTTTACGCGCACTCTCGGCGCGTTTCGAATAATAAACTGGTTTTGGAGTTCCGGCTCTCCGTCCTTCTTCGTCCAGTCGAGCTGGACGAGCCGAGGGTCGCGCGAGAGCGCCTTAATAAGGCAACGAAACCTTTGCGTACGTACATGGCAACGACTAGACGAAGCGATCGTCTCCATTTCCCGCATTGAACAACCATTCCATCTTGATCATTTATAAAAAAATTGTAGGAAATAAAAATATCTTTAAATCACACAAACATTGAAACCGGATTGATATAATCTCGATGAGCTTAAAAATCTCGATACAATAAATGATGAAAAAGAATTAATCTGTAGGAGATATTTTTTAAAAATACATAATTTCATACACGAGATTTTCTAAATTATATCCTGCGTTTCTTCCCATGTACCTCAGTCTCATTTGAAAGATTTAGCCGCATGAACGATTCGTTGGCGAGGAACAACGGGCCCTCCGGTCGGAATGCTCGCGGAACTCGAGATGGAGGTCTTTATTACGATTTTTCCCGTGAGCTTCACCCGCGGACAATGGAAACTGGAAAGACAATCGAGCGTCAAGCCCGTAGAAGCCTTTCATTGCTTAACAACTTGTGCGTATTGAAATTCAATCGCGCACCGTGCAGCATCGGGGATGCCTTTGTCCTTCGCGTCGTAGGCCGAGGCGACACAATTTCCGCCTAGGAGCAGGAATTCCATCGAACGTTGAATTCCCGTTGCCTCGTCTTGGCTGTCTTCGATGGTGCAAACGACCGGGGAGCAATTATTTCGTTGGGATTTATCGGTTGTCGTTGCTCCGACACCAAAGTTCACCTCGTAAAATCCCGCGTTTCAAGCTCGTTGCGAATTTCTCGTCCGATATTTATTTTATTCGTAATTTTAAAGAAATTTCATGCGATACGAAAAGTATTTCTTTTTTAGAAAATAAGATGTCTCTTGATTGGTAATAATTTCAATAATTAATAACAAAATGATGAGACAAAAAACGCGATACTTTATAAAATTACTACAAGTGTCACTCGAGATAATAATTGACCACCACAGTAAAAAGTACACATTACACGTCGAAAGATAAATGCACTTTTCATAGATTATGTACTCTTTGGATGACTAGTATTTTTTTCACATCGACCTCGAAAAACTTGGGCGCAACCGGATGCGGCTGCGATCTCGCCCAGGGAAAAGTCACACGCGGCCTTCTTGTACACGTGAGCCTGTCACGTGTTCTCGGGGCGCACACGTGGTGCGTTTTTCAGCCAGAGTGTCACACCGGTTGTGTTGACATATTATCGAACACGCGTATATATATGTGGTGCACATGCACGCGACTATCGGCGACATGATCCGAGACGAGCTCTTGTTCTCTCGGCGCCCTTCTGCGAGGAACGGTGTGGTTTATGTGAGAGCACGAGAACGTGTGGCACAGCTGCGAGAGGTTCACGAACTGCCAGCACCCAAAATTCTAACCGCGAAAAAAAGGATACGAGCTATCAGTTTCCATCACGCGCCGACGTCTCTCAAATATATTCCTCTTCTTTAAAACACCTGCTATTTATGGCCTTTTACGTTCTTACGGAGGCTCTTCCTTGGGAAATTCTTTACGTTGGCCAATATCCAGCTGGGAAAGTGTTGATTTACGAGAGATAGGAATCTTCTTGCGTAGATATTCCATTTACATCTTTGCACCATACAAGCTATTATTATTACAAGTGATTTGTTTTATAAATATTTTGAATTTTTACAGATAATTTTTCTCAAAGAACGAGGCGTTTATAAAATCAATGCTTGATATTAATCTCGCATAGATTATAATAATTATCTAACACTTATCTCGACAGTTCTATACGACATTGACAGTGTATTAATAAGTCCCGGTTAATTAAATCAATTAGTCAAAGATAAAAGGTTGATTTACGATCGCGCGATGATACATTTATGTAACGCGATCACAAACAATGACTCGCCCGTATCTGTAAAGAATATAGAGCCAAGGCTGGTTGCCTTGACACACAACGGAACGCTCACCTCAGAAACCGGAAAACGCTAATCGCTCGGTCTTAACGATGCGTTTTGCAACGGCATCTTGAAGAGCAACGTTAAAACGGCAACTATTGCGACAATTATTTTATTCATTAAACGTAACAGCATAAAGTGTACACGTCGGGGAAACGCGTTAATGAACGACCAGTTAATTTCAGAGGAAACGAACCTACTTTACCCACTTCTCATCCTACGAAACACAATGCTGATTGCTGCTACGTGACAAAGTTGATTCGAAACGGCTTTTAGACAAGTAAAAAAAATACAATAATTTTACGCGAATATCCTTTGACATATACGCGGAAGAAAAAACGAAGGATAATCTTGCGTAACGCATTACTGCAATGTGAAAAAAATCACGCGCCGAGAGAGGTCTAGAATTCCAGGTGTGTCAGGTGCAGTAATGGATACACCTCCGTCGTACGTAATTCTCGCACGAGTCGCATTAGAAACATGCGATATAAACCACGCCGATGTAAAAAGACGACGCGCGTTCTCGAGTCTTAGAATTCCAGCGACCAGCTGTTCCATAATGATCGCCCGCAGACGTTTTCGAAAGGTTTCGCATATTTCGGATGCATTTTACGAGGAGGAAGGGGAGAGACGCGAATCTCTCGCGTGCGCATCGCGAGTCGTAATAATCGTCCGTTTCAAGGAGAAGTTTATCCTAAGGAAGGCTAACGTTGCGTGTTTCTCGATACAACTCGTAGATTTATAAATTGATAAGTCATTCTCACAAAGCGCGATCTCTCCAAAGGATACGTGTATCGAATGAACAAAATTAAGCGAGGCATTTAGCGACGAGTATCACACAGACGGCGATCGATCGATTATTCCACCCAATGTTATCGATTGACGACGCATTCTCGAGGGATCGCAATTTCCGTCGCAAAGATGTGTGTCACGTAAATAAGACTATATAATATCGGCTGGCGTGCTTTCGAGCGTAACTAACCGGTATTTAAACCCGTCTTTATCGCGCGATTTATTATAGGTTTCTCTCGTTACCGAGTTAGATTACCGTAGACGAGTTATTAACCGAAAACTCCATCGTTAGTCGTCGTGCCCGGTATCGGCCTCATCGGTTTTGCCGTTCTAAAATAAAGACGTGGCGTTTATTGGGAATCTTATCGGATAAGCGAAAATTTGAACGAGTCAATACTGAATGGAGCAGCAGTAAATCGCGTTGTAAATCGTGCAGGGTCACGTTTCGAATCGCAAAGTGCATCGGGAGATTCATTTCTGCAACTTTGCGAGTCTCCATTCTCACGGCATGTAACGGTAACAAGATATTTTTCCCCTCAAACGAGTGCGTTCCTTATTATTAAATCGGCGCAGCGAAATTCTGCGTGTCTATTACTATTCAAATACAATCGATTAACTCGAATGGATTAATGACGCTGTGCATTTATGAAGGAAGAGGCACGCGAGAAGACCTTGAAATTCCAAGCGTGTTACCACGCGACTTATACACGCGTGTCTCAAGGTTTTTTATCGAGCTCCGAACACGAGAGAGAAGCACTCCAACGATATGCGTGTGCCGTGTGTTACGCACGATTCGACGGAAGTCACGTGACGCACGCTCGCACGGCCCACCGGAAGCGACAGACGGATCGACAGACAAACGCCCGCAGTCCATTATGTAAGAGAAAGAAACGCGCCGGCCTCCACGGGCAGTTTAATGGCGACCCTGACTTATTATCGGTCTTTAACGATCGGCAATCGGCGGCGAATCGTCAGAACAGTTCCATTAACCCTCCGTGATCCCTTGGACGCTAACGGGACACGCGTGATCCGAGCGTTTCTTCTGGATAACGTGGAACGATATTAATCCCGGCCGGCGGCTACTCCTCGCCTTTCTTGCAACGTTTTTCTCCTTCTCCGATACCGAGAATAGGCACGATAGCGCCTATCGCGCATGCTGTATCCGCGATAAGCGATAATTATACTTTGAAGACGCGAGTTATTGTTTTTCTGTACGCTCGGTCGGACGTAGTTTCATAAATCTGTAAAGTTGCCGTTTTGATTTATCGATTAATTAAAATCCTCTACCGATTTTATGGTTCCCAATAGGTAAAAAAATCGCTCCAGAAAATAAAAATCGTTTCAGTGGAACAGTGCGTTAATGCAATCAATTGTGGAAAGTCACACACGCGGTTTACGTGCACGCAACCGCGTGAAAAGAAATCGCATCTCTTGTCGTTTTTCCATGAGAAACATCTCACGGTGTCTAGAAATTGGGATATAAAAATGACAAGGAGAAAAAATATATAATGATATCTGATGAATATACAAAATTTCTTATCGCTGCGTAACTTTACATCTTAATTAAAAGTATTAAAATCGAGAGATAGTATTCTATTTTATTAAAAAAAAAATTAACAAAACATTTAAAACGATATAATATAAAAAAATTAATTTTCCCGATTTAAAAAAACCACACGCGTTCAACTCTTTCAGATATTGTACACGTATGCGTGGGTGCCATAGTGACAGCCTATTTTGGATTCAATTCGTACCAGGTATACAATTTCGCTGATAGACGAAACCGGTTATTTTGTCGCGACCGCTAGGAACGAACGACGAAGCTACTGGCACAGTTCATCGTCCTTTTGTCGCCAACTCGAATGCCCTCGTCAGCAACCTTACCGGTGAACGAGCGCGATGCGTGTTTAGCGTCTACACATCGGCGCTCCCGATAACGCATCGCCGCCTGGTATCCTTCTCTCGGTGGTCTTATAATTGAACCGGCTAATGAATATTTATACCTTAGCCCGATTATACGGCCGCGTGTTCGCACGTTGCTGATAGTTGCGCGTGTTGATCGTGCATCATTAGAAATTTAAACGTCGTGTATTAGCCACGGCCTGTCTTCGTTGTACGCGAACTGGATTTTGTAGCTCGAAGCGATGGAGAGAGAGAATAAGAGAAGGCAATTACAAACATGAGCTCTGTCTCGTGTGAATTACGGGAAAGCTCCTCCTCGGTTGCCCGACAGTTCCTACTTTATGCTTACTCTCTTCAAAATAAATTGTTTTTTCGTGGATATAAATATCTCTTGCGCGATATCTCTTTCTCTCTCTCTTTTATCTTATACGTGTGATATTATTAATTCAAATTTCGTATTTTATTTTCTTTACTTTAGGATACACAATTGTTTTCTTAATACTTTCTTTGACACTTAATATTTCCAATTACTAGACTTTCGAAAGAATCCAAGTTCAACTTGCTCCAACTCGAAATTAAACCAATAATACGTCAAAGTTGTAACTCTAGGTCAAAGTCGATATAACCCAGCGACGTTTCATTAACGTCGCTTTCCCGAATCGAACAATAGCCGTTGATAGTATTGACGATATACAGTTTCTCATTGTCATTTTCACCCACACCGATTTACCGATTCGCGTACGCGCAATCACGAAACGCACAACGGCAAGCTTATAATCGAACGGATATCTCCATTAGCATAGTCATAACCACCCGAGACCCACATATGCATGGAGTCAAAGTGCGTATGGAGATAACGGTACATCGGTAGGCGCGTGTGTGTTTGCGGCCGAGAGGAGAAACGCCTGTGTGAGCTATGCGTTTCCGCATGGCCGGTGAGATCCGACGAAGCAACCGATACCCGGCTAATCAGACAGCCATTTGTACAGCCGCGTTTCAATCGCGCTGGAAAGCGCGAGATTTTACATCGACGCAAAGTCTCGTGTAGTAAACATCGTGCGACTACATTTACTACCAGGTACAGGATTCAATCGATTTTAGAATCGAGTTGAAATACAAAACTGTATCGGAAACTTTCATAAAATCTCACTTATTCAGGAGAAGACGTCAAGAGAAAATAATAAGTATATTCGTAAAAAATTTAGTACTTTTGAAATAACGGAATAATAATTTCAAGAGAGAATAAATCGCTGCGGCAGAACTCTGGAAATCTCGTTGCCCCTTTCTCGCTTAACGTGACAATTGAATATATTTTCCATCGCGGTAAATCGTTTCGTAGAAAGCAAAGATATATTTCATGCCCACTGGCTACGCGCGAGAGGATCGCGAGTGAGTTATAATGAACATTGACGGCGGCCGCCGATTGTTTGCGGTGTCATGAAGGCGTCGCATTGTCTCTTGCTTAACAAGCGCGAGTACGATTATCAAATACGGCGTCGTGTCTCAATTCTTGCTTGATTGCGAATCTTTACATGTATTTCGTCGTCGGTCATTCATCGCGCGTGAGAAAATTATAGCACGAAGACGAGAATATTATATTAACAATAGGATGTACAAGCGTCACGTGTTATGCAACAACGGTTTAGAAAGAAAAGGATAAGTCGGTTCTCTCTCAAAGAATATGGATGTCCCGCTTCAAGTCGCGTTTAAAGCGTGCGACTGCAATTCCGTCAAAAAATATATATACCTCGTTGTTTAATAAAATTATTACAAGTATTAAAATCGAAATAATAATAAAATAAAATCAAACAGCTGATAATCAATTCCCTAAGGAAACCTACAATTATGTCGATCCCCTCAATGTCAATATCGACGACCTTACATCTCGATGAAGATGACTTGGGGGAGACACGTTGCGTTCCTCTCCCGTAAGGCTAGGCTGAAAAACGCATTTGTGGTCGTTAGCTCGGTTGCTAATCTCGGCATTGTGTTACTTTTGTCACCAGGATCGTTAGCCCGTAGGGTAGTCCGCAGGTAGCGTATTTATGTTATCGCGAAATCCGAGATACAATGCGAGGCGATCGGGTTACAACGCGCCTTGTGCGTAACGCTTGTGTCGAGGCTTCTTATGGTCGCGTGACGTTCGTGCGTACTTTGGCGGCGTGTTATTGTTGCAAACGCAACTGTGACTCTATTAACGTACGTACTGAATCCTTGATGCGCATTCAAATGCAGTCAAATCGCAAACAATCGACCGTCGTCTCCTACGTCAGAGCGCATATCGCCTAATGCGCTCGGCGAATTTAATTAGCGAAAGGAGCAGCCACCTGTGTTTCCAGTTACTGCAACTTTGATGTCGCCCGAAATCTCACAAATATCTCGTTGGCTGCAAATGCAATTTC
Source organism: Camponotus vicinus (assembly GCF_025532165.1). Classification (NCBI taxonomy): domain Eukaryota; kingdom Metazoa; phylum Arthropoda; class Insecta; order Hymenoptera; family Formicidae; genus Camponotus; species Camponotus vicinus. Next base: position 3,430,153 of record NW_028141976.1, on the reverse strand, counting down.
GCAGTTTTCCACACGAAATTATTAAGCGAAAAAAGTAAACATTTACGAAAAACAATAAAATAGCAAAATGAAAAATACATCAATAATTAATTATCACATAAAAACGACTTAAAACTAGGTGAATTATATATTTTTTTGCTCTATTCCTAGTCATATATAAGTCACAATGTCTTGTCCCAGTTTTAGCTGTCTCAAAGTGCTTAACAAAAATCTACAAAAAATTATTTTGTATATTTCTTGTGACATTTGTAAAAAAAATAATCATGTGCAAAAGCTACAAAATAAATTGTACATATTTTTTTAATGATTAAAATATTGTATTGTTAAAATATCGATAGGATCAAAATGATTTATATGTGACCTTTAAGAGCTAATAATGAAAATATGCAAAGTGCGCGAGATGGAAAATTCTCTCTCGAAATTAAATTAATAATTTCGCGAATTGTTCACAGCGTAGAAAAAAAACTCATCAATATTCAGCTACGATTCAGCATTCGACATTTAGCTTTGATTATTCAAACTGTAATGAATATAAAAGCGAATTAGCATGCGAAATTTATTTTCATATATACATATTATCGCGAATACAGTAGAGATAGACATAACGGAGTCTCCATACGTAATCGGACACTGTAATCATGATTAGAGCAATGGGTAATGCAACGATACATGTCAACGAGGTATACAGATACGTGTTAACGAGGAATCATTGATGTACAAACTTTATATCGAAGCAAATTGCGTATAATTACATAACATACGATTCGAACATTTCTTTGCATTTCTATAATACACTCTCTTTTTTTTTTGTTTCAGGATTTTAAAAAGTACAATACAAATATATACGAAATATATGAGAAATTTCTTTTAGCATGTTTAAATTAAATTGTTCACATGCATAAATAAAATTAAATTCGTTTAAGTTTCCCGTTAATAACATTTCATTTCTTTCTTACACAAACTACATAATCCAATCAAAACAGAATGATTTATATAAATTTGAATTGCTTCGAGTGATTGTGATAACCACGGCATGTCTCTCATCTCGCGTAAAATCTCCCGAGACAAGTAAATCTACCCAACGAGTTACGTATAAATTATCACGAATATCATAGCATCCTTACATAAGTCCTTATATTATGCAAGATATTTGATATTAATTAGATTACACATCGTACAGACATCGTATAGATATTAGATATTTATTAGTGATTTCTTTCTGTAATATCGAACATGAAGACGTTGCGAAAACTAATTTTGTAAAAAATAGAGAGCCTATAGACGAGTATTTATAAAAAATTAGAAATTAATTTAGAAAATAATTGCAAATTATGAAATTAAATAACCAAAAATTATAAATTTAAAAATTTTTAATCTAAAATTAGAGTAGAAAGGAACCATCTTCTTTCCGATTAGTCAGTCTATAGCATTCCGAATATACATTACGAGTAGCATGGCTTTATCTTTGTTACGCCATGCCGATGATGTCTCGAACAGACGTGAGTCACGTCTCGTTCCGGAAAGGGCACCGGTCTCTGTACGAGCCATTTATGCCGAAGACACCCTCCAGGTTCGCTCAAAGAAGAGCTTTTATAATTGACCTATCCTTGTAAAGACCACAACGATCAATATCTAATCTATTATGTATATAAATATATTCGGACTGTTGTTACTATTGAGAACGCGGATGCAATCACTATTATTATTCGGCTTATGATATTATAATAAAGGCTATATCGTCAAAACATTGACATAAATGGAAATAATTCCCATGTAATTTTGATATATCGTGACTAAGAAAAGATTATTAGAGAAAATTAGAGAGAATCAATGAAGGGAAAAGATGCATAATAATTACTTGCAACGACGAACGGAGCGTGTTAATCGCCGCCTCGGGCTTTGGCTGACTAATAAACGCTTTCGTTTTGCAAAATGACAGCAACCGAAGGAGTCGAGCGTTGGCTTTCGCGCCCGTCACGGTTGCACAAACGCTGTACAACAATTAGCTACAAATCTCGCGCCGGACTTTCTAAATTCACGTATGAATTAGTCCGAGAGCTCGATAAATCGCGGCGTAATACACTCGTATCGAGTAAAAGTAACGGTGAATCATGCCTGTGTATTTACACGCATCTATCTATCTCTTCGAGAAATGCAGATAGACACAAAGCTATGATCATAAACCGCGAGGTAAAAAGTTCTTTTCTCGCATACGTGTTTTTGTGTGTAGCGACTCTTACGTATGCGTGCGAGAAATATTCTTGAAAACCGCGACGCGCATGAGGGATCGCGATCGCGTATAATTACGCAACGCAACGAAATCCGATCGTCTCGGTCGCGTAATGGGGACTCGTGAAAAAAGAAGGGAGAAAAAAGCGGGAAGGCATTAAGGAGACAAACGACAATGACATGGCGATTCGTGTCACGGAGGTGCAAGAAATGATACAGCGGCGGAATCGAGGTCGCGACGGGCGTAATGATAGTTCGGATGAACAAATTAACCGCGGTGACGACATTGGCCGCGGGCCACTAGAAAGGTACCTCTCTTTGTATCTTTTAACGAGTGTTTGGCGATTAATTCTCCCCTTCGACTGTCAACTGCAGACACGACGACGATATCGACCAAGGTTGCGATATTGACCAGCGCAGATTTTTATTTTTACGAAAAAGAATTTATTTAGTATTAATTTATAAATTAAATTGAATTAATGAGAAAGAAGCGCGGAAAAAACAATACGCGCCAATTCGTGTTACTTTTTTATTCCTTTATTATCGATCTTGAAATAAAATACTTTTAATTGCGTCCACGTACAGGTAGATGTACGACGAACATTCGCAGCGACTGCAATCTTATTGTGGCCATTTCGCGCCCCAAAGGACGACGAAATCGAGCGCGAGAAATTGAGTGCCGTTTCATGACGTTTCAGCGACGGATCCAGCCGAAACCGCAACGGAGAGCAAGACGACAGTGACATCCGTGCACGTTCAGGGACACGATTTATCGCATCCTAACAGGTAGTCGAGGGCAACAATTTTCAATTAGTTCCGTCCGAGTAGCATCGCGAGCGAATCCGCGTTTTCTTTCTTTTGCTCGGTAAATCCCCGGAAAAACCGTCAAGAAAAATTGCAACGCGGATTTCGTCGCCGATACGGACGCGATTTCTACTCTATAAATATTATATATTATGCGGATACTCGATATACATAAGCGCACACGCGAGCGCGTAATTTTCCTCGTTAACACAATGGCCAATAAAATCCTACGTGCGGCCCGTGTACATATTGTGGCCCGACGATGATAACAGTCTCGACGCGTGCGAACGATCCCCGATCGCGTCATCGACGAGAGATCTCCTTATTCCGCGCTTTCTCGTCGCGCACGCTCTCAAACAAAGGCGTCAAGTAGAGCCGTAAAGCCTCGTTCGCCGCTTCGCCACAATTAATCTCAATTCTATTCCTTCTTTGTGTCCATTTCTATTGTTAGAAATAAATATTAAATTCTAGTCGCCAAGTATATCGGACTGTGATAAAATTAAAATCGAACCACGTTTTCGCAATCGCATTTTTTTATCGCGCAAAATGCGGGCGCAACTCCCACTCTATACGACCTAAGAGAGAGAGGCAGGGACAAAAGTAGAACTAAAGTGTAAACGGTACTTGACGCTGCGTCCAATAAGTCATGCACTGAATAATGCGCCTGTGTACGAGCGGACGCACAAGACGAACAAGTACAGGCGTATAGATATCGCGAGGCGGAAGGGACGAGCCGATTCCTCGAGCACGCACACGCCCGGTGAATGCGAGCGGATTAATGGGCAATAAATTCAAGCCCAGGACCGGTTAATTATCGCAGTCATCTGCGAGGCCCGAGATGACGTATCGCTCGGCTATGATCAATATACGCGAGGATCTCGTCTCTTACACGGTCGCGTTGTACGGCTTACCTCGTGAGATACGGGGTTGTTTTTGTTACGGCCGGCGTTGGACGCGTTATTAATGGACGAGAGCGTGGTGAGGGTCGCCGTGCCGACGCCACCGACCGTTTTCTCGCTGACCTTCGTACCAGCACCGCCGACATCTTTGTGCAACGTTCCAGGACTCTGTAATCAAGAGGAACGGATGCTCGTTATAGCGAAATGAGATACGGAGATCGTTAAATAATACTTATGATTATATAATAAAAGGAGCATAATTATAGTCATTTCACTGTTAATAATTGAAATATCAATCTCTGATATTTCAATAAGCTGTTTGACACGAAAAAATTTTCGTAAAATATTAAATAATTATACGACTCTTCTTTCATGTCAGGCCAAAATGACATTAAGATAGGTCTTCGAGAAATAATTATCAATTAACTGACCCGCAATTTCTCTCTTGCGTTAAGGCCAGAGAGAGAGGTGAACAAAATAAAAACTAATTTATTATCTTCAGGGAAAATTTCATCGCGCATCGCTGCGCAATTATTTCGATATTCCGTCTAGCGAATAACGCAGTTTTCGATTCACCCATTTTCGCCTATCGCAATTTATCACCGCGTCCTCTTATCTCCTCTCCCTCTCTCTCGTAGACTAAACGCGCGATTTAGTAATCGGAGACAAAGCATTAACGTGGGTGGCTCCTTGGCCGCGAGTCGGCGGGAACACGTGTGCGGATGCGCATCGTTGCACGTGTGCGTCGTTGCCGCGAGCGTCCGCGATAAGCGGAGCGATAAGCGCGCCAAGAAATGACGCCGCGAGCGATCTGACGCTTCGCTCTCATTCATATCGCGCGATCCCCTTCGACGTACGCAGCGAATGTCGATCTTGTATTTAAACATTAAATTCTCCAGTGAAAGTAGAATGACGTGCTTCATTTTTATTCGATTATCGTCCTTTTCGAAATTCGTCTCGCTGTTTTTATATTCAAGCAGAATTGATGTACAATTAATTTGTAAATTTATTTCTCTTCTATAAATACCCGTTTTACAAAAATTCGCTAATAAATAATTAATTTGGTAATTAATAATTTATCGAGCTCGCCATATAATCGATTTTGCATGCATTTTTTACAAATTCAACAGAATCAGGCCGGCGGAAGATATCGACACGTTGCCTCTCATTTTTTTCGCGCATAAATAAAGCGCGCGCTTGATATATATATTTAGAAAATTGACGACCGTCTCGTGGAGATGTCAGAAAATAATCGGACGTCTTTACAAAACGGTTGTTGGAATAACTGAAGCTTGTCTCATTAGTGTCGGACAATGGAGCGCGATAGATTCGCCTCGCTGCAAATGTGGAACGATGCGCATGCAAATGCATCCGTCGTTAGCTTTGATTAGACTGATGGACCGTTTTATAAAAATTCAATAAAGGAATCGATCGATCGAAATGAATCTTGGAAAAAAATAGTTTGGCGGGTACGATTTCGCAAAGTATTCAATCGGAAGCGAAGATTGCGCAACAGCTCTTCCTCTCTCAACTTACAAAAAGAGTATCGCCGCTAGTCACGAAGAGAATTAACTGTAAGCCAGTAACGGTTTATAAAGGCGGGCGCGCACTCATTACGGAAGATTTATAATTTGCCATCAGGATCCACGGGACGTTTATAAACGGCGCAGTGATCCCGCGTCTAATGTGCAGTGACAGAAATCGATGTATTCTTAGGCCGACGAGCCCGCCCCTAATTATACGCGAGTCTATAATTACATATCGATGTTTAATTGGAGAGTGACCCTGGATCCTGAAAAAAAAGACGACCGTTGCATAAAGAACGCGGTCAAGAGCCTACGCGATCGCATCAAACGCATCGATGGAGAGATCGTTGCGATCCCCTCGTCTCGGCCCCACTCGAAACAATGGAAAATAGATCTAATAGCCACGGGACTTTTATCTAAGCGAGCGAGTCTCCGAGTGTCGCTAACACTCCAATTAGCGGGACGCTTCTTTTTTTAACATCGAAACGAGTCAATGCTGTAAACAAGTTGCGCGTTTACGTAACGTGACCGAATTTTGTCATCTCAAAAATGTACGCTCTCTAAATTCACAAATGATAATATGATTATATAAATGTTGCGAATTATATAAATCCATAATTAAATTTAAAAAGCGATAAGATGAATGTATACGATATTATGTAATCGCTTGACTTTTTATTTGTAATCTATCTTGCTATTTAAGCTATTTTTATGCTAAATGCGTAGTGGGAATCTATGATAAAGGTAGGACAGGAAGTTACGGGACGATGCACTAGGTTCATTAGACCTGCCTGTTCATGCCATTGTCAATGTCACATCGGTGGATAACCTTTTAAATAGATTGTACGGATGGTAGATCAACGCACATATCTACGCAATAAAGTTCGCACGCTTTCTCTTTCTCTCTCTCTCTCTCTTCGATTAAATCAAGATCAATACGCGTCGAAAACGTATCGATATTGCGCAAACCATTTTCTTCTTTTACAAAAAAATATAATGGAATGAGAGCGCAAAACCTTTGAAAGAAAAATTCGACCGAGAAGAAAAAACGTAAACATCTTTAATAATCATCGATCGATGTTCTCGTTTCTAGTAAAAGACTTTTATGGTCCATTGTTTTCTTGAGGCATATCCACAGTTAATTAAAAACTTTCTCTAGCGACTTTACTCTTCCCTTTATTGTAATTATTAAAGACGCAACTTTAACGAATCCTACGCGAAATTACCGTCTGACATATTGGAATATTATTGTATTAACGTATAATCAGCAATTTATCCTTGCAATTAATTTTGCTCGACAGATGGCCAAGTTTTTCGTTCATGTAAATTTTGGGAAACGGCTGATATACCTGAGATGAATTCTCTTTACCTTTAACGTAAAAGGAGGGAGCGAGCAATGTGAATGGAATAAGTTCAATTCCCTCGATGGAGGGTCTCGAATGGGTCGAAGCAAAAAAAAAAACGTAAGAAAATTACGTGAGGAGAAGAGAAAGAGGAAAGTATATATATATAGGAAGGTTGAATTTCAGTAACTGAATGATGTATGAAAAGCATCGGGAGACTCGCTCTAGTTCTATTTAGATTATCAATATAATGTATTATTGATGGAACGGCATGAGAGAGACGAGGATAAAACTCGATACCTCGCCCCTTTGTGACGAATAAAAAGCGTACAAATGAGCGAGAGAGGCTAAATTTAGAATCCAGCACTATATCGTAGAGCCTGGGAGATGTCCTATTTTAGATATACGTGAGAGATGAATAACAGCGAATACAAAAGCCGCATAAAAATTTGCAATAGCCACCTTTCGGATGAATAAAAGAATCAGTCTTACTGAAAACCCGTGATTTTAAGATGCACGTTTCAATTAATAAAAAAGAACTGTCGCAAGCAGAATATTTCTATGATCAAAAGGAACTGAAATTAGCGGTTGACCGTGATTTTCGAAACCGAACATGGATAGGACACGTCGCGAGGCGAGCAGCAAAATTCGTTCGCATAAATACGGCAGCGGGAAGGAAAAGAAGAAGAAAAAGATACGATAAAGTTGGACACACTCTCATCCAACCGAGGAGCGCGGTACCCTATCATTACGCTCGCTCGGGGGGCGAACCTTAATAATCTCAGGCCCGGCTTCGTGGCTTTCGATTTTTCTCGAGACACCTGGCTGCACGCAGACCGGACCCAGCACACACCTAGCGATATGATGCAGCAGGTGAACAGATTTGCTCCCCAAAACTTGCATACCGCCGGTGGATCGATCGCACACCGGCTCGTCGACATTTCGTCGACCTGGCGCGCCCCGATTCAACACGTAGGCATCGCCATGTACCTGCAGACGCACACATGCCCGCGACACGTGCAAGTTGGCAGATGTATATCGTATCTGACACCTGCCAACCTGCAGCAGCACAAAGACTAGACTCGGCTGCAGCTGCCTGCGTTCTTCTCGCGCAGAAGAGCAAGATTCTTCGTGTTCCTTCTTACTTTTATGTTAATTTTAACGCGACGATTGGTGAATATTGTACGGGTAAAAAAAGATACTTGGCGGTGCTCGTGTATGATGCCTTGCAATAAATAAATTAATATTGTCTACAATGATATTTATATCGATAGAATATAACATTTTCCCGCAAGCTATTCTAGAAATATCTATCTCGATATGATTTAAATTCTCTGTAATCGAGATGACAAACATAAAGGCCAGAAATGCATCAATTCCGCGAGTTCTTGAACTACGACATTTAGTGAAATGGAATTTCCATTCCTTTTTCGCAACGGAATCTTTAAAATCTTCAGAATCCTGAATAATGTCGGATCATATCGAACTCGATAACTCAATCTGCCCACAAGATGAGTGGCACAAGTGACCAAGATACGTGTGCGAAAGTAAATTTCATCAATCTTTAGCGTGTCGAAAACTCGCCGAAGAATATAACACGTGGAGATTGCGGCTTCGTGGGAGATTACATTTTAAAATCACGCTGAAATTATACTGACACGCTTCCATTCTATGTTTGCGGTCGCACTGGCATACTTAATAAAAAAAATTTGATGTCAAGCAACATCATTTTATATCAGCAATATAATTTTATATCAACACAATGTTAGTGTGAGACAGTAATTTTAAGATAACTTTCCACGAGCAGCTTTCCATGAGTAGCTTTCCAATTATGAGGCGTTGTCGGCTCGCTTTTACCCGCGAGAAAGGCGCGAGATTCAATTCAACCATGAATGCGACGTCAGTTTATTGTCAGCCGGAGAATTTTTCACACGCGCAACAAAACAATCGCTCGAATGACGTTCGCGCAGATATCGATCGCGTGCAAAAATCGCGGGTCAAGGACGCTCGAACCGAGCACGGTGAATCTTACAACATAAATCGATCGATTAAAATGATTACTTTCGATCTGGAACAGCAATTACTCGTGGAAACGTTCGTTTTTTTCAAATGGCAATCTGCAAAAATTACATTGCGCATCCGTGTGAAAGGGTATTTCTAGCTCGCAAGTTTTGAATACAATGACTCAAGAGCGGCTAAATTTTTTTTTCCGACGAGACATTTTACACAAAAGACGCGAGTGCAAGCAATCGCAACTTTTGAGATGTAGGGCAACTGCCAATTGTTTCACATTGTTCCGCTACGCGGAGAACATAATTAATGTCAATCGCAATATATGCCTCTTAATTATGTTAAGAGACATATATTGCGCATACAATCATAATGCGCATAATCACGTAACTTGCTTCGTGAAAGCGAGCCCGTCCAAGAATTCCGTAATTAATATTAACCGCGTCAAATGAGCACTATTGCGCAATAAATATCAAGTCGAGTACAACGCTTAAAATATTAATATCAGTCCTTTGCGAATTTGATTAATATTCCGCAGGAGATCGGAAAGATGGTGTTTGTCTTAACGAAGCAAATCAAGAGATTCGAAATTCAAGAGCCACGACGCGCCAAAATTACGGCGATTCGATTTACGCTGGGACTCTCGCCAACGTTTATCCAATTCCTCAAGAGGGAGGAAAAGTTACTTCTGCGCGTTTGCATCCACTTGCTCCGGGACGTTTGCCAATCGTCGTCTCGTACGCGCGCGATCGCAGCCGGGACGTTTTCACAAGCGCCAATTAGTTGTTGATCATCGATCGGAGAAACCGCTCCTGGCACTAGCGACATACAGTTAATCGCTGACCTATTTATATCATTTGCGTCGTTTCAGAGCCGAAAGAAGAAGGAAAAAAGTTGCAGACTTTGGAGACTCTGCTGATGAATGAAACGCAATCAATACGATGTGTTGTTGACAAGTGGAACGATGATGTATACAAAGGTACGTGCCAAAAATACGCGTGTCTTTTTTTCAGATTTAGCATAAGAGTTTGCGAAAATTTCGGTATAAAAAAAAACGTTCGGAATACTGCTTGTATCTAGATATATTCGTAAACGTGGAAAGTGAAAAGCTACATCTTGTCTTGGCGTAGAGAAAAGCACGCGAAAGATAATTGACGCGCGTTTGCATTAAAGAAGCGTGGTGTACGACTGCGGCGAGGCATTAATTTACGCGAAAAAAACCGTCATTTCGCGACGCGGCTCTCACGCACTTTCGACGCGTGACGAATCAGCTGATCGCAGGCCGAGAGCGAGTTCACGAGCGCGCGGTTATTAAAAATCGCGAGATATGACGTAGAAAGTTGGATAGGATTTTTATCCATCGCCAGGGCTCGTTTATCGATATCTTTAGAAATCATCGAGGAGTTTCATGCGTGACTTATTAACCTTCTCTACCTGGGATCAGATACGGCTTCCGGCTAACGGTGAATACGTTCGCGAATCGTATTTTATATTAACCACGACGTCATACATGTATGTTTGGAACGATGCACGCCACGCGCGGACTCGTCGCATAAAATATTTACTGCTCTCGCATCATCAGGTACATTAGTCATCGATCTTTACATCTCAGAGGTACATTTTTTCCTTTTACGACAGTCGAGGAATAAACTCGGTTATAATTTCAAAGGTGAATTCTGCGAATCGTTGCTACGTAATACTCAGCACAACACTATAATAACATTAGTGCTCTCAAGAGCGAGATGGCGAGCGTCAGCCATGCAATCATTTTTCTGCAATTTACTCGTGAGTCAATCATTCCTCGATTGTGCATAAGGCAATATAATGACGCTCCTAGAATCTCCTCTCACCGTGGATCGATCAACAATGGGGTCCAGCTCGCGTCGTTGGCCTCGAAGACGAGTGAGTGGAGGAGGCTTGTGCTTTGAGAGGGCTGCAAAAACGCGTAAGAAGCAGAGAGAGAGAGACAGAGAAAGAGAAATAATATAAAGAACTTATAGACGCGAGTGTGAAGCAAGACGTGTACTAGAAAAGAAAAAAGGGATCGTACCCAAGAGATGTTGTTTGTTGTACGAATCTGAATTAAATATCTGTTCTCCGACAAATCATTTTATATGTAAAATGGAGATTATTTCGACGAGATTCGAATCATCGATATTGCAACGAGATCGGTGCATGTAAATTGAAGTTGCGCGTCTCGTATTATAATATATATTTCAATGTCATTTGTGAAGCTTGATCAATTCTGCCCATGCATCATGATGCACCGCGATTCAATAAGGACGATACGCGATTCGCTCACTCGCTCGGATAACGAGATCGCAACCGCGCCATAAAAAAAAACTGGTCATCGCTTTCGAAAATTTCTCCCTTTCCTCGAGCGGGTTCCATCCGGATGATCCGGGGGAGAGGCGAGGTCGTTGTCGGAAGGACGCGTGCACGGCCGTGCATGCTCGTACGAGTGAAACAGAGGAACTTTCACGGCCACGGGCCCGACCTGGTCATTCGGTACCGCGCGCGTAAAATCAGGGTGGAAAAAGAAAATGAGACCAACCGATGCGAGAAACAGTCGTGAGAGCGGAATCGACGGATAAAAAGGAAACAGGTTATCGAATTAAAGCGATACCGGATGGCTGCGAGGCATGTAATTTCTATCCCGAGGCGAATCTTCTCGCCGGGGATATATTCGGAAGCAACGGTATTATTTCGGCGACGCGTGGCCCGAAAGTCGCAAGAATCGTTTCACGCAAGTATCTTTAATCTGCGTTTCTCGCGATGGAAAGTTACTGTATGTAACATCAATAATAATACAATATTTCTATAGTATTCAATAATATACATAAAGTCTTGTATGGTTCTAACTATATATATTTTTTTTCGCAGCTACATCACTCTGTTATTTAACTCCGTTCTTACTTCATCCATTTCGAGAACGACTTCAATTAAACAAGATTTGTCACGCACGAAGTGTATCTTCTTTTTCTCGAAGCAAGGAAACATCGCCGAAGGACGAAAAGTGGCAGATGCTTTGCCGGCGATTTTCAATCATTCTTTCATCCTGACAAAATCGCGATAATCGCGTATCGCGGACGCGACGACGCGTCGTCGTTATCCGATCGAGATAACGCAACACACGATGATATCACGACACCCGGTTTTCTTCGCCGGACAATTTATTTATCTCTTCTTTTTTATCCGGAAATGAGGTCGGCGGTATTCGACACGCATGGAGCGTCTCTAATGGCACCCATTAAAAAACACGTGCACGCGCGTGTCTCCCGACCCCATGCGCTTCTGAGAAGTTTTCGTTAACTGCATTCTCACTGGGTTAAAAATGTAGATCCTATCTCACAAGTTATCTCGCCGCCTCATCGAAAAATTTATCCGAGGAATTTAATACGAAATTATGTGTGAATTAAACGGAGATTCAATGGATTATCTTTATAAATCTAGATATACCGACGAGCGCGTGCAAGATATATCTGCAACTCGTGTATTTACGATTTGTTAACAAATTGGAAGAAAGTGTGCGTGCTTTTTTTCTTATTCTACAATTTATTTTAATCTCTAGATTATCGCGTCGGCTTTTATCATTATCTCGGAAAAGTTTGACATTTGCGCAACTTTACATCTCACGTTATAAAGACATTGAGATATCCAATCTGACACGTCGCGTTAATTCTGGGAAATCAAGCCGGATATTATCGATGGATTGACAAATTCAGACACGATCCTACAGCTTTCGTCTGCTTGTACGATGCATGTTTGACTTTTCGATCTTCTCCGAGTCCCTGCGAATGCTCCTGCACAGCTTACTTTTGCCCTCCTGCCGTGGTCGAAAGAAACGGGCCTATCTTTTTATATTTAGAACATAAACGATACGACACGCGTAGATACGTTAAGCTTCGTCGCATCCGAACAGTCACGTTGCTCTTCTACTTCTTCATCTATCTTTCTTTCTTCCTCGATATCGCTCGATATCAATCACATCTACAACGGATAATGTATCGTACAGATTAATTCGCCACTGTTTGACAATTGAAATGATACACTATCTAAGTGTGTCGACAAAATATGGGGAAACTTTTGTGAGGACAAAGTACATTTCGTGCTCTAAACTGCTTTAAGATTATCGTTAGCTGCATCTCGAGATATAATTTACAATTTAATTTTAGTTTCCACGAGCCTTTTCCCCCCCAAATGTGCATATAATGTTCCATGACATGAATATAATGCGCGAAATATAACACATTTGCGCAGATTGTATATACTTAAATTAAATACGTACGTATGTGTGTACACATATATTGTATTTCGTATGAAAGCTCGGTAGTGTGTCGATGATTGCGGCGATAGCCTTGAATGATTTACGAAATGTAATTTCGACAAACCGGATTTTCCCGGTATTACGGTCGTTACCGAGAGCTTTCGCGCTTTCCGCATATTGTGTATCTTGTCGAAGCTTCCAACACAATATGCTCGGGCGCATTTTCCCCGCCTCGCAACGCGAATCCATTGTCCGCTTGTCAATACGAGATGCACGACACGACGAGCGGCGTTGTGATTAGTCCGTTGCGCTCACGTTGCACTCCCTGCTGGTGCAGCAATGCAGTGGCACGTTTATACCTATTGAAGACTACACCATGGTATTATGAGAAGAGGTTCTCACAACAGGGGTCTCTCTCTCTTAAGAGAGAGACAATTCAAAATTGTTGACTATTCCGCTACATCACAGTTTACAATCTTCTCTCGTCTCGAAACATATTTTCTCGCAAAAAGAATCGATTGCATTGTCAAACAAAAATTGTACGCTTCGATGAATTTCTCTTTTTCTCGAAATTTAATAAATTAGGAAAATCACCCGTGTCTAAACACGTCATTGCATTCGTACGTACACGCGAGAGGAGTCGAGCGTGAGACTGCTGGACGAACCCGACGATTGCCTGCTTCGTAAATGCATCTGCATTCGCATCGAATGAGGTTAACGTTAATGAGGCGCAAGCATCTCCAGACGCGGCAGACCCTCCCTTTTATTCATCCCTTTTACCCTCGGGGCCGACAGCCGCAGACGCGTACGTGCGTGCATTCGCATTTTTTTTTTCTCTCAGACTGATGGTCCATCCGGTCGTCTCGTCACGACGCGCACGCGTGCTTATTCGCGGAAAAATGAACACCACCATCGTTTCAGGGAAATTTCGCGAGATTCAGAATATAATATAGCGTATCCCGAGTGTGTAAGACGGTCGTTCGTAAATTTCTGCTCGCAATTGCGTTGTGTACTTAGAATCATGTGAGCAACGAGTGAATAAAAATCCACGTAAACCAAACAGAGGTCGCGAAAGCTGTTTCGATGTTTACGTTTGACTGGTATCGGTCGACTTTTAGCCGACACGGACAAAAGAAGTCGGTCAGCGGAACTGCGTTTTAACACAGGACAATAACATCCGGCTAGTGTCATTAGAATTTGAATAAAATATCTCTCTCGTGAGCGTAACAAATCTATCCTCATTCGGTATCGTCCTTTATTATTAGATCAAATATAAATCGGTCGTATATGAGAGAGAAATTTATCGTTTCAGAATGAAACAACGAGTGTTTGTTTACAATGCGTGAAGCTCTTTCGACAATTCAATAACAAAGATCTCCATACACGAGAGACGCAATTTCGCACGATCTTTCTCACGGTGGCATCGATCTCGCGAGATCGACCAGAGACGACATCGTCCCGTTACACCCCCTGGGCTGTCTGCTGATTGTACGCGCACGCGCACACACACACACACACACACATACACACGCACGTACTTACTCCGTAGAGAGATTTGAGCTTCACGTGGTTGAGCGCGGGCACATCCACCATAGAGCACTTGAGCAGAATCGTGGTCGTCTGACTCGGCATCCTTGCGACTATTTTTTTTCTCACTTGTCACGCGGGATATACTACTGTGTTGATTATCGATCACCGCACTACTAATACGGGAGACGACTGATACGTTCATCGGAACACAGCTCGCGAGCACGGTATCCGCGTGGATCGCGACGGAATGAAATTTTACGAGAAGCGAGGCTATATATATTTTTTTTTCACATACACGAGGAAACGATTAATGAGAAATCAGTCCGGCAGTGCGTAAGAGGCAGTGTAACGGCAGTGGAGTTTACAGAATGGCGAGGAAAATCTGCACTCATTCGAGATGTCCTCTTTTTTTTTCCTTGTTTCTCGAATACACGAAGGACGAGCTCGCCGAGATGGCTACAGCGGCGTGCTCGACCTGCCGCTTGACTGAGTGACTGACTGGTTTTCACTCACTCACAACACACGATACCCCGTGTGCGAGAATTGTGGCCGCCCCCACCCGCGCGCCTTTCCTTATCCCCACCATCTGGCTGTCGCCAATCGCTAACCGCCGAGAGCGCACGCACACGCGTGTCGGTGGACTATGCGTATGAACAGCTGCTACGCGTGCCGTATGCGTGTGCGTGTATGTATGTGTGTATGTGTGTGCGAATGTATGTGCGAGAGAAAATTGAATCGATGAATGGAAAAGGGTGCAACTGCTCGGGATAATGAGGCTTTTTTTCAAAAGAAAATTGTGTATTGTGCGTGGGAATAGGCTTCGGCGCGTTTCGTGTAATTCTCGATAAAAACCAGTGATAATGATGAGTATAATGAATCACGTCTCGGTCGTAATACAATGTAAAGAAATCGGCATGAGATACGACACTTGGGACAACAGACGGCGGCGCTTAACATGTCAAAATAAAGACGGGCTATCATCACAGGCGGGATGTAAACATTATAAATTGAGGGTCGTAAATCATCCGATTGAACGAAACGCAAATAAAAAGCGCATCGATATCATCGGCGATTGCGGCTTTCCAGGGTTCCTACACGTTACGCGTATATGTATATGTATGTATATCGCATGCCCTCTCTGCGTGATTTATAACTATCGAGAAAAGGAGTATCCTCTTTATGCCTCGCGTTAACTATCTCGACGAGCAGAGAGTACCCGGTGCAATAAAATATATAAATCGTCCGGTTGCATCGCGAGCAAAAAGCCGTTTGCTTTACTTTCACTCTTATCTGCCGTTACTCCCTGCCAAGTGACGAGTGGAAATTGCGGATTTGCGCGGCGACTCACTTCCGTTCAATTTATAGCGTCGACGAAAAACGCTCGTGAAAACTGACAAATTGGATCCTTCGATGTGAAGAAGAATGCTATTCCAAAAAGTAACAAAAAAACTAGTTATACACAATTTGAAAAATCCTTAAATTTAAATATAAAAATTAAAATATTTGCGAAAATTTTTAAAGAAATAACGTTGGAGAAAGAAGCTGTGGATGCCAAAAATTGCGAGAAATCCGAGACACTTTATATACAGCTAAATCATAATCTTACCGTTGATTCTGCGGTCAGAATCAACTTGTCAAAGTAATGTCCGCGCCCTCAAGATCCTCCGAGACAGTCGCACGGAATGAAAACCGCAGACTTCCTGATCGCGTGAGGACGGATCTTCGTTACGTGTCGCCACCGCAGCGGCAGGTGAGCAAAAGTTTTTCGACCGACCGCGTGTCTCGCGATTCTTATCTCGGTTTCGTGCTCCATTTATGTTCCGCCACCGTCAGTTAGGCGAGTAGATACGTTGCCTCGGTCTTTAACCCTCGAGGTCAAGAGCCAGTGGACTGACACCTCAGTTAACGCTCTTTCGAGATTCCCAATTAGACATTCATTGGTAATGAAAGCAGTTTGTAAATTCTCGCTACTTGAGTAGAGTCATGCAATGTAATTTTAGCTCTCGATTATTTCATCACATTATGCATAATTATTTATCGATTTTATCTTTCACGATATTTATATTTTATCGCGATTCATCTAATTTAATCTTTATTTCTAGTCGAATTACATTGTACAGTTATACATATATTTTTGTGGCTTACGTTTTTGTACAATTTTTAAAATTTAAATTAAGCTTATAGAAAAACAGCTGTTTGCTTTCTTATCGCTTTTGTCACGCAATTACATTTCTATTATATAATTAATTTTACGTATATGCGATACATTTAAATTTACACAAATATTATTATTTGCAATATTGTGAAATAATATTATTTCCAAGAAAAACAATTAATATCACGTAACTATTTTTTTCAAAACACGGAAAACACGCGCAGACGATACGTGTCGAGGTGAATAATAACAGCGACGTCGAAGTCGATGAAACGACTGTCCAATACGCTTGCCTGGTCACGTAATAGCAACGGTTCATAACGGGGCCCGTCTAGAGTCCTGCGGCATCGTGGCAAAATCGTTTGCCGCCACTGTCACTGTATAATCGCACATAAATTCGCAGGAGCATAGCCAGCCGTCCGGTCCTAACGCGACATTGGGCCCCAGTCTCGTGTGTCATACACCATTTCCTTCCGTACCTTTCGACCCCTTTCCTCTCGTGACAGTCCGTCTCCTCCTCCATTCGACAGGAGAGACTTTAACCGTAAGTGGACAATGCAAGTCCACGGGGCCCCCATTATGTCGATGCGAACGGTGCATTTACGAGGGTGTGCGCTCGCGTGGGTGTCCGACGTGTGCGCGTGATCGCGGGGCTTTTATTGTGTCTCGTAAAGAAGAAGCGAGAGAAGGAAGAGATAGCTAAAGTGTACGCGACAGCTTGTCTCTGACCCGATTTTACGAAAGGGCCTCTAATCGCGCGGTTGGCGAGCGTTTTTTGCGACGCGATCGACATCGTCGTCATCGTCGTCGAGAAGAGAAATGTGCGTTACACATGAACGAAAACCTTCACAGAGACTAGACAAAGTGGCAGCGTGACTTCACCTGCGTGATTATCGATGGCAGGCTACCGTCTCGGTGATTCATTAAGTCAGAAATTTGCATGAGTGTACTCGCCTTTTGCAAACTTTTAATCGTCTTACGCGATTTTCTTTATCTCGATATATTTCTCAAAATATGAATCGATAATAAATACATCATTTATCTTAAGATCTAATAGATTATACTCTATCTCTCTTCTGCCATATATATGATATGTTATGTATTTTTCATCTTGAGCAATATAGTATTCCCGAAAAATATAGAAAATTCCACGCAACCAAAAATTCCAATGAACCTCGCTTCGCGGAATAAATTCCGCGTCGGGAGGAACCCAACTCACGCACAAAATAATTAATTCGCCAGAGACGCACGCCAATGCAAATGTGTCGAGAGACACGCAACAAGAATCGTGTCTCGTAGAGTAACGTAGAGAAAAAAAGGCGCGCGTTGTGATTCATCGCCAATTATACCAAAAAAGAGAGGGACAGTCGTGCTGACTCAATGACTATTGTGTGTTTACTCAGAAACTAAATCTCCCACCTCGTATCGAATGATCATAACGAGCGTACTTGCTTGCTCGGTCGATCGACTGCGCGTTTCCGCATTTTGTTTCTATCTTTTCGGAATTTAGATAATTAAATCTCTCGAGAAAGTACATCGTTATCATGATGAGTCGATGACGGCAATCAAGCGTCAGCAGAAATTTCCTAACGTCTCCCTCTCCTCTCTATTTCAAATCATAACATAACGATAATAATAATACATATTCGCCAGCGCAATGAACTCTTGTACTTTCCGTAAAAATTACTCGTAATTTCATGTGTAAAGAAGGAGATTTCATTTTATATATTCTTTCTTATCTATTTTTTATATATTCTTTCCACGGGAAAAGTACGAATGCGAATTTTCTCATGCGCTCTAGTTGTTAAAAAATAATAAATAAGCCGACAGAGAAGCTGGAAACGTCGTATCATAAATCGTATATTCAAATATATCGTATCAAGCATGAAACGAATGCATTCATCTGGAAATGATGGTTCGTGCATATCATTTTCATCTCTCGTCGAGATCAGTTTGTCAAGCACGGTCGACGATTAGAGGGAGAAAAAAAGAGAATAGGCGTATTCTACTCGCTTTCCGACGATTTCAACTGCGTTCAAGAAGGAAAGGAGCTGCTTTCTCTCCTGATTTATTTATATCTTATGCATCGCTTCTTTTTGGCGCATCGCATTATCATGCATTATGGCAGGACGGACATCTATCGTTGTCTATTTACTTGCGCACCGAAACACTTTGGGAACAATGCAACCAACCGAAAGTTGTGATACGAAGTTGAATCGCGCTCAATTTTCTCAGAAGATTCCGCTCGAAAGATACTCGGGATACCGAGAGAGGAGTTGTACTTGGGGTTCACGTGATCTTGGTAATTCCGCGGGAAGGAGAGAGGTATATTCTTGGGAACGGTAATATTCCCTCTCTCGATATTTCTGCGTGTGTTTTGTTTAGTAATAGCGGACGGTGTATATATTCCATAAAATCGCGACGGTAAACGGGCAAACGTGCCATGTCGGAGGTTCGTAAAAATCGAGATTGCACTGTAAATGTAGTTGGAGGACGTGCCGAGTATACACGTACTTGCGTGGCAACCGTTTTCTCCGAAAACAATATTGTACACCGTTTTACATCGTCGATTCCCTCGTACACCAGTCTCATATTCATTCCATATCTCGCAAAATATTTTTCTCATGCTTTACAATACACTTTTATAGATCTGCATGCTGTAAACGTAAGAGACATTCGTCCTTCGGCTTCCGAGTCGCAAGAGATGCTCGTTCGTGTCGCGAGTTGCCGTAATACCTCGTCGAGAAAGGTGTCATTTGCGTCGTTTGCAAGTGTCAATTTTCCGCTCGGCTCGGAAATGTTGCGGCAATTCCGCGGGAAAAGGAGTGACGCGAAATTTTTTTCTCACCGTCGAAAAAATACCGGGAAAAAATGCAAGATTTTACATTTTATTGAATATCATAGTTGTTATTGAAAAGTGCGTTTCCGCGGGCGATGTAACTCGACGTGGCAGACACGCTTTTCGCTTCCGCGAATTCGCGTAAAGCAGGTAATGACTGGAATTTCGTCATTATTGCCGCGACAGGCGCAATGCTTGTGGGCCCATTCTGTCGCCCCCCTGCCTTCCCCCCGTGTCGTGTTGCATTCGTTCCCGACGTAGAGAACGTGGCCTGGAACGGCCTCACGTTCGAGCTATCTGTTGTAATCTCGCTAACGATCTAACCGGTAGCTCCTTTGCGATTTTTCGACGCACTGCTCGAAATTCATATAAATAATACGTGCAAAACAATACATGTAATACAATCTACATTTTTTGATTCTGTCGAAAGCAAGCAGGTGACGAATGATAACTTTGATCAAACAATTACTTAGATCTTTGTCATAGAAAGAATAAGAAGAAAAAAATTTTTTTTTTTCGCGAAAACAGATGTTTGCTATTTGCACCTGTTGCATTCTAAATGATTATTCATCTGATATTACTCATTCATTACATTCCTTATGCAACTACAATCGTATACTCTACGTATACTATTTTAAAAAAAGAATAGATTACTTTAAAATATTCTTTCAACGAAGTCGCGAAACGTGAGTGCGTAGAAATGCAGATTGTTCATCAACGTTCTCGCGTCCCTTCCTGCTTATTAATAATCTGTGTAAGACTCGCGATGCTGCATTCCTTTGATAATTAAAGTGGAAAAACCGCGAGCGTTTTATCAAAGTTAAATACTGATAAATGTTTCTGCGTTTCCTTTTAAAATGATTTATTTAATTACAACTGAAGTAAAAAGATTACCGAGTATCTGGAGGCTGATATCTCTTCAGATTAATAAAAACAGGAAATGTTTCTCATAATGGACATTAGATGTCCAAAAAAGACTAATAAAATTTGTAACGTGTAAAAAAGTTGTAGCGAATAAACATACGTCGAAATTGTTGCGAGGAAAAGTACTCGGTCGTTTGCCTTTAATCAGTTTCTCGGTAAGATAAGTGCGCGATTGCAGCCGGACACAGCGAGCGAAAAGACAAGGACCCGGACTCAGACGTCATTAGGATATATATAAAGAAAGAAAACCGCAGATACCGCGAGCCGATTACTAACATGAGAGCTTATAGCATGAGTAGTCCGGTCAGCGCGTAATTGTGCGTTAGGTGCCGCCGATTCTATCCAGTCGGCGAGAGAAATGACTCATGCGACTTAAAGTAGGTCGTGTATTAAGAAAACTTATCTAAATATCGGAATTTTAATTCCTCTTTAAAAGCATACCTGTCGCATTACACTTTGTTGCACTTTTCTTTAAACAGGATTCTACTCTTCTTCCTTCCCCTCCCTTTTAATCTCGCGAATTTTTCTCAATCATAGTTCTCTCCGACTGTCACGTCCCGTCACTTCTCTGTCCATCCGTCTCACCATTACTTTAAAATTATCTCGGTACCGTGCAGTAAGATAACGGTAAGAGCATTCGTGAGATACGTCTGGAGAGAGAGAAAGAGAGAGAGAGGAAGTTTAAAACTTTTCCAACCTTTCGTGTAACTTTTCGTTATCAAAGGGACGTAAAGGTGACAGGCCTTCGCGCGCTTAATTTTATACCGTCCTACATTTGAAAGGCAATTCCGGTATACTTGCCTGAAAGTACCTCTCTCGCGCTTTTCCCACTCCTAGCCAAGTCTCAGCGCGCTCCTGCCACTCGTGAAACTTCATTCCTCCTTATCGTTCAAGCTCAGCATCCGACTGATACACTCGGCGAAAGTGTTCGCGATCGCGATGACGATCAATGGTCGACTGACTACTACCTGTCGCTGCGCTCGCAGATGACTCACGTGCGTAAAGAATCTGCGGCGTGCGTAAGACGCGACGTATGTATGAATGAAAATAACGCGCGTTGCTACGGTAACGAGGTGAGAGACAGTAGGATAGAGAGGGAAAGAGAGAGAAGCGTGGGTGTTTGAGGAAGCACGCTTTTATGAATGAATCGACGACAATACCATGCAAGTAACGCGTCTCAAAACGGTATCTCCAGTTTATAAACGCACCGACCGTTCCCGTAAAGGATTTAACACCTTGTTGGTCATAAAGGGTGATCAAAGCGACATCCCTCGTAGTCTGCATCGACCGCAACAAAGTCCATCGCCATCGCCGCGAATCCGCCCCCACATTAATCGCGCGACGCAAAAATAGCCACGTTCAATGGCTCGTTTTATCCTTGAAAAGCCTAATTTTGTCGAAAGCGACAAACAGATTTGTGGTAGAATCTCTGAAAATAATTGGTCATCATCGCGAATTGAATAGATGGCGAGTGAAAAGTTGTTTAATTGCGAAACACACATTTTCCATGTGCTTGGCGAGAAGACTCTGCGATCTCTCGTAACGATTATTATTATTAAATCCACGTTTCGCGTAAAGGCACTATCATTATTGCCCGACGTGCGTGTATGAATCGTTTGTGTGTTTCGCGCGACGAATACGCGAAATGTACTCCGGTACTTTTTGCGGGCGCGGAAAAAGTTGCGTAGTCGAAGGTCTCGCCTGCGAAAAAGTTGCCGCGGTGGAAAAAGCGCGAAAGTGTGACGACCTGCTGCCTACAAACCTACGTATGTAGTGTGTCGAGTGTGTCGAGTGAGTTTAAGCATGCGAGTAAACATGTTTAGCGACTGCTCGAGAGATTTGCAAAGGTTCTCAAAACGAGACAAACCGCACGAGACCACCAGAGAAGAAGTATTCTAGAGACGGTGGCTCTTGCTTCCCGTAGATCCGATATCTCTAATATGGTTATTAACTATTTTAGTTATATATAACACATACGCAGGCAAAAATCGAGCATCGTGTCGATTCTCATCAACATGTTTCAATGATTTTGTGAAAGTCAGCTTGAAAATCAGCGTGAAAATAAATGTTAATTAATCGCGAAAAAGTCCCATCATAGACAAATCGAGAGAGAGAAATAATTCCTTAATTTATTTATTTCAGGGATTAAATCGCAAAAGCTCCGACTGCCATCCACTATGCGTGTCGAATAGAGACGAGCGCTGTCGAAATGCACGGGCGAAATTCAGCTTAATTCGATGATACGATTGTAACCAAACGCGAGCCGCTTTTCATTTGCGAACGATTAATTTTGCATCCGCGCGCGCGCGCACGCCCACGCGTATCGGACTCGCAAATCGTTGAGTTACGCCCACGTTCACCATCACCAGCGTATATATCGGTGGGAATGCAACGAGATTCGCAGACTTCGTCCTATTATGTGCGAAAGCCGTTCGTAATTCATCGTCGATGCGTTCCGACACAACGGCCTTGTTATCAACAACGGCCACTTTTAAGCCGTTAACCCCATGTCGAGGGTTTATCTCGTTCGCTCGCCAAGTAAATGGCCAATTCTTTTTCCTTTTGTTCTTTCCGTTTCAACGATTCGCGCAGAAAAACACGCACTACATTATGCATGTCGTAAAAATCAACGAGGCAAGAAAATGATTCGTCATCGACCTTGGATAAGTCGCGGCGCGAACGCTCTCTCTTCTTTCTCTCGCGCGGAAACATGTGGAAAATAATCGCGAAACTATAAAATTGCGACAATAAACAAGCGGGCACGTGGAGTCGGTGCATCGTACGTCAATTTCAGCTTGTAAATTCCAAGCGTCGAGGCATTCTGCATAATCTCATTGGACGCACACATATATCTAATCAACGTGAATTCGCAGTTGGAGGATTTATCCGAGCGAACGGAGAGTGCACGCACAATCTGCTATTTAGTATGCGGCTTAGTTGTAAAACGTACCACGTTCTCGTTAAGTCGTTAACGAGCGTCCGCGAACGTGAGGAAAAATTGCAACGAAATCCCGGAAGAGGCAATCAAACCGGAATAAAAATCAAAATAATTTTTTCGCATTACGCGGATTTTAGAAATTTAGTAACAAAATCATATATTCCCTAGTTTTATTTTTATCCTTGCCCGATTGACGGAATATCAATTTCTGGCAGTTATTCGTTTCAAACATTGACCGAAATAATCTCTATTAGTAACAGTCCGATACTCCGAAAATTTTCTAGCCAAGTTTCGAAATATTTCCCTTAATTCATTGTCGGCTCTTGCTCGTCTCGCGATTTTTTACAAGACAAAATGATTATACTCCCTTTCAGTTTAATCAAACTCTTTGTCCGCCCTTTGTCCGTCTAATTAATTTGCAGTCGTGAGATTAACAAAACTGCGAGATTATTCTCGGCGATCTGTTTCCATACTCCAGGTGTAGAGTGTTCGGATTACAGCGCTATCAACTCTCGTTAATTAACGTCGTTAAGATAACGCGATGACGATAATGAGTACTGCTAGTCTCGCATACTCCACTCACGCATCATTGATTACTGACATTCCACTATCGAAATATTTGATAGTGCCGCGCGATTAACTCGACATAGTAATATATGGGACAAAAAACAGCTCTAATGATTATGCCTTTTAAGGATAAAGCAACGTGTATTTTTCATCGCTCTTCGCGCTATCAAATCGTCTCATCTAGTCTAGATCTGCGAAAGTCGTATTTAAATGAAATCTACGACACGCGCAATCACCTGCGTAATTGAAGAAATTTCGCTTGTATATTCAACGGTCGCGACAATCAGAGGTGGAGAAAGTGAGGAAGCGAGTATTGGTGAGTCATCACCGCGGCCTCTAACAAGACACCTCTTCTCGGCAAGATGGTTTTAATGAGATTACGCCGGCTGCTATCTCGGCGCTTAAGCGCAACTGAACAAACACGGTTCCGCACCGAAGCGTATTTACAGATTTGTCGATCGTGTCCTTGAAAAATTTCGAAATACTCGAACGCTCGCGGTCGAAAGATCAAGCTTGGTCTTCCCTCGTACGGGGAAAGTCCATCTCGCGATTTAACATGTATCGTGCAGGCACGCCGCAATTCACATTTGCATTCGCACGCGGGAGACTTTCGCGGAAATCCTGTTGCTCTGCCGATTCTTTGCCAGAGACTCGATGAAATCGGCGCAATTAACGTACAATGTTTTATTCGTCGAAGGAATGCTAATTACAACGGCGTTAAAAACTGTTGACGTAACTTACAATCCGCCTGACAAAATTGACTGTGAAGTTTTCCGACCTATTTGCTTACATAATTGATAGAGGCGAGTCTTTAGGTAAACCAGCTCTGAACACGCCCTAAGGACACGATTTTTAGCATCTTTGGTTGATATAAATTTTAATGCACCGCGGGGATCGCGTTTCTCGGTCGAGCATTCCCTACTCTCATTTTTAAGCTGTCGTGCACTTTATCGTGATGCAAATATTTTCGCAAATTTGTGTGTATCGTCATATTTTTCTATACACTTTATTTAGATTTATGGTAACTTCCTTGTTGCGTCTCTATCATAATTTCTCGCTCGCTATTAGATTTCTATACAACCTTATTTGTATTGAAAATTAAAGTTGGATTACTTTAGCGAGTTTAACTCGGTCCCCGCAGAATAAGAAGAAAAGTTTTACGGTCGTTGAACATTTAGAAAAGTAATCAAAGGAACGAGCTGCGAAGCGCGAAAGTAAAACTCGCTGATTATTTTCTCGGGAGGAGAGAGGTACTGGATAATTTCAAAAGCGCTTCCTACTTTCCGACGCAGGTGTATAACCCCATGACAGCCATCTCCAAGGGGGCCGGGGCATCGAAGGATGCTTGTTAATTAATAAAAACGTACGCGCGGACACATTTTGGGACGAGCGATTTCTCCCGGGCAATAAACCCCGATAACACAACGAGATTTACATGGTTCATCAAGTTATAACGTACGTGTACGTTGTACGTGCATCAGTATCGACAATTGGTTTCTCCTCGTGCATATTTAACGCCGTCAACAAGGCTACATTTCGCCTCGTCGGTCTCCGACCACGTCAAATTCAAATAATTGAATGCGCCGTAAAAATATTCGCGTATCCGGATATTCGATACATGGCGTACGCGAGTTGTCCCGCGTTATTAAACGGCCCTTCCTGTTCGACGTAACATGCGACTTGCATGCTAATCGAACGGATCTGTTAATGTCGTTTCGATCGACTAGTTTCGCCACGTGGGTGGAACACGACTTTGCGGCTCTCAATGCGGATTTCTCTGCGAACCCTCGGTCAACTCTACGAGATTTCTAACAGCAACGTAAATTAACTCACCCTTCCCTTCTCTTGTGTCGCGTGTTCTTTGGATCGCCTACTCACCTGCAAGTCAGAATAACGAGGATTAGAATTATATTACGTAGTCTTAATATACGCATGCGTTACTCTAAAAAATATCTTCTTTCAAATTGCGATTAAAGCATATTAAAACGGTAAGTTTGGATCGAACAGAGTTTCTCATTACATCTTGACCTAGATTGGCATGTGTGAGCTTTATATCAAACAGGTGTGCGCACGTTTCTAAGATCGCTTTCGCGTCGGACGAGCGATTCTAACGAAGGATCGCGCCAATAAAGGCGCCAATAAAGTGCAATGACTGACTTGAATTGCATCAACGTGTCGATGCACTCTGCGACGCGCTGATAAAGTCTATTAGGCTTTTGTGATGTTCCGTCGTTTCTTATCGCCCTGTTACGGAGAATTAGCCATCTCACCTCGCTAATTTCGCGGTACGAATGCAATACCGGGTGAAACCAAAAGAACCTCAGCGATTGATATTTATCTGCCCCTCGAGGAAAATAAGAGTTCTCTTCGATTGCGAACATAGTGCATTCACGAGGGATATTTTTTCCGCTTTCTCTCTTTCTCCGTATCCCTTTTTAAACTATAATTTTTTCAAGCAATTAACCAGGTAAATTCGAAACGAGGTGCTAATGATAAACGTATCTTTAATGCGCCTTAAACACACGTACTTTCACCAAATATCCCGCTGTGCGAAGACATTAAAATCCAGATAATTATCAAATTCTGTTATTATTTTTAACACATGTGTTACTTTTTATCTCTAAAATGAATTATGTAAAGAAGGTACGTTATAGAGCGTATTAATTAAATATATGCGAGTCATTTTCACTTTTAATTGGTGATAAAACTCAACGTCCAGTAAAAATGTTTATGTTGATAAAAATACCGGGTCAGACCGGAACGATGTCGTGTGAAACTTTCAAGAACTTTCTGTGTGTCAGAGGTGCCTGCGAAATTCGTCGAAAAATTTGCATCGTCTCGACTTGCGAAATCGATAGGGAAACTTTGACCCACTAATCACTCGATGAATCGTCTTGTTGCGTTGCGTTATTAGCGATTCGCGAATGCGACAACAGTGTCGTATGACGCAACCGTATTATACGCGGAAACGTCAGCAGACAATGACATTAAATCGCATTACTGACACCGATAATATCGCCGACTAATAAACTTCCCGAATGCATTTTTTGCTCAATAGAAAAGCGCACGCGTCATCAGCGGACAATCTTGGCGTCTTGTCGGTTTTAAAAGTGGTTTGCACTTTGTCGTACGAGTCATCAAGACGATTAGCAAATTCGATAATATGTGTATAAATAGAATCATCTGTATGTACATCATGTCTACGGAATGACACAAACAGTAATATTCAAAGTTTCAGATAGAGATGGAAATGTCATATATATTCGACATTTAATATAACACAAAAATGAATAAAATTTCGATACTCATTATTTTCTCATTTATATTCATTCGTTCAGACGCGTGCGATTCTTTATCTCGGGAGCATCCTTGAAGAATGACAGATCACAAATGTTTCTTCTCGAAGGAGAAACATCGGCATATATCACGAGGGGTTCCCGACATCCCGATAACGTTGGGAAAAATATTAATGAATTTTTTTAGCGATACCGCGTGTGACTAAATATTTCAGAAAAATCCCATTATGGCGATTGCGACGAAAATAAAAGGAGAGAAGATGAGACGAGTGATAAATGACACGATAACGCGCGACCGTCACGGCAAATGTATCTTGCGGCTGCTACGACGAACCGCGGAATCCACATAATGCCATTCTTTCATGCGTGATATCTAAGAGGTCGTCGGATTTCGCGATCCATTATGGGGCGCGCGATAAAGATACGTCCACTCGCGTACAATTATCGATAAACGCCGAGGCTGTCAATCCTCGTAACTTAGATCCAAGGCGAAGCGTTATATCCTATACTTTTCAGTTTTAATAAAGCTCCGGAAGATCAAAAATCAAAAATCACATTCCGGAATATTCAAGCGACGCGCGAAATACGTTTCATGAAAAAAAATCATGCATAGTTATTTATCAGCTGATGCAATCTTCGCTTAACGATAAAACTTACTCCTATTCGTCGCAATAATAAAATATCGTGCTTAAAGATCTCACCGTGGAGAACTTGATGTTCAGGAAGTTGTAGTACTTGACCAGGAACTTCATTATACTTGAAGAATAAAGCGGAAGAGATCCGTCCTCTCTTAACATATACAACAATATCGTAGCAATTATCGTCTTTCAAGTTCTGTGAATGTATCGAGGATCGATAATACAAGTTGTTAAACGTGCGAACGACCGGCGCGTGTGAGAAAACGTATTGCACTAAACCGCCGAGAGACGTAAAAGTGTCGGAAGGCCTCACGATAAACTCACTATCGAGCTGTCTATTATCAGTGTAATGACTCGTCGATTATTCTCATTCTCGGCAAATCGCTCGCGACAAAAGCCATAAATTACAACGATCAAATTTATCCGCCACGATTCTGAAAAGAGATGCACATTCGATCTTTCTTTCTTTTATCAAGCTTTAGAAGAGAGGCGCGATTCATCGCGCGCGAACGCTGATTGCACCGGTGATCCAAGATTAATTAAGCGTTCCAAAGTAGATCTTGATTACACCGTTGATTAATCGTTGTCTATTTTTAAAAACGAGATATCGACATACGACCCAGACTCAATTGAGGGATTTTGCCGCGGTTCACCGAGAAGAAACATTTAGTATAACTCTCGCGGACGAAAAAAGGCGTAAAAAACGTTACGCAATCGCGTCAACTATAATTGGGTCGACGCGCGTTTACGCGTTTCGACTAACGAGAGGAACTGACAACGCGCCGCATACACGCGTCGGAAACGAACGTACACGTGTTACTGCCGTGTTTCAAACCGCCACTTTCTAATGCACCGTGAAATGCAGTGCGCGGACTGCATTGTAGGAATGCGCGGCACGTTATTAATATGTTCTGTTGCGAGATATCGCGTGAGATTCTTTTATCATCGCGCGAGTTATCATTTTTTAGCGAAAAAAATCGCAAAAATTTCGCAAAGCTTATTTAACCCGCTTCGCGGTTAATCTCTAGTTACTATTTTTAACTCGCAATTTAATATCATTTTATCACCGTGAATTAGTTTACACGGTACACAATGTTTCACATGTTTATCTCCATCGTTAACGATATCGAATCGAATCTGCAATCTCGAATGTGCTTTATCGAATAAAAAGAAACTAGAACGACAATGCGCCCTCGATTGTTGGACGATTCGCAACGTGTGCACGCGTATCCAAAGATCGACCCACTTTTTGCCTGAGATTGCGGTACGATCGATCGAGCCCTCGAGAATGCGTATTTATTCAGGCAATGTCAATTAATACCGCCGTGATCGTCGCGCCGGCGTGGATTATCATAACGGTGACCCGCTTTATCAAGGGCCGAATCGATCCACCGATTAATTACGCGACACTGCACAAATTGGCGTCTCGCGGAACAATTCTCTCCCTCTCGCTGCTCGATCAGCTGATCGATTCCGATACAGCTAGTCGCGCACTCCGCGTTACGCAATCCGGTCTTCGTCGCGTTCGAAGCTCGCGTAAAACAGGGAATTATGCACGCGGAAATATGCACACGCACGCACGCATTCTGGTGCGTGCTTACCACGCGTTTGCGCAATCGCAGCGGTCTTCTCTCCGTCGATGCAGGCCACGTTTATTTGCGATAAGTCGCGAGATTATGTGCATTTTTTCCTTTCATTGATCGGTGAAAACGAGTTTCCCTCTCTTGCCCTAAATTAAACTAGAAACAAAGTACAGAATTTTCCAGCAATAATTGTCTGGTCTCGACCGCAATGATATTCATCTAGTGCCGAAGAATATCGACAAGTGTTACGAATGTCATAAAAAATTTGCGTGATTTATCAATAATTTCTATTAGTTTTTCGAAATATTTTCTCCTGGTCAAAAAGTAACAGATGAAATTAATATTGACAATGTTTGTAAAGTAATTTCTCATTTAAATATTTTTTAGTATCTGAAAAAATATCGCATAGGTCACAAAAGCGTCACGAATTACACCAACTTTATGTTTTCGCTAAAAAGTATCATACAATTTTTGCCATATAATAAACTATCCTTTTTCCGATAGACACATTACCAGTTTCTCTAGTAAGCCACAGACCAGTTTAAGAACGTAGTACACCAGCAATATTAAAAATTTACTCGATCGTCCACCGGCAATCACGACATCCGCTGGCGCGTCATCTTAGATTCGATTTCGCAGACACGTGACAAAATTAACAAAAAAAAATATTTAGATGAGTACGAGCGAGCTTAAAGTATTGACGTTTGTGCAATAAAATGCATAAGACGCACCAATAATAAAATTCGTTCTCAGCAGAAAAATTTAATTCTCACTCGAATCTTCTAATCAAAGATTGATCATTGATTTAATGGAATTATATTGATATAATTATATTATTTATTATTCAAAATTTTATTGCTAGATAATAGTATACTTTAATGTTGTGTTTTATCGCACGAACTTGAAGATTCGTACCACGCCTGGCAAGCTCGCGAGCACTCATCCAATCGGGAATTATGCCGAACAACGTCGACGCGAAATTTAGCACACCGGGAGAGGAGAACGCGCGCGTAAAATGGCCGTATTTGCGATTTCCGCGTCTGAAAGGCGCGGTCTTAGAAACAACCAGATCGCAGAAACCACCTAACGAGCATGGTCGCACGCGACTAAGGGCGGCGAGGTTACATAACGCGCGCGCGAATGCGCAAACCAAGCGAGGCCCATGCCGTGTCGCGATGTAGGCCTCAGCGACGTGCCAGAAACGAAAATACTCTCGGCGAAGAAGCAAACCAACGACGAGAAATCGCGGGCGTTCCTCTTCCCGCTGCCGAAAACGGGGCTGCTGTCGACGCTCTCGGTTCAGGTCGATGCCGTAGACGGCCGAGAGAAACGATCCCGACCCCGGATGTTGCGCGACCTCGTCGCAAGTTAGGCCAAATTCGTGGGCGCTGCTGACCTCGAGACGACAATGAGGATGTTTAAATTTACGAGATTATCGATATATTCGATATCGCTCGATATTTCTTGCGGGATTAAGATAAGTGACGCGAGGGCGTATATCTGATGTATCTGCGTACAGTTTTAATAAATCTACATTGTATTGTATTATTTGCATTTTACAATCTTCTACCTCAGTTGCATTTCATTGATTGACGCTAAATAAATGCATGAACTTTGCACAGTCGTCAGCCTGTAATGAAACTGATCTCGTCCATCTCTCTTGGGAAAAGACCTTTCACCCTGTGTTCTCTCAGTCGACATGGATCTAATAATTTCAACCATGATATGTATATAGTTTTCGCGGGCACATAAACGAGCTCGCGTGATGTACATGCAACTTATACGCTTCATGGGACGTTTTCGACGCAAGAGAGGACACAATCGAGAGTAAAAGGTCGAGGGGCGTTGTAAAAATATTTTTTTTCGAGAGCAATATCGGCATATGCGTTTTGAAAAGTTTTCGAGCTTTTGTCGGAATTAATGTATTGGAAATATCACGACGCTGAGCGCCGAAATGTCACTTCACCCTTACCGTGCGAAAATATATAGCCCATGTATGTACATGTATTTTTAAAGTGCGAAATGTCAAATGCGAAATGTCGAAAAAATATAGAGGTGTACGGTACATGCATATTTCCGAACGATCTATCTCCCGTCTCTGTTTTCCGTTTAATCGCCTTCCTCTCACGTTAGTATTGTTACAATGACAAGAAAATGTAAAAATGTATCGGATAAAATGTAAATTCACTTCGCACGTGCGCGTGCAAATTTTGCGCATGTTAATATTTGATGTTGAACGAGCCGTAACATTTTAGTGAAGCGTAAAATCATATTCCCATTAAACAAATTTATACTTTGAAATATTAATTATAGCGAGTTAATAGACCGCGATTGCATAACGTACGCGGTAACAAAGCAATTTTGCATCAGAGATAATATTTTCCAATTGCTGAGAAACGTCGAAAGAATTACGCGAACAATTTGTTGTCGCAACGATGCTAATAAATATAATCCGTTTTAAGTTTTCGCCGTTGAATAAGACAAAAAGTTCAATTAAATATTTTTGCGATATCGCGCGACCAGTTATACATGACGTAACGCGTGTTCGTGAATTTAACAGCAGCTGCTATCGAATGCGTTCCCTTTTTATGCATCTCCCACCCAATGCCGAGTGCGGTGCGGTTCTATCCGTAATGCTCCTTTTAGCTTCTTTTCTCGCGAAACCAGTGTAACCGGTTGAGCGTAAGGCCGGTAGGCAGCAAGCGCGCATTCGTAAGTTCAATACAGCCCCTTGTACTTTTCTTTCGTTCGCGGAATTTCATTAAACGTTAACATCAATTACCTGGAACTTACTTCGGACGACGGACAATGAGAACGACGCTCGTATTCTCAGATATGTGCGCCTTGTTAAACTCTGAATTAAATCGATTATTTCAACGAAAGAAACCGATATAGTGGAATTTTTAGAAGATGTAGAAACTCTGATTACACAGAGACGAGAAAATTTTATCGGAAGAAATGTGACATTTCATAATTCCGTTTCTCGAATAAAAAAAGCATTTCGAAAAGAAACTATATTTAACGTATTCTCTTTGAAGTGACAGTTAATTAAAGCGCTTAGCTTCGCTGCACAACGAATATTAATGATAAATACGTAGCAAAGCCGTGATATTCGCTTAATTATCGGGACGAGAGACATTTTACGGGAATTATATGCGCGCAACGAAACGGAGAAAAAATAATCCGTGTATCAATATTTATGGAAAAAATGGAGGCAAAAAAAAACATCGCAAAATCTAATTTATCGCGGATTGCATTTAATTATTTTAGAAATGTCAGAGTTACTCGCTACACAAGCAGTCGTGTTAATAGACCTTTGAAGCGACCACCAATAACAGTCAGAAAGAGTTGGAGATATTTACCAAAATGTCTTGTAGAGAGACCGGCATCACAGAGCAGGTTGACATATCCGCCGGACAAGAATGCTCTCCCTTTTGACACCCGATGCCTGGTCTCTGTGCCCGTCACGTGTTAGATAGAGCGAATGTTGATTTACGATATCAACGTTCAAAGGCAGCCTCAGAAAGGATACTCGGCGTGGAAAAGGACACACTTTGGTACGTGTATCGACGCGAATTTCATTCGATCGGAGCAATTTCTCGCCTGGCGAAGCAATTTCTCGCGCGAGCGATTAATCTCCTCGAGGAACCTTCTCAGCGAGGAAAAATCCCCGGCGGTAAAACACGGCGCGGTTATAAATCGAGAAACCGATATGATATATTCTGTTACACCGTATCAACGGAATCGAGCCGCGCGAATTAGAAAAACGCGGTTATAACAAACGAGCGAAATCTCCACTCATTGTCGGTACAGAGCGGCGATGGGACGATATGCCGCCGAGGAGATTAAAAGTCAGCCGCGAAACTCTACTTTTCACGCACTTTGAGTTTTTCCCCTCCGCGTCCGAGAATCGAAATAAACTGAATCTTTCGCGTAGACGAGAAAAAAAAAAGAAATGTGAGTAAGTGACGGATCACACAGTTGGACTTACGGACGGTGATGGCAGACAGCGCTTGCAGTACTCAATGAACGAGAACAAAACCTCAGGCATGGAAGAAAGCCGGCCGTTGCGAGCGAATTTTAATTAGAGGATCGACCGGACCCTTTGGCTTTTCTCAGCGCGCGACAACACGAGTCGAGGATGCGTGTGGTCTCTTCGCAAGGCCTCTCTATCGCGAGCATAGGAGGAGAAGAACCGGATTCACCTCGCCATCGCAGGAAGGTCGACTTGGTACTGATGCGTCTGGATTCCGCCGAAGACTCTCCCGCGACACGTATATTAAATTAAAAGCGCGAGGCATTGTATGTAGCCTTCTCTCTTTCGCTCTCTCTCTTTCTTTCTCTTTCTCTCGCCAACTCCCACCGGTAATCCAATATCGCGGCATCAGGTATAATTCGCTACGTGAACGATACACGCGGAAAATGAAACAAACATATATCACGAGCGATTTGACGAGATTTCTTTATTTCGGGCGAGTGACTATTTTCCGAGCGCGTCCGCCGTTGCATTTTAATTTTCCTCCCTGGTATTTTCTATCGGCAAAAAGCGTTAAATGTCAAGGGTTGTTTCCGCGAGCAATGCGCTTCTTTGAATGATGCTTTTTACATATTTTTCAAATCTTTTGTGACATGAAACGTGACACACATGAGCGTGTATGATCGATTATGGTTGAATTTATTATAGACTCAACGAAATGTATATTAAAGAATATGATAGATGCTAATAATTATTTTAGAAAAAAGAGGGAATAAGGGGAGAAAGAGAGAGAACGGAAAGTAGAAGCATTTTTATCGCATTTTTCACCGATCTTTCATCCCATCCAAAGTATCTCATCCAAGAACATTATTCGCCTAGATATGTCACCTTTGATCATAAAATACACAGCCAGTCTATTTTCTACGTGCAGCGCGGATAAAAATAGGGGAAACGCCGCTTCGTCCGACGTAACCAGTTTCAAATTAGAAGCCGCCGTCGGAATCTTTTTCGTGCAGTTATGCCGTTCAACTATGCCGAAGTAGAGCGAAAGAGAGCGAGGAATACTCGTCGCGATATCGAAGTTGGCGGCGATGCTGGCCCGATGCCAGGATAAAACGGACGAGGAGCGAAATTCTCGGCGAATCCTGCGGCGAATCGCGAAAAAAACTATTCAGATTTGGGAAAAAACGACGCCGGAAGCCGCTTATTCGAAAATACCATGGCCATTCTCACCTTCTTGAAGCCGTGAAACGAGAATGCGCCTACATTCATCCGCATTTTATGATCCTCCACTTTCGCTCCGAGAACACTTTCCGATCCTCCGCGAACAACGATCACGTTCCTCAGATTCTTCGTACGTCAATTGCTTAATTAATAACGATACTTGTACCCGATTTTGAATTCCATAATTCGTGACCGCGAATTGTCTCGTTAGAGAAAAGAGATCGGAATCAACTAGATCAGCATTTCCCAGTAAAATTTAGCTATAGTAGTTTTTCTAATCTAATTGACAATCACGGAGCATGTATACCTTTAGAATATTAATAAATTATAATACTATTTTGTTCTGTCAATTAAAAAAAAGCTATCTATTAAAAAAATTACAAGCATTATATAATATCTTAAGAAAATGGTCTTGAATCGAGCATATAAATAAGTTCTCTGTTAAATTGAGTATCACGAAATGATGATTAAATTAAATATCACGAAATGAACAAAGATAATAACCCGTAAATGTTCAAGATCCTTTTTTCTCACAGAATCCTTAAACTCGCCTACAGAGATCACTAAATTTCTATTCTAGTAGCACTGCCTGGGAAACACCGAACTAGACGAATAATCCACGCGAAATGAACGCCGAAAGTGGTCGACCGGTTCCTCGGCATCCGGCGGATGTGGAGGGAACGGGAACCCCGCCGATCGATTTTCGTGGGGCGTCTCACGAGGGTCTTTCGAGACGTCTTTCGGGCAGGATGGTCGGCCGGCCACTGATCGAGATGCGTGCAGGTCCGAATACCAGCGTGTGCGAGCATGATTGTAACGCGTGAGCGTGTGCGAGCGAGCGAGTGCGTGCCGAACATTCGCGCTCTCGTCCGGCGAGCGCGCATATTGTAATTTTTTATTAACATTGTCGCTGTCCGCATGAATGTCATTGTCCGCTGTCGCAATTTCCGACATTTTTTATTATTACATTGTTCTTGACGAGCGGGGATTCTTCTAATCCTTCAATTCGTTCAAATTTTAATGCTTGTACTCGCGTTAGATAAATTTGTCAACGATTTCTCTTCTATTGAATTATTTAAACATCGCATTTTAGTTTTTTAAGCAAATATTTATGTGAATCTTTTTTACAATATATTATGAATAAACGATAAATTTTGAAATGCGTTTCTTTTCAGAAATTCGTAGAGTCCTACTAAAGAAGATCGCTGTTGCTTCGTCAAACAAGATAATAGTGTTTGCACGGGGACGAGTATGTAGTACGTGTTTAAACATGGTAATAATGAATTTAAATGGATGTTAACGAAGAACGTCCGAAACTGCCGCGAACTGCAGCTGTACGATATATCTTTCATCTACAATGAAGCGCTCGGGAAGAGCATCGTTCAAGAACGCCCGCGCGATGATAATATGCACCGTTTCCGCCGCATTGGACTTTAGCTTTTGTACAAAGAAGCGGCGCTGCTAAAAATGCCGGATTATTCTCAAGCCACATTTAACATCAAACACAATCTTCCTTGAAAATTCTACTCTAAAGACTGGAAAAAATTGACAGAGATGACCGAGTAGAATGATTCGATAATAAACTGTGAGTTTTTCGTTAAATTATTAAATAAGATTTCTTCTTGTTAATTTTTCGGATGTTTAAATGTATCTGTTCTTCTCTTTTAACAAACTATAATTCTATTATATGATAAACTGACATAAAAAAAATATTTTGCAAAATGTGATATGTGTTGTAAAGATGTGTGACAAGTAAGATATTTATAATAATATTTGAATAAAACATGAACAATAAAATAAATAATGTATCTAAAATATCGTAATATATTGTTAAATATTATAAAATCATAAAATATAAAATTTAGAATTATAAAGAATTTATAATAATATATTTTATTTTTTATGAATATTAGATTTTCACAAATTGTATCTAATTAATGTAAATTTTTAATAATTGAATTAGAGTTATTCAGAAATGAATTATTAAAGAAATCACTGTACATATAATATAATGACTGAGATTGGCATAAAAAGAATTTTTCTCTTTTTAATTTATCATTCTAGCATGTGATTGATATCCGGTATCAAAAGTATATTCTCACTCTTCTATCAATAACATCATCGATCTAGTAAACTTTATTATTAGATTCTCCCGTATGAATGTACTCGTCGGGGCGCATACAACAATGGGGAAGAGATTATCGTGCATTGCACGTGTGCAGGGTAAAAGTGGCTCGTTAGCACATATTCTGTAATCCTCAGTATGAAGGGAGATCCATCGAGCGTTCACCAGGCAATTATCATTTTTATCGCAGTCGCAGATCGATATATTCACATGGTCCTCGTTGCGCTAGAAATAAATTCTGCTGCGCGATAAATGCATTTTAAGAAATAACATCCGATACTAGACCGCAACACGTGTCCACCTGAAAATGTCGGGCTTCGTATAATCCTGTTTGTCTAATCTCCCTTCAACGTTCGTGTCCAAGACACGTGACGACTCGTCTTCTGCCAGAAATATGTCTCTATCATATATGAGAATAATTCTTTTTGATCGACGATGACACCGTGTCGCCACGTTCTGCGAGGTATATTTTACCGCGAATCATCGCGCAATAATTGATGACTCGCAAATCCATTAAAAGAGCATTACTCGGGAGAGAGTAATCATTTTTCGTAGTTTATCTTACCGAGTAAATTTATCGCGATACGTACGATGAAAATTAATTATATTCAAAATCCAGATAATCCACATATAACACATAGATCGCTGACTTTTGGACTATCTCCTACGTCGTCTACGGGAACTTTCATCCGCAAAAGTGGATGTCATTTGTCATTCCATAATTTTACGTTGATTAATTCGCATCTCCCGCGCGCGAGCGATTTCTCCGCGCAAGTATTAGCGTCGGGAATAAATCGCGACCGCCGCCGTATCTAATCCATCACCGTCTTCAACTGCGAACCGCGTTCGCACGTAATGCAAAATGAACGGCACCGTTAACATACCCGGTGCGCTTTTGCGAAGCCGCCGCGCCGGCGACCGCAATTTGCGAAAGTCGCACTTCAGGGCACCTCCTTAGATCGTCAAACCTAGCTCACGATCGTCGTTTCGCCGTTGTGAATCTATAGTGTCGCGCGAGAATGACTCCGCTACGATTAATATTCATTAAGATCTATCTTAATAAGGACTTGATATCTGATCCGCGCGCGCTTCGCGAATACGTCGGAAAGTTATGAGACGCCTGAAATTAATGGAAGTTGCTCTTCACGGACAAGCGCGCATCGGCGCTTATATCGCCTGTGCTTCTCTTGCAACACAGTGAGAATCCACCATGTAAACGCGCACGCACTACACCGCTGGATAAATATAACCGACGAGAGGCGAACTTTCGGGCCAAGGTCACAGTGCGGTTCCGACTCGTCCGGAGATAAATATTGTACCGTGAAAAATTGACGCTGCTCAACGTACGCTAACAATAATTGTAATAATCAACCAAAGTAATATTTCAAAAGCGTTTCTCATGGATACGCGTATAAATTTGGAGTTAACGTATCGATCGAATCGCGCGATTGACGATCGCAATTGCTTCAAAACCGTCTCTTACAGAAGAAATTACAACGCAAAGTTGCATTTCTTTGTCTGTCTCGACGACTTTGTAGGGTCACGCGAGGCCACTGTCACGCACATCCTGCAAAACGG
This sequence comes from Camponotus vicinus, assembly GCF_025532165.1. Lineage (NCBI taxonomy): Eukaryota > Metazoa > Arthropoda > Insecta > Hymenoptera > Formicidae > Camponotus > Camponotus vicinus. The sequence continues at coordinate 3,391,702 of NW_028141976.1, read as the reverse complement.
CGGATGTAAATATTTTTTACGGGCGTCTCCCAGAGGAGACGACGACGGATCCGGCTAATTGGATGTTCCAAGGCGCGGAGCAGCGTTAATATAGTATGCCGACTAATTTATTGGAAGCTGGAAAATTGGCTCTGTCAGTCGCGGCGAAAAGATATCTATCGTAAGTGTAGTGTCCCGCGGGGAGAAACTGCAAAAAGAAAAAGCGTGGTAGAGTAACGATTCGGGAGAGAACTCGAGGAACTCGATTACTCCCATGTACAAGTAAGAAATAAAAAGGCTTTTCCTTGGAAAAGGACTTCTCACATTATTACCTGTTTACTATAGCGTACGCCATATCGTATATTTTTCCAACGCGACCGCGTTTAATTAGGTCGACTCTAATAAAACGGACGAATGGTCCACGTGCGATGGCCCTGCATCGCGCTATCGTGAACATTGAAATCGATAAGCAATGTTACAGTGCGCTATAAATAACTTTGTTGTACCTCCTTATCGCCTCGTCGATTGATTCTCTTGCACTCGAAAAGTGGTCGAAATTAAAATGTTCACTTCTCGAGTCGCGCGATTTACGCGGCTACGCATATAATTGCACGAATCGGCGCTAATTACGGCGAGATGAGCTTAAATATTTTTGTCGCGAATCTCATTCCCCGTTTTAATGCGTCGAATTACATAATCAGCCCCGATGCCGTTCTGCGAAATCTCTCAATCTATTTGTCCGTTTTCGCGAGACGCGAGATATGCAAATTGACCGGTACGCCACGTTTGAATATCAGTGCGGTCAAAAGAGAAGCCCGAGCGAGCATGTTCATCCCCTCGAACGACCGAGGAAGACGATCCGGCTTAAGTCTTCGACCTGGGTGTATAAGCACGTGTTGTACTCGTTGCATTCGCGCGTCGATTCTTTTAAGCCTCGTTAAGACCCGACTTAAACTTTAATTGAAAGTCTGACCCTGGTAGCGGTCAACGGGCCTTTTTTTCTGCCGCGAACAGAGAGAAGGCATTTCGCGACAGAACCTGTTCAAGTACACGCAGATGCGATAAAGGTATTTCAATTTGAGAAAATTAACACACAAAGATACGCAAAATTGTCAGAATTCACGAATACGACATCTTAATGCTAATTATCTCGAGACAACGGCACATGACTTAGCATGCATGATTTAATCCATTGCACAATATCAAGCAACAATTGTAATTCCGCCCGCTGCATAACGATAAATTTGACCGTCTATTCTTATCTACGGCAAAATTTATAGCTACATTTCGTACATATTGTGGTGTGTGAGCGGGAAAAAAATAAAATCGCTATGAACATATCGCCGCGCGAGAGAGAGAGAGAGAGATTCGAAGCGCGACAGAGACCGTCGTCCTAGTTACGTGGACCATATTATCGATCTGCTCACCCGGTACATGCCGAACCCTTCGTATAACTCCCCAACGTATGATTCCGGGGAGCATGTATATACCATGTATTAGGTGTATATATACGCGGCAACGTGCCTCCCATACGTGCATATGTACACACGCGAGATGCGCTCTCTCGTAGAGAGCGCATCTCTTCTCCTACTCGAGAATTCAATACCGAGCAAGCGAGTCGCGCGATGGCGGATACCCGGTCGATTGTGTTTCGAGAAGGAAAAGTCTCGCGCTCTCCTCCGGCTTACTGTGCACGATTCACATGCATAATCGAAGGGAAACGAACGTGTATGCATCGTTAATGCACGTGCGATGCGCGTCGGTTTGCGAATCGTGGAAGCCATATAGTGATTGAATGCACGCGCGAAACACATTATTTATTTAGCGCAATTTAAGAGATCGAGCATTTTTCTCTCCGTCGATTCATTCAAGCGCCAGCTTCTTCTTTATATGTTTCGTGAAGAAATGAAAAATAAGCGATACGTAGAGCTAGTCCACCGTGTCGTGCGAAATCCGTCGCGAACGATGCCAATGTCATTATCGAAACTTGGAGAATTATTAAACTTGGCAATTAGCTAAATGAGACGCATCGATAAATTTATGGCGCGACGCACCATTCGCCTCTTCATTTACGAGACCATCTTCGTCGCTTCGTAGTTCCGCAAATGCGTCTATTAACGTCGGTCCCCGCGGCCGCGAGCGACGCTCTGACGGCGAAGTAGACAAGTGGCCCGCGATAGGCCTATTATGTCTCGCTTAAGTGCAGCTGCAAGCGCGTTAAGATGTATATACACATACTCGAGAAACATGCGCCTACACATAGGTACGTGGTGTATTCGCGCGAGACGTCGATTCGACCTCGATGAACCCGCATGATCGATTCTCTCGGAGGTAGAGGTACAATTAAAGCAGCCTTCGTCGCGAGAACGCAAACAATTCGGGATGATTATTCTCGGGAGTAAATATACATAAGTCATCTCGACGCAATTAAATTTTTGATAAAAAGGAAAAAATAAAACTCGTAAGAATTCACGCGAGGATTAACGCGAAAAAGGAATATAAGTGAAATTAACGGCCTTCGTTATTTTAAGGCTCTCATTTGGTGTATTTTTTTTCCGAGTCGTCGAGTCCTGAGAAAATGCGTTACTTCGCGCGGGTCAACAAAGCCCCGTTAAAAATTAACATGCTAATCTGCCGTTTGCGGGTATATGAAAGAGGGACCTGGTTAACGCGCGGCTGATTGCACCTGCGAGCTCGTTAATTACCTCTCCGCAAAATTACCGCTAGGAAAATAAAGCGGGGAGCGCGCGCTTCTTCTGTGTGTATACTGCCCATATGCTCGGTGCATAGGTACATGTCGTACGTATTCTTCGTCACGGAACATACTCGTATCGCGCATTATCCTCGCGAATACGGTGTTCGCGTGCGCAAAGAGAAGCAGACAGAACGACCAGCCAGAGCGTGTCGCATTGTCCGCTGACTCGGTAATACGCATTCGTCACTGCGAGAAACCGTTGCGCGAGAAAAATTCACGAAAGAAACACGCTGCAAGAGAGCGAGGAATACACACAAAGGATATACATGTTCGAAGAACGTTCGCGCGATATGACACGAACCAACGATATCCTGTGCGGGCTCTATTTAATTACGCATCAGAATGAGAAATGGCATTAATTTTAAATGCGTGAAAATATATACGCGGACGTTTAAGTATTAATTTTGATGTCCGCGTAGGTTTTTTTAGTCGGTTAGAAATTTCAGGTTTTAATTCCGCTCGCGAGATAAATATACAAATTTAATTTTTAATCCTTCAAAAATCTAGACATGTACAATATCATTTTTAATAAAATTGAATTTGATATTTTCGTTAAAATTCAAGGTAAGCACGAATAATTTGTAATGATAAATATTATTATTATATATAATATGGTTGATTAATATCGTTTTTAATTTTAATATTATATCACACGCGCGTGTGTGTAACAGATTAAATAAAAAATTGAAAGCTATGTCAGAATTCTAAGGAATAAATAAATTCGACTTTTTCATCGCATTACTTTTTGATTTGCTCGTGTGCTTTGCAAAATTTCCGTATTATTTATTCTTTATATTATGTGTGTATAGAAAAACGGAACATAATATCTTTTCAAATATGCGCTTGTCCTTTGTAGCGAGAGTGCGGTTAAACGAGATGCATTATACAAGTGCTCGGTGAGTTAAGTTTCTCGAGAGGCAACGCGAAAGGAAATACGAGTTACCACGACGCTTCCATCTCTTATTGAATCCTGTAAGAGATTTCGAACGAGTTCCGAATTTCGTAGAGGACATCCTTTGTAACGTTTGTTTCGCTAGCACGAAATTGTCACAGGAAAAATAGAATTCGTTATTAAAGAACTTGCGAATGTTGGGTTTCCTTCTCTCGCGTAGTAACGCGCTGTTTCATTATTTTTCACCCAATGTTAATACAAGATAATGCGATCGAAAATTCTTTTTAAGAGATTAGCGAGCGAATGAAATTTTATGAAATCGCTAACAAAATAATTTTCAAGTCGAGCACGTCGTATGGAATAACTAAACAACCTTCAAAGTGCGGATAATAACTCATAGAATTTCCTGACATGCTCGCAATGACGATGATGACGACAACGACGATGTCGTCGTCACCATCGTTGCCTCTTTGTCCAGGCGCATAACTTATAGTTGTACGGCTTACCACATGAGCTCTGTGATGCTGATGGTGCATAGTGTGATGATGATGATGCCTCTTCTCCTTGGCGTGATGCTTGGCGTGGTGCTTGCTGCCGCGATGCGGCGGATAAGTGTGGTAAATCATGTTGACGCCGTAGCAGGGCGGCTGGCGTCACCTGACCTCGACGATGCCACACTTGGAGACACCCATCTGCTGGCCGCCGCCCTGATGATGATGACTCGCTGTCAAACCGCCCATGCAGTTTCCCGGCGTTTTTCGCGACACCGATGTTGCCGTCTCGGCCGGCGACTTTTCAGCGTCGTCCCTTCGTGCCGAATCTTCCAAGGTCATGTCGCCTTCGTCATCGATGTTCACGGTAAAGGCAACGCGATGATGCGGCACTAGCTTCATAGTGGTACCGATGGGCGTCACCGTGGTGGCCGGGTCGAGCTTCACCAAAGCGGCCTGCAACTCGAGAGCGTCCATCTTCGCGAGAGCACTTGGATACGCTCTCCTGGACACGATCTCGCCGGACTAAAGTTATACGGCGTTATCTTCTGCTCGTTCGATCGTCTACTGTGGGTAGTCTCGATGACGAATTCACTAAGGTGACATTTCCTCGATTTCCCCGGCTTTCATAAAGCAAGCTGAAAGCTCCATCTGAAGAAATACTTGGTATCCGATGACAATCTCTATTTCGCCATTGAGATTTCGCGTCTATTTGAGAGAGTCAGAGTTCTCGCTTCTCAGAGTTTGATTCAAGGATTCGTCGTAAATGATTTCGATCTGTTGAGATTTCTCAGTGTTGTATTGAATCATCACACTCGAATGTCGCCTTGGCGCGGTGAAGAAGATTGTTGATTGTATCTCGATGTGCACTCAGAGATGTTTCAAAAGATATGGTGATTTATTACTTTCCGTAGTTTTCTCACAAATTATCTGCAAATTTTGGCTTCTTTTAAAATTTCGTACACCGACCTAAAAACGGCGAAAGATTATTTATAGAATTTATGCAGAGTGCCTCAGAATCACCGGATATTCAAAGATATTCTGTTAAAATTCATGATTGAAATACTTATGTCGAATCTCGCCAACATGAAGACCTTTATAAAAGATGCACGTTATATTAAGAAACAGAGTTGAATTAGTTTCGAGAACATTTCGCAAGGAAAACGCGCGATCGTATGTCGATCACGCACATTCATCTTTACATGTAACTAATTTTCGCACAATCGCCGACCTGATTACACCTGCAAATTTTTTTCTTGCGACAAGAGCGATCAAGAGGAAACGACGGTCTGCGGGGAAAATGGAAACGATGTTGATACATCGGAGGGCAGTTATGCTGTCTCCGTCACGGTCATTATTCGCGAACTGCGACGGAAAGGTCGCGTGACCATCTTCGTTACGTGCTGATAAACGGCGGTTCATTCCGTTGCGTCTACCGCGAACTACTGTTTATTTTATTGTGCCATCCGTCGACGATCGCCGCGAAGGATGACCGCGAATGTAAATTGACGGATGGTACGCCATCAGGCATTTTCACATTGGAGAGATGCACAAGTTATATTTATAGGTAGATTTAGATGAGACGGTAACAAAGTCTCTCCCATATCATATGTCATACATGTATAATATACATAGAAGATATACTACAAGAAAATTGATCCTCATAATTGCACCTTTTGTGAATCTAAGCGTTTCTTCAGGATAAACGAGAGAGTCCGATACATATTTATAAGAGAGAATGTACTACATCTTTGCAAAAGTAGATATATCGATTTGTCGATCCACCCGCGCATTTTCCAATGGAAATATCTCGCGGGCGAGTTCCTGGTTTGGTGCACGAGATGAAAGTAAAACGCGAGTTTAAGACTCCTCGGTACTCCGATTTGGTCATCTTCGAAAGAAATGACGTCAGCGTCGCCGCTGAAATGGGAAAATATGTACTTGTTCATTTCGTTTATCGTCATCTCCATACGATACTCGTTTTATAAGAGTCTTTGAATATAGATACGTTTCTTAACCGAATTACCAAGATATCAAAGTTTGAGATTATTCTTGTTTATCTCGTGTTTATGAAAGTTCCAGTGACATTAAAAGTATTAATAATGTGCCTCGTAAAAGGTTGATGCACTCTTTTTTTTATGTCATTGAAATTATTAATTGAAATTGCCTGGCAACACCGATACTAGTTCCCACGTTTCGCAAGCCTGGAGGCTTTCTTCGCGCGCGTGGGACGCGCGGCCGATCGATGAAAAAAAAGCTGAAGGGCGGGATAAAGGCATCGGGCTTTGTTTGAATCTGCACGATCGCGCACGGGGACGGATTTCCTGTTATGAGGCAGCGGCCTCTCATCGCAGCATGATTCATATTCCCGACGTCTGGCGGTGTGCCGGCTAGGAGGCAGGGAAATTTGCATACAACACCTAGAAGGTAGACGTCCGTGTATCCGTGTGCCGTTGCTCCTTTTGGAAAAGAATCGTCTGAAACCCGAGACTCTAAGAATCGCGCGTATCAGTGGGTGGACGCGGAGACTATCTATATGTACGTACATCGAGAGAGGACCACACGAGGTGCGCAATGTCGAAACTGCAACGAGGTGTACAAAGCCTTACTGATCCCGAGATAGGAAATGGCAAAAAAAAATTAAATGTTTTTTTTATTAAAAATTTGGATGACAGAAAAAGTGGTTTTCAGAAACAAGCCTTTACAAAACTTTTCATTTTGCCTACCGCCTCTGATTTGATGATGGATTCTACAGACTGGAAAGTCACAGTAAAAAAAAAACGAGAAAGTTCTTAGAAAAATGAGATCCCTTTTCGACTACGATTCGATATGGCAGTTTCGTGGTAGAGCTGGTTCTGTGTCCAGGTAACCGAACGAGACAGAGGGAATGAACGGCCGGTTAAAGACCCGAGAAAAGAAAGAAAGAGAGAGAAAGAGATAAATCCGTCTCATCACATTCGCGCATTAAAACCGTTTCGTAAAACCGCTTAAAAATTCACGCGAGTCCAAGTCTGCGGAGAGAATTACGAATTTGCGTGCGCGTAAAATCCGCCGCGGCGGCTGTCGTAATGTGAAGGGAGAGAGAAACGCTTTCACGCCCAAGTTTTATAGAGAGCTTTATCTTACTTTATGCTCGCGCGCGCGGCCGAAAGCTGCGGCCGCAGGTATTCGCGGGAGGAATTTCAAGGGCACGCGCGGGTTCGCCGTCGAGTCAGTCTGGGTCTCTCCTCTCGAAAGGACGGTCAGTGCACCGTCGAGATCCTTTGTGCAAATCGGCGGCCAGCGGTGCGCATCTAAATCACGTTGGCCTGGCATTAAAAGCTATTAGGAACCACCCACGAGTCGCCGGTCCTTCAACGAAAAAGATCGCGTGACGTGGCCACCTGTCGTCGTTGTTTCAACGACGATGCTTTACCGTGCTCGCTATACGGTTTTCACGACGGATAACATATTATTGTGGCACTTGAACGATAAAGATAGACGCAGCGAGAAACGGCCGGTTACTGTCTAGTATCGGCTCGTAAAATCGCAGCGATTCGCAAGGACTCCAATAGCGAACAAAGCATCCGTGAGCCGTATGTTGTAGACTCCTTGCCGAGTCCCGACAAACTTACTTAAAGCTGGCACTTAATGCCACTTTACGGCTAGGATCTCAGTGAGACGACGGTTTTATTGCCACTCTAATAAAGTAATGGGTCTAGGTGAAGTCGGCCGCGATATAGAGTTGTCCAATCTCACCGGGAAGAAACTGATTTCTTTCCGAACATCAAGTAATACAATCACGCAAAACTTGAGATTGATAGAGTGAACTTGATTACGAAGGAGGGGTGATCGGGACATTGATGCGTTTCGCAGAACCGGGAGGACAATGGAACTCGCAGGATTTAAAACGTCAGGATCTCTATATCGTTGAGAGATGAAAGAGCTGCGAGCTCACAATAAGAAGAAAGGAAAGAAGAGATGGTAAAGAGAAGAAGGCAAGCACGGTAGTCTCGTTCGCAGTCATAATGACAACGTTCCTATCCGCTATAACTACTCGGCGTCAAGCTGCGGATAATTAAAGGGCGTGGAAAGACTATAAGCAGGTATGCGCGCAAAAATACCGGAAGTAACTCCCGGTCCAAGCATCGGCTAGATCGTAATCGAGTCGTAGCGGGAGATCTTGCGCTTAATAAGTGGGAAACTGTTTGCCGATATCGCCAGGATTCGATCTTACGCCGATATTAATCTCCGGGGAATGTGAAGAATCATGCTTGCGAGAATACGATCCTCCCCCAGTTGAACATAATCGAGAAAACTAATAAAACGCTCGTTCTTTTCACTATGTATATATACGGATTAAAAATTCCCGAGTGATACTGAAAGTTTAATTATCTCTTCTCTCCATTTTGCATTTTAATCCGCACAACAATCCAAATAAAAATTGCAAATTGCAATCAAATCCGCACTCGAGTCACTATATATTTTTCGTGCTTTCGTGCTCAAAATATTTCATTTACGCAGTGCGAAAAGGAACGCAAGACGTATAACTATAGGCGAGAGTAACCTTGAATGCGCGAGATTATATTGTAGATTTAATTAACGCGATTTCCACTCGTTTTTTCAAGCCGCGCTAGGCTGAATTATCATCCCCCGGAGAGAGAGAACGCCCGTTATATTTCTCGTTTCCTGTATACAGAACCGTCTCGTAATTTCTCATTAATCAATTAAGCGTAGTAGTATAATGAAGTTTATTCATCAATAAAATGTCAGGTTATTTAAGTTGGTATGCAACCCCGCGTATCTCGTGTACCGCTAACTCGTGTTTGCTCGAGCAATTATATACGAGTACAGTGATAATTAAAGTTATGCGATATCTCTTCGCTGCCGTATCCTTGATACAGTTTTCGTGTAGTGCACTAGCTGCAGCCGCTCCCATATTGTTCGAACTCCAAAAATGAAACGTTAAAAGAACGCGAAAATTACTGCTTAATTATCGCTTGCCTCGATTCGACAAATTTCCTAAACTTTTAGAAAATCTTTTATAAGCGTATCACATCAAAACTCGTTGCATATTTATGAAACTGATTACAAGTTTCGAATTGACTCATCGCGGTCGAATCGAGGCAAGCGATATTTTATTCGCGATCTACTATGACTTCGCGAAATTACAATATCGAGTGAGACACGATTCCGCCCTTCATCCTGGAGGAGGAACCCCTTAAAAAGCCGCGCGCGATCGAAGTCGCGTGATAGGAGAACCAAAGAGGCTCCTCAGCAGCCACCGGCTATGATCCTTGAACCTAACCGAAGCGTAGCTCGATTACACGATTAATGTCGGCAACGCACGAAACGTCGATATTAATAAAGGGGGTGTACACGGAGAGAGCGGCGGCAGCGTATATTTTCTATTAGCCCCGCGGTGTGTTCACGGTTAAACATGAGCGCAATTCGATGAAGAAGAAGAAAGAAGAGGGAGAAGGAAGGGGTTCACCGTCCGTTATATGATGTGGATACCATCCGGTAACGATGGGTGGAGATCGAGGCATTTTTTCTCCCTCCTCTCGTTTTTCTCCCTCGCGCCCTTACCCGACTATAACGCGGCAGCGACTCGGCTCTTAAGTGGGGTTACGTGATGGGGGTCGCTCGTTATTGCCACATAATACCGGCCTCGTCACGAAAGTGCTAAGTGCAAAAGCTGTTGCTGTCGCTGTTGCTGCTGCGGGGTTGCTGCTGCCGCGGCGAGATTAGCCGTAACAGGCGATAATCGGGATAATAACGAACTTCGTGGAGCCGACCCGTTTCTTCTCTTATCCGCCGGCTATCTATAAACTCTCGCGATTCCTTACTTTTATCCCTGCACCGTTTTTAAACGACAAGTATCTTAGCTATCGGCAACCTTCGGCGCGCCCATTAATCCTTTCGACATCGTGTCTATTTTCGCCGAAGGATCTGTCCTATTTTCTCAACATTTTCTCTTGTGCGCTATCGCGGTACGCGCTGGAGAAAATCTTTTTCAGTCCCGATTTATCAAAATAATTATCGCGAAATATCATGTTTATTAAACATTATATGAAGTAATGAATTAATTATAGTTTTGAAAGGCAATCGATAAAACTGAATGCATTTAAAATACTTACTAGATAAGCGACTAATAAAATGATAAAATTATCTATCCGATTCTTGTCCGCGTTTGGAAAGAAGTCAACGATTGAAGAAAATATTATTGGCAAGCGTTGCTCTGGGGATAAGCGTGGACACAATTGATAACAAGTGGTACTATATAGAATCAAGTAAATGGGCTTTGCCCACAGAACCGAAGGAAGGAAGTCAATGGTTGTATAAACGAACAAGTAAAATGCACACAGATGTTAGATAGAATCAAAAGGGTGATTGAAAAAAATCGCAAGTTGTATTCACAGAGTTCAATTTAATCCTCGATTTACGAGCGATAATAAACGATCAGGAAGGTGTAGCATATAAATTGATTCTTACCCAATATATATATGTATATAAATCGATTCCTATTCAATATATATATATCGCGTCTTCGATGGAATATAATATTCAATTTACGACAAGTATTGATAATAATAGCAACGATATTGGATTAAAGATAACGACGAATTATCGGATAAAAAAGTATAATATATAAGAACGGCAAGCACGTAAAATATCCTCATTGCGCCGTAATACAGCAAAACACCATAATTCTATAATAAGATTTGGAAAATATGCGTTCGTGTCCTAGAAAGACTCATATCCGCGTGCCAATTTTCTAAGGTTTCCGAGCAAGCTGGCAAATTGTAAACACACCGAAGTTTATATCGAGACGACCGTTTCGTAACGGCGAGCGTTTATTCGCGATAACTGCCGCATCGGGATTGAACGAGATGATTTATCGATCCCGAAGCGAAGCTCTCCCGAAGCGCGATTCGAAATGAGATACGAAATAACTTTGCGGCCTCAGAAGTATCTTACCTTCTTTTGTGACGTTTTTTCTCCGTAATTAATAATTATTGGCGAAATAAATTGTCGGAAAATTTTAATAATATCAAGGAGGCCTAGATAAAGAGTGATCCATTTTAAATGACGCATTAATATTTTTAGAAAACCAAGGCTTCCATCGAAAAATGTTTCGTACAAAAGTTTTGTGAGTTTGAGGGGGACATAAATATTGATAATATTGATTTTATGGAATCATTCCAGCTTTCATTTAAAGGAAATCATTCTAATATATTTATATAAATCGCTTCCTCAAAATATTTGATATAAAAAGTTATAAGGGTAGAATGATCAAAAATTGAATATATATAATTTACAAGATATTTTATAATTTAATATAATTTTATATAAACTACTATAAATACCTCGTAAACTACTCAATTGTTTATTATTCTATTCTTTTTTACGCCGAATATTGCAGGAAATTGATTTGTATAAACAAATTAGAGTAATTTCATAACATTCATCCAAAATCAAATGGCACCATCTTATGTTTTCCTCGAAATCACAAAATTTATGTACAAAACATTTTTCAGAGGCCTTGATTCTCGAGAAATGTCAATATGTGTCATTTAAAATGGGCCATCTTATATATAAACTCTGTATATATACTTGGAAGCTATATAATAAAGACAACACTGCTCGCGAAGTGGAATATGTAAAAATGCAAGAACGTCACGAAATGGTGAAGACAAACTGCTCCCATTTGCGGCACGTGAAGGGATTATGGTGGATACTGCATAAAAGCCCGGCGAATTGCGCATGCTGAAAATTTCCGGAATGCATTTTTCACGACAACTGAGAGACTTTTCACGTTTGATAAGATTAAATATATAACATCACGTTTGCGATAGAATTAAATATTCTGGTAATGCAATTAAAATACATACAAGTCACAATAGAAGAAAAACTAAGGAATAATATAATGCACGAATAAGATACAGTTATCGGATGGACCGCGCGAAATAGTCTCAGATGCAACGCTCAGATGTTTCGTGGAAAGTACAAACAGTATAATATTAAGCAAGAAGACCATCGCGTGCGCTTTATAGCGCATACGTGTCAAGGAAGAATAGAGATAGCGAGTCTACGACCGTGGCAATTTTACTTTGTACAGAGTATGCTTCAATACTGGACAGTAGGTCGGCCTGATTTACATCACGTAACCTGTGGAGCTTGAACGGGAAATGGAACCGAGTGAGAAATCGATGTCGCGCATAATGCATATGCTTCGCAAACGGTATTTTTTTGCGTTTTTTCCTTGTTTATCCTTAAATTGGCAAGATATCAAACACGGAAAATGTTTTCATCGACGAAACATTATTTTCCACGCAAAATATTTCACATCAAATTCTCAAATTGAAGATTGCAATATATAAAAATATGAAAATTGCAGAAATGTTTAATTTCGCGATAATGCGACGCAAACGCGCACGTATCTCGTCGCCAATCGATATTTCTGTATACATGTAAATTCTTTCTATATACTGCGCTTTTTTGTTTTTTTCTGCGAAACTATTTATGCTCACATCGACTTTGCTAAAATTCCATTCCTTCAAGCTTCCGTATCGAGGGTCCGCTTGTTGCATCCGATTCGCGAATCACGAGAGATCGATCGCTGGTCGATCGAGATTAGTGCCAGATGATAAATCAAAGCCACGAGCCGGAATTTGCTTGAGCATGACTAATTATCACGCCCGGTTAATGATTTATCACGACATATGTCCAACATATATTTTGTTGTCATGATCGGTATGTTCAAAGATTATTCTCCGATCTCTCCTTCTTTTTCTTATTTTCTTTCATACATAACTAAAGCAGTTTTAGATTTTATTAAAATATATATCGAAATGTGATAACAAAATTAATTAATCAGAAATTAAAATTCCCTTTCGACAAAATAAAATTTATTTAAAAAATTACAAATTAAAATTCTTGATAAAATAAAATTTTTCTAAATTTAATATAAGAAGAAAATTTATAAAAATGTTATACACGACAAGAATTACTAAAAAAATTTTCATTTTCTGTAGTCTTCCTACAAAAACGTTTATTGAATAAAACTCAAGCACGACTTTTCGAAAATGCTCCTTTTGCCATAGACAATAAACACTCAACTTTCAAGCATTGTTTTCAATTTTAATCGTAATAATACTTGTGTATTAATTTTCTCACGGATGTACTTAATAACTTATATTAAACGAATCTTAATTACACGAATAGATCCAAAGCGCCTCTTTCAAACATGATAATATGGGCACAGATGATTCACTTTACGCAAGGCAAGGGTTAATGCTTTAATTGTCTCTTCGAGAGTTTCATCAGTCGAAGAAACGTTTCAAGACCCTATAACATATCCTTTCTCCCATGTTCCTTACACTGACGGAGGATTTATATTATAGAGCCGTTTTAAAATTTTCATTCGTTTTGCTTTTAGAAGGCGATCAGACATCAGAGAGAGAGACATCGCAATTAAATATTAAAATGGAAAGTGAATACATTATTCTTTTCAAGTCTGAGATATTCTCGTAGGCGTTTGTAATACTCGCGTAAATCTCTCCTAGACAATGCACGTGTAGCTGAACAGATAAAACGGCCCCATCTGTGACGCAAACATATTGTAATGGGTCCGCTTGAGTCACGCTCGGTTATTTGTATGTATTTTCGCGCTCGCCACCTGGCTTCATATCGCGGGCCTTGCCGATCGTAGGGTATTTTATGCACCTCGGATATGTTTACGAGCGAGTCTGAATCTATATGCGCGAAACGAGATTCCGGATATTGTTGCAACAGCGAGATTCTGACGACGATGTCAACGACGTGGACGTCGATCGATCGATCACGAAAACGAAACCTTCTGTCTCCCATGCTGATTCTATATTTCTACGGGAATGTTTCATTTCGTTTAGGTGCTTATGGCCACGAAAAATACTGATAAGGAATAACACATCTTAAATATGCGTACTAGACGTTCTCAAGAGTTATTCCTGTTCGCTGTTGGAATTTATCGGAGCTGGATTCTGGCAACAAAACTATTCAAATTTATAATGTTAAATGCGAGATGGGGAATGTATTTCAATTAACATTTAATTATCACGTATGACATATATTTAACTTAACATTTAATTATCATAAAGAACCTCACAAAGGGTCTCATGAACTCAATCAATGAGAAATAAAATTTTGATACTGTTTCTTAATATTTTATTATGATCTGTTAATGTAATAATAAAATTGCTACTAATTTTATTGATTATAATAATGTTTAATCTGCAACATTTACATGCGGATAAATATACGAATCCGAGATAACTTTAATTAAAGAAGCGTAATTCGCCTGTATTAAATACGAAATTAAACAAACTATATGCGTGTGTTTAATCGGTTTAATTATTAAAATAGAATTTATTAGCGTGTTATAAATTGTCGCTGCCACGTACGACGATAAAAATGCGGGATTTGCACGAACAATTTATCCACGGCAATAAATACAACGATTATAACGCAACGGTGACAGGCTTTATGTCGGTTGCAGAGTATATTTTGCAAAACGAAGAATGCCGTTTTGAGTATTATACCATATTATAGCTCATTAAATCCGACAGATGGTAATCCTCTGTTTATATCGCATCGCAACTTACTTTCTGCGTCAATGCTCGTGCCAACTTTCTCAAAGTATTCAAAACATTCCAGCTCTTTCTCCCATCTTCTACTCTTTGAAATTTAACTTGCATCTATACATTTGACGTTGAATAAAAAAAAAAGTAATGCATTCTAAAACGTATTCCGATTAAAGAACATGTTCACACATGCTCCCATCGATTTTTTCTGACCGTCAAACGAGGCCACGCAGCTTATCCCGAACGTATTGCCACATCGGTCACGGCTGCGACGTGATCGTTATAAACGCGATCGTATAATAAGTATAATAGATTCATGCAAATTTCTCGTACACAATCGCACATGCAATCGAGTCGATACATGCATAAATGCATGACGGCTTCATGAGACGAAAAATTATTCGAAATGGCAATATGATTGTGATAAATTCATGTTTACGCTAAACAGTAGCGGCTGAAAAGTCGCAACTATACAATTTTCGGTCGAGACTACTAATTAGGTGAATCATTTCAACGTGATTGCTCGATTACTGGCAGGTCAATTTAAGAGTCATTTTAAAGCCCGTTGCTGTCTAAGGCTGTTTCTCAATAAGGGTATAGTTTCAGAACTAATTTGCTGTTCTCTCTCTCTCTCTCTCTCTTTTTCTTTGTCAAGAGACTCATGCCGCTTGAACATAAAATGACATACGCCTTTTGGATATTTAATCAGTCAAAACAATTTTTCAAATCAATATGGTTTCGTACATAGGTCATAAACGTAATTTACATACGTACATAATTAATTTTTAATTTTTATGAGATGAAATGTATATAATATATATAATCTTTTAATTTTTTAAATTATAAGATTTATATGTTATTTTTTCTTGTCTTTTAGAAATAACTATATGGCTCGCACTAGGAGATTAAAACAAGTCTATCGGTTCAGAGGTATTCGTGAACCGAATTGATAAACATGATTTCACACATTACGCAGTTTCTTCCTCAACTTCGTCTTGTCGTCATAAGCGGTAATAAAGCGGTAATAAAATGAACGTATACAATCGCGGAAAAGAAAAATCGCGAAGCACAGGGAGCCTCGTAAATGCTTTCGCGCTTATGCACTTTCCTGCTGGCGATGACCTCTCGCGAGGTCGTGTCGGTTTGATCCCGATCGTAAATCTAGACGATAAAGTTGAGGTCAGTTCCGATCGATGAAATTTGTTCGGCAATCTCCTCTTGTCTTTTTCTCTATTCTCGTCGTAATCTTATAGATATATATTACAGAAAGAAAAGAAAATCTCATTAACCACGATGAACGACGAGGCTATAACTCTAGCCCATACGAGTGCGGTGTCGAAACAACGGTGTCGTCGACCGACACTCGTACATCCGTGCACTTTTGCCCGCTATTTTTCGAAATTCCTCACGTTCGGAACTTTTCCAAAACTTCACCACACACACACACACCAGCGCGCGCGCGCACGCGAACACGTCTCGTCGGCAGTTTCGAACGAATGGGAGCGGCACGCCGTCGCGAACGCGGAAAAACGGACCAACTTCCGATAACGAGAGCACGACACCGCGATCACAATGACGACGTCGATGACGACGACGACTACGACGACGACGACGACGGTGACGGCGGCGACGCGACGACACGTTTGCGAATCCCGATGAGAGAACACGACGACTCCCGCGCGCTCGCTGGACCACCCTCGGAGCGCCCGCGATTCTGCGACTCTCCCTTCGTCTCTCGCTCGCTCACCCGGTCCGACGCTATATGCCGACGAACCACCCTTACCGGATTTCCCCTCTCCCTCCTGCCGCGCCACCACCTCCCTACCTAGAGAACGAGGGAGTTCGCTGGGGTGGGATCAATATGAGGTTGGACGAACGCGGGAAATTCGCGCGCAGGTCCTTCTCCACCCTCGACGCGCGATGGATACACTACCCCCGTCGCTCTCCCCCTTCCCCCGATGTCGTTGTGTGTCCTCTACCCCTCGCCGTCTTTCCTACATCTATATATCCCCGCGCCCAACCCTGCCGTTCGTGTCTTTTTTTTCGTTTCCCTCTTCCTTCCTCCGTTATGGCTCTCCTGGTGTTCGTGACCCGACTTGCATCGCCAACGAGAAAAGTCGAGGCCTCGCTCGGTCGCCCCGTTTCCTTCCACGATCTTCACCCGATCACATCCACGCACTTTCCTTCGTCTACTTACTCGCGTTAGCCCTGACTCACATACGTCATTCTCGTCCGCTGATAAAGGATACGACTAAAGAAGGCTAAGTGAATCTCTCTGGTATCGGATGCCCCTCGAAGGCGATTTCTGTCTTGATATTGGAAACGCAAGATGCTACACAATCATTCTTTATTATCTGTCCATTTGCTGAATTTTATCTCTTTCGTTCTAAATAATTTTATTTTGAAATTTTGAGATAATTCATCGATCGAATTTATTAAGATTTTTAGTTTTAAGATATAAAAGGATTTTTCAACAAATTCTTCATTATCGTCTTTAAAGAATATGAAAAATATAAATATAATAGATATAATAAAAAATATTTCTTTGCCACAGCTTGTATAATATGCATTTATGCATGTGTTATTTTCTACATTATAATATGTATACATATTTTTATTGAATTAGGGGTATATATATTTCTTATATTAAAGAAAAATTTTTACAATCGCACATTGCGTATTTTTTTCTACTTTCTTCTTTTCTGACTTTTGGTTATAATTACAACTATATTCTCTTCTCGTCGTTTTTTTCTCATTTAAATATCCTGTATTACTTTTTTATTATTTTATTGCATTTTCTTTATGTATATCTGTTTTTAAAGAACCGTGCATTTTCACACAAACCAAAATAAGCTATCAACTACCACTATATATTATACTTTTCATGCAATTTGTAAATTTTCATCACATTTTCCGACTTTTGAAATTTGAACGCGTAAAATTTACATGTTCGCAATCTCGAAATACAAGAATAAACTATTAACGTCGTCGTGTTTGGCAAAAGATCTCGAAATGCCTCGCGCAACAAAGTCCCTCTTTACGAGCAAATCGAGAGTCATGCGAAACGACCACAGTCGCGATTCGAGAGCCGTCTTTCGAGCCGGCAAAAAAAACTTTAATGAACTATAAACCGTCGCATAAGCATACCTTATCATACGGCTGATGTGAGAGGGAAGTTATAGACCGTAAACTCGCGACGTGTTACGCAGCTCGTAGCGCTCGCGGAGTCGTTCCGCTTTTAATCGGCACCGTCATCCGTTCCTAGAAACAGGCGGCTCTTATTCCGTTCACGGGAACAGGTTTCCGCGATGAACAAACTTTTTCGCGAAACCCTGGGAGCGTCTTGGCAAATGCCGCGGGGAAAGAGAGAGAGCGAGAGAGGAGAGAGGGAGAGATTAGCACCATACAAAATCGATAACTCGCTTGTACGCACTCCTACAAGATGAATTTTTCAATTCGCGCTTCCACTTTTAACAATACGACATTCGTAGATTTAATAATACAACAATAATAGCGCTAATAACAAAATGTAATTCAAGACTTAGCATCTCGATTATTTGACTCGATTGTCTCTACAATCATTTAAAAACCGTCTTGATTAATTGACTTGTGCCTTTCGTCTAATTCATTTCGTCGAATCAACAATTTACTCTTTGTTGCGCTCGCAAATTTAAACGATGAGTAAATTTTTCCGCAAACTTTTGCAAGCACGTCCAACGATGTGTGCATTGTGGAAGCGCGTCTTGGCCGATGTCATTGATATCCGACTTCCCAGCCACGTTATATACAGCGAGATCGATATACGCGATATATAAACGTTGCAGCTTCCGTTGTATTTCTTCCGCCTCCTTGTCTCCACCCTGTTCTTCCACGACGGAAGTAATCAATTAAAAGCACTTTCATGCAAACAAACGGAATTCGATAATACAAAACAAACCGGAAGACGAGCTTCTGATTTTTTCAATTACGGTAAATTAAAACCGCGTTTTCCATCAACGTAGTTGAGGAAGCGAGATGTGAACTTTGCTCTATTTGTGTTGAGAAAATACTAATTAATTCTGTCATATCCGCAGGAGTTTCCGCGCTGAATTACAAACTCTCGCATCAAATAAAGCGCCGTCTGAGAGCCTCGGCATCCCACGAGAGGCGGGATGCATGCGATAATGTCATTTGATAATATAATTTCCACTGCTATATTCAATTTAATAAAATATGATACGCGTAAGCGAATAATTCGAAAGCCAAAACTAAAAGCCAGACTTTATCAAATCAAATATCATTATCGCTATCTGTTTATCATGTAAATATTTACAGAGCGGCCCGCACGCTCTATTTCGGAGATACGTCAAGCACTGTTTCTAAACATTTTCACTGTTTATTTCATTTATAGCCTCGCTCGTCTGAAAAATCTCGAGTTTCTACTTTCTCTAGATTTTACGTTATCGTAAGATGTTGCGAATCCCATTCGTTAAACTCATGAAAAAAATTATGGTTACATGAAAAGGGTCGATCCAGTCGCTACTGCCGAGTCAATTATTCGATTGTATACCAGCGTATCGATCATTCGCCCACTCGCAATCTCGCTAAAAAATCCCATATCGCATAGTCTCGAAACAGACAGATGACACGACTTTGCGTGGCGCGTCTGATTATTGATGCAATCGTATAAGTATTCAACGCATACCGTTGTAGAGATACAAAGAAACGCTTCATCGTTGCATCGGCGTCGAGTTACATCTCGTACGAACCGCACTTCCGCTTCTTGTCACATAATTATTTCAAGCCCGCGATGTGGGTTGCCGATGCAAAGTTACAATACGAACTTGTGAACATACAAGTCGAGTATGAGCCATAATTCAAGTGTCAAATCGCGTTACGCGAGAGAAACAAAACGACTGCAATAGCTCAGATCCGAGTGTGGAATTTCATTTCACAATTGCTTCCTTTTACAGTCTGGTCTTTAAAATTCAAAAGATGTCTCATAAACTAAAGTTATAATAATATGATTTTTTTGCAAATCATATTAACATAACATTTTTGAATTTATCTTACAAAATTACATTTGCTTGATACGAAGAACAGCTACTATCAGACTACGTCGTGCTCATTGAAATAGTTCCAACTCGGAGTCTTATCAAATTGCCGCATATTAGTCCACATTATGTCGTTACGGCCTACTCGCCAAGTTTGTTCGAATTGAAGCACCCGTACTTACAACGTACTAAAAGCGGAAACTGGAGCGCCAAGCGTCTCCGATGAGTGAGAGTTCCATGAAAATATTAAATCTTTAGCACATCGAGAATCTCGCATCTGCACAAAACGATCATGGAAATATCAAAGCAACAACCCGTATATCCACGAGATTATTCATTACCAAAAGTTCATTCGGGTGAGTCAAATCTATTTTGAAAATTTATTTATGCATATTATGATAATTATATCTCGTGTAAAAATTATGTGAAATGTAACTCGTAAATTTAATAAATAAATGCATCTCGCGAGTCATCATATCGAGAAAAAAAAAACAAACTATTTTCACATTATACATAATATCTGGCATATATTAAAATTGATTCCTATCAAATCAAATTGTTGACTCGTAATCTCAAACATCAAGACCGCAAATGCCAACGCGCGACAAATATACATATATATAAATTATTTACGTAACGTATACATAAATAGTAATAAATATATTTATACGAAAATATGTGCATAATTATAGCAAACGCGCGAATTCATTCGCTCGCGATTCGCAATCACATCGAGGCGAGCGTATACCAGATGCAAATTTACGATCGGTCGCTACTGCCAGCATTTTTTTAGATGCGCGACGGAATCTGTATTACAGTTAAATCGCCCGTAGCCGCGGTAAAGTATTTAGCATGGCAACGCACGGCGATGCGGCAGACAGTGAGAGATACGATGGCCAATTCTACCGGGAATCTAAATCTCGCCGAATAAATCTCGTCGGCGCCCACATGAACTGGCCTGAGAATCGTATACCCGCATTCCCGGATGCGAATGAATACATTGACAGCGTGATCGAGTGTCAAGTCTCCGCGGTCACGTGTGCGCGCCTGCAGTTACATTTCTACGAGTTTTGTATAGTAGCGCGTATCGCACACTCGCGGATGAATATTTATGTAACGTTAACCATTCATTTGCATAATCAAGACATAATAACGCGCCATCTTTCCGTTATTATCCTCCTATCAACTATTTTACTGCTTGTGAATTAATTTATTTCACATATTATGCGCGGATATAGATGTAATAAAGATAAATTATATTCGGACAAATAATTGAGATTCGTCTATCATTAATTAAATCGTAGTCTTGTAATATAATTCATACCTGTTTCAAAATATCTTCGTTAAATTCCTACGGCTCATAAATTAGAGAATTAGCGACTATTATGTCACGCATTACACTACACTTGAAAAAAAATATTAGTGCTGTCATCTTCACTATTGTCTTTCGACTGCATCGTGATTGCTCACAACGTCGGCAACACAGGATTTGACTGGTCGATAATAAACTGCACGTTGCAGGAATCTACTACATCCGCGATCGTAAAAGATTCGTGCTTTAGAATATTATCTTTTGTAAACAATGCACGTAATCAGACAATAAAGGAGAAAGCATTTTTCCAACTTTGTCGTTCAACAAAAATTGAATGCATCTAATTGTAAAAAAAATAATATTTCAGAAAACAAACAGCTTGTTTAAAATCTAAAAAATTATTTTAAAATATTGAAATATATATTTTCATATACGTGTACACGTGTGCAAGCTCAAGTCCCTTCATCAAATCATTCAACTTTTATGGAACAGGATCATAAATGCATGCTATATACTTTGAATAGGTTTTCAGATCAGACGGAGACGTTTAATGTTAAATACGAGCTTTTGTCTTCCATACTGGAGCGGTTTTGCGGTTTAACAACCGGAACTCGATGTAATCTCGTTTGTCAGTTAATTAGTGCGTTAGCTGCGCTTAAAAAGTCCTCGAGGAATCGTCCGCACGGAATACCACGTGCGTCGATCGAACCGCTCTCACATTGTAGTTGTAATAATTTTATTTGATCGCTCGCAGAGGACTGGCAAAAATATGAGAAATATACTACATCGTCCGCACAGCGATCCTCAACTGGGTCGCCCGAGGATGTCACGAACTCTTCTCGGAGATGCTGTATTGAAAGACCGTTAAACGGTCTTTCACAGATATGCTACATATATCGTTCGTTAGAGACACATTTCTCCTCGCATCGAAATGTATTTTTTTTCTCTCGAGAGAATAAGTAATTTTCATCAAAATTGGTTCAACGGAATTTGAGGAGAATTTTAGAGACTGCAGTTAGCTACCATAGAACACTGATGCAAACCGGAATCCGCTTGTTTGTTCACGGCGTTATCTTCCAGACGTAAGAGTAATGCCATGTGTCCAGATCCGGTTTGTACCGAAGTGCATTCGACCACCATCTGTGTTGACAAAAAGAAATTTCATTTCGGGGAACGAGACGCACGTGGAAGCGTGCACAACCGGGGTATCCGAGAGAGAATTCCGGAGCTGCAGATTTCATTTCTCCGCGCGAGGCGTATACCGGATACGTACATACATATATATGTGATATCGTTCTAATCTGTTCTATCGCTTTTATATCTTTCAACCGCGACGATAAACGATTCCGCTGTTCGTAGAGCCGCGCCGGGGCGATGTAAAAGGCACCGTTACAATTAGCGTCCGCAACGAGCAATTTCAAGAACAGCGCCCGCAGGACAGAGAACCGGTGCTTATCGCAAGCTTCGATCGGCAGCGACTCCGCGGACAAGGCGAAGATGAAGGCAGATAAATTTCGCTTAATGAAATATCATTAAATCATGACCGGGCCATCGTTAAGCGCTATCTCGAAAACTTTTTGCGGGGCAGGCACGAATAAACGCGAAAGTTGTTGGGGAAAATAAAATTTATAGCGATTTACGCACGCGGGGTGCAACCTTACGAGTTTTTACCATTCGTCGCAACATCGTATTGCGTATGCGAGAAAAAAAAATTACAGGCTCCTGCCGCGCAAATTTATTCGGCTCGTTTCGAGGCGATATCGCCTTTCGCGAGATGACATCGATGATACCGCCAATACCGAAAGTGAAATACTTTGCGAAATATCTTGCTAAAAATAGCATTTAATTCTCCCGGAGTCATGTAAATCTAAAATATTATTCTCATGATGTAATAATGTTTGTTCTTTAAACAGTACCAAGATATATGCACGTGTGATGGGTTCCCAAATTTTTCCTTAAATGGAAGATATCTGGAAAGCGGAAGATTAAGGGCAAATTATCCAGATACGCGGCACGTAAAGAAATCAAACAAAGATAATTCCTCCTATTTTATATGTAATAGAAAATATACATATAATATAAATATATGTATTTAAAAATAAATCTAAATAAATTTTTATCCTTTATTTTTTATTAAATACATATCCTTCTCATCTAATTATCTTTCATATATTTTTATTCTATGCCAAAAAATGAACGATACAGAAAAAATGATCAGTAAATTTTTTGGTTCTACAATTAAACTATTATTTTGTTATTTCGATTTTTTCATTAATAATTGTCGGATAATTTTGTCAAATTTATTATTTTCGAAAACCATAATTCCGGAACGGGAAATTTTATCTCGCACTTGTTGAATAACTTTATCGATCTGGATAATTTTCGAGTGAAAAGCAAATGTGTCGGAACGCGAAGCCGGAGCACAAAAGGGACTTCTGTCCGGCAAACGAAACGTTGCATGTCGCATACGAGTGGACTACGATGGCTCAAATGGCCCGTATTTCAATAATGATAAATCACCTTGGTTCGACGCAACGACAGCCACGGCCAGGCTTGAAGAGATCGCCGTGAGATATCACTGTCAGGGGTCTTTCTATCTCGTGACTTCTATCTTATAGATAACCCTGTCCTCTGCCTCCGAGGGCCTACAGAACGCTACGTTCAAGAATGAATGTCTTTTACTGTCATTCGAATATGTACTTACAAAATACGTTCCATGTAAAAGCTATATTTTCTCATTTTTATCGAGGCGTTCTTTCTATTCGTCACGAATTAAACGAATAAATTATAATTAAAATAAAAATTAAAAGAATATGGTTCTAAGACATCAAGAATTTCTTAAAACTTTGATACATCTTGTGAATTTATATTCTTGTGCGTGTCATGATTTGTTTTTTTTTTTATCCACGCACTTCTCGCAATATCATTTGTAATAATTTTTTTATCGTTATTCGCGTCAGAGAACTCATTAATCCTATCCTATATAAAGCCTGCCCTAGGTGCTTCCAACATTGCAATCGTGTCCAGATGCGTGGCACGTAAAGAAATCATACAAAGATAATTCCTATGGAGATATCATGTTGTGATATAAGTTCGAATGCCAACGTATTACTCACCGCAGACGACGAGCAATACAGTATATACGTGTACATGTATGTGCGTATACATATGTGTTCATGGTTCCCACACGAAAGCAATGAATACGGGATGCGGGATCAATTCAAACGACAGATTAAATGCCCTCGAGATCGGGGTTCTAACAGGGAAGGGAAGGATTCGACAGGGCTCTTGCTGCGCGATCTCTGATTCGAAGACGTGCATCGAATACTCGAATATTTTGCGTCGCTTTGTAATAATAGAATCTCAAAAACAACAAATATAAGAAAAAACCACGAAAATCATCAAAATAATACAATTATTCATATTCTCGCGACAAAATCAAAAACTATAATTCTTCGATAGAATGTTAATAGCGTGAAAAAATAAATTCAACGATCTTTGGAACGTGTATGAAATATGATTGACATGTATCATTCTTCTTTCAACGATCATCTGTTCGTTCTATTTTCTACACAAAACGTTACACGATTATTTCCTCCCTACACCTTGCATCGGACGAATAAAGTTTTCGACATACGGCAGCCGCATACCTGATGATGCGCTCTTTTCTTCCATCGCGCTCGCAGTCATCTCCACTTGTGTCGCTGGGCCTTTCGCGCATCATCGTGAATCGGCTAACCGCATCAGTTCTACATCTCACGTACGCGATACGTAATTTACCGGTCGACGAAACTGCGCGGGGAAAATCGCAAAAATTGTATGGGAGAATTTTTTTCAGCGCACGTGACGTATATATTATAAAATACTGGTTGTACGCAGAAGATTTCTCGCTCTTTACTATCTTACTTCAAATCAGCTGCGTCTCCAGCGGTTTGACACTTGCATTATTTGCCGTATACCTCGACATTTTCGCGCATTTGCACAAGTCGAAAGACGAGTATCGCCCGTTTATACACCGTTTTCCTCTCTCTACGAAATGTCGGCGTGTCATTACGCCACACACAGTTTATGTAATTCTATCAAATCTCTTCACGGTCGTGTCCGCGCGCGAGTCACTTATTTCGCCCATTTGCACGAAATCATATAAATTTAACGTCACATTCTCCGACGGTATATAAATACCACTAGTAATTTTCCGCAGACGGCGACGGGTAATCTGCATGCCTTTCAACGCCGGCGAAAATGCACGCGTCTGAACCGGATGCGTAGGTTACGCGTCCCTGACCTAGGACGTCTCGATATAAGCTAAAAAAAATAAGACGAGGCGCGAGCGTGCAGAGAAATATTAAAATATTTCAGTGAGAAGATTTATCGTAACGAATCGTCGTACTTTCGATTTATGCGATTTAAAATTTTATTTTATTTATTTTTTTTTTTTTACGAAATTGCAAAAATAAAGAGCAAGACAACTACCGAGGAAAGTTTATACAGATATGTTAACTTGATGACTTGTAATTCGGGGTATCATTACACACACATTCGACTCGCGGGCCGGAAATTATATTCGGTTTTCCTTCCGGCACAATTAATTTATTGCCTCGAAACCCGCGTTCATCGATATTCAGAAACGTTGCGGCAACGCTGATGAGCGGGTTACATATTTAAGCGGTTAATGCAAGGATAAGTTGATACAGCACGAACGGATGCACGGCCGCGAATATCTGCGCGGATACCAACCGCCGTATTTACATCTCGAATGAAACTATCGGGCGGGGAACGTGTTGGCACGCGTTCTGAAAATGTACGATAAGAGGAGGGAAATGATGAGAGAGCCTGGAGGCGCTGCGTTGGATACACGTTTCAAAACGAACGGAAACCCGGCCAAAATTGTATCTACCAACCGCGTATCCTCTAATAATAGAGCGGATAGTACAAGGATAGAAATACATACGACTTCCTTCCTTCGGAGTGCCGTGCTCCAAAAATAACGGACGCACATTCGATACATCGGCGGGGGAGGGAAAAGCACCGAGACAAAGGCTGTTCAATTCAAATAATAGATACCGCGCGACAAGCACGTGCTTCTAATTCACGGCCATAAATCAGCTGATTTGTGCGCGTATTCGGGCAGATCGCGACCCGGTAAGCGTGCGGCTTGTAACCCAAGTCGAAACGCGCCGCTGATTCGATCTCGCGACCGATTCGGCTTGAAAATTGAATTTAATAGATCGGAATCTTGTGTTTAATATACGATGCGTATATTTACGAGCGCATTTTCAAGGAAGAATTACAAGAAGAACATTACATCATGCTTAAATCATGCACTCTCTCGTGTGATGTACTTAACAAGTTTAACGTTAAATTATTTTTCATCTTGCTACCAACAGGCTACTTAAATTATGCGCTATTTAACCGTGCAATTTTTCTTTTTCCTTATTTTTCTAACAAAAATTACGTAGTTTTATCGTAAAATTACATGCATTTGATTTTCTCTATCCGAGCGGGTCAAAGGATCGATATTAAATCTATAAATCTGCAGACGATTACAATTTTATTTGTAAGAGATACTTCACTATCAATTATTATAAAATTTACGCACGTAAAAATGTGCAAAAGTGAATATACATATAAATATACGCTGTTGAAACTGAACAGGATATATGACATCGCATGTTTCAGAATAGCATACTCGCATTTTCGCACCATCGAACTCAATTAAACTAGAAACATAACAGAATTGCAACCTCGTAGAATTGCGGTAATGTATATCGCACGGCGATCTAGTTCGTAGCACTATTATTTTAATTCCTTCTCTCTATTTTTTGCCGCATGACGTGTATTATGATCGAAACGCTCCCGATTATTCGCATTAATCACACGTGATCGTATCGAGGATAAACGCGAGCGCCGTTTCTACATTCATTCCACCTGTCACCGCATAATATGCGCGATGCGGATTCTTATCCAGCGATCGTTGATCAATGTAATTGCCTTTCACGCGAGATAAAAGTCGATCAAATTTATATCGCGAGATTGGATTTTGTAAATTCCTAAATCTCGATGTTGTCTCGATCAAAGTTTTAATATATATGTAATATGTGCAGATTGAATAAAAATGGCTTTCGACCAGGCTTTAAAATAATAATAAGTTTCACAAAATTTTCAAAAAACTCTGTAGCTGATATATAGCACAGCTTGTCACATTCGCAGCGTAATAAATTACACATACATGGGATGAAAGCCATGTTATGAATCTTGTCATGATAATTAATTTACACAAGACGAATAAGACGCTACTTTACAAACCCGCTGCTCGGTATTAAACCTCTATGTGTTGCTCGTCTTTTTCCAGTCGACTCCGAGGTAATCACGGCCAGTTCCACGAAGCCGAGGATCTGTCGTCGTCGTTATCCATCGAATCGCATACTATCAATCGCACAAACGGCCATAAAGCGGAATCCTAACAGAAGCGTTAGGATCGTTTGTTGCGACACGAAGATCAACGTGGAACGAGTTAAAGGCGAGTTAATGACGAGTCGTCGGCGGAGAAATGTCGACAGGCCAACCGGACAGTCGATCCTTCTCTTTCTCTACATCCAACTTTTCCGGCGATCCGCCGCAAAGACTTTTTCGCGGCGTTTAACTTGTCACGATCACGGAATCGTGGCGCACGTCGGGGTGAAAGTTGCTCACCGCGGAATAAACATCGCGAATAACGATTACGATAAAACCACACGAGCCAACCAATAATTCTATTCGCGCGAATTGCCGTTTCACTTATTCGATTTTTTTCAGTAATATCAATTTCCTTCAGAATATTTCGCGAATTTTTTCTTCTACTTTTGATTTCAATTTTTAATCTAACTCTCTGCTTTGATATTTTAAACAGTTAAATCACTGTTTTAGGAAATTATTTAATCTATAATTTTACTAAAAGCTTCTCTTTTAAATCTCTAAATAATAAACTAGTTATTTACTGCCTATTCGAGATATCAAAAAAAGAACTTAACTCGTACATCAATTAAATTTATAAAAGTCGTTTAAAACTGATAAATGTGAGAAAATCTATATATATACGAGATATATATATACGAGATTGTATTTGAAGAGATTCTTTGTATGTCCGTGTGCATGAATCGAGCGACCCCGCCGGTGCGATCCTTTGTCAAAGTCCCTTAATCATAGCCTCATTTCTCAAGCGGAATCTCCCGCGGATCTCCATGCATGGAGAGTACGCGGTGTGACGAACGACTCAATTATTGTGCGATGCGCCCCTCAGGGGGAGAGGAGAACTCACTTACCTCTTCTACGAGAGATCTCTGCATATTGGTCCAGCACAGTTTGCACGGGCACACATCCTTACTCGTGTCCTTCGGGTTCTCATTCCGTTCGCGGTCGTTCCGCGCGTTGCCAGCGGTGGCCTGCGGCGGCGGCGGCGGCACCGGTGGTGGCAGCGGACTCGCGGCCACTTCGAGGCTGTCTGAACTCGAGTTGTGGCGTCGCGGCGGCGTGATGTTGCTGCCGACATTCGTCTGCTGGCAGGTCGCCTGTCTGACCTCGCATAACCTGCCGTGCTCGATGCCACACGACATTTGTTGGCCGCATTTGATGGCCAACGATGGAGAGACAAATACGTTTGTCGTGCACTTGTTGCTCGGCTGCTGCGGCTGCGGTCGTAGAAAATCATCCAGCAGATAAAAACTCTGCGCGCGATTCGATCTGTTGGTGGAAATCATAGTACGAGTCTCGACAGCGCTCTGTTCCGTGGCTCTGCAGAAATCGCGACCATCTCGATTGTTCCTGCATTGTTCGAGATCATCCAGTTGATGTCGGCTATGTGGCGCGACGTGTCTCTCGTCGAGATCTCGGTCGATTGTCGGCTCGTTATCTTGATACAATCTACGGCTAACTTTCGTTCTGCTGACGGCCTGGCTAAATTCTCCGTTCTCTCGATAGACATCTCTACTGACTCGAGAGACTCGCGCCGAGTAGGAAGTCGGCTGATGATAGCGTCCCTTGCAGCTCGAACCGCGCGATTCCTCGCGAAAATGCTCGCCTTCGATCATGGACACGCTCATATTGTGCGACAAGGAGTTCTGGCTAGTGTGGGAACTACCGCCGCCAGTATTGGCGGGAGTTCTTAAAAGTGCGCCAAGGGACCGCCACTTCCGATCCTGTTGGTTCGTCGATGTAGACGAAACCGAGGATCTGTTCCACTTCCTCTCGTTTGACGGTGACGTCAATAGGCTGTTACTCACGGACCACTTCCGCTCGTTCGTGGGCGACGTCATCGAGGATGACCACTTTCTCTCGTTCGAGGGCGATGCCATCGAGATATTGGACCAGTGGCGCACCGATGACGTGCCGATAGAGATGGCCCCGCTGCCAGCGGTTTTCTCTCGTTCTCCCGCAAATTGCTCCTCTCGTTGTCGAGCCTTCCACCAAGACGATGTCGAAGTGAAGAGAATTAGCGCACCCCTCAGAGGATTCTGATTCTTGGCCGTTCCTTTCGGCGAAAGGTCGCGGTCTTTGACCTTTAGCGAGCAATCTCTGAAATTGGAGTCACATTCGCGATCGCTGAACGCGGCAGCGTCGCGCTGCTCCCTCAGAGCGTTCTTCGCGGCCGCCACTTCCTCTTCGTGATATAAGGTCGCGTTCGTGCTACGCAGTCGCGGTCGGAT
Organism: Camponotus vicinus; assembly: GCF_025532165.1. Lineage (NCBI taxonomy): Eukaryota > Metazoa > Arthropoda > Insecta > Hymenoptera > Formicidae > Camponotus > Camponotus vicinus. The sequence goes on along the minus strand of NW_028141976.1, from coordinate 3,361,955 downwards.
CTTCACGAAACCGTAATCATTACCGTCTTGAACGACGGGCTCGAACGGTTCGCGGGACTGTTGCTGCCGATGATGCTGCAGCAGGGAGCAATGCGTTGTTGCCGCCGCCTGGCCACCGTACTGATGATGACCGCCGTTGTTCAGCTGTAGACTCGGTTGTTGCAGCGTCGATGTCCTCGCGCGATGACCCTCGCCGGCGGTGCCGCGTTGCAAGCACGAGAAGCTCGCCGAGTGCCGTAAGCTCGAGGGCGTATTGCCCGGCTGACTCACGCCCAACATGTTGCTACCTTTTATTTTCAGTCTTTGATCTCGCGTAAGAGGCGGATGTGTATAAATATTAATACGAACGTGTGTGTACGATGAGGGTAGGGCTTGTACGAAGGGGCAAGGCAAGTGGAGAGGCAGTTAGCGAGAAGCGAGAGCTAAGATCGACGAAGGAGAAACGGTACAGCGATTTCAGCTCGTCATTACTCCTGGCAGTGTTTTTATCAGTCTTGGCGATAACATCCGGAAGAGAGGATCTCTCTTCTTCTCCTTTTCTTCTAGGCTAACTTGCTTTTGCCTCGGTCGATTCCTCTTCCCCGTATCGTACGCGTCATCATCGCCCTGACTCGAGACTCGTGTGGTTCTCTCTTTCTTTCTCTATCTCTTTTTTTGTCGTCGAAAAGCCACCCTGCCACGGGCTACATCCTCATCGCTACAAAGTGTCTCTCTCTCTTTCTCTTTCTCTCTCATGCACCGTATGCGACGTCTATGGATCGTACGAGATCTGTAACAGAAAGTAGGAACAGAGGGTAGGGAACAGCAAACTCAAAAGAAAAATGGCTGCGATGAAACGAAGCAACGGCAGTGGCGCGTCCGTGAAAAAATCAAAGTGCCCGATGAAATGAACGGGGAGGGCAACATTACAGCGGGGAAAGTGGGGGCATAAGGATTTCATCATGAATAGCACGTGATGAACGCGACGATTCCCGAGGTTAGCTGTCGAAACTCTCTGGCCAGTCGCGCAAGCTGTGCTCCACAGGGGGAGATCGGCGAAGGATGAAGGTCGTTTTGTGGCCAGCGTGCCCGAGACAACCGGGATGTCTACCAAAATGTTTTTCATGAAAGTTTGTCGAGTTTTTACAACAATGAATGAGATAAAACATGGATTTATTAGATTTTTCTTTCGAAAATACGAATGAAATTCTGAGCAAGAAATAATTCATGCTAAAGAGACGTATGATTAGAAAAAAGATTCCTTTTAATGTTAATATGTACAGAGATTGGAATCAAATATAAAATTTGTAAACAAATTTCCAATTTAACATTTAAATAGCCAAGACATTGTAAGCCTCGAATATTTTATTATATCAGAAGTAAATAAGATACAAAGGTATACAAACTTTTTTTATCGAAAACTTGTTTTTAATCTACTTAACACTCGAAATTTATATATTACGTTCGATTCAATATTTTGCAAATGTAAATATATTACAAATACACACATGGTGATTAAAATGTTACGAAACTAAATGTAAATGAGAGTGAATAAAAGTACAGAATTGGAGAGCGTATCGTTCGAATGTATACAATGCTTGAATGTTGTTATTCGATTACACAGTTTGCAAAGTCGAATTGTACGCTGCTGAAATTGCAACACAGCGAAATGAATATAACAGAATTTTCGCGGAAATGTCGTCAGTACATGTCGCGCTAATGAAATGTAAAAATGACTAATGGAACAGAACTGTAATTTTTGATGCAATGAATAAAAACCGATGATGTACCGACATGCTTCTCGATAATATATAATCAATGCAACCTATTAAAAAGAAGCTCTGGGGAAACAGAAACCGAGAATTACGGAATTAAGGAAAAAGAAGGATTTATTTCAAAAAAATTTAAGGCATTACGCATCTTCTCTTTCAAGTCTACAACATTGACGTAATTATTTCCTAATTAGCATAGTCTCGACTTGCCTCGTTGTTAATGTGATTAATATTCGCAAGAGACGCATTTAGTGACGATTAAAAAAAAAACGCGACTCTTATTCGGTGTATTTGATAAAGTAAAATGACAAATCTTGTCGTTTTCTAAAGATTCTGTCTAAAAATAGAGAAAAGGAGTGCATACAGTGCGAAACTTTTGCACTTTGTCAAGTCGACAACTTTGAAGATGTTATCGAAGAACGTTAGAGAAATGCGGGGTGGAGGATTGCACTTTATCATGACACTTTAGTCGTGCCATTTTAGTCAATCCCGAATGTTAATTAAGACTCTTTTCTCTCTCGCAAACAAGGCTACGTCAACTTTATCGATATATGCAACGCCGTGTCGTCACACGAGATATCCCAAGAGAACGCTCGACTCGCTCGTGTCAGTTTCAAGCAATCCGTATAATTAACCGCGTGTCGCAAGACATCCGGTGATTCCGCGACACCCCGTAGATACGAGACGCGATCGGAACGGAGGAATTCGCTCGCTCGCGCCAACATAAGCTCCGATACGAAACGGGTTACACCGCTCCCCAGGATTTCTCTGACTTTATAGCAACGGCACGCGGCCTGTCTACTGCGCGTCTGTATGTACATGTGTACGTAGGTGCGCAAAACGGTGAAAGGTTTTTCAAGGCGGGAAAGCAAGTGACACCCACACGGCGAACGCCGGCGTAAACGACGCACGGCGATGCGAAAAGGCAAGGCCGCGTTCGCGCGGATAAAAGTTCGCGACTGTTAGGTTGCTCTTGCGAAATCCCCGCGCGCGAGCAGGCGCGGACGCCTGTCGCAACAATAATAACACGTAATGAGATAGCCGCGAATCGCGCGCAATTAGATATTTGCCGGCCGATCGCTCGCTCTTTTTCCAGCACTGATCCTTTTGCTTCGGCGACGCGATCTCTCTCGCTCTCTCTGATTCTTGAAACTGACATTTCTCGAGCGTGTCACCTCACATCGCAGGGATTTCCTGCGAACGCGTAATGCAGTTTATTTCACGAGTGTGCGTCGCAATCGCCACGTAATAAACTTTCGTCTTTATTCGCCTAAGTAAACTTTGATTTCTTCGCGCGGATTGATACTTACTAATATTTATATGCCGCTACATTCTTGGACAGTCGAACATGTATGTTTCATGTTTACGCGCCAACTAAGAGCGTGAGTTTAAGTTGTACCGAGTTTTACGGCCAACGCGTTTCGCGGATGCAAAACAGTTCGCGCTCTCGTTGCGAACGCGCGAATACGAAAGCGCCAGTTAATTAGCTCGACGATTTGACCGTGTCGTTTTTAAACGGACGATACGCATCATCCTAGAAAATCGCGGACCGCATAGCATTCAGGGCATAAAGTCGACAGTCATTGCGCGCGGGATGAATCCAATCAGAATAAGAGAGATGAAGGTATCTGCACGCACATACCTACATAAATGTAATCTCCTTTGTATCTATATTTTTATGTTAGATTATAATTTTACACTCTAGAGTATCCAGATACTTGATATTAAAAAACTTGACAATCCCCGAGAGAGTCGAAATTTTCTCCAATTTTAAATTTCAATTTTCAGTCTAATTTATTTTGATATTTTATTCAGATTCTTTTTGGAACTTTTAACTTATAGTTTTCGAAAACTCTTAACAATAATAGATAGGAAACTATTTACTGCTTATTTGAGAGGAGAGAGGTACATGATTTGAAAAAAAACATTCAATTCCTATATAAATTAAATCTATCGAAATCTTTTAGACTCTATAAATGTGAGAAAATTGAAGATAAAAATGGAAATAAAATTTCGACTCTCCTAAATAAGATCTCCCTTCAGATTGTGAGAGGCGATAATCATCCATCAATTTCCGCCGAGAAAGATCCGAATCCGCTGGGGAACCGATTGAGATCTTTCTCGTTCGGAGACGGTACTAGGACATCACGTACATATATATCAGCTGATCGCCGTATACGGGAAACTCTCACCTCGCATTGTTCGCGCGCACGCGTCGAACGCGGTGAATTCGCGCGTAACGCGATGCTGCGAGAGAATGCAGAACGTGTAAAAATAATTTGCGCTCTGGATATCGCGAGTCAACATAATTGGCCGGAATCTTCGGCCGTAACTAATTACGGGCCCGGTATATAATAAGCGCGCTCGGGCGGCGCCGCGACTCTTGCGCCAAGATTCCTTGCGAAAGAAATTTGAAAGCTCTTCCTCTTCGGGCGCGTCGTCCCCGAGAGGCTCCGATTAATTTTGAAAGGCGGCGAGTTGCGCGATCGCGACAGGAAAACGCAACGTACGATTTCGCTGGAAATCCACGACGGTTTTTGTTGCTTAATTCCGCCTTCACGGGCGAATCGCGACGTGTCGTAAAAGTAAAAATATAACGGCAGTGTATGTAAGACAGGATCATTTAGACAAGGATAGTAAGGTCCGAGGGAAATTAAATAGATAGTTACTTATCTCAAGCCAAGCTCAATCGTGAACAATCAATCTGATACATCTTTAGAATATTCTTGCAGCGGAGAAAGGATTAATGCTGCAAGTGATTAGTCATGATGTAACAACGCGCTATTAAAATGCACGTTCATTCCGTTACTTTTTAGCGCGTAATTAAGACAGGATTATTTATCGATGAGTCAGTAGCTTTTAGTGGATAAATAAGAGAAAGGGAGAAAGAGGAAATTTTTCTCGAGCGTGCAACATGCTCGGATTCAAAATCTACTCGAATCCGGGGTTTTTCACTTACGACAGGTTCGACATCGTCATCGACGTCCGCGCTTGCATCGTGGCCGCCCAGTCGAATTGCGCAGTCGAATTATTGGCCGGAATTTCGCAGTATGATTTATTGGCCGGAAGAAATTTCCGCGCCGAAGCAAGCTGCAATCGCAAGATTACACACGTGTGCACGTGAACGTGCTAAAACCGCATTTGTCAGTTCCAAACGTCGTGTTATGACATGTCGATTTCGCGCACACGCGTGCGAAAATTATTTCCCCGCGTGCCAATACATAATCGAGGTACATGCTTGACTCATTCCTTTTTGCTTGCGAAATGTTCGATTTCGTCATACCTCTGTAACTTTTATAACAATCGCATCGGTTCCCCGCTATTTGTCAAGGATAATGGAAATATATTCGTGGTAATTTTCCAAAGTTGCGTGAAATATCGTAAATTAAGTGCTAAAGTTTCGTCAGAGATGTAGTTGCCGTTTTGGTTTGCAACTATATTCGGAAACGTGGCTTCTCACTCTATCCGTAATTCCACTCTTTTGCTGATTAATTAGAAACATAAAAATGTCTTGGCGCTCAGTTTGATGCAAATTAAGAGCGATATAAAAACATCGTATATATCCCGAATATCTTCCAGACAGTATACACGCGAGGTTCTCATTTATAGCAATGATATTGAAAAGAAGGATCCACTTTGGCGAACCATCGAACGATCGTTAAGAAATAGGTAACCGCGTCCTGTCGAGATATACTGACAGGCATATAAAATGTGGCAATAAATGTCCGCCCGAATATGGGCTCAATAACCGGAAGCGCGTCGGCGAAACTCGAAGGGCACGAAAGAAGGGAAGATGAAGAAGGTCAAATGTATATCGTATCGAAGCTTGTCTCGATCTTCGAGCTACAGAATCTGACAAATCGATCATTCCTTTCATCTGTCAAGATTCTCTTTCTCTCTCTCTCTCTCTTCGGTATAAATTTATCATCTTTTCGAGTACGATTCTTTGGCGCAGAAAGATAAATATGTAAATTTATTTCTAGAATTTTGCTGTAGCGTATTTTGAAACACGATAACTCGCTTTGAGTATCTCATTGACTTCTCGAATTTTACTCAATACATGGCCTTATCATTTACTTTACAGATCACAGCTTATTGCTTATCGGGCATATAAAAGCACTTTAGAGTTTAAAGGACGGGCTGAAGTTTCCGAGCGAACGAATAATAATTGCATCGGTATGACGGGATAATTCAGAACAATAAAGAACATGAAAAATTAAAATAGGCAGTCGCTGGCGGTGAGGCAAGTAAATGCAACAACTGACGACGACAATAATAACAAGGATAATGGGAAAGCGAAATTATACAAAATCAGTAAACTTAGTAGTGTATCTACAAAAAAAGAATCTATAGAGATACCCCTCGTCATTGGGATAATAATCGTTACTTGGGTCACGCGATGCGAACTGAACGGGAATTTTCGTGACGCGAGCCTTCGCTATATCGGGAGCTCGTTACGAACTCATCAGAAACGGGAGACACTTTCAACGAACAATACGCTATTCAGCCAATGGCTGCGTCGAGATGATGATGGGCGGCATAATAGACCTGCAAGGGGTTGGTGTTGCAACTCTGGATTATCAAGAGAGAGAAGAAAAGTCAGTAACAGTATCGTTTAATTAAAGCGTTATATATGATTTTTCATTGAAATAAATTTTTGTAATTAATTAAAAAATAGATACAATGAAATAGATTAAGATAAGAGTATGTTAATGTATGTGAAGGAATAAGATAAATTATTAATACGAAAAGTAATATGAGATTTAAGATAAAGTAAAAAATACATATTATATAATTAAATATAAGCGAAAAACAAGATTCTCTTTTGCGATTTACAGCTCAAGGATGTATCTCGAAAGATGTGTGCTCTTCCTATGCGGAGCTACACAATTCCGTAATAACAGTGTGGGAAAGAGATTCTCGCTTGTGAGGCTGAGTATACAGAGCGGGATGAGTTGGCACACGTTTACCCTACTAAACTTAACGTAAGCTGGAGAACCGCGCGGCGTCAAGCTAATTACGTACGACGAAACGTACGGTAACTTTTAATTCCGGAATTACGTATGTGGCCGACACCCAATTAGGAGAGCCTCGTATACCGGGCCACGGGGGAGGCGCATAATCGCTATTAAAGTTGCAGTAGCAACGGCAGTCGCAACACCTGGGATAACACGTTAGGCAAGACGTCGCGCTTGATGATAGTTTCGCTGTGAGAAAAGTTGGACCTGATTTTCCCAAGAATTTAATTTTCTCGATCCTCCCCCCCTCTCCTCCCATCTTTTCGTTCGAATTTCGCTCGAGATAATTATGGACATTAACGAGTGCGAGGGAGGAATGAAAGAGCGTTAAGAGATAATAAGTTGTAAAGCACGTTGTAAGATATTCTTGTATCGTGGCAATCATCGGCCGCTATAATTAATTAACGGTCATCGCACTCGCGCGATCGATAAGTCGCGTATTTTTCTTCGCTTTGTGGCAAAAAAAATAAGTTTATTCATTCAACATGATTATCTTTCGAATACGAGATTAGAAAAAGAAAAACTATATAATACTAGTACTCGGAGTATATATTCCCTTAATTAGTGACCACTCCATTAGTGTGGATATCTCGCACCTGTAATTACACGTAGCTATATGTACGTCGTATATATACATATATATACATACATGTATATACACACTCTGTATATACTCGTCATTCGCTTAGTCTCCATTCAGATTATGCTGTTGTAACGCACAGTTTCAAACAACAGATGCCAACTACGATATTCTGTAACATTTCACCTGTCGACACCTGTCGATAAGTTCAATGGAATAATATAATTTGTATAAAGCCATCGCAGCAAAATAACATAATAATTTTACATACATTTCAGATAATTGGAAAATTGCCATCAATATATGTCGTCGACGTATGAAACAAATATGTTCGAGCATACATATACATTTCTCATCGCGATGATTCTAAATATTCCTTCGTGCACATAATGAACGCACGTCATCGACATTGTTAATGGATTAACCATACAAATCACTGGGCATTGCAAAGAGCTCTATATTCAGTCGTCCGGGAAGGAAGAGCAATTAAGCGGTAATCACGCGAGTCGCGCGGAGTACACATAGTTTTACAATACCGCGAGTTAGCTCGTTTAATGGATTTTACGTCGTCGTACTTTGACCTCGTCGGCCAGCGGCCCCGCGCCTCATCGAACCCCTTTCTCCCGTCGTCCCAGGGACCACCCCCGGCGGCCGGGCAAGGAGGGGAAAAGGGGGCAGACGGCGCAAGAGGAAAATAATTGGCGTTCGCGAAATCGATACTGCACGTGTACCGTCACGTGTACATGCATACGTTAATGTATATATGTACGTTACATATACATACATGTCACGTTTACGCGCGCGCCTCCAGAGATTCGGCCGAGCGAATCGTGGTGTAACGTACTGTTACATCGCAATATCAAATAGCGATTCCATATAAATTGCACATATCAATGTGCATGAACGTAATGCTCTGCGAAATTTTCAATTACAAACCGCAAATAATACAGAAAAAAATATATGCATGTCAAATTAACTTCTTCAAATAGAATTGTACCTATTAACGAAAATGCTGATTAAAAATTACGCTGTAATTATGTACTTCCCAGGAAACATTGCCGATCGATTATGATACAAAATTACAACGAGGCACGCGACGTTCATCCACTCCCCGTCTTACGAGAATGTTAATTTCGTGCCCGTAATTTCTTACGAAAACGCCGATGTAAAACGACACGTCCATTACGAAGAGACATTAATGGCATGCCTAAAAATGTCAAAAATGTAAAAGCGCTAATTCGTCAACAGCTTTTCGCGTTCGCTTCGCAGACGCGCACGTTTCGAGACACGCGCTTTCTCTCATGAATTGGGTAAAATAAAAAAAAGAAGAGTCCATCGGGCTGTTAATACGATGTAGCCATTAAGGCCGCCGGCGAGCGGCAAGCCGTGAATATTAGAAATCTCCCGTAAGCAGAGCGTATACGCCACCCGTTATAAACCGAGCACAAAAAAAAATCCATAGCGGCATATGTTTCGCGAACACGATCGCGGAAATGTCGAGATTTCATTCAAAGGGTTCAACGAGAAAGTCCAACGATAGCGATTTCTGCACAGTGAAAATGATGTTAATTATACGATCATAATGATGTAGAAACGCATTCATCGAAAGATATTACTGAAAGCTAATCTTTCTCTCTCTTTTTCTTTAATATTAGATTGAAATATAATACCTATTTAAGCGCATAGAATTTAGGTAATTGATTCTAGCGGTTACAAAATTTTTCTCGATATACAATCCTTTAATTCGCTAAACTTTGATACGCAATGCGTGATTTACATTCTTCTGCATCTTCATGTACTATGCAGCCTGTTGCACGAAAAGCGAGAGGGATGCTTGAACGCGGTTTGCAGTAATGTAATGTCGCTTTCTCGGACATGTAATGTAAGAAGAGCAACGGAACTTGTTGCGAAAGCAGCGAGTTGGAGCCGCCGTCGCCGTCTTTTGACACGCCACGCGCGCACGCATTGTTCACGCACCTACGCGAGCGTAGAATTACGCGACGCGCGAGCGGCTTTTTCTCGCTACCGCAAACGGACTCCGGATGCCTTGATTTTTGCAAAAGGAGACTGCGATAAAGTTACAAAGCGGTCCATATATAATAGCGAATATTCTAAGACGGATAAATAAACTTTTTGACATTTATTAAAGATTCTAAAGAGAAAATTAAATATTTAAAATATCAAAATTCTCGATGTCAATCTGATCCAAATCGTAATTTCGCAAAATTTAAAATAAGAAAAATGTCACATTCAATTTGTTAAACGTGCACCAAGAAATCTCGCACCAAGTATATAAATAATAAATACGCAATAAGTATAAATAAATTTACTCTTTGTAGAGTGTGTTGAATATTATAACGAATCGCAGCGTTAGAAAACTCGCACGAAAATCGCTCTATTGTCGTGCGAGTTCTTCCGTTACGGAACGGTGCGGCGATAGATACGAAATCTCCCTTTCGCTCCAATAATGATGCATCGCGATAATAAACCGCTTGGTACTACCAAAGGAGCGCGCACGCAACCGTGGCCGAATATGATACTCGACGGGGCTAATTATGCGTGCAACTTCGAGCGAATGATACGGGCGGCAGGAATGAAATATGAAGGAACCGGGCAAGAGAGAGGAGAGAGAGTGGCAGAGGAGGAAGAGTAAAAGCAAAGGACGAAAAAAGATAAAGATAAAAGAAGGCAAGACGACGAACAGAGAAGAGACACGTGCCGTGAGCGAGAAAAGCGTGAACTTTTACATAATTAGCGACCGTATATACCGGACTCATTAATTGTCGACGGTCGTTAAAGAGACGTGCATGCGCGCGCTGATCCTTTGTTACTGATTGGCGTGTTAATTATATCGCTGCCGATTTAAATTTGCACGTTGCGCTCATGTGAGGCTCGTGATTGATGTGATATGGAACAAAAACTGCGTCCATCGATGTTTGGAATGAGTATAAAATAATTATATATATTGTCTCCTTATTGTGCTCTATCTATCAAATATTAATAATACATTGTTTAACTTCAAAATATCTTTTTTCAAAAAAGATTATTCACAAAAATAAAATAAAATAAAATAAAATAGAAAAAATTAACTTGATATTTATTCTATATCGAAATGTCAAATCATCACGGGAAAAATGTAGTATCACGTTTTCAAAAAAAATTACACAAATATTCGAGATGCGAATTATTTCATGCTATCGTGCTCGCGTGCTAAAGCGCGATGAACGCAAGCGCAGAGAAAGATGGGCCGGCCGAAGAAACGCGAGAAATTCGTGAAACGATATGAAATATCCGCGGAATCGTCCGTTATTGTTGCTTGAGCACCGCGCACGAAGGCGACTTGTCAAATTAATATACATATGTAAAGTAGGAAAAAAGGAAAAAAGCATCGCGCGCGACGGAGGTTCAGACATGTGCTGTAACTTGTGACGATGCGAATATGCATAAACTAGCATAGGTAGATTAGACCTTTTGGGCTTTTTCGTTTGGTAATCATGCACGCGCATTCTTTCTAATAATAAAAAATAAAAAAAATTACGAGTGCGCATCATAAAAATTCACGAACATCGCCCACTTTTCACCCGCTCTCTTCCGTGAAGACTTTTTTCCCCGTCATTTTTCATATACGATCTAAGAATATATTGCCATGTGACACGCGATAATATCGAATCGATACTTGGCGAGATTGTAAAGTAATAGTTTATGGCGAATAAAATTGACAGGCACAATAGCGGATCGTGTTCCGGCATACGGTACGTGATCTTGAGGCAATTTTTTTCGAGAAGATAGCGCGCGCTCAGAGTCGTAGCGAACCGAAAATAATTTACAATGACGTAATTCGAGCGTCATTTGCAATGTATATTTACGTAATGATCTCGTCACGCTTAAATCACGCTAATCGGCTTCCATCCGCATCCTTCCGAAACGCGACCTTCTCAACCCACGATCCTTCGAGGAGATCCGCTTACATCACGCTTAAATTCGGCAACGGTTAACGTCACGCGAGTGTAAACGATCTTGTTCGATGGCCGTGAGCGGATCGCGCGGTACGCACTTTATCGTGCGAACTCGCATCACGCGAATGAACGGCTAACAATCTGTCATTGTTCGCCGACCTGAGGAAGAAAGAGAGAGAGAAAAGAGATCACGCCTACGCTCTTTAAACGACGAGAACGATTACCACACGATGACACCGACAGCAACGGCTAGTCCATTAAGCGATACGGGGTTGAAGATTTCAACGACCCCGCAGCGCGAATTACTCACTTGACGGTTCGCGCGCGAATTTTGATCGATCAATTCCAATCTGCGTTGCTCGAGCACGTCAGTCGGGCTCGTTTACGACGCACTTACGCACCCTGAGTTTGCCGTCATGTCGTCATCGTGATACAAGAAACATTTTTATCTCCGACGTGGTCTCGCGACGTGTATCGCTTCACGTCTCGTTACCTTCAAGACCGCAGCGATAAGTCCCCCTAAGTCCCTCGATATCGATCATCATCCATGTGCAATTGCGACGATTTCCCTCTACGGGAAAGAGAAGTGGCGCAAGGACGCGGATGAATGAAAGCGAGTGGGTCGCGCTCGAATAGGCTCGTTTCGAAGCCGAAACGAAGCGGACCCCGCGACATTTGCAATCGTTTTTAATAGCACGGTTGATACTTGTCTTGAATGCCAATGTGACGCATAAATTTAATCGCGCAAAATTTTCTCATCATGTCATCGTATATCTTTCCCGAAGCGAAATAGCAAATGACTCGAAAATCGAAAATGACTCAGATTAAAAATTAAGAAATATATATCTAATTTTATAGACTGGAAGAGAGAAAGCGATTTAATTGCCATAGTATTTCAACATTATGCCGGTCAAAAACCTTCACTAACAATGCGTTGCAACGCTACTTTCTAATTAGTCTCTTAATTCGTCGAAAACTACCGGTCAAGCGATTTCTCCCAGTAACTAACGTACAAAATAAAGTTCCCGGTAATTAGAAATTAGGAATGACTAAATTCATTATCGAACAAGCGCGTGATATTCATGTATAAATCTCGTCCGAATGAATATCGCGTTTTCTCAGCCAAACGTAATTGTAAGCAAACTGTATGTACGTAAAAACACCTATATAAGTACGGCGATTATTCCGGTACAGAGTCGTTATTATCTAGTCATATGATCTGTCACAGCAGGTTATTATGTGAGTCATAAATCGAGACGGGTATCTGCTTGACCCGGCGACCTAGAGGCGCAAAGGTTTATTTAGCCGCTTCTTTGAGAAAACTACTGCCACCGTAGTTGTATAACGACCATCTTCATTAAATTATAATTCGCAATATGACGTAAAACCAGAATGCACCGCCCCCGGCGAATCGCAATTACCACGCGAAACACAATTTATGCCCTCGCTTTTTTTCATTCCCAGGTTACCTATACAAAAACGTTTTTGTTCCTCTACATTTTATTTGAAATATAGTACATTACGATAGCTGTGTATTAAGAGATAGAAATAAGAACACAATAAATCCGGGGAGAAAATGTTAAAATTTAAAAATATTTTATATAAAAAGATAGGAGGAGTCATATTAAAGCAAGTTCTGCACGAAAACCGGAAATTTCTAGTTACACTGCTGCGGAAAACTTTCAAGAGTAATCGAACTGTCGATGAACCTGTAGTACAGGAATACAGTTTCGTGCCACTAATGGAACACTCACTCAGGAGTAATTCACTCACTCTTTCTCTCTCTTTCTCTAAGGGACTGATTTTATATGAATCAACTTAATCGCCCTCGCGCAGGCCAATAAATACGTAATATCAACTGTAAACGTTTAATCGAGCGCCGACGAGACTCGTCTCTTCCGGCTCTCGAGTGACCTTCGTCGGCGAAGTTACTTTCATCGATAATCGATACGAGTCGCTAACTAAAGACGTATCCGTAGACGTACTCATCGACAAATTAAACGTACGCTGAAAAGTCTTTATAGAGAAAATGAGCGAGCGCAAATTAACGTGACAGCCTAATAGAACCTAATTTAGAAGAGCGCGTATCTTAAACGCGAGGAGATTATAACCTTGCGATGTACTATATACGATATTTCCGGCAGTTATTCCTGACGGGTAATCGATATGACTGACAACCTCATCGGACCTAGCAATAAAATGCCGCCACTTCTGAAAAATGTACATTAATTTATATAAGGGAATATATTTTCCCCAAATATATTTAAAAAATATTTTCTAAAATCGTTTAAAAAAAATTTATTAACATTAATTATTATTATTTGCAATGAGTGAGAGAGATGTGTGTCCTGCATATAAAAATTAAGAAATAAAAAAAATGTGTAAAATGATTAAATAGAAAAAAGTTGTATATTTTATTTTATTTATAAAAATTTTAAAATTACTTTCTCTCTATCTCTTCCTTCAATATATATAAATATATGTATCTTATATATAAAATATTCTTTTTTCTATTTTAGAACGGAGATGAATGGAAAGACTACGTAAGCGATTCCCAAAAAATTAGCGATTAATCGTCCTACGAGTTCATTACATTTAATTCTTGAAATTATTTCGCTTGACTACCATCCGACTGTACCTTCTAATCGAACATGGTTCGGAGAAGGCGGAAAGATGAAAGAAACGCAAGGCCGCTCCTGGGTCATTGCCGTCGTCCTCGCGATTCGCTGCCACATGCAGTATGCGTGTATATATCTATCAGACAGTTATACTCGGAGTTCTCTGCCTGGCGTTGTCTACCGGGTGTACTATTGACTCGCGGTTATCGGAATTCGGTCTTTTTGTAAAGCGATTTCCTGTCCAGCCAGGGCTGTGTTAACTGGGATGATTAAACTCTGGGATAATTAAACCTGAGATGATTAGACCGCGTCGTTTGTAATAAATGTTTTTAACGAGCGTTACTTTGATAGTCGTATGGTTTAATAGATTCATCCGTTACGTTGATTCCGTCACGATGAGTCTTAATTAACCGAAGATGCGAAAAGGATGATTGCGGATATGGATGCAAGAACGATCCGAGTTTTTTACTACCTTACATTTCTTGGCGAATCGGCGGATCTTGAAGATTTCTTATGAAGAGAAAGAGACCAATGATCTGTTGTCGATTATACTCTGATCACGATTGTACATCATTTCGCAAACATCATTTAACACGAAATCAATGTATGAAAACGGAAATAGAACTCGAGAATTCTCTCCGCAAAGGATAACGAATTTTTAAAGATTCGCGCATACAGGTTCCAAGACCGCGGAGAAAAGAGATGGAGAGAAGGAACAGGATAATGTTGCTGCATAAGGATCGGCGACTGTGCCGCGTGGGTGTTGCTCGAACCCGTACCGGCTCTAAGTGCAGGTATTCGTACGTAAAACAGCGCCTTACTAGCGTTATCTCATCGGTAGGTGTGATATGCTACGTGAATCCTAACTTGTCCACATTGTTGCGTAGGAGTGTCGCTCGGTGGGATTCTTTCTTTTACATTTTTTTTCGTTTTCAAATTTTCCTTTTCTCTCTTTCTCTTTTGCATATCCTTCTTGTAAAGTTGAACGACAATCTTAAGCTTAACTTATTGTTAGTAGAACATTAATGTTGTCATTCATTCAAGTGTCAATATGAATATCGATTACAATGACGCAAAAAAATAGTCTTTACATTAATACATTAATTAAAATTTGTATCAACTAGGCTCCATTATATATATTGCAAAAGCAAATAAATAAGCTAAGATTACTTTACAGTTATTGCAATTAACTAGCATCAAAGAAAATATTGTTCTAGCAAAAGAACAAGTTCGTTTAATGGAGAGTTACACGAACCATGCCAGTTCAATGTATCTTCCACATTCGCGAAATTTCGATATCGACGAAAGAATGCCGGGCTCGTGCTCTATACTTTGCGCCAATTTGCAAACGTCCGCACCGTTTGCTCTAACCAAGAGGGGAAAAGGACCGGAGATAGCCCAGGAATAAAGGGCGGAAACTGATTTCGCGAGTGCACGCGCGCGCGCGAGCGAGCATAATTTAATCGCGCGCGTACACGCGGTCTGTCTAGCCCGCGGGGCTAAGGGTTTAGCCATGCTCGTCGATCAAAAGTTCTTTTACAGATAGCCCCTGATGATACGTCCCGGGGGCTACACCTGCTCATGATACGCCACTTTGGTGTAACCTGCCCTGCCCCGCGCGAGCGAGCGACCGCGTCTATGTGTTATATAATACGAGATCGCGCGCGCGCGCGCGGCGTCCAGGGTACCACGGACTAATATCGATACCGGTGGTCATGATGGTCATGATGGTCATGATGTTTATGCTGGTTACAGAGGTTATGTCTGGGCATGGAAGAGTGCTGGCTGTAATACGGGTACAGTCTCAGCTAAGCATTCGCGAAACGCGGCGATTCGATATTTCGCTAACCCTGCAACCGTTATCGGTATCCTTATCAGATTCTACAAAAAAATATTATGACGAAGATATTTAATTTACTTTGATAAAAAATACTGTGCAAAGTTCAAAAATCAGGCTTTCGAAATGACATTTCTGATTCAATTTGGAAATATGAAGTTTTTATAGAATGGAAAAAATATGTAAAAATCCAGTTCTCTCTCCCTCGATTCCACAGAGAGGAATATGAAAAAAATATCAAGATTTCAAATTCCAAATATAAATCGTAATTGAATTGAAAATTGATTCAATTCTAATTCAGTGTTCCAGAGTAAAAAAAATATATTTTATAAAATCTCAATTACATAGATCTTTTCGCTATAAAAAATACATTTTACATTTTGCGGGACGGAAAACTTGTATGTTTTATTTTGAAACTATATTTTACGCCGTCCAATAAAATTGTGATAATATTCCTGTGGAATTTATTTTTTTCTCTTTATCATTTAAAAAAATGCTAGATAGATTCGATATTTTTTATATTTGTTCCTGTACAGATTTCTATTCAAAATTCAAGGATAATTAAATTAAGTGGGCTGGAAAAATTAATTTTCGTAAAAAAAATTATCTCGAAATTTATCAGGAAATATGAATTAAATAAAATTTAAATTTTCCCTCCATTAAAAAAAAATGGAATTGCGTCATCTGGAAATAATGATATCTAGCGGTTAAAATGCAAAATGTTGAAAACTTGACACGGATAATCGAAAGCAAAGTGAAAACCTGCATTCTAAAATACATCGTAAAGCCATGATCAAAGATGCGTATATATCACCATAGTGTGATGTAGCGAGACAATGGAATTTATCGTGCACGCACGATTAAAAGATTCACTTGTCCGCTCGTTCGCTTTACGTATCGAATTACGCGTGATTATGGCGTATGCGTATTAAAAATAAAGAACAATCAATTTACTCGCGATTTTCACGAAATTGGCGAATCGATGACGATGACGACGACGATGACGCTAATATTACTCGTAATAACCGTTCACCGTACGCGAAGGAACCATTAGATGGCACGAAAAATGTGTTTTCCATTATTGCAAGAACACGCTTCGCGTGAAGAATCTCCTAACTAAGGGAAGACGAAGATGCGAAGACGTGCACGACCGTGACACGCGAGTGCGTACGGCGTGAGTCGTGACGTAAAGACTCGTTGCACCGACCTCGGTCAGCGAAAATTGAATCAAAATTTTTTGCGTCTCTATCTATACTTCATCATGATAAATATAAATACGCGGGAATAAATAAATCACAAAAAACTTAATTATTTTAAAATTAAAATTTCATTTCATTTGATTCATTCAATTTAAATTAAAATTCTCATTCGATTTTGATACATTTACATAACGGCTTAAAGTTAAGGGAAAAAAATTGAGATTCGTAAACTATTTGTGATTCGAAATTTTAATATATTGCAGACTTATTCAAAGAAATTGCGTCGATGTCTCAGCGTGCCGTATTGTATGCGTGTGTCGAGGCGAAATCACAAGGAGGAGACACGCACATTGCGTATGCCGCATCTAATGAGCACAGCTTAAATGCGAATCTAATATCAAATCTTTCCTCATCGTCGAACGAACACCCCATCTTTCCCGGCTTTTCCATGCGGTTTGTCGATTACGTAGTCGAAATAAATCTGCGAATTCACCGAATGGTCTCCGTTTACGGAAAGCGTTAGTTGTGTTTCGCGCTTAACGAGTTAGTGGGATGTAATAAAAAAAAAGAAAAAGAGATTTTGACATGTAACGATTTAAATTTTACGACGCGGTATCCCAACGAAGATTGTATCAATATTGACATAGAAGAGATGTAGAAATGCAAATGCGATTGAAGGATACCGCGGTGAAGTATGAAAAACGATTAAGAGAAATACAAGCATGAGACACGGGAGAGATGATATAGTAAGATGATCTCAGACGAGACGCCGAGTCTCGTAATAAGGAAGATTAAACACACGTGCCGTGGGAGACAGGTATCGCGCGCGAGGATCGTTTTCTTACGACAAGTCGTAACTTTCTACATGCGTCCTTTTTAATGCCGATCCTTACGCGCTTAATCGTTCTCGCGCGGTTGCATGAAATTCGTGTACGCGATATCTACCTATCTACATCGCGGAGCAAATCGCACAAGATGAAGTCGCACATGGTGGATCTTTGCAACCTCTCCTTTCCGGTGTATTATTCGTATCTCTTTAAAAATTATCGACACGATATAACACTTTCGTTTGCTGCCACGTATATCTTTGTTATTTTTATGGATCGTGGACAGTGTACATGTTGGTGTACGTATGGCGTGCCAACAATTCTTAACTCTTAAAGATCGCGATCATGATACGAGTCATTTTACCAATATTTTAATAATAAAATATTTCCTAATCAATAGAAAAATGTTTAAATTTTATTTTCCAACTTTTATCATGATCATTTTCTACAGAGGAAGAGTATATATGTGTCAAGGAGTATATATGTATAAATTTTTGTAAATTTTTTTAAGCATTTTGATACAGCTAGCATCGCAACGAGACAACACTGCGATCCATATGTGACCAAGAACAGAGTAAAAAAATGTGAGATCTACAAGAGTTAACGTAAGTACATAATTGCGAGTTCAACGGCCGCGTAAACAAGAGTCTCGCCGGTGGCACTTTTCCTAGGAGCTTGCACGATACCACGAGAATCTATTCGTGGTACCGTGGAATCTATTTCTGCGCACGGCCTTGTGAAAAACGAGAGCGCCGTGTGCGATTGATATTGACTCGTTATCATTAGTTGCCGCGGTAACTACATCGTAATTATGGGTAGCCGGGGCTAGGAGTCTCGAGAACGAACGAAAGAAAAGTGACCATTACGTATCGCAACACAACACGAGTAATTTCAAACTAGTTTGACTAACAGATGACGTATTTTCACGTCAAGGACGCGTGAGCGGAAAATCCGGTCGTCGCGGCTATTAACAAATAATGTGTCTCGATCTTTGGCTTTTCGCGAAAGAATCCTTAAACCTCCGGGCGATGTTAACGATCTTCGATCGCGATCTATCGCGAGAAATATCGCGTGCTATGGGCGATTCTACGGTCGGTATGCGTTTTCGCCATGATTATAGTTATAATTGGCTCTAACCGCACGGTGTGCCGAGTCGAAGCGGCTACTGGTCTATGAGAAAAATTCTCAGCCACTGCAACGCGCCAATTATTTTGCAGCGAGATGAAAACGTATAGACAGTGGTGCGCGTTTCAAGCTAACAACGCTTTCGCGAAATTCAACATCTGTTATTGGACATTCAAAATTAATATATCGTGGGAAGAGATATATTTAAAGTCTGCATATGTATCGTATACATTGGAATAATTTCAAAATCCAACATAAAGAAATGTATATAAAAAGAAGAAAAGATCCGCGTGTCATTAAAACTTCGCGGTCAAAGCTCCGCGTTGTAATTTGTTGCCGCGTTCAGACTATGACTATGAAAATTGGACTAGCAGATGATTCACAAAAGCTGTCCCCTCTCTTCTTCTCTTTTACAAAGGAGTCGAAAATGGAAACGTCCGGATACAAGTCCGCCGAGCGGACTTCTCATCAAGAAATCGCGACGACGTTTCGCTTGCGACGTGAACCGTGTGTTTTGGAGGATCCTTTTGCGGAATTTTTCCACGATAAGAAATATGAATTCTACATGTCTACATTCTTCCTGAAGAAAAGAAAATGCCAAGATTCCCGCATACTTGACGTACCTTTGTATCACCAAACTTCCTGCCGTTTTTTTTCCCGCGTAGACGCGAGCTCCCTTCGAGAAGTCTTACGCTCATACACCGACGTTCGGATTCGTGACTGGGAAGTGAGATGCACTGACCCATGACTGGCCAACGAGCGGATAGTCATAGACCCGCGTGCAAGGAGGAGACGACGCCCGTTCTCTCCGGCCAACTCCCACGTCCTATAGAGCAGCGTCTCTTGGACAGAGAGGTTAAGCCGTGCCAGGCCGAGAATTACTATATCACCCGGCAGCGCCGTGAGAGAAAGAAAGGCACTGCCACGTTAATGAAACAACGTTAGTCACGTCCGCGCGTTTCATACTCGATATCATTCCGTTACGAAATGCTATTACGGTATCATCGTAGCACCGAGAGAGAGCCCAGGAAGACTCATTATGCCGAAAATCATCGCCAGATATATAACGCGTCCAAATTATAAAATATAAATCAAATAAAAATGCCGAAGAATCAATATAAAAATCTATAAATTAGTTTAATTATTTAGAAATTTTTTTCTAAATATATTTTATTATTTATCTCTTTCTTTTTTTTCACGGTTTTGATTCAGCAATTTTTATCGGTTATTATGTTCTTACAATTTTGATTAGATATTCCGATATGTATATATATACATGCATATGTATACACGTACATTCCGAATTATAGGACGTGAATTTTTTTTCACCACACAAAACAGATCGAGAAGGTTGATCCGTAGCCTCTTTGATTCGAGATAGAAGTATTCCAACGAAAAAGAAAAAAAATCGAGATCAAGCACGTGATTTTAATCAAAAGTGACTACTATATACCTCGTAAATGAAACCGAAATAAACATACTCGAGATATGAATATATAATGAATAATATATGGAGCGACGAGAAATTAGAAATCAGTATGAGATATAATTTATCCGACGAAAAAAATGTAACGCTTAACAAATCTAAACAAATCTACTATCGAATATCGAATTGATTAAAACAAAAATAATTGTCCGTTACTAGAATTTACATTCATTAGGCACTCCTATTTTACGCTGCCTTTAACGTTAAAGGCGACGCCCCGAATACGGGACAAGGAGCGCATCGTGCGCGTTTGAAGTTTTAATTTTTCTATTCTAGGCGCTAATAGATTCGCCGACGAATGTCCCGTGCCGCTTTCGGTCGTTACTCCCATTACAAGTCCCATTGTACTCGCGACGAAAAACGATGACGACAACGGCAACGACGACGACGTGAGATGTTCGAGTGACTATAAATAACAAAATTTCGTAAAAGCGCATCCCGGCGCATTCCTCGCACGGTGATGAGTCAAAAGGGCTGGAGAAGAGCGTCATGAAAAGTACCAGGAGAGGAGAGGAACGAGAACGCGTCACTTCTCATTTTTTCCGCCTCTACATCACTGTCGCGTTGCGTTAATGCGATGCTATCCCATTTGCTCGCGCGTCATCGTTCATGAGATCCCGATTAGGAGAGATACGCTCGAAATCTCTATGCACGTATTCTACTATCGCTAATCTACGACTATCTTTTGATGTCACGATATAAGCTCAAATCAGCTCGTTATTGCGTCAAAGAAATTGAGCCCGCGTGACTGCACGCGTACGAGTCATGAATTCTTAAATAAACTCAGATGGAAGAAAGACAGAGAAAAGAGACACAAAGAGAGAAAGAAAAAGAGAAGAATTATTTGTCACATAGCGTGATAAATTTTACGTTCGTTAATCTAATAGCTCGGTATAGCATAATTATGAGTTAATTAATTACTAATTTATTACTAATAAATTCTAAATCCATGTTGGTATCATCACTTAGCAAAAAAGTGGAAGTACTAGCATCGTGTTAAATAAGCATTTTCATCTTTAATATCAAATATTAAAGATGAAAATGCTGACTTGACACGATGCTAGTACTTTCATTTTTAAGAAATATTTATAATGAATTTTGTAAACAAAAAGCAAATATAAAATTAATCGGCCAAAAATAATATAAATAGATTTCAAAAATATATATTACATCTTTATATAGATGTATCAAAACATAAAATATATAATTATATAAAGAAAATAGTCAAAATCAATATTCAAATTCTTGATATCAAATTGTTTCTCGAATTGACGTTTCTCAATTATTATCGAAATATTCTGGTTCTGAATTTATTGTTTGCGAAATTTAAAAAAAAATGAAAAATAATCCAATATTTATATCGCTATGAGAATAAACTATGTTACCACGAAACTAGCACGATTAATTTTATAAATTGCAAATAATAAATTAACGACATTACTCACTGTATGGTTGTTTCGCTGTCTCTCGGAGCCTTCTCTCTTGTCCTTTACTGTTTCTTCATGGCACTCACACAACATTCATTCGCGAAAATGTGATTAAATACAATCGCGCACTAATCATCAAAAGCGTTTACCATTCCCGATATTAATCCCACAATATATACTATATTTTATATTGCGACGGAATAAAATCACTGTTACACAAACGATTTTATAACTAGACTAAGTTATCTTTTGTTGATGATGGAAATTTGAAAGTAATATCAACAACTTAAGCACAATATTGCGCGATATTTTGCGATACTACGCGAAATAACAGTTAAAACGTAATAGTTGCGGCAATTAATCACGTGAATTAATAATTTTCAATTATTTGTAAAGAATAAACGCGTTTAATATCTCCTAGCATTTGTCATATTTTGAAAAATAATATGACGACGTATAGGCAGAGCACGACGACACTTGCTCCCGCGATCGAAGATCACCGCGAACTGACAACAAGACCACGGCAGGTAAACAATAGCGTGCTAATATAATGTCATAAAAATTCAATAGCCTTCAGCGCGCTATTGTTTACATACGAATAGAACGACTCATGTCGATTCGTTTTTAAAGTAATAAAATGACAATATATTAATCGTTTAATAGTTAATCTGAAATTCGATACAAGCTGCTATGTCGTCATATTAAAATGCAAATACTTCCAATGATTCTTATAATTACTAATTATTAAATCCGTGCGATTAATTAATTTTCGCGATTCAGCATAATTAGCCATTAAATTAATTTGTAATATCATATACTATCGCGCAATATTAGGATAAAGTTACCGATGACATTTTTATATTTCAAAATTTATTAACAAAATATCATTTAGTCATTGATAAAATCGTTCGTGTAACTATAATTTTCAAGGTCTTTCGTTGTAATATAAAGTATATATCATTAACGTATAAGATTATTATTATATCGAAAATGTAAAATGCCAAACAATCATCGTTTTAATAATTAATGCGCGCGTAATTGTAATTAACCATGTTTTTGCGAATGTTGTATGAGGACTACAATAAAACGGCAACGTATAAGAAAGAAGATTCCGGTCATAATAAAATAAATAATTTATAATTTTGTTAATTTTTAGTATTTGCTATTTATAAAAATAATTACTTTCTAATTTTCATGATAACACATTTATTTTATTCATGTAGCGATATAAATATTAAAGCGTTTTTAATTATATTTTAATTATATTTATTTCGCAAACAATAAATTCAAAACTAAGATATCTCGATAACATTTGATAAAAAAAAATTTATATCAAATTGATATTGTTAACTTTTTGTTTTCGATCACTTTAACTATTTTATTATGGCTGTAATATTCCGTGTATGTATGTATAAAAATTTAATATTTTGAAATTTATTTATGATGTATTAGTTTACGTTTCACTATAAGTGTTTAGAAATAAAGGTGCTAGCGTAATTTAACTCTTTCCATTCCACTGACGCCATTACGCAATATCCAATATACATCATAATTTTTGGACAAAGACTAAATTAGCATTTTAGTTTCTTTCTCTCTCTCTCTCTCTCTCTCTCTCACACACACTCTTCCTCTTGAATATTTTCTGTTAATTGGTGGAAAGTAATCAATTCTAAATTAGGGCAAATTATAATATTAATTATAATGCTATAATAAGATTATAACGCCATAATTAATTCATTAATTATAACGCATATATTTGAATTTGATTTTCATAGTAGCGGATTAATAGACATACAAAATTTAATGGAATATCTAGAACAAAGTTTAGACCGAGCAAATTGATGAAGATGAAGAAGGGTAAAATGCGTTATTAATAGTACACACATTCAATTCGTGATAACGATAAAAATGTTTGCGATACAATTCTCTCGAACGGTGAATTAAGATCTAGTAACTCGATGCTAAAATAGCCACTTTGACGATGCAGAGTAACAAAAAGATCTCTCGCGCGACAATGCGCACAAAAATAATTCCCTTAACTGCTCGGATGCGCGTTGTCCAGCGCGTTACAGCCATAATGGAAAGCCTCCTTCGCGATATAACGCGATGCGTAAATAAGCGGTCGCGTTAAGAAAGGAGAGTTTACGAGACGCGTCATCCTCTCGCGCGTCCACCAGCTCGGCAAATTGACCGGCGCGAATATATCGCGTTACCCATTGCCGTCGTCATCCCGGGAGAGAATTCCCTCCAACCCTCCTCCTCCCGCTCGCGAAACCGCGGTTATTACTTTCACTCGGGGATCCGAAAAATCGTCGTCGGAAAAAGCGACCTGTTAGAGAGGGAGCCGAGCAAAAGGATACTCGATACACACACACACATCCGACGTACACATTCTCTTGGCACGCTCATACTTATGCATGAGTCTGCGTGCACGCACACCCGGCGCGTACCTAATACACCGCCAATGAATGATTTATGGAACGATATCCGCTTTTTTATCGGGGGCCCTCCGATTCAGGTTGTCGTGCTCGGGGCATTGGTCGTGCTGCCGAGATTGCTCTCGCCGGAGGATGCCGGAGGCTTTGCTCGAGCTGTAATTGCACTCCATCGGCGAAGATGGAGTGGGAGGAGGCAAGAATCGTAGGGAGAATCGGTTTAACGAAATCTGTTGTTAGGCGCGATCGAGGGGAAGTTTGCCGTTTATCATCCGGGAATTTAATTCCCGTGACTCGCGCGTGAGGAATTACGCGCAAGGTGGTATCGCCATCATCGCGCTGAAGAAAGAGATAGAGATAGATAGATAGAGAGAGAAAGAGAGAGAGAGAGAGAGAGAAAAAGAGATTTATTCCTTCCGGTCTTGAATTGTTCGAGAGCTCTCGATTCTCTGGCTTTCCGATCTTTGATTTATCATCGCGAAGAAAAAACTATCGGTACGGTTATAAATTATATCGGCCAGGCTTACGTCTAGTGTGCTAAAAGCTTGGTCGAGACTTCGTTACCTAATTCCATCGAGCGTGCCAATGTTCCCGTAATCTCATTACGAAAGCCGAAGGCCCGCCAAAATCAGATCGCGGCTCGAATATGTCGAATTATTGACACGGGTCTAGAGTGCGTGCGCACACGCGCGTTTCTCGCAAGTCGCATCTGCACGCGCGCGATCGACTTAAATAAGGATAGATTGCGAAAGTTTTCGGACCGCAAATACCCGACATCACCTGCTTCTATTCGTTTGTACTATAATTGAACAGTACTGATTTAAAAGCGTCCTGAAAGATTGTTCTACCGACATCGTTCCTTCGAGAGGGAGGAAGAGAGAAAGGGGGGAAGGAACTCGGTCGATGACCGCGTTTAGGTAACATAGATTGTACATAGCAACTACCACGAATAAATCGGCCCTCGTGCAACGCTGATCGATTATATCGCTTAGACGTGGCGTTTCACTCGCCGAGTAATAACAATGCTAATCGAACGTCATTATGGCTTTGCGTTCGTATTTATAATCCATCACGACAAATCCGCTTGCAATAAACCTCGGCAATATACAATTAAGTTTATACTAATCTATGCGTAAAAAAAAAGAGAAAATATCTCGCACATTATGCCGTTTCCGTTCGTTAACCCTGACATTACCGGCGATGAGCACGAAGAGATTTCTCTCGTCTATTCAATTACATATATATTATTATTAAGCCGATATTAAAATTGCATCTTAATACAAAAATGAAAATATAATATAACGTAATTATGCTCGCGAGTGTAGCAGAAAAATAGCTCGACGTTCGCGAGATTTACTTAAAAATTTTTTTACCGGGCACAAATGGCGTTTCAATAGGTAACAATACTAAAACAGCACGAGTACGAGAAGCACGGTTAAGTACGGTCATTAAATTTATCACGAACGGGCAGTTAATCTTCCGACGCGCGCGCGTCGGTTTACCAGCACTTTTCATGGCAAAATTCCGACAAGCCGACTACGGTGATTTTAACCTGCATTCGCGCATATGAACGGTGTGCGGTATGAGAAATATATAATGCGGCGATATTTCTCCTCGCCGCTGCACCGACAGTGTAGGAAGCTCGAAACGCATTCCATTAGCATAGCTTAACATTAAGCGCTCACACGTCCCGGCTCCGTGAATTACAGGCATTGAATCTTGAATGATTGCACGATTCAAAGGGCGTACATCAACAATGTCAGCCGGAACGCAGGCTCACCTGTTTTCGACTACCGCGCAAAATTTAACGAGAATCGCGCGCTTATTAATTCCGGATAAACATTACGTAGGCAGCGATAGGGACGGTTCATATTCGAGCCTCTCGTGAAATATTGAAAACACATAACTGATATAAATTTATTAATTTTTCACGATTAGTCTGTTAACTTAAAAAAATTGTCGCGTATATTTCTCTTATTATTTATTAAATAATAGTTATTATTTGTTAATTACTTGTCGATCATCTATTATCTCACAAGAAAGCCTTTTAATTGTCGGTGCTAAACTCACGGAAATTTCAGCCGATATACGTGACGATATACCCCGGCTACTCGAGGTGTCACAACATCATACGTTAATCGTTCAGGGTTAACGAAGCCTCGCGATTCTCCGAGATCGACGAACTCCAGCTGCTTTCTCACACTTTGTCAGCATCCAAGGTTGGCCGTTCGCCGCGTTCACGGATTCGCCACACTTGGATGTCAGTGACCTTCGCTACGTTTTTATTTTTAAACAACCAATCATTAGGAGAACCATACGGTTTACCGGCTTTCTTTGCGCCGTCTTTCTAGCACAAAAGTATAATATATAGCAATTATAGCCTTGATGCAACAATATTGAAATTTCTATGAGTAATGAACTGCCACGATATGAATCGACTTTTATCGATTGTGATTGCTGGAAGAAAAGAAAAATTCCCTCTGTATAATTCTATATAAATCTATATGAATTTATGTAGAGATCCAAAGAGAAGAAAAGCCTTGTTTTATTAAGATTGAGAAATCATGTTGCCGTTTTCTTTTTTATTTATTTAATTTTATATATCAAATTATAATACATTTTTTTATATCTAATGAAAGAAAAGACTTTATATAAGATCAGTTTTCGAATTGTGAAAATGATACGAGTGCGAAATGGATTAGCATCATTATCGGTAGGCTTTATTCTTTGTACGTCTTTATTCTTTGTGTCTATTCCGGTCATGCGAAACGTCAAGCACTCCATACGTAATATTTGCTCAACGAGCGCGTCGCTGGCTATTTCAAGCGAGTGTGTCAATGGCTGGTGAAAGGTATCAATGACTTTTTTTCTCACTGACCCACGACAAGGAACTCTCGATCTCTAATATCATCGTGTTTACTTATGTAATCATGACAGTTCGTGCGCGGAATCGATGATGCGTGTCACCAATCTCATACGACTCTACCCGACACTTATTATATAGTCGGATGCTTATTAATTTTTGATAAGTAAATTTATATTTTCCTATTAATTTTTTATTAAAAAATGCGTCAATTATTTTAAATTATATAAAATGTAAAGTGTAAAATTCTCGCACGTTTAATTGAAAAATAAGGAAATTTTGAATAATTTTTCCTTCGCGTTTCATCATTGTTCCTCTATGAATGTGTGTGCACAAAAATATACATGTCACCGGTTTAACATACATGCGCGCAACGTTCATTAATCAATAGCGATCACGCAAGCGGTACACTAAACAAGACAGAGGATCGCGCGAACACGATCGACCGGTTAATACACTTATTTAATACTCTTGCGTGACAAGGTTGCTACATCGGCAGTGACAAGAAACTGGAACCGTCGTGCCAAAAGTACCCGCGCGTTACAATGAGAATGACGTGTCGATTTATCCTCAAAGCGGTAGAAGACAGATATCCCCAAGGCGCAAATCGCCTCTCAGTACGATGACGATTTGCGACATCCGGCAAACATCGATCGAGAATACCTAACGTATCCTCGAAACGTAATCATCCGGAGTCACGCAGACGAGTAACTCCTCGGAGGTACG
Organism: Camponotus vicinus; assembly: GCF_025532165.1. NCBI lineage: Eukaryota > Metazoa > Arthropoda > Insecta > Hymenoptera > Formicidae > Camponotus > Camponotus vicinus. The sequence goes on along the minus strand of NW_028141976.1, from coordinate 3,334,107 downwards.
CGACGAGAGGATGAAAATTGCACACGGCATCGTGCATCCTGCGCGCCGCTTTTGTACGTTTTAATACGTTCGATATTCGTTCGTTCATCCGGACCCGTGACCGCAGATACTACCTGTGCAAGCGGACGAAAGCAGGTTACATCGGGTTACGCTTGCCCGCAACGGGAGCCGGCTTTTGCACACGGGAACACGTCGTGCAACGTAGTTCTCTCGCCTTCCTTCCCGATGCTTCCTTCAACGTGTTCCCAACAACGATCGATTATGGATGGATCGCCGATGTATCCGGCAACCACGTGGACGTAGACAATGGACGTAGACAAACGAGTAGTTCTGACGAGTAGTTCTGACCGGTCCTGCCGGCCCTGGGCCGGACATTAATTGGGATCGGACGGGCGTTCCGTGCACAAAGCGTGCCGGACTCTCGATGAACGCCGATAAAAATCAGTTATTCGACGGACGAATCGGGAAAAACCGAGATATTTCTCTCGATTTCTTCTCCGCTTGCGCAATTATTGAAACGATGCGGGACAAAGGAGGGAAGCTCGAAAAAGGGAGCCGAGTGAAATATTTGCATAATTATGCACACGTAATAAGTTTGAATAAGGAGGGTGCGCAATTAGCTGCCCCGAGTGTCCCCCACGATTTATGGGCGGATAATTAACCCTGCCAATTCTCAGCCCTCTTTGTTCAGGAAAACCGCACACCGGTCGCTTTCATTCTTTGTCGAGATCCGGATAAACATACGCGTGTTAAAAGCCGGTTCCAGATACGTTCACTCGCCGGATACTCGTCAAGTCGAGACAAGCATGAATGACGCAACACACGCGTCACAATGTATTCAGAGATATATGCATCGCAATAAAATCTATCACGTAAGTCCGCATTTGATGGACGAACGCATCGTGCGTTATTATAAACGGAAGCGGTTCTTTACATTTGTATATTCTATTTTTTTGCATCGATTAATCTGTCACGCAATTATTCTACTTTAATCCAAATGATCGGAGAATCTAAGACTATCGATTTTTAGTGTGAGGCGGCCTTTAAGACGGTCAGTTCGGCAGGGAATAAAGTACGGTCGAAAGAACCTAATTCAGCCAGAAGCCTTTGTGCCGCTCGTTCGTGGCCGCGCACGCCCGGAGGTGAGAGAGGAAGCCGAGAGCTCGCTTACCGTCTCAAACGCTTTAACCACCTGCTTCCGAAATTTGAGCGCCGCGTCTCTCGTGTACACTTTGCTTGGTCTTTGGTCCTTGCCTTTCGTCGGCGCGATACGAAATGCCATGTAAATCAAAGACGACGGTGCTGCTCGTCAGACCTTACATTTGTCCAAGGTCTAAATTATTTAACGCTTGTGCTTTTTACTCAACTTACCTCATAGCACGTCAGGTGTTATTTAATCTTGGCATTCTTCAAATCTGTGTCTTTGATACGCATATATATATAATTCTCGTAGTTTATATTTTACAATAAAATGAATTAAAAAAAACGCTACAAAAAATCTTTTATGTATTCAACATTTTTAATGTATTATCAATATGCTGAAGTATACTAAAGAAATATTTTTATAATCGACAATCGTCGTAGTATAATTGGTAACAAAATCGACCTACGATAGCGCTTTACATGATCGAGTTCGTAAACGCGAACTACGTGTCCGTACAAAGAACCGAGTTATTTCGCCCAGCGGCAAAGGGCTTTGTGCTCTTGCGATCGATCGGCAGCGGGATATCAAATGCGGTAAAACGCGAGAAAAGTAGTAAAAGCCGCTATATGGCGCAGTATTCTACATTATACATATTTCCAACAATCCGTATTGTATTTTAAGCTATTATCAATCAATATTGTAGCAAACTTTATGACCGTTCCGTTGTAAATAAGAGCTGCTAATAAAAATAACCCGTAAAACTTTCACCATAAACTTAAGAACGCATTCTTTAAATCAACAACTTATTCTTTATCGAAGAAACGTAAATTTTCCAAAGTGTTGTAACCATTGATAACGGATAATCGTTTTATTTGTAAAGAATGTAATCGTGAGATTTAGAGACACATCGAGTTTCGAAATTTTTTCTATTATATACACACTCTTATCCTATGAGAGTTTCATCCTCGAAAAAACTATACCCGATGGTTAGCGAAAGAATTTTCCATAATCGCGAAGTAAAACGACGATGCGTCTGTTTTTCCCATAGAAAATAAATCGCGTCAACTACATCTTTTTCGTGAAACGTTGAAATAGCCAATGGGGCTCTTTGTGCTATTTCCACATGAAGCATCGACCACTCGTTTGCGGATTATCACGACCATGAAGAGTCAACGGGGCGTTGCATAAACGGACGGCTAAAGTCTCTTCTATGTGAAAGTAATGCGTTGAAAATAGCGGAAAGAAAGGGACGCGGCCGCAACTCGGACGGGTTTTGTCCGACACTGCCGTCGTGAAGTCGTTAGTGGCGAATTAAACGGACGAATCGTGTCACGAAAAGCGGTTAGAAACTCCTGCAAATCGTAATAACTTGACCAAGATTCCATTAGGGAAGCTTGTATAAGAGAGACAATAACAAACGATCGTAAAGTCTTTTAAGAATGCCTAATTATGCAGTTTTCGTGTTTGCAAACTTTATACAATTAAATTAAATATGTCAAATTATTCTATTTATACAAAGCGTATTAGAAACATTTATGCAATTCGAAAAAAAAAAAAGAAAACCGCAATTATTTGTTTAAATAATTAACAGGTACATAGAGAGTATCGATATATATAGAAAACAAAAGTGGGTCATAATATATCCCGAAAAATGTATACGTAATCTCTTCAGCAGATAGATTCAGCAGATATGAAGATGTATGCAAGTATCACATTCTTATCCCACGCGCACCTTTGCTGCACGCACGAGTGCGCGAATGCAATCTTTATTTCACGCCAATAATCCTCCGACAGGAAGTCAGTTGCATGCATGCACACATTGACACAGTCATGAGAACTACTCTGAAACTTCTGACCGCGACTTCTCTTTCTACAGAATTTCTCTCGCCATATAATCAACGTTTTTCTTTGTAAATGTCCTATCGAATCAAAATTTTAGATTTCTAACGATTCTCTCAAAAGATTAGAAGGAGCATCCTTTTTCATCCATTCGTATTCTTTCTTTCTTTCTTTAATCTTAAATGGATAACGAAATTAAAACTCGTATGAAACAATTCTCTTTTAAACTTTCGAAAAAAAACATCAAATTTTTTATAAGAATCTATGCACATAACTACGTTATTCTTATTCCTTTTGTAGATTTGTAAATTTATAACATGTGACGAATGACAATGTATTAAAAGAGATAAAGAAATAGACTAAATGGGTTTTTTTTTTTATAATAATCATGCAAAAATTATATTCGCAAAAAAATCGTTCATACATTCGCCAAAAAGAATATATATAATGGGAAGATGAGACGCGATACGACAACCATTTATGTACACGATCGTGTGCATATGCTCGAGCGTGTTCGTCCGTGTCGGCGCACGCATTTCTGTAGATGCGAATATAGAAGACTCCAACAAAGGCAAAAAAAAAACAGCCTCTCCGGCGGAGGGATACGTCTGGCAACAGTGTTGGGACTGGACCAGCTGATCATGGCGCACCAGGGCCGTCTTAATCCTCTCAAGATAAAGTTTATAACTTTAAGAAAGTGAGCTAGTCAATTGACAGTATCGCTTGTACAAACTGTTTAAAGAGAAAAGTTTGCTCTGAAATAATAACTGTCCGAAATTCTTTCATAATCCGAAATAATAATATGGCATATTTTATTGAAAAATGTCTTCTAAAGAAAATATTTGTAATAGATATGAACTTGAAGATTATCCTAAGGTGAGGGTATTTCTGCTTATTCGAGTCATCTGGTGACCGCTTTGGAGACAATATACGGGTCGGCATTCTCCGAATTTGATGCCAACGCGATAAAACTGTTGCAAAACGCACTCATCCGAGACAAAGAATTGCCATCGGTCCAGTTAACAATGCACGTACCGGCACATTCGACGATTCAATAACCCCCCTCCCCCTCCTTTCTCTCTCTCTCTCTTTCTCGGCGATGAGATGCCAAACCGGTTTCGTAATTTCCAAATGAACGATCGTCTCGTTCCGCGCCGAGAAACCCTTCCGCGGAAGCTTTGTTGTCCCGCTCTTTACTTTTCCATAAGAATCAACCGAATTTAAATGCAATTTTTTTAAATTAAAATGGATACTAATTTCTAATGATTTTTATCAGTCTAATGTCTTGATATGGAAATGCATTAAAAAATTGCATCATCCATTCTTTGAGTAAAAATAATTCCTTATAAAAATTATGGGATATTACACATTAAAAACTGAAAAGAAATAAATGTAAAGAAAATTGTTCATTTACTTATTTATGCATTTTAAAATTCACATGAAAATTAAGCGACTTTTACGCTTAAAAATTTTTATTATTCGGCAATTTGCAAAGGAAACGTCACGGTAAAAATCGTTGAAATCTGGTATGTGCGCTAATCGTGAGATTAAAAGATCGCAACTGTGATTTTTCGATAGTTTATAACGATCTACCTCCTCGAAGAATTTTTGCCCAATGGACCAGTTCCGGCAGCTCTGGCGCGGCCAATGGGAATAGACTTGGTTGACGACGGACAGAAGGCAGTGCAGAAAAGACGAAACAGGAGCAAGGATTGAAAGAGGAGAAAGGACGGAAATAAGAAAGAGAGAAGAAATAAGAATAACAAGAATGGCAGCTTGGCGGAGATGCGAAGTCAGGCGCGAGGCGAGAGGAGGAAGGAGGCATCCAGGACTGGCAGGAGGTGACTAGACGTGACTAACTTCGCCGGAGGAAGAGAGGGAAAAAGAGAGAAAGAGAATGTTGGGAGTTGGGAAGAAGACTTGAAAAATGACCGCCTGTAAATCTCGAAAAGCTCAACCACGTCACCGAGTCGGAGTGCGTGGAATCCTAAAGACGAAAGAGTAATTTTCTAGAAAAGGAGATTAGAGTTTGAATTTGGCCGGTGTACGTTTGACATGTGACTCATATTCCGTCACGATGTCATTGGCATCGTCGTGTATATATACGTTGGAATATTACAGAATACAAAATTTATGCTTCTCAGAGATTTCAGTATTTCGAAGAACGATCCGTTTATATTTATCATTCGAAGAATGTTTCTAAAAAAGTTATTATAAAGGATGAGAGAATTATAATCCACTTTCGCTCGCTTCGGATGATCGCTCCGTATGAATCATCCGATCATGTTATCCTCGTCGCTCTCTCATCATCTCTCGGTTATGCACCGCCCCGCCAAAATTACATTCGCGACGTTCCCATAATTTCCATACCAAACAAAATCATCGTCTTGCTGTAGACATATTTCCAACCGCATCCTCAGTATTTATGATATTATATGATTCATTTCGTCACGTTTACTTCGGAATATATATACACACACACACACACATATATATATATTTCGATTGCATTATACTTACTTTAGCTAGTTCAGTCAATTAAATATCGCATTTAATGATTTCTTCTATTGTAAAAATCGAAAAACTTGAAGTACTTTGTGTAAATAAATTTAGCACCTAACAAAACACATTGACCGAAGGCGTCTTGATAAATGATTGTGTGCTTGTTCGAAGAAGCTTCGTTGAGCGCGCGTCTCTACGAGATGTAAAATCTCAATTTAAACTTCTCGGTTTGATTTCGCCAAACACAATGTTGCGTCGTTTTCAATTTGAACGGAATTTCTCATTTATTCGCGCGAGGCAGTGTCGTGAAAAGTACAAAGTACACTCGGATACGACAATATAAATCATCGCCACCCTGGGCCGCCCGAAAAGGAAGTCGTATCATACATTCATACGCGAGCCCTTTAATTCGGCGAGCAGCACACGTACTACTCTCACAAACTACAAAGTTGATAAAGTAGAGAGAAGATAAATTGAGGAAGACAAAAAAGACGGAGAGCAAGGAATAAAAGAATTCCTTTTTTTTAAACTTAATAACACGTTGCAAGCTTAATAATACGATATTAATATCAATCCCCCTCATAATCTCAAAGTACAGCTATCGATGGTCGCGTACCGTCTCGGACGGATCAAGGTGAGCAGAGAGGAGGATAGAATTCTTAAGGTAGTCCAAAGTGAAGTAAGTTTAAAGAAACGAGGAGGAGGAGGATGGGAGCATCCTCGCGCGCGCGCGCGAGTGCGAACAGCGAACATCAGCCAGCCGGTTAGCCTGCCGAGGCTATAATCGTCCTCGCGTGTAATGTACGATCGGTAGGAGGACAAGACCCCGGGTGGTGGTGGGTAGGTAGGTAGGTAGGTTGGTTGGTTGGTTGGTTGGTTAGTTGGTTGGTTGGTTGGTTGGTTGGTTGGTTAGTTGGTTGGTTGGTTGGTTGGTTGGTTGGTTGGTTGGTTGGTTGGTTGGTTGGTTGGTTGGTTGGTTGGCTAGCTCGCTGGCTGGCTGCGTGAGTGAGCGCGTCGTGGAAACTGGTGTGCGCCGCCGATGTCAATGACACTGCGGCGCTGCAGCTGTTGCACACATAAGTCAAGCCCGTCCGACACCGGCGCACAACACGTGCGACCCAAGCAGGCAGGTACGCGAACGTGAATACGTGCGTGCGGGAGAGAGTTCGTGTCTTTCTCTCTGTGCGTGTACCTGCGCGCGAGGGCAAGAGTCAAATATTTCCATCCCGTCCGGACGGACCCCCTCCAGGCTAAGGTGTCCACTCACGGAGAGTTTTATCATCGAGTGCCGCGCGCGTCTCGGACTCGCGGTGAGCGAAACCCTTTCTCGATCTATTGACAGACACAAACCGTGTTTACCCGGGAATCTTGTTATTCACAGTCTTATTGTCGGAGAGTAAAACTCATAAACGAATACTCGGAGAGTGTATATTCTTATCATTCGAAATAGTATTCATCTATACACGCGGATCGTATATTCTTATTATCTCGTTATTCTTAACTTTCAAGAAGCGAGATTCTCAAGTAAACGTCAATCGAATATCGCACTCGGAGATATATTTAGAGAATTCTTTATCGTTATTGCCAAAGAATAAAACCCATTAATATTTTAATGAAAGGGAAAAGGGAGAAGAACGCGCATCCGTGAAAGTGATCGTACAAGAAGGCTGCCTCGCGCCTTCTTCGCGAGCCCATTTCGGCGGCATGCACGTGCTGGCCGCTCGCCCGGCCGACGCACGTGCCACGACGCACGCATGCGCGATCGTAATTACTACCTGACGCGAGCTTTTGACGATGAATTAAAGATAATGATTTGCGGGCACAAACCGAGGGACCCATGGCAACTGATAGCTTGGCACGATACATTGAATATCTGTGGCGATCTCTTTTCAAAGTAATTGTTCTCTGGGAAACGCAATCTCGTGCGAGATTTCAATTATATGGTAGAGGGATAACGAACGAAATTATGCAAATGTAAAATATACGTATACAATAGCTCGAGTCATTTTTTTCTTAATGCTCGGAAAAGAACATTTCTACCGAAAAAGCATCGTCCGTCTTTGCGTAAACCGAAACTACATCTTTTTTTTTCTCTCGCATTAAATTGGGTTAACTAGATGGCATGTGTCGGAACAGAGTAAAGAGATACAAAGAGAGACCGAAACGAGAGAAAGACCAACGTTTACAAATACGAAATTCGGTTTCGTGAGAACGTTTTTCGCGGTGATAAAACGCGCCGTTGGAGCAAATTAATGTCGACATGAGCCAAATGATCCTCCCCTGAAATAAGAGAGACCTTAATTTCACACTTCCTGAGCACATTCCAAGCATTTAGCGCTTCTTGAAACGTCACGCGTTCTTTTCCGCATAAAGCTACATGCAACGCTCGAATCTTTTAAGCTAGCGGTATAAATTCATTGTAAGATCATTTTAAAAAATCTATAAAACTTCCTTTTCGGTATACATTTTTTCACATTCGTTCGTGCTTGACTTTCTCGTTCCGCCCGTTTCTATCTCTCTCGCTCGTGTTACATCCGAGGCCAATCGCGCATAAAAAAAGGTGAGATGAGAGGTACACGGCAAAAGTTGGTAACGAATGGCGGGACATTAATCTCCGGCATTTCGCGTTACGTTGATCCACGCACGTGGCGCGAGACGATCGTTCTGTCCCCGACCGTGTCCCGTTTGCTCGCATGCGCGGGGCGCTTTTTTTTGCGCGCTTGTAATTATTATAAATCCGTGTCCGCTCGCGAGGGCCGCTTATAAATCGCGGAACGGGCTAAAAAAGAGGAGCGGCGGCCGATTCCGAAAGAGCCGCCGCAAAATTGTTTTTCCGCGGCTGCCCTTAAGGGCCCGGTACTTTACGACGGTAGTAAGAGCATAAGTCCGGTAGAAGGCTCAGCCAAGTCGAAAACAACCGAAAGTTATTGCGCGCGTTGATGAAATTATAAAAGGATATGCACGCCCACACGGGAATAAATATACATTCTTTTGCTTTTCCTTTTATCATTTTAAACCGAAATCCACTGTATGTAAGCGTATATAAGATCACTTTCCACGATTTTTGCACAAAAATTTCTACACAAGTACGCTCCTTTGTCTCGCTATTCTTTCCATGTCTACATATAATTATTGCACCAAACAGCTGCGCGTTTCATTGTTTCTACATTTATATATTATGCGTTACGTTTCGTTTCTCTTCTTTTGTTCCGTGTGCACGCTATGTCGGTCTACAGGAATGATTCCGAATGATCCCGCATGCGTTAGTTTTAGACTTTAAAGCGATATTACGCAGAGTAGCCGAGCGAAGCAAAGTACACTTTGTGCGACAACTGTCGAGTAATTTACTCAGGACGGGTCGCAAATGCCGCAGCGTACTTTATGAAGATATAGTCAGGGCCGCATCTACTTGCAAGATCTTTAACGATAAAACTCGATTCACGTTGGAAACTTTGACCGATAAAAAGCAACAGTGCGAAGGAAAGTTATTAATTATTAAATTAAAAAAAAAATTAATCGCGTTTCGCAATACATGTTTTTTTTTATTCGCTCGATCAAACCTGGGAAACTTTGCAGTTGACAGTGAACAGTCGACTCGTACACTTTACACAGTCAAGCCTGAAGGGAACGCTTTCCGGATGTCATCTATACTTTTGTTCCGCGCACCGCCGGTCGTCAGTTGGATCTCGCTTGGCGAGAGTGCGAATTTGTAGCGTAATTTCCTCTTGTTCGCGCCCGTCAGGCCTGATGCACGACGTCGCGTCTCGAGTAATGTCCCCTTGTCAAGCGCGTTCTTCGCGCGCGAGCGAGCGAGCGATTTTTTATAAGGACGCCTGATTCTCAGCGATCCTTATAATAGCTCATCAACGCGAGGCGACACGTACTCAATTACCTCTATAAGCGTCACATCCCACGCAATTTATTCCTCTCGTATGTATCAGCACCACCCGGCGATGACCACGAAGAAAGATTAAGCGAGCACAAATGCGCGCGCGTATGTTAAAAGTTGCATGCCTCAACCCTTTCGCAATTCTGGACGGATCGAATTTCGCCGAAGCATTAAAACCTGCCGAGCAATAAAATTTCATTCCGTGCAATTAAGTTTTTAAAAGGATTTTATTCTCAAATATGTAAAAGAGAGATGGAAATTTAAGAGAAAACATTTAAACAAAATATGATGCGACATGAAAATAACATTAAAGATACAGAGTTTGTCAATTATAATCAAGAAGGTACTTTTTAGTATCGAGGTCCACGATAATTTTTGAAACTTTCAGCAATAATTGATTGAGTTGCTTTTCTCCTTGCCGACTTGCGCCACCGTTACTTTACGTTAGTAATTGCGGTACATTCCTATCTCGTTTGTCAGCATGTTCAACAAAGCGATTTAATGCGCGATGTAAGAAAAGTGTTAAACCGGCCTCGAATTCGCGCGGGACAAGAAGAGCCAATTTTACTAGACGTGTCTGAGTATCTCTGAATAGAGCGAGCCCGTAATTGAGGAGATGTTTTATATGCTCTCGCGTCGCGTTTCATAACTTCTTACGCCAGCATTACGAGCGAGACGTTTGACTGATGTTAAAGGCAGTGGGAAATTTTGCAACCGAAACAATTTATTAAACAAACGTTTCACTGTAGCTCGCAAATATATAACGACCCATACACTGTATCGTATACAAATTCGAGAAATTTTTGATAAATCGTTTGTACATCGTTATCTTACGATATTTTCGGATTACTAGAGACACTCGAGTACGCCTCCTTCGCGTTTCCTTTAAAACCGTCGAGCTCGAAAAAGGCTCGGGCATGTAAACGGACAACGGGGCTGCCGAGTCGCTGACGGAAATAACGAGCGCGGCAAAAAGGCGTGTTCTCACGTGCTCGCGGATTCAACGTCGTTGTGCTAAGAGTTAACGGTAACTCACCGCGGCGAAGCGTCGTGATGATTCACGCCAAACAATGTTGCCAGAAATGCAGTATTCTCTATAACACGTGTGAATATTCTTTTTCACCAAATCAAAATTAAGATATTTTTTCAATATTTTTATTACAATTGTATGCATTTTTATCATTAATCATCTCTACTTTAGACAACTTGTTGGCAGCAACAATATATCCAACCTTTAAATATATTACACGGGATATAATAAAGGAAATATTGTTGTGATGCACTTTATGTGTGTGTAAATATTTATTACAATTTATTGCAGAATTTAATATTATTATTAATTTACTGTATGTTTAAAGAATACGGATTTTAATAGACTTTCTGCAAAAATTCCGGTTAAATTATTCTAGTAACATTGAGGTCGTGTCTCTTGTGTGTACACGAAATCGCATTTGTCCTCGGGGAGATGTCTGCTATATCGAAACTCATACGATAGTTTGCGACACGATAGCCGTCGCGCGGAATATCATTTCGCGGATTTTCTTTTTAGGCAAACGAGCGAACAGCCGCCGAGTTGAACCTGACGAAGAATCGAGTTCGCTTCGGCCTCACGCCTCACGAGGAAAGAGGCCCCGACACTTATCCGGCCTCGCAACGCGCCGCCTCCGCCTTTTCAGTCGGGCGTGTTTAGAGACACTGTCGGCCGTTAGGATCGGACCCGGTCGTGGGAAGTGAACGATAGCCGTCGAAGAATCGATTCGATCTCGAGATTACGATCTTTAATCACGAACGGCAATCAGAACGACGCATTCTTCACGAACCGTTCCATCTCGACCGCTTCTTTTTCTTTTACTTCTCGTGCAAATTTCCTGCCGTATATTTTTTACTTTACCCTTATTTTATAATTCCATTCCCTATTCTTCTCGTTTACATAACTGTATTCCGTGAGAATGCATAATATGGCAATCGCTATAATTAGCGGCGGTTATACAAAATGTACGAAAAAAATAGACAACTGCAATAATAGCGAATAGTCGTGGGTAGTTATGCATATCGCGCTTAATCACGCGTGTGAATTGCAATTTGGAAGGTTACGAGGGTATCCCTCTTTTTTTACGGTTGTGTATGATTAAGGGATGATTGCATCATGCAACGTATAATTTCCTATATCTGCATCTTCATATTGGTAAGGATTAATGACAGACTAATAACGCGGTATGACATAACGGCACGAAAACTCGATAAATAATGACTGTTGCAAAGCCATCGCTATGAAAAGATGACTTTGCAGCACCGTATCGCCGCTGTTTAGAATCTTTTTATAAACCATCTGGTTGTCAATCATATCATAATCGATTTATTCAATTTTATAATTTTTATATAAAAATGAACAAATAAGTAGATCGCGTTAGTACCGTAATGCATTTCCGTTATCCTTAATATTGTCTTAGAGATATCCTTGTCACTTTTCTCTTTCTTGTATATACATATTTCATGTGCCGACAACAAAATTGTATTTCAAATATTTCACTTCAACTTATTACTGCGTTTACAAATATCGCGATAAAAGTTTCTTTTTATAAAGCAAGTATACTCGTAATTTTATTGTTAACTATATTGCCTCTTACGTAGCGCCATCAAAATTTCTACTCGACTCTGTCGTCGAGGTCGTAACTTTCTCAAAGCAAACCTTGGCTCGGATTGCCGCGACCGGTTATCTGCGCGAACAATCCCGTAAAACGATACCCGTGATAAACAGAAGCCTTTAAAGAAACGTCGGTGCTATCGGAGGTAAGTCGATAGAGGAAGTCACTCTCATCAGTTATCGAAAATCTACCTCATGCTTACGTGCGCGTCCTGAGGCTCCTTCATCCGTTTGTAAAATCGTATTGTCAACACAAGTATATAAGTTTATTCGAACCGTCATATCCCATCTATTTCTATAGAAACTATTCGTAAGACAAATACGCGTAATTTCTTGGTTGTATAAAATCTTAAAATTCTCGAACGGCCTGTTTTTCTTTGTGCAATTGCAAATATATATTATACACATACAAAGTATCGCACATATATTGTTAACGAATTGTTAAAATGTAGTGACGCGATATAGAATGATTGTATAAGAATTGGCTTCAACTTAACGCGCGTTCCGTTGTTAACTGACGGCGGTGTGAACGCCGCCGTAAGTAACTCACGCGTTACGCAAACGACTTGCACTTTCGTACTCCTTTTTTTTTCTTCCCACATGATACAGGCATCCACGGGCGGACCGCACGCTTCCCACTTATATACGCACCGTGGTACTTACCCGTACGTATTTTTTCGCAGACGCATCGGCGTTTCTCGCTCGCCGCAAATTGCGTCCGTATTATTTAAAAAGCGCAAAGTGAAAAAAAGTGTTCGCTTATATTACATGCTATATAACTGTAACGACGTATAATTATATAAACGATGCGTGATTATAATTATACGATATGTAATTCTTCGCATAGAGAGAGAGTTCTCTTTTAAAATATAATTCCGGACACGTATAATATTTCGAATTATTTTCTGTGTGTTTTTTTGCGTATATATGAAGCTAATGTATGTTCCTCGCAAAATTCTGCGCAAAAAAACGTACTTGCTTCGAAAAATTTCACTTTGCACGACTATCAACAAAATACGCTTGTTTTTATTCGACGGGATACACGGTTTTATGATTCAGCGCTCGCGTCTCCCGTAATTGAAATCAGGCGAGAAATAAATCGGGATTACACGCGCGAGGATAGTATCACGCGTCGACGAACGAAAGCTGCGCTCGTCAGCTCCAATTTAACGACTATTATTCGTTTGGTCCGCTATCCGCTCTATCCGTCGCGAGCGTAGTTTAGTTTATTATCGTAGTGCGAAAATATCGCGCATAATTTCCGGCTCGAATATTTTCAACGAGGGAGAGGGGGAGCGGCAGCTCTCTTTATACGTTGCTTTGCGCAATCATCACTTTTTCACCTGTATTAATTACGAGAACGTTTAAATGAAATAAATTTTCAAAACAATCAATACGCTGTTCGGTGTTCAAGTTTCCATCAACAAACGTGTTATCGCTAAATAATCGAGGGTCCTATTTATATAAATTAATCGGATCGCTATATTAATTACGGTGCGCTGAATAATCACGTTAATTCGTATCCCTAGAATTGAACCATAAAATATGCAATATATCACAAGTCCACTAAATGCCGATTATACGCGGTATGATCAATTTTATATTTAATTTCATATTAAATATTAAATCAAAATACGCATATATATATATGTGTACACACGTACAATCCGAGATTTCTATCGTGACTCGACAATAAGCAATCTCTATCTATCTAACCCGTGAGTCATAAAACTTACAAACGACCATCTCTACGACGGTTTCCCGTAACTAATTTTGGAAACTTTGCTGCTCTCCTATCACCATTCGTCATCGGGGCGACCCTCGCACAGCTCTCGGCTGGAGAGTGCTGCACTCGAATCTGACTTAGCAAAAACGGACCGCTCGAAAGGAATGAGGATAGAAGGAGGTACGGTTAGGCCAAGCTAGATATATTTAACCTCCTCGCTGCGCACTCGGCGCGCAAAGAGCAACACTTGCCTCTCTTCGCGATTTAAATAAATGCACGCTCCGAATACCGGTCATTGTTTCGACGCGGTATCCGCCACGGATTTTACGCAGATGTAAGAGACTTTCTCGCAACGAGAGACTTTCTCGAAGACAAAGATGAAAATGAAAATGACGTTGTCATCACGAGAGAACGCGGCTCGGACTCAAACCTCATTTTTCTACGATCGACAAAGAATCGGGCAGCTATCAAAATTAGCGCGTTAATCCTAATTAATAAGTTTTATTCTCTATGTATATAGCTACGAAGAAAAATGGCAAGAAAGAGTTTATCCCTTAAGAATTCGTGCCGCTTTTACATCAATATTTTTTTAATATTGACAAATCTTTGACATTTTGAATTATCAATATATATCGTGAAATATATGGACAATGTAAATTTATACGCTCTAATATCAAGGTCAAATTTTCGATATTTACGCCTACATCCACTTCCGAATATTCTTATAGCATTTTTGTATGATTTGTGAGGATATTATATATCGATACTATTTGAATATCTTGAACAAGGTCTCTCTTTGTCAACCTACACAAAGTAATCTAATTTTGGAATAGAAAAGGGTATACAGCTTATCTCGTCATTGACATAGAAATCAAAATGTAGGCATCGTGAGTCATGAATCGCGACAAATGTCTCCCATATATTCCGATTCAGCAATTGACACTGTCGTATGTTGCAATTCTGCGAAAGCGGAGTGGGTTGCACTTCCGTCGTTTAGACTTTCGAAACGAATAATACTTGGAGGCATTTATTGCATAGTCTGCATTGCATCTCTAAATTCTTTATATAATTCTCCGATATGAAATTATAAAAGACGACAAGCGAGTTTTATTCTTTCCCATTTCTCGGTAATAAAACTCTCGAATCGCGGAAGCGCAAACAATCCACACAACAATCTCAACATTGGATAAATGCATACTAGTACCGAAAATATGGAAATTACAAGAGCATATCTGTAAACACCGAAAGCGAAAAGATGCCGCGTATATGATGCCCCCAGCTATAAAAACAGTCGATGCAACATCGAGAATCCTTTCTCCGCTATAAGCGCGTAAGTAGCATCGAATGGTTGACCATTAGTCAGTCAAAAGTGTACACACACATAAAACACACACTCTTGCTTGCGTTTCAACAAAACAAGAGCGATAATGAAGCAGTGTACCAGTGAAACCATGGAGTAGATTCTTTCTGGAGAGAAAAAAAGAAAGAAAAAAGGGGAATATAGGCCGATATGTGCTCTCGTAACATAATTGCGTAAGTATCGCCGCATGCTGGGAGGCGTGCGAGCACGCTCACGACTATTTCGGGTCCGTTCGATTCTCATGCCCGATATATCGGCCACGCGGACTCCTCTTCGAAGAGAGACGGACTCGCGCGAGCAGCGCGAATCGTGTCCCGAACTTTCACTCTGATCTCTTACGACTCGACAATATGTACACGCAGCCCCCTCCCCCGCGTCACGATGTCCTGATCCGACTTCTGTGTCTTTGGTATCAAAGCACAAAGAGATATGAAAGTGCGTTAAGGAAACGAATTGTGCGCGAATCGATCAGGATCGTCGCGATATCCGGTTATGCAAAAAATACAACGCGATATGCGAACAAGTACCAAATTTTATACCGTTTCATTATTGTTTAAAGTTTGTTAATCTTGTAAAATGTAACATTACTTTTTTTTTTAACGAAAAGACTTCTTTAAAATTGTCGACAAACAAAATAGAAATGCGTTGCAATTGCGCAATGTGCAATCTCGATTTATTATTTCCATGTTAATCAATACAAATTAATGTCGTTAATTAACGACGAGAGATCTTAATCGCGCTTAAAATTTAATTTGCTTTTACTGGAAATTTTTCAATTTTTGTTGATCCTGTACACACGACTAAGGGGTCAATATTACACAGCTGAGTTCGATAACAATGGATATATACGATGATGCGTTGCACAATCTCGTTTGTTATTTTGCAGCGGCACGTTATTGATCCATTAGATATATTAATCATCTATCAGGCAAATCGATGGCGCTCGATATTTTATTACAAATGCACGCCTTCGTATACGAGCCATAATTGGTTTTTTGTCGGTTCTTTTATCTCCTCCTCGAATCTGTCTCCTTTTGCTTTTGGATCATAAATAGCGAGGCCCTTCAGATCCGATTTGATGGGGGGAAATACGTCACTGCGCTCTCTCTTTCTCTCTCTCTCTCTCTTTCTCTCAATGTAGGACCCAGATACACGATTCATAACAACGATGATGCCGGAAAGAGACGAACAAGGAAAATAAACGATCGATTCACGGAAAAATTTATCGCCGCGAGCGAACCATTAGATATCGAAGCTAAAAATATGAGCAATTAAAAACCCACGCGTGCGCGGTCGTTTGTATATTTAAGACAGTCGCGACAAATTCGGGAAAAGATGCGTTCACCACGAGATTTTTCTCTCCTCTATTCCTTCTTTTGTGAATATGAGATATCCCGACTCGTGCTGACGAGTTGACGTTTTAAAAGGTTTACCCGGCCCAAGTACTTTCGTGAAGAGGAGGAAGAAAGAGGGAGAGGATCTTAAATGTTCGGAAGACGACCGTGTCGATCGTAAGTCGATGTTACGAGCGATGTAATAGCTCTACTGTATGCGAGATAATGGAAATGAATGTAGTGTCGCCTAATGTGAATCCGGATATCTGTAGTCATCGCGTTAAACGCTTTTAAGTGATATATAATCGGAGAGAAAGCGACCTTATAAATTGTTCTATTCTTATCGTAAAGATAATAATCGATTTGACAGATAATTCTTTAATAAATATCTGCAATAGAGTTATAGAATATTCGAAAAAAATTCTTAATAATTTAAATAATGTATTATAATAAAAAATGAAATTATTAAAAAAATAAATAAATAATAAATTCTATAAATCTATAATTCTATAAATAATAATAAATATTTTATAAGATTTGAAAATTATTCTCTCTCGTAGAAATATTGAAATTAAGATAAATTGCAGGTTTTTACCTATTGTTATAAATCGTGCAAAGTATTAGATTTGATGCAACTGAGATGTTTTCAAAAGTAACAACGGGAACTTTGCCGGACAATTTATAATAGCAGCATTCGTCTTTTCTATTTAAAGCTCGAAACTGTCGTGACAAAGGAGAAAAAAAAAAGAGTAACGCTGGAAATGAGAGTTACTTCCTCGTTGCAAGAAAAAAGATCACGTTTGTCACGGCAAAGTGTCGGCAGTAGTGCCTGAGATCTACCATGTGGTTTTAAGGGTCAATCGATAAGTCGCGCAAATATTGACGTCATCTTTTATCGACGCAATCTCGAGTCAACGCACGTGATTTTTCGTTTATTAACTGGTTATGCACGAAAAATTTGTTTTTTTTAGCTGCATCAAAAAATCGATACTCATCTTGACATTTAACACGAAAC
The DNA here is from genome assembly GCF_025532165.1 of Camponotus vicinus. NCBI lineage: Eukaryota > Metazoa > Arthropoda > Insecta > Hymenoptera > Formicidae > Camponotus > Camponotus vicinus. Next base: position 3,316,654 of record NW_028141976.1, on the reverse strand, counting down.
AGTAGTACTCACTCATATCAAAAAATCTTTAGAATAAAATAGATTTTGCCCCTCCTCCCCCCCCATAAAACAGATATTTAAATATGGACAGAGATGCGAGATCAAAGGGCGCGAAAATATGTCGTAAATATCTATATATATTCGAACGTGATCGTCGGAACAATTGCATCTTGAATACGTATTCGAGATACGTAATTGCGAGCGTGCATAAATGAAATGAGATACAATCTGTTAGATGCGAATGTATACGATAATCTTAAAGGACATTCTATCGCTTAGGTTGTTTGTATACATGAGCTGCACTTTTTTTTACAAGTTAAGCCCATTATTATTTCGCGATATGGCGATATCGTATATCATCAAAATATAATTAACTGTTTGTTAATCATAATCGCAATCTGATTGCAATTCGCAATAATAATTAGAGAGATGGATTTATATGCGAGAACATAAAATACATTCTCACATCATATATATGTAAATAAAATAAAATAAAATAAAATAAAAATTTAATATAATTATATACAGATTTAATATAATCATATAGATAGAATTTAAAATATAGTTATATACAAATTTTTCAAAATTTACATTTTACATTATATTATTATATAATCTTTCGTCACTTTTTTTGTGTATTACATGTAATAGAAATTTGTTTAGTAATTTGAAGGTTGAAATAAACGCGGAATTGAATTTTCGTAACGGAAACCTGCGGTAGTCGAGCACGCGTCCAGCACAGCGGGTTGGCCGGAAAGATCGATTGTCATACTGCGACACTAATGTCGGAGTTGGCATAACTTGGCGGTTTGCGCTCTCGAGCGACTCTGCAATCGAACCACGAATCGCGAATGTCCTCTCCTGATATTCCTCAATGACAACGCCGTTACGATTAAACGTAATTCTCTTCACATGTCGCATTCAATTTACAAACAATTATCGTGAGCATCAATTTGAATGGGAATGTTACTAGTATTATAGTAGCAAACTGCGATTACCGATAATTGATGTTGCTAACACTTGAGAGCGTGGAAACGCAGCCTTGCATTTAATTAAAGACCAGAGTACAAACGGTAGCTTTCCTCGCGATGGGAATATTGTTGTAATTACGACGATTATGCTAAACTGCGGTTATTGATGACTTATGTTATTAAGATTGCTTAAATGGAAGGAAACGCGAAACATTGCGAGGAATCTCTGTCGAGAGCTTTTAATACACAGCGCATTTGATTATTAAATATATTCGTTATTTTTTAAAATTATAATTGGATTGCTAATTAATAAAAATATCAAAAAAATCGATTAGCATAAAATGTGTGGCATAAGAACGTGATATACATATGTATATAAAAAAGTTATTGTTTCTCAAGAAATAATACGTGAGAGAGGAGAGAGAAACAAGTTGAAATTATTGCAGTCAATGTACGCCAGCTGAGCCCTACTTCCTGAAGATACGTCAAGGGCTCGATGAAGACTCCGTACGCGTATGAAGACATACTTCGAGCAGCCTATAATTTACCCTTTTTTCATTGTATCTCGTCCGGAGGAAGTAACGAGATACGAGGGAGGGGAGGGAAAAGGGAGAGAAGCCCCCGTCACATGGTAAAATGCGACGTGTATCCACGCGTGACACACGACCGTAGGATATTACACAGCCTAGTTCGGTATAATGTTAATTCCGTTCTTATTGTTAATGTATTGTACTTATGATTATATGATGCGAGACATGTGCGCAATTTTGTGCACCCAGGAACGAGAGAAAAAGTGCGTCATTGTTATTCAACGCGTGACTGTGTCGCTCCTACGTTTACACGTGAGATACACACTCGATACTCGAAGCACAGCCGAAAAAAAAAACCGTATAAACCGCGAATAACCGTCGAAGAAGGATCTGGTTATCATAAGCTGAAGCTGACAACGGAAAGCTTGAAAATGTCGCGTTACGTCATAGATGAGATCGTCGATCATCGGTACACGATGCGCTTTCTCAGGATAATCGATACGCGGAAATGCCGCTTATCTAATCTCGCGATCAACGGTGATGACAGTAATATTCGCATGATAATTATACGTTGTCGGAATTTTTATCGCGATTATTAACGCACTTACACACCCCTACCCAGGTCTGCTTGAAGTTCAAGATATTACACGCACATTTTACCAGTTACATATTATCAAATATATTATTTCAAAAGAGGAATTTCATACTAACTATATATATTTTATTTTCTAATGGCTTTTATAGCGAGCGAAAGAATTACTGAATAAAAAATATAGGCGCTCTAAAACAGATTACGATGCATCATATTGCGACAAAGACGATCGTACCGCGACTCGAGGATCGCATGCAAATGCGACTTGCCGGAATCAAAAACCTTATTCTATTCCGCAAGTATCTTTCTCTCTGTTGCGTCACTTTTGCACGTGTTGCGGTACACGTGTGAAAACCCGGCGAGTGCGGCCGTTTCCTTTCTTCGCGGCACGTTCATTAGCGAACCGCTCTGCGAGCTTTTATCGCAAGGAATAATATACATAATTCCAAAATCTCACCTCGCTTTTTTTTTATAAACTCTTTCGTCCTTTTACAATCGATTCTTTCTAGATAAAGATGTTGCGTTGTTGGATTTCGAGAATAGTAAGCAAAAAAATATAAAGTTTTTTCACATAAGTTAAATTTCAGGCAACACAAAAAACGTATTTCTCAGTTTATTTTGCGTGAACTTTAATAATATTTTATTTAAGAAAATATATATCACGTCAAATTTGGAAATTTGAGGTACCTAAATTTTTTCCGAAAGCTAAAAGAAAATTGTTCTCTAAATAGATTGAAGAATTTTTAATGAATTATTTATGTAATTTTGATGCAGTCTGTGTTCGCGATAAATTTCTGCAAAGAGGGGAAAAAAGCCAATCGCACTTTGAGATTAAACGCGGTTGATGACGGCTCGAAGCCAATCGCGTTAATCCGGAGTTTAGCGCTGAAAGAGTTTAACAGCTCCTTAGCTAAGATGAACATCGGCGAGGATTACATCCTCCAAAAGATATCGCTCTTGACACGATATTATTTGTAGTTCATAATTCGTCATTATATTTATACAAGATTATTTTGCATACAACTTGGATTTTCGGTATCTCGGGAATCATGTATAACATACTGACATCTTTAAAAATACCGAAAGCATAATATAATCTATTCGCGTAAACTAATGTTTCGTTAGATTAAATCGAATATCAATATCGGCTATTTTTATATCCGTATATAAATTTTTTTATTATAAATAAATAAATAAATTATTGTACGTATGGTATATTCTGATATAATAAAACGGTAATAGAGAGTGGAGCTTGTTAGGTGAGCATTGTGGTTAAGGAAGCATAACCTGCCTACTTTACTTTTGAAGGAATGCTTGAATTACAATGACCGCATCAGTATTGAAAATCATGTCGTGACACGATAAACCGCAAAAAAAACCGATGCAAATGCGACAGTTTATAAAATTTGCAATTTGAATGTGCTCGATTATAGGATACTATCTTTTGTGAAAACATTTTACACGCCTCGTACTGGAAATCTCGCTTGTCAACAAACGGCAACTTCACGGTTACGATAATCGAAGGCGCCACTTGAAAAAATTCAAACCGAAGAGACAAGTCTATGATGGCAATTATCTCGTATTAAAAGCATGTTGAGAAAAATAACTATGTCCTCCTTTACTTCCGAATTCGAATATTAATATACTTATTATCTGACTTTATCTCAAAGAAGTAACACGAGTCTTTCATTCGCTTGTCCCTTCGAATTTGCTACGTAAATCGTCAACCGGCGAGCACAAGTCACTGGTCAGCGTGAAATAATTCCAAGTACTTACCATGCAGAAGAGATTCGCGTCGTCGTCGCGGCCACCTTTGTAGGGTACGATCCCACCGCAGGAGAGAATCCACCGAAAATCCGAGAGGGTAGTCTCGTAGTTTCCTGGCCGAGTCTCGGAAGCCGCCGGTGCTTTCTCCTCGAACGAAACACCAGCGAACGGACGGACGGACGAACAGTCGGTCGGTCGGTTGTTTCCGGGGACAGAACAAAAAAAGATGTGCAAATCTCACTGTATACGCGTTCACCCGATCGCGCAGCGGGATACGTCGGAGGGAGCGAGACGGCAAGGCAGGATAAGGCAAAGAAAGACGCGAAGCTTTCCAGCGAACGGAGCTCGCGACGCGGAGGCGAACGAACCGAACGGACGGAGAATCGAACGCGGCACACGCGTACCAACCGTGCGGCGCGCGGGTTCAGCGGCCGACTGAGAGGATGCAGTTCGCTCGCCGGACCCCTGGTGGCCCCTCGTGGTTCCGAGCGCCCCCCCACCGCCGCGCCATCGCTCGGCGAGAGAGACAAAGCGGCTGCGCGCGCAACCTCGCATTTTTTGACCCTCCGTCGCGGCCCCGTCCCGCCGCGACCGCCGCTCCCCCACTTCTCGCCTCCCTTAGGTTCGATTCACCGCGAGGGCATGTATTTACGCGAACGATGCGAGTGTATGTATGCGCGTACACAATGTAACTGGCGAATGTATGCGTGCGTGAGCGCGAGCACGCAGAATCCTTAGCCGCGCTAGAGCCTCCGGCTTCGATGGACCGGCCGTGGAGAGGATCGTCGTAGGCGCTGTTTACACCCCGCGGTTGAGAGACTCGCGAATTTAATAGAACGCGTGCAATTGCTTAGAATCATGAACGATGGTCGGTAACGATGCGAAACGACTGTCTGGTGAAATGCAATTTCTACCTGTAATATCTGCTCTTTGCAGCTGCACTTACGCTTTCGCACTAAAAGTATATAATTAGATGTTGGAGAGAAAAAGAGGGAAGATGGAAAATGCAGAAAATTCAGTTGTAAAAAATCAGATCTATAAAGTTGATGGAATCAAAATTCAGATCATATGACACCGGCAAGCTGCATCTCTCTCTCTCTGGTTCACGCGAGGAGAAATTAAATAAAAAATTTTAATTAAGTTGTGAAATTTTAAAAAATAAAAGCGTTGTTCTCTCTACCCAATAGAGATACTAAAGAAAAACATAAAAAATTGATAATATAATTATTAATTATTACATTTCAAATATTTTGTTACGTTTCGTAAGGAAAGTGCGATTGGAATAAATCCATTTGAAAAATAATATACATCTACAATTTGGTCTTTTGAAAAATTAGAACTTATAACTCTCCCGATAAAATACTTTAAGCATAAAAGAAATATTATGAAATATATCGGCAAATTTTCAACACATCTTTTGTACCTCACTAATTTTTTCTTTTTTTAGGATTGGGACATATTTTCAAAGATTTGCGATGAAAGTAACCTTTATTTATTACCTTCTTTTTTTTAATAGCGTTCTTTAAATAAGCTCTTTTAAAAAGTGCAAACATTATAACTCGAGTTTCACGATACGTTGTGTCCATACATTTCTCTATTAATAAGAGAAAGTCTCTTCTCTTTTTAATGAAGGAATAATGCACATGTCGAAATGAACTCCTGGATACCGCCCTGTTCATGCGCGATATCGTTCCTCTATCTTTGCTATTACAACGCATTTCGCTTCTCTCCTGACAGACTTGCCCCGTTAGCAATTCCAAATAAATACATTCTCTCGTTGTCGCCTCGACAATAATTATCAAAACAAATACATTCTCTGTAAAAAAAAAGATAAAGTAATCTTGATATTTCGCATCTCCTCGCTCGAACGTGGTCAAATTTATTTCATTAAATAACTATGCATAATTGATTACGAATTCTATATTTCAATATAATATATGTAAAACATTGAATGTGAGTATTCGTGCTGATTGAGATTAGATACGGATCTTTTCATCACGAATCGCATAACCGTCGTCAATTTCAAAACATGTAATTAAAGGAAAGCGCGTTTTTCCCGCGGAGAAAGATTTTGCGATAGCAAATGTATCGTCCGATACTCTCTCGTCCCTACGAATTAATAATGGCGGTCACGCTAAGAGAGTAGCACAGACAGATGGTCTTTATATACGTATATATATATAATTTTTTTTCTACATGTATCTAACGGGAGGAAAGAGGGAGTACACACAGAACCGAAGAAAATAAAATACTTTTTCCGCTGTTGCGCGCGTTTTAATTGGTCATTATTAAGTCTCCCTTCTGATACAATTATCTCGGCCCTTTTGCGTTGCTACGCGGTAATTACTATACCTTGTTTACTAATAGCCGTGCCGCCGGATATCATAGTTGATAGCGATAGAGAAAGAGAGAGAGAGAACAGCGTCATATAGGGCAGTTCGATGCGAATTGCGCATTGTCGTAGGCCATGCATAAAATGCGGGCAGATTTGCATAAATGCTGAGGGTCCGTCGACTAACGAGCTGTCTAATACATGGAATTCACCTGATAGCGATGGGGTAGGCGTTTCGTCATCCGACACGCTTCCGTGCCACTCGTATTCCATTTTAATGCGCACTGCGCGTGTGCACCTCTTATAAAAATACCTTTATTATTTACGAGAGACTTTAATAATTGTTTCCTCATTAATGGCAATTACTTACTCACCATAATAATTGCGTCGATTCTTAGTTGCTTAGAATTGTATTGATTTTACAAGCATCATCGTGTCTCTCGCTATGATTATGAAAAGCGAATCATAGTCTTCGAGTGAGCCCATTGATCTCATTTTAAAAGCGACAAAAGCGAATTTTTAAGCAGTAAAATATCTCGAGATCTACAATAAAAATTATAATCGCCGTTTAATAAAACTATTTACTATTTGTAGATCATATTTAGAAATATTTACGGATACTTTTGGAATAGGAGGAATTTGCGATACCTCGTACGGTTGAAATAAATTATATACAAAAGCCTGCATTGCAAAGTTTGTAAAAGAATAGATTTACGGAGCATGATACTTTGATTCGCCTCGTTGATTCCAATTTGTGAAAATAACATAGATAACATATACATTTAAGAAAGGAATAAACATGTGAAATATATAATGGATCAAGTGCGTTCGATAAACACATCTAACCTACGTATTATAGGCATCGACAATGTACTGTTACTTCGTCCAGAGAGAAGACTGAGAGGTGTCATGACCTGCTTTTAGGTGATCCCTGAAAGCGATACTCCCTCTATGGACATTGAAAATGTGGACATGAACTACAAAGCCAGTGTCCATGAATATTCTCAGAGGGTAATATATAATGTGCACAATTTCTGGTTTTGTTCCGTGCTATGTGCACGAAATGCCGGTAGCACCAGTGCTGTATAACAAGATACTTATATATGTAAATTGTGATAGTAAATAAATTATTCAATCGCGAAAGATACTGTAATATTCAAAGATGAAATAAATATTTTTCTATATTCATTGTCATATTTATATCTTAATTTTTATTTACAAAACACAAAATGCCTGCTGTGGGATAAAAACATTTTTAATCGTATTTCTATAAATCTTCTAAATTAGCAGTAAACTGAGCTTTGATATTTATTAATCATTTTTTTAATTATTTAAAAATTTAACTATTAATACATGTATAGAATTTGTCAAATTAATCACTGATTCTTTTGAAGTTTTTATAATTAAGACTCGAAAAATATAGATGTTGCAAAATATTTTAAGTCTCTTCCTTTATATAAAATATAAAGAATTCATATGATCCATTTTAATATAGCTAACATTATTTATATATATTTTTATTATAATTTTCATATCAACATAATATTTTTATGCTTAATATAATATTTTTATGCTAAATACATATTACAAAATATATAACAAAATGTAATACAAATTTAATATAAAATATAATTCGAATTTAATACAAAATAATTTATTACAACATCATTTAATTACAATCATTTAAGGTCTGTAATGTTTGCGAATATGCAATTCACCGACCGATTTACTTGCGAATTTTTATAAGATAAATCGCGATTTAAAATTCGCGATGAAACGCGACGAATAATATTCTATAATATTCAAAATATTCAATTGCAGATACGCGAGTGACATATCGATAATATCCGATAAAAAGAGGAGCGATCTTAAAAATGGAGAACGATTAACAATCTTGTTTCTAGTAGGAGGGAACGAATCCTGGATCTTCCGCACTATTCCCAATAGCAATGATTTCAGTAATATATCAACGACGAAACAATTATTATTCGTCATTGTTTTCAATTCACAAAATTGATATGCACATCAGAAAATATGTTCTTTCATTATTAAGAAATATATTTCTTTATTGAAAATTAAATTGAAAATTAAATTCAATTCGAATAGTGTGCAAAATAAAATAAATCAAATAATTTTAAATAATTAATTCTAGATTAATTCTCTAGATTCTTATTCTTATAACGTTTAAACTAATAATTTCTTTTTTTTAATCAATATCTTACTGATATAGGGGTATATGATACCCATTCGATTTGTCTCGAAATTTTCAAGTATTCGCACATTTTATGTAACATTCATGTATAATTTCGCGTATATATAATATATAACATTAATAAAAATTATAAAAATATTTTGGATACGTGAATTTGTGCATGTATTTTATTATACATATGTATAAAATGATATATATCTAAAAACTAATATTTCAAAATGGCGATGGATGTCCAATACCTGCAAATAGTTTCTTAAAAGAAACTAAAAATTAATGTTAATATCCCCAGTACCTAGAAATAATTTTTCAAAAGAGAGACAAATTATATTAATTTAAAATATATTCGTTCGTAATCATTTTTATCAAAAAATTAATAAAAATTAATCACAATATGAAATTACTTGAAAAATAAAAATTTATACACAACCCTATATCCATATTTAATCTACTATTAAATCTTTCTGGCATTAGACAATAATAATACCAATCCTAATAATGATAGAATTTTTAACATTTTTAACGAAGGAAAGAAAAGATACATTTCTCTCATCTAAATATATATTATTCAAATTAATTCGACGTTAAAGAAGCATATGGCGTTTGTCGTTGATTTACTACCGAAATCATTGCTTTCGAAAATTGCCAGGGAAACCTGGGATTAGTTCCAATCTTACAATAAAAATTCCCAATTTTTAACAGGACACCGAACTAGACGTCGCGAATGGATCTCACAAGAACCGGTGAGAAATAATTCTCCATGATGAAAATCGTTTCGACTCCTCGGCGGTACGAGCCACGCAACTTTCATTAACGTTTATTTAACGGAAGGAACAACGATAATTTTTTTATTAATACGACAATCTCGTCTAAGAACGCCAAAAAGAACGCGAAAAACATGATGTTTTCGCAAATTTTCGTAATTTATTAATTTATTTATGAATATTTTCCGATATGAAATTCGTAAATATAACTGAAAAAACAAATTATTAAATTCATAATAATTAACTCGCGATTCTATAATATCGAAGGTGATCGTTAAATTTTGTGAAGCTAATATTTAATCGTTGACTTATCACATCAAATCTTCACTCTCTTATTTGACATTTCTTTATATTTAATTAGCAATATTTAGGAATATTATCTGACGAGAGGGACAGCGATAAAATTCTTCTGTTAAAATGATAATCTTGTATAATACGCGAAGAGAACGCGGAAAAAACACGGTATTTTCGCAATCATAATTTAATAATTTATTTTAAGAATATTCAGTTCCGCGCAATATCGAATTAATAAATAAATAAAGCTAACGGAAAGCATATCATTAAATTTATAATAATTGATTCGCGATTCTGTAACGAACGTCCGTCAAATTTTATAATGCTTATATTTAATCATTAATTTAGCATCGAATTTTTACATTTTATATAAAAATTTTCCGAATTTATTAATGACTCTTTGACATGAAAATACAAACAGTTACTCTTTTATGAATATTCCAAAAATATATACTTCAGAAACAAATACTTTAATTTAATGAATTACTATTATGTTAATTACTATTATATAATCATTATACGTATACTTTCGATAATTTTTCGTGTAATTTACATAAGAATTTACAATCGTAAATATAATTTCATATAATATAATTATAGTCATAATTGTATTGTATTTTACAATTAAAATATCAATGTTAGATTATAATTAAAATACAATTATAACTATTTATAATTTACAATTTACAATTTACAAATTTATGATGTTTAAAAACAATATCTACAAACAAATTCTACGATGGATGAGCTATGAGCAATTAGAAGATAAGTGCGTATTATAAGAATAAATTAGCATAAAAAATTGATAAAATTGATAATTGTTAATGCGTGTCCTTTATTTAATAAATTAGACAAAATCTTTACAAAAACATCTTTTCTTGATCTCTCTTTTTTTTAATTAATATTTCAATATATTTTCGCGATAGATGCAAAGCATAAGTTCGAAAAAACTTGTCTTATTTATATAATAATCATAACATATATGTAGATATTATACAAAAAAAATATTAACTTGACTAAATATGCTTATTTCGTTATTGTTTTCAGTCTGACAGTCAAATCTCAAAGTCGAGATTAATATAAAGATTCGTGATACATCAATCGTATAGTAAATTAATCAATAATTTAAAATACTTTTCTAAATTAATTTAATATTTCGCGCGTATGTGTATGCTATATATAATAATTCAATGACGAACGAAACATACGCTCCGTGTAATTTATTCATTTAATCAAGAATCGTAATGATAGGGGGGGTTTAAAATAATAAATTATTGTTTCGTTGCGATCTTTATGGACAATAATTATTTCTTTAATGATATTTAGAATTAAATATATTTCGCCATAATGCGCTTTGTCGCTTTTTTTCTTTAAGATTTAAATATAATTTAAATTAAAGACGCGCAATAAAACAATCGAATTGTAGATCCAAATAATTAACATTACAAAAGGCTCCTAATTTAAACATTAATCGTTTAATAAGTAAAATCGTTAATTAATCTTATAAATTAAAATAATTTAATATTTCGCAAATACAACATACATATCATAGTATATAAAATATTTTGGCAACGAATTAACATTAACACGGTATTCGACTTTGGCAGTATAAACAGTAACGAGCTATTGTTTATGTAGTACAAACCCTTGCTATCATTCGTATGGCGACACTCGAACAACGAAATAGTAATTCGAAACATTTCGTATAATTATTAGATTCTTTTTCTAAATGTGATTGCAACTAATATCTAAACATAATTAGCAATGATTCTTAATTAATAATTAATTAATTTTTGTTAAACGACGTGAAATTGTACGACGATAAATCTTTATGAAAGAGCAATCATTCATTATTACAAGTAACGATCGAAACAAAAAGAATAGAAACAACTTTTATTATGGTTCTTCGATTATCGATTCTTATGAATAATAATTATTTATTTAATACTTACAATCAAACAACTAAACTTTACATTTTAATAAATGTGAACATAAATTAATTATTAATTAAATGACTGCTATTTCACAATTTTATTCATTACTTTAATCTTTTGATTCTTATGATTTCGTATATTATACAGCGTATAATACGCGTATTAGTACCATACAGTAATACGCATTACTGTAGCAAGTAGCGAGTGATTTTGGTCTCGTGTAAAGCTCATGTTGCTCTCTTATATAATAAAGTGCGTATATAAATTTCGTATGATTATTTCGCGATCGAGAGTCTCGTACAAAGTGCGCCACGTATTCGATTAATTATAATTAAATCGTGTATTCGTGAGTGAGTGAATGCCAAAAGGAAATAACGAAAGATACGTAAGAGAGGAAAAGGAAATCTGGAAAAGTATCAGATGTAACGTACGAAGTAAAACGAAGTAATACGAAGTAAAACAATCGAATTATATATGCAAATAATTAGCATAACGAAAGGCTCCGTGATAAATTGTTTAATAAATAATCAATTTCAATCAATAAATTAAAATACTTGTATAATTTAATATTTCACGTCAATGTATATTTTATAATAAATAAAATATTTCGGCAACGAATTATCGATAACACGATGTTCGACTTTGGCAATGTAAAGTATGTATAAACAGTAGCGCGCTATGTTATGGCTTTGTCATCATTCCCACGGTGACTCTCGAGTAATAAAGTAGTGGTGAGAAACGCTTCGTATATATTAATTATTTTACTAAACACGATTACGATTAGTATGGAAATATAATTTGCTATAAATATTAACAAAAATTAGTTAATTAAAAATTAATTAACGACATGAAACTGTATCTCAACGATAAATCTTTATCGAATCGCAATCCTTCATTACCGCGATTGAAAATTAAAACAGGGAATACATAAAACGGGATAAGAAAATTAATTATGTTATGATCTTTCGATCATCGATCCTTATTATAATAATATTTGTTTAATATTAGAATTAAATATATTTTGACCAATGCTTTAAATTTTCTCAATCCTTGTTAATTAAACAATATACAATTTAATCGAGAATCGAATGAATGATGGGAATCCAAAATATTAAATCATCACTACGATCGTTGCGATCTTTACGGACAATAATTATTATTTTAATACTTAGAGTCACAAATATATTTCATCCGTGTTACTTTATCGTCCTTGACAATCTAAATATAATTTGGATTATGAGAGAACACGAAGTAAAACAATCGAATCATAGATGCAAATAATTAGCATAATGAAAGGTTTCGTGATGAGTTGTTTAATAAATAATTAATTTTAATCAATAAATTGAAATACTTTTATAATTTAATATTTCACGTTAATGCATATTTTATAAAATATTTTGGCAACGAATTATCGATAACACGGTGTTCGACTTTGGCAATATAAAATATCAACAGTAGCGCGCTATACGTTACCGCTTTGTCATCATTCGCACGGTGACTCTCGAGTAATAAAGTAGTGGTGAGAAACGCTTCGTATATATTAATTATTTTACTAAACACGATTACGATTAGTATGGAAATATAATTTGCTATAAATATTAACAAAAATTAGTTAATTAAAAATTAATTAACGACATGAAACTGTATCTCAACGATAAATCTTTATAGAATCGCAATCCTTTATTACCGCGATTGAAAATTAAAACAGGGAATACATAAAACGGGATAAGAAAATTAATTATGTTATGATCTTTCGATCATCGATCTTTATTATAATAATATTTGTTTAATATTAGAATTAAATATATTTTGACCAATGCTTTAAATTTTCTCAATCCTTGTTAATTAACAATATACAATTTAATCGAGAATCGAATGAATGATGATCCAACATATTAAATCATCACTTCGATTGTTGCGATCTTTACGGATAATAATTATTATTTTAATACTTAGAATCACAGATATATTTTATCCGTGTTACTTTATCGTTCTACTTGACAATCTAAATATAATTTGGGGGGGGGGGATTGTGAGAGAACATGAAGTAAAACAATCGAATTATAGATGCAAATAATTAGCATAACAAAAGGCTCCGTGAATTGTTTAATAAATAATCAATTTTAATCAATAAATTAAAATACTTTCATAATTTAATATTCCACGTTAATGTATATTTTATAACATATAAAATATTTCGGCAACGAAGTATCGATAACACGGCGTTCGACTTTGGCAATATAAAATATAAACAGTAGCGCGCTACATTACGGCTTTGTTATCATTCGCACGGTGACTCTCGAGTAATAAAGTAGTGATGAGAAACGCTTCGTATATTGTAATTTTTGTACTAAACACGATTACAATTAGTATCGAAACATAATTTGCTATAAATATTAATAATTAAAAATTAATTAACTTTTGATAAACGACATGAAACTGTATCGCAACGATAAATCTTTATCGAATCGCAATCATTCATTACCGCGATTGAAAATTGAAACAGGAGATACATAAAAGGGGATAAAAGAATTAATTATGTTATGAACTTTTGATCATTGATGCTTATTATAATATTTCTTTAATAATATTAGAATTAAATATATTTCGATCAATGCTTTAAATTTTCTCAATCCTTGTTAATTAAACACACAATTTAATCGAGAATCGATTAAATTATAGAAATCCAAAACATTAAATAATCACTTCGATCGTTGCAATTTTTAGGGGCAATAATTATTATTTTAATATTTAGAGTCACAAATATATTTCATCCGTGTTACTTACCGTTCTACTTGATAACCTAAATGTAATTTGGATTGTAAAAGAACACGAAGTAAAATGATCGAATTATAGATGCAAATAATTAGCATAACGAAAGGCTCCGTGATAAATTGTTTAATAAATAATCAATTTTAATCAATAAATTAAAATACTTGTATAATTTAATATTCCGCGTTAATGTATATTTTATAATGTATAAAATATTTCGGCAACGAATTATCAATAACACGGTGTTCGACTTTGACAATATAAAATATAAACAGTAGCGTGCTATGTTATGACTTTGTTATCATTTGCGCGGTGACTCTCGAGTAATAAGGTAGTGGTGAGAAACGTTTCGTATATTGTAATTTTTCTACTAAATACGATTACGATTAGTATCGAAACATAATTTGCTATAAATATTAATAAGTATTAATTAATTAAAAATTAATTAACGACATGAAACTGTATCGCAATGATAATTCTTTATCGAATCGTAACCATTCATTTATTGCGAATAAAAATTGAAACAGGGAATACATAAAAGGGAATAAAAGAATTAATTTTGTTATTATCTTTCAATTATTGTGATGCTTATTATAATAATTTCCCTAACAATACTTATTAGAATTAAATAAATTTCGACCAATACTTTAAATTTTCTTAATCGGCAATCCTTGTTAATTAAACAATAGTTATATATTACGACATATCATTACTTTAATCTTTTAATCTTACGATACATTAATGTGTTAAATATATGAGATATATTAATATATTAATATGTTAAAATATTTTATAATAAACTAATAAAATAAATATATGGCTCTAAAAATTTAAATAAATATATAAGAGGAATAAGGCAATAAGAGCCAGCGCAGGTTTTTTTGCACGTATATTATGTAATGATTGATAGGTTTACAAATCATGCACCATTTCTTCGATTACATTAAATATTTAAATGACGCGAACGTTTCGACCCTTTTTTTGGGTCATTTTCAGCGCAACGAATTAAAGGAATAGAATACAATGAAACAAAATAATATGAACTTTCCGGCGTTAACTAAATCCATCGAGGTCGAATAAAAAGAATTATCGCACATCTTGTCACATTTATCGTGTCATAGGTCGATCCCCTCCATGATTGGAAGACCAAAGAGGTATGAGTTGGTCCATGTTAGAGTCCAAAAATTAAAACTAAAAGTCAGTGATTAAAAGGTGATCAACCCGAACACTCCAATTTGTGATATTAAATGGAATAAGTAGGTAATGAAAACTCACAGTAGGTCGATGTGCAATGTAGATAAATAGATGTCAAAATGTAAAATCAAATAAATTAAATGGATGTAATTAACATAATGAAAGCAGTTGAACATTATAATCCTCGACTGAACTGATAAACGACTCACAATGTACTAACGAAACGTAAACAGTCGAGGACAACTTTAAATGTTTGGAAGCTTGCTTAAAGCTAATATATAATTATGATGTAAGCGGTGTCAGTCTGTAAATTTAAACTGTTACTTTGTCTTTTTATAAAAAGCATTTCTGATATGAGACGCTTATGGAAAATTGGTTCATTATCCAGAACTCCAATCTCATCCCACTTGAACTCATGGCCTAAACCCAACCTATGATCTGTAATAACAGAGTGACTTGAAGTATTTCTGGTTATATGTTTCCTGTGTTCTTCGATTCTAGTATGCAGTTATCTGCCTGCTTGGCCTACGTAGGCTAACTAGAATTTTATAATAATATAATTGTTCAGATATTTTATAAATAAGGATATTATATACTATCACTCATAAAATATTTCAACAATGAATTTTAACAATAACATAATATAAAGTCGACCTCGGCGATATGTAATGTTTTTGACTTACGATCATTCGCACAATGAGCACCTTGAGCAGTAAAGTAGGGATGTGAGACTTTATACATTATTAAATTCTTCCTTTACATAGTCGACTTTGACTTTGACGATATAAACAGTACCGCGGTAATGTTTCGGATTTACGCTCATTCGCACAGTGGCTCTTGAACAGTAAAGTAGTGATGTGAGACGTTTCACATATCATCAAATTCTTTCTCTAAACACAATTGCAAGTGCAACAAGGAACTTTTCGTGAATGAGTGTAAGTGCATTGAGGAATTCAAATGAGTGCAACGAGGATTGAAGTGCCACGAGGAAAAATCGAAGAAAGCAAAAGAAAAAAGGAGGTTTTGGAAATACATGGATTAATAAGACGTAAGTCATTAATTTAAATTATTCATCACATTCATTATTTATTATATTGTTGCATCCCCGCGTTCCCGCGTCCTGTCCTCCTGGATGTATTCGCCACCTGTTGAATTCTTTCGGCAGGAAGTACGAAAAAAGATCGTTTCCGCGCGCGTTGTCAAAATATTGTTATAAACAACGACTGTCAGAGAGTCTAAGCCCAGCTGTCAAGCTGTGCGGACGCGCGTCTATTTGTGATCCGTTTTACGATTATTCTGAATTCTTGTATGTTACTCGCGGTTTATTAAAATTCTTGTGCACCTTAAATCGCGTTATTAGTTACGAGTGCACGAGCGTCAGCGTACGCCGATTGTGTCGCGCGCGTTCGACATATATATCGTCCCGCGGACGCAACAATAATATATAAATTATTTATCATTAGTATATATTCAAAATATACATATTTCACGTTTCGTTTTATTTCTTTGATAGTGATTCAATAGTGATTTTAAGTTGTAATATATATAATACATATACTTATAAAAAATATTCCATTTTATTTTAAAATAATTAAAACATTTATAAAATTTTTCATTAATTAATATTTTCAGATACTTCTTATATTTTATAAAACATTTCATATTAATATATTTATTTAAATATTTCATATATATATATATATATAAATATAGAAATTTGTTTATTTATCATATTTTTAAAAGTTTATATCTATAAGAAATATAAATTATTTTGTAATTACGCGATTTATAACATTAAAAAATGTATCTATTTAAAAGTAAAAATTAATTGCGCGCAATAATTAGTTTTAAAATCAATTATTTTGAACATTGCTTTATATAATAGATTTTCTTTTATCTTTTATATTTTTATTTATCGTTTATATTTGCGAATTTAAATTTATATACTATATTGCAAAATAAATTCCGTATTATATATATTGTATTATATATAAAATTATATATAATATAACCCTCCCATGGGGTACACCTTGTCGCGGTGGGAGGGCTTAGTACTTGGATGGTGCCTTGAGATTTATCTTACTTTTTCTATTTATGATAAATCTTATGGTGCCTGAAAGGGAAGCTAAGTACCCTTTCGCGTCGTCGATGCCGTCAACGTGCCGCGGACGGCTGCGCTTCGTAATCGCGTTTTCGCGTTTTCGCGTTTTCAAAATCCCAATTTCGTTTTTGTCAACGAGTCTCTTTTTCCGACGCCAACTAACTGGGATGTTTCATCGAGTCGTTGCTTTGCGACGTACTCGCGCCTTGTGCATCGTGGCACTTGGTGATGCCGGCCGCGCAGAACGTATGTCCAGTACGAAATGTGCATGGGCGCGCGGGTTCGAGCTTCGCGCTCGATCGGCTTAGTGATGGACACGCTCTGCTTCGTCAATTGATTTGGCCCGAATCGGTTAGAACTCGATCGATTGTTCGGAATGGTCGTTAATGGGTCCCTTCTCTTTGCTCGTCTACAGCCATACGCCCAGCGTGTGTTAACCCTGTCGAGACTCCGTCGAGTGGATTCCCCTAGGCACGATTTTCGCTCGGTAAAAGGGATTGCCTCCCCATTTTCTAAATTGCTGAATGTTAGCATTTAAAAAATGTGGGTATCTTCTTCTTTTACCGTCTACCAGCCTTGTGTACTGCGCTAGTGATATAGCATCCGTGCGGGTCACCTGAAATCGTGCTTAGCGGGTCCAGGTTCGATACGAGATAGGATAATTATGCGCGAAAAAGAGCTGGTGAACTTCATTTTCCTCTATTTCCGTCAATCGTTTCGTCTTCTTTCCGGTTCGGGCCTAATCTTTGCTCGTTGTATCGTTGCATTCCCGACCTGTTGGCACGAAGTTGATTCTCGTGAAATGAAGTGGGATTTTCGCTCGTACCGAAACCGGGAGTGTCGTACAGTGTATATATATATATATTAAATATATACATCGCGCGACCAAATTTTTAATCATACTGAATTAGTGCGGGAGTGCCGTTTAGTATCGCGCGTAAAATAGCGGAAATAGCAATATAAAAATATCGCTCGTGAGTGCGGGAGTGCCGTTAAAAGTATCGCGCGTCAACAACATGAGAGGAGGAGGAGGCCTGGGAGAGGCATCTTACATCGGCGGAGCAACCTGATGGTGAGTATCTATTATTTGTATATCACTTGTTATAAATCGTTATAAACGAACAATACTTCGATCTTATTATTTAAATGAATTAAAAAGAAAATTAGAGAGAAAGATTTTTATAAAAGTCATATAAAACTTCCTATTTAAAAAACAGTTTCAAAAATTTAAAGTTTTGCACACATGTTTATCTCTGCTTATTATTTTACACATCGGATATAAAATTCCGCACGATAAAAATTTTTTGAAATATTATTTTTAGCATTGTTCTAAATGAATTTTATATTTGTATGTTACAGACAACGTAGCTTCGATAACTCCGCTGTTGCGCATCAGTGCCGGTGAGTGAGAAAAACTTTTATTTAATTTTAAGGTAACGGATTCGTAGAGATTAGTAGATGTAGGTGTAGATGTAGATGTAGATGTAGATTGTAGATTGTAGATAAATCCGTTGCCTTAAAATGGATGAGCTAGGATAGATTAAGTTAAATAAATTTTAATAAATTCTTTTTCGAAATGCTTTGCATCTATTGCGAAAATATATTGAAATATTAATTAAAAAAAGAAGATCAAGAAAAGATTTTTTTCTAAAGATTTTGTCTAATTTATTAAATAAAGAGCACGCATTAATAATTTTATCAATTTTATCAATTTCTGATGCTACTTTATTTTTATAACACGCGCTTAACTTATTCTAATTTCTTAGCTCATCCATTGTAGAATTTGTTTGTAGATATTAGTGTTGATATTAGTTACAAACTTTACTTTAACTTAATATAAAGCCAAATGATTAATTCATTAAATAACTTGTAACATGATAATAAATGACTTACCATATGGCCGTGTTAGCAATTTTATATAATATATAGAAATTTGTAGTTTGGCTTTATTTAGTTAAAATAAAGTTATATTCAAATATTTAACGAACGATCGTAAAATCGAACGATCGTTACGATGAGCGTGAAATATTTACGCTCATTTGCCGGTAATTAACCGGCGAAAGAAGGAGTTTTTATCTCCTTTTTGGATCTCTGATTAGAGATCGAGCGAGAAAGTGGCCAGGATCAACGAAAGGTAGGGTCAACTGGCCTGAAAGAAAGCTCGCACGCGGTTAGGGTACGCGGTTAGGGAATGTAATTAGGGCATTGATTAAAATATATATGATTAGAGATAGGCTCCCCAAATCTCGAATAATTTTAATCAGAAAGTAGGATTGTTAGGACTCATAGGGTTGTTAAGATCATAAGGTTGTTAGAACTCATAGGGTTGTTAAGATCATTATTTCTTTCAATTCTTTTAATATTCCAATAATCCTAGGGATAAATTAAAATTATTTATAAAAATTAAATTGAATTTATTTTTAAAAATGTAAAAATAAATATAACATGTGTTAAAAATAAAAATAAAAATGTTTTAAAAATGAAATTTAAATTTTCAAAATTTTCAGGAATATTAAAGAAATAGCATAATTATTAATGTTTAAGAAATATCTTAACGTTATATTTTATTTCAAAAATATATGTGTATTAAGTTAAATAATATTAAATTCAAATGTTAATGCTGTCAATATCAAATTATTTATGTTATTAAATATTTGAATAAATCGAATATATTGTCTTTAATAGTCTGCTCTAGTAATGCAAATATTTTTTTACCATTTAAAAGACGATAATTTTATTAATGACTGTTTTAATTGCAATTGTTTATATTATATAAATCTTATTAAACTCTAATTATTATATCGATTATTAGAGGGACTTTGATAAAATCATTCGTTATTCTCTATTCAACGTTTTTAATTACGTTTTTGATTTACATCGAAGCTTGCTCTATCTTTATGCGTTTTGAATATTTCTTTTAGATAGTCTGCACAAAATGCACCAATAATACAAATATTTTCTTTCACAATCGAAGAAACGATAAATTTTATTAATGACTTTTTTTGATCATGATTATTTACGTTTATACGTTATTTATATAAAACTAATTAAATTTTATTATTGTATGTGATTATCAATAATAAATATCGCGTAATTAATCATCACTAATCAGTCTAGTCTGGTCTATGTAAAAATTCTTAGTAAATTTTATATTAGACGTATACTTTGGACACTTTCGTGTAATAAATTTTATTTTGTATTAAGTTTTAAATTATATTTTATATTAAATTTGTATTATATTTTGTCATATATTTTGTAATACATATATTTGTAATGTAATTATTTTTATGTTAATTAATAATTTAATATGTTTATGTTAGTGTGTTAGTATGTTTATGTTAATATTTTTTATGTTAGTTAATAATTTAATATTTTGTAATGTGTTTTTTATGTAATTGCAAATTAATTGTAATTTACGTTGTATATATTATAATTATGTAATATATATTTTATATATGTATTATATTTTCTGTTTGGAAGCACTGTATTAAAAAAAAATTAAAATAAAATTAAAAAAAAATAAAAAAATTTTCCTCCTCGATGTATCTCCACCTTAACGAAGGCATTTGCCGGGTGAGGAGGTTTGCGTACTCTCGTAAACCTGAGACCTATGCCGGCGGTAATGTACGCTGATATTCATATACATTATTCTTATATTTAAGATCATTTTAAATATATTTTATTATATCATTTTAAATATATTCTTAGATTGCGTTTTAAGATTTCGTTCAGTTATTAAAATAGTTGTATAACATTTTCCACCTTACTTAAGATGGTCTTAATTATAAGAGTAAATTATGAATATCGGCCGTAGTTACTGGTAGGATCATTCAAGCCGGACAGGTCGAAGGGGAAGAGTCAGACTAAGAGAGATACACAAAAATACACATATATTATATATAATATTTTTAAATAAATCAGAAATAAAAGAAATAGCAATTGAGAGAGTAGAGAAAAGTTTTTGTGTGATTTGAACACTTTTTAAGAATTCCTGACTATAAATGGCTAAAAGATAAAAATCATCACGATAAACATTATAAGAAGGAAGAAACGCGACAAGTGCCTATGGTTTTGAGAATGCAACAATCCATAACAATCTAAAGATTTTCAAAGAAAAGAATGCGTTAGATAAAAATGCACAGTAAGAACGAAAAAACAGCTTGCAATTATATACGATCCGTTAATAATAATATTTTATAATTATGTTACATTTTATAATTTAGTAATATTTTTCTATTATAGAAACTATAGTAAAATATTATAAAACATGTTTGCTATATAGAGTGAAACTTTCGAAAACAAATCTTATATAAAGGAAAAAGCATTTGAGATATTTTGCAATGTCTGTATTTTTGGAGCATTTTTGGAGCATTTTTGGAGCATTTTTGGATCTTTATACACTGATACCTCAGAAGAATCATTTTGACAAATTCTATATATGCATTACTAATTAAAATCTAATTATTTAAAAAAATTGATGAACATCAAAGCTCAATTTACGGCCAAATATTGTTAGTAATTGATACTATATAATACAGTACTTAAAATTATTTTAATATATAATTCTCTCTTCCTCTCTCTCTCTCTCTCTCTCTCTCTCTCACCCTTAAAAAAATTATCTATATAATAATTAAGACATATATTATACACAGAAAAAAATTATTAATCAAAAATTATTAACTTGATGCATTTATTTCGTTATCGTTTCTTTAGCCCGACAGTGAAATCGCATGATCGAGTAATTAACAAAAAGATTCGTGATACATCAATCGTATAATAAATTAATAATTTAAAATACTTCTCTACATTAGTTTAATATATCGCGTAGATATATATGTCATAATATATAAAATATTTTTGCAACAAATTAATAATAATACCGCGTTCGATCTTTGCAACATATAATGCATTGATATTTAAAAGTGTTATGGTTCTTATCATTCGCGCAATGATATTTGAGCAGAAAAATGACGCGAGAAGCTCCGTCAAATTCCTTTTCTAAACGCGATTGATTTGATAAGTACATTGAAAAATAGTACATTGAAAAATAATTTGATATAGTTAACACTTAATTTCATATATGTTAAATAATACGTAAAATTACGTCGCGATGATAGATCTCAAAATGCATATTTCACGATGTATACAATTTAATCGAGAATCGATTAAGTGATACAAATCCAAAATATCAAATAATCATTTCGATTATTGCGATCTTTACGGGCAATAATTATTATTTTAATACTTAAAGTCAAATATATTTCATCCGTGTTACTTTATCATTTTACTTGACAATCTAAACATAATTTGGATTATCAGGGAACACGAAATAAAACAATCGAATTATAAATGCAAATAATTATAATAACGAAAGACTTCATGACGAGTAGTTTAATAAATAATCAATTAATCTTAATCAATAAATTAAAATACTTCTATAATTTAATATTCCGCGCACGAATATTTTATATTATAGAAAATATTTCGGCAACGAGAGAGTTATCAATAACACCGTGTTCGACCTTGATAAACAGTATCGCGCTATTGTTAATACGTTACACGGCTTTATTATCATTCGCACAGGAACCTTGAGCAATAAAGTAGTGACGTTTCATATATTATCAAATTCTTTCGTTACATAGTCGACCCTGGCGATATAAACAGTACCGCGGTAATGTTCTTGACTTACAATCATTCGCTCAGTGGCTCTTGAGCAGTGAAGTAGTGATGTGAGACGGTTCATATATTATCAAATTCTTTCTCTAAACACAATTGCAAGTGCAACGAGGAACTTTTCGTGAATAAGTGTAAGTGCAACGAGGATTAAAGTGCCACGAGAAAAAAGCGAAGGAAGCAAAAGAAAAAAGGAGGTTTTGGAAGTGGATGGATCAATAAGATATGATGTAAGTCATTAATATAAATTATTTATCACATTCATTATTTATTATATTGTTGCGTCCCCGCGTCCCGTCCCACTGAATGTATTCGTCACCCGTTGAATTCTTTCGAAGAAGATCGTTTTCGCGCGCGTTGTCAAGATATTGTTATAACAACGACTGTCAGAGAGTCTAAGCCCAGCTGTCAAGTTGTGCGGACGCGCGTCTATTTGTGATCCGTTTTACGATTATTCTGAATTCTTGTATGTTACTCGCGATTTATTAAAATTCTTGTGCACCTTAAATCGCGTTATTATTTACAAGTGCACGAGCGTCAGCGTATGCCGATTGTGTCGCGCGCGTTCTATATATATCGCGTTCGATATATACCGCGTTCCGCGGACGCAACAATATATAAATTATTTATCAATAACATATATATTCAAGATATACATATTTCGTTTTATTTCTTTGATTGTGATTTAATAGTGATTTTAAATTGTAACATATATAATACGTATACTTATAAAAAATATTCCATTTTATTTTAAAATAATTAAAACATTTATAAAATTTTTTATTAATTAATATTTTCAGATACTTTTATGTTTTATAAAACATTTCAAATTAATATATTTATTTAAATATTTCATATATAAAAAAATAGAAATTTTTTTATTTATCATATTTTTAAAAGTTTATATCTAAGAAATATAAATTATTTTGTAATTACGCAGTTTATAATATTAAAATATATCTATTTAAAAGTAAAAATGTAAAAATTAATTGCGCGCAATAATTAGGTTTAAAATTAATTATTTTGAACATTGCTTTGTATAATAGATGTTCTCTTATCCTTTATATTTTTATTTATCGTTTATATTTGCGAATTTAAATTTATGTACTATATTACAAAATAAATTTCAAATTATGTATTATATTATATATAAAATTATATATAATATAACCCTCCCATGGGGTACACCTTGTCGCGGTGGGAGGGCTTAGTACTTGGATGGTGCCTTGAGGTTTATCTTAAATTTTTCTATTTATGATAAATCTTAAGGTGCCTGAATGGGAAGCTAAGTACCCTTTCGCGTCGTCGGTGCTGTCAACGTGCCGCGGACGGCAAGCGCTTCGTTACCGCGTTTTCGCGTTGTAGTATTCTCGCGTCGTCGCGTTTTCGCGGAACTTTTGGACTTTTCACATAAAATCCCAATTTTATTTATTGTCACGAGTCTCTACTTCCGATGCCAACTAACTGGGATGTTTCGAGTTTGCACACGTTGCTATGCAACGTACACTCTTGCTTCGTGCTTCGTCAAGTGATTCGGCCCGAATTAGTTAGAACTCGATCGATTGCTCGGAATGGTCGTCAATGGGTCCCTTCTCTTTGCTCGTCTACAGCCACACGCACTGCGTGTGTTAACCCTGTCGAGGAGTCGAGTGGATTCCGCTAGGCACGATTTTCGCTCGGTAAAAGGGGTTGCCTCCCCATTTTTTAAATTGCTGAATGTTAGCATTTAAAAAATGTGGGTATCCTCTTCTTTTGCCGTCTACTAGCCTGGTGTAGCATATAGCAACCGCGGGAGGCATAATATGTCCGGGCGGAGCACCTGAAATCGTGCTTAGCGGGTCCAGGTTCGATACGAGATAGGATAATTATGCGCGAAAAAGAGTTGGTGAACTTCATTTTCCTCTATTTCCGTCAATCGTTTCGTCTTCTTTCCGGTTTGGGCTTAGTCCTTGCTCGTTGTATCGTTGCAATCCCGACCGGTTGGCTCGAAGTTGATTCTCATAAGTGAAATGGGATTTTCGCTCGTACCGAAACCGGGAGTGCCGTTCAAGGTATACATATTAAGTATATACATCGCGCGATCAAATAGAAAATTTTTTATTGTACCGAAATAGTGCGGACACCGTTAAGTATCGCGCGTAAAATAGCGAAAATAGCGATATAAAAATATCGCTCGTGAGTGCGGGAGTGCCGTTGAAAGTATCGCGCGTCAACAACATGAGAGGAGAAGGAGGCCTGGGAGAGGCATCAGGCACCTGTGAAGCAACTCTATGGTAAATAAATTATCGCTTATATATAATTATTTATTAATTGCGTACGCGCGATTTAAATTAAGTAATTAATTGCGTAATTTGATTTTTTATTTATATGACTTAAACAAGAGAAAAGGAGAGAAATTTTTACATAAAAACTGTAATTTAAAAGTTTCTACGTTCGAATAGCTTTTGATAGAATTATTAAATTATTACTTATTAGTAGAATTTTTTTCAAAATTTATAAAATTGTTTATCTGCTTATTATTTATGTGCGTCGGATATAAAATTAAATGCATATAATAATAATTTTTTGACCGTGACTACAATTTGAATCTTCTTTGTATGTTACAGACCAACAAAAACTATTGTGAGAGGAGGAGGAGGCCTGGGAGAGGCATCTTGCATCGGCGAAGCAACCTGATGGTGAATATTTATTATTTGTATATTAATTGTTATAAATCGTACGCAAAATTAAATGCATATAATAATAATTTTTTGATCGTGACTACAATTTGAATCTTCTTTGTATGTTACAGACCAACAAAAACTATTGTGAGAGGAGAAGGAGGCCTGGGAGAGGCATCTTGCATCGGCAAAGCAACCTGATGGTGAATATAATTCTCGTTCTTATAATTTAAAGGAATTAAAGAGAAAATTAGAGAGAAAGATTTTTATAAAAATCATATATAAAAATTTCTATTTAAAAAGTAATTTTAAAATTTATAAAATCTTTTCACGTGTTTATATCTGCTTATTATTTTACACACCGGATATGAAATTCCGCACAATAATAATTTTTTGAAATATTGATTGTATTTTGAGCTTTGTTATAAATGAATTTTATATTTGAATTTTATATGTTACAGACAACGTAGCTTCGATAATGACAACTCCGCTGTGGCACATCAATGCTCCGGTAAGTGATAAAAACTTTTATTTAATTTTAAAGTAACGGATTCATACAGATTGTAGATAAATCCGTTGCCTTAAAATGGATGAGGTAGAATAGATTAAATTAAATAACTTTTAATAAATTCGTTCGAAATATATTGCATCCATTGCGAAAATATATTGCAGTATTTCAATTATAAAGAAAAAAGATAGAGAAAAGATTATTTTTGTAGATTTTACCTAATTTATTAAAAATAAAGAACACTAAAAATTGTATCAATTACATCTAATGCTAATTTATTCGCTTATAACGCGCATTTATCTTATTCACTTATCTTACTCTAATTTCTTATTAGCTCATCCATTACAACATTTGTTGTAGATATTGTTTTTAAACTTAATGTAAAGCCAAATGATTAATTAATGAAATAACTTGTAATGTGATAAATGTAATATGATAAATGTTATACACATATTAATTTTATATTTTATTTTAAATTATGCATTACTATAAAAAATTTATTAATTATATATATTATTATAATATCAATCAATTTTTATTGGTAATCTGCACAGAGACTTTTATATTATAAGAATTTCATATATTATACCAGGCTGCTAACAGCTGAAGCCAGGATAACCATTTACATTTGGGCAGGACATACATGTACAGATTAGATTAATATACATATTATGTCGTACTTCAATTTTTGCGGCATTTATTAAAATAAATATAAACTTCTATGAGATAGTGATTAAAATGAACATAAGTAGTTACAAAATATTAAAATATAGTATTTAAATAAATATAAGCAATAACCAGCAATTATTAAAATAAATATACAAGCGATACTCATATAAATTACAATTGCATCTTTCGAAAGCGATAATTATGTTATGTTAAATTTTGTGATACCCGGTATAAATTCTGTCCAGTTATAAATGGTTGCTTTTGTTTTACATTTTATCATATGAGATATGGCCGTGTTAGCAGTCTAATATAATATAGAGAAATTTGTAATTTGGCTTTATTTCAGTTTAAAAAATTAAATTAAATTTATTTTTAAAAATGCTTTAAAAATGAAAATATTTAAATTATTAATTTAATTTATTAAAATTATTTTCAGGAATACTACAAGAAATTGCAAAATTATAAATGTTTAAGAAGATTGTAAATTACGTAAATTCATTCTTATGTAAATTACACGAAAAATTATCGAAAGTATACGTATAATGATTATATAATAGTAATTCATTAAATTAACATATTTATTTCTATAGTATATATTTTTTAAATATTCATAAAAGAGTAACAATTTATATTTTCATATCAGAGTCATTAATAAATTCGGAAAATTTTTATATAAAATGTAAAAATTCGATGCTAAATTAATGATTAAATATAAGCGTTATAAAATTCGACAGACGCCTTTGTTATAAAATCGCGAGTCAATTGTTATAAATTTAATGATATGCTTTCCGTTAGATTTATCTATTTATGAATTCCATATCGCGCGGAGCTGAATATTCTTAAAATAAATTATTAAATTATGATTGCGAAAATACCGTGTTTTTTCCACGTTTATTCCGGGTTCTTTTCGCGTTCTTTCTGGGTTCTTATCGCGTTCTTTTCGCGTCCTTATAAAAGATTACCGTTTTAACAAAAGAATTTTATCGCTGTCCCTCTCGTCAGATAATATTCCTAAATATTGCTAATTAAATATAAAGAATTATCGAATAAGAGTGTGAAGATTCGATGTGATAAGTCAACGATTAGATATTAGCTTCACAAAATTTAACGATCACCTTCGCTATTATAGGATCGCGAGTTAATTATTATGAATTTAATAATTTGCTTTTCAGTTATATTTGTATTTATGAATTTCGTATCGGAAAATATTCATAAATAAATTAATAAATTACGGTTGCGAAAAACACCGTGTTTTTCCCACGTCCTTTTTCGCGTTCTTCTTAGACGAGATTGTCGTTTTAATAAAAGAATTACATTGCGTCATCGACTTTCCATCGTCGGTGCCGTCGACATGTCGCGGACGGCGGCATTACCGCGTTTCCCCGTTGTAGTATTCTCGCGTCGTCGCGTTTTCGCGCTTCCGCGTTGGACTTTTCGTATAAAAATCCCAATTTCCTTATATTGTCACGAGTCTCTACTTCCGATGCCAACTAACTGGGATGTTTCGAGTTTGTACACGTTGCTATGCAACGTACACTCTTGCTTCGTGCTTCGTCAAGTGATTCGGCCCGAATTAATTAGAACTCGATCGATTGCTCGGAATGGTCGTCAATGGGTCCCTTCTCTTTGCTCGTCTACAGCCACACGCACTGCGTGTGTTAACCCTGTCGAGGAGTCGAGTGGATTCCCCTAGGCACGATTTTCGCTCGGTAAAAGGGGTTGCCTCCCCATTTTCTAAATTGCTGAATGTAAGCATTTAAAAAATGAGGGTATCCTCTTCTTTTGCCGTCTACTAGCCTGGTGTAGCATATAGCAACCGCGGGAGGCATAATATGTCCGGGCGGAGCACCTGAAATCGTGCTTAGCGGGTCCAGGTTCGATACGAGATAGGATAATTATGCGCGAAAAAGAGTTGGTGAACTTCATTTTCCTCTATTTCCGTCAATCGTTTCGTCTTCTTTCCGGTTTGGGCTTAGTCCTTGCTCGTTGTATCGTTGCAATCCCGACCGGTTGGCTCGAAGTTGATTCTCATAAGTGAAATGGGATTTTTGCTCGTACCGAAACCTGGAGAGCCGTCTAATGTATAGGTATACATATTAAGTATATACATCGCGCGATCAAATATAAAATTTTTAATATAAGTTCTTATACAAAATTATCGTTTTAACAAAAGATTTTTATCGCTGTCCCTCTCGTCAGATAATATTCCTAAACATTGCTAATTAAATATAAAGAATTATCGAATAGGAGTGTGAAGATTCGATGTGATAAGTCAACGATTAAATATTAGCTTCACAAAATTTAACGATCACTTTCGATATTATAGAATCGCGAATTAATTATTATGAATTTAATAATTTGTTTTTTCAGTTATATTTATACTTACGAATTTCGTATCGGAAAATATTCATAAATAAATTAATAAATTACGGTTGCGAAATCATCGTGTTTTTCCCGCGTTCTTTTCGCATTCTTAGAGGAGATTGTCGTTTTAATAAAAGAGTTATTGTTGTTTCTTCCGTTAAATAAACGTTAATAAAAATTGCGTGGCTCGTACCGCCGAAAAGTCGAAACGATTTTCATCATGGAGAATTATTTCTCACCGGTTCTTGTGAGATCCATTCGCGACGTCTAGTTCGGTGGCCTGTTAAAAATTGGGAATTTTTATTGTAAGATTGGAACTAATCCCAGGTTTTCCTGGCAATTTGCGAAAGCAATGATTTCGGTAGTAATTCAACGACGATACGCTTCTTTAACGTCGAATTAATTTAAATAATATATATTTAGATGAGAGAAATGTATCTTTTCTTTTCTTCGTTAACGCCAGAAAGATTTAATAGTAGATTAAATATGGATATAGCGTTGTGTATAAATTTTAATTTTTTAAGTAATTTCATAATTTAATTAATTTTTATTAATTTTTATGATAAAAATGATTACGAACGAATATATTTTATTAATTATTAATTAATTTGAAAAAATTATTTAAAATACATGCACAAATTAACGTATCCAAAATATTTTTATAATTTTTGTTAATATAATATATTATATATATATATATATATATATACGCGAAATTATACATGAATGTTACATAAAATGTGCGAATACTTAAAAATTTAGAGACGAATCGAATGGGTACCCCTATATCAGTAAGATATTGATTAAAAAAAAAAAATTATTAATTTAAACGTTAAAAGAATAAGAATCTAGATAATTAATCTAGAATTAATTATATATTTAAAATTATTTCATTTATTTTATTTTGAACACTATTCGAATTGAAATTTTTTAAATCTTGCTGTTATCGGGTTCGATTCGTCTCGCGCGCGACGGTACCCCAAATTATGTGTTCGCACATTTAACATAAACTCCAATAATGCATGTATTTTATTATTTATAAATATAATTGTTCGTAATCACATTTCAATAACAAAGGTTATATCCATTTAATTTTCAATAAAGAAATATATTTCTTAGTAATGGAAGAACATGTTTTCTGACGTGAATATCAATTTCGCGAATTGAAAATAATGACGAGGGATAAAATTGTCTTTGATTTAATACTGAAATCATTGCTATCGGGAATAGTCCGGAAGATCCAGGATTCGTTCCCTCCTGCAGTGAAATTCCCGACGTTCAATGGATCACTTAACTTTTCTTCGCAGATTGATCTTGCGAAATCTGATGTAGAAACAAGATGTTAATCGTTCTCCATTTTTAAGATCGCTCCTCTTTTTATCGGATATTACCGGTATGTCACTCGCGTATCTGCAATTGAATATTTTGAATATTATCGATTTATTTATTCGTCGCGGTTTATCGCGAATTTTAAATCGCGATTTATCTTATAAAAATTCGCAGTAATTCGGTCGCTGAATTGCATATTCACAAACATTACAGACCTCAAATGATTGTTGAAATATTTTTGATTTTTTATACTTACGTGATAATAATTATATCGCGCTCGTGTCTATTGAGAGCTTCGATCATTATATTTATTCGTCGCATTCTCGGGAATTTTAAATCGCGATTTATCTTATAATTTAATCGTTGACTTATACGTCGAAACTTTGTCTATCTTTCCGCGTCTTTGAATATTGTCTTTTATAGTCTTCGCTAGTAGTGCAAATATTTTATTTTACTATTTAAGAAGATGACCGATAATTTTATTAATGATTAATCGCGATTATTTAAATCATTATATAAATCATTATATAAATCTTATTAAACTCTACTAATACATCGATAGTTAAAGATATAGTTAGATAGTTAAATTATTAGAGAGGGATTTTGATAAAATTATTCGTTCCGTTATTCTCTATTAAACGTGGCAAACAACGCGATTTTTTAATTATATGTTAATTATATTCAAAATTGTAAAGTCTTAAGATTCATTTTATTTCATTTAACTAATCATGCGCTAGATGTATGTATTTTCAATATGTATTTTTCAATCGCGATATTTCTATAAAATAGCGTATTAATCGCAAATAAATTCGCAAATATTACAGACCTTAAATATCTATCGAAATATCTTTGCACTTGTGCGTGATAGTAATTATATCGCGCGTGTCTATTAGGTGCTCCGATTATATTATTAAAATTGTACATATCGCAATCAAATATTCCGAATATTGTCGATTTATTTATTTGTCGCGTCTTCTCGCGAATTGTAAATCGCGATTTATCTTATAACTTAATATTATCTTATAATTTAATCGTTGACTTATACGTCGAAACTTTGTCTACCTTTCCACGTCTTTGAATATTGTCTTTTATAGTCTGCGCTAATAGTGCAAATATTTACTTTTACTATTTAAGAAGATGATCGATAATTTTATTAATGATTAAAATCACGATTATTTAAATCATTATATAAATCTTATTAAACTCTACTAATACATCGATAGTTAGAGGTATAGTTAGATAGTTAAATTATTAGAGAGAGACTTTGATAAAATTATTCGTTCCGTTATTCTCTATTAAACCCGTTATTCTCTGTTAATTATATCACGCGTGTCTATTAGGGGCTCCGATTATATTATAAAAATTATATATATCGCAATCAAATATTCCGAATATTGTCGATTTATTTATTTGTCGCGTCTTCTCGCGAATTGTAAATCACGATTTATCTTCTAAAAATTTGTAATAAATTCTATATTCGCAAATATTATAAATCTCAAGTGTCTCGAAATATCTTCGCATTTGTTTGATAATAATTATGTCGCACGCTGTTTATTAGCGGTTTCGATTATCATATTACAAAAATTATGCATATCGTAATCAACTATTAATTTATTCGTTATTTATTTATTCGTTATCGCTCTCTCGCGAATTTTAAATCGTTATTTATCTTGTACTTTAATCATTGATTTACATCGAAGCTTGATCTATCTTTTCGCGTTTTGAATATTAATAATCTACATAAAATGCGCCAGTAATGCAAATACTTTCTTCTACAATCGAAAAAACTATTAATAATTTTATTAATGACCCTTTTGATCACGATTATTTATGTTTAAGCGTTATTTATATAAAACTAATTTCTATTCTTAAATTCTATTATTGTATGTCGATTATTAATAATAAATATCGCGTAATTCATCATCGCTAATCAGCCTTGTTTGGACTATGTAGAAATTTTTAATAAATTTTATATTATACGTATATTTTGGATACTTTTGTAATTCTTTGTAATAATTTAAAATTATTCTTCAAAAATTAAATTGAATTTCTTTTTAAAAATGTTTTAAAAATTAAATTAAATTATCAAAATTATTTTCAAGAAGATTAAACAAATTGCATAATTATAAATGTTCAAGATATATTTTAGCATGTTATATTTGATTTTAAAAATTAAAAATATATCATATAAATGTGTAAATTAACACATTACGGTCCGGGCTGTTTGCGCGAAAACTTTTGCGTGTAGCCGGCATATTTTAAGGTAAACCCTATTTATATGTCTCCGGCATTTTACGAGCAGTCAAGAAAAAACATATTTTTATGTCTCCGGACGGTAATGTGTTAATATATAGCTATAATATTAAGTCCAAATGTTAATGCTATCAATATCAAATTATTTATGTTATTAAACATTTGAATAAATCGAGTACATTTATTTGATATTGATAACATCATAAATTATATTTTGTAAATCGTACTTTGTAATTAAAAAATTGTGTTTTTCAAATTGTAAATAGTTATAATTGTATATTAATTATAATCTAATATTGATATTTTTAATTATTGACATAGTTGTGTATAAAATACAATTATAACTATAATTATATTACATGAAATTGTATTTACGATTGTAAATTACGTGAATACATTCTTATGTAAATTACACGAAAAATTATCGAAAGTATACGTATAATGATTATACGTATATATTATATGTATATATATGATTATACGTAAGTATACGTATAGTATTAATTCGTTAAATTAACATATTTGTTTCTATAGAATATATTTTTGAAATATTCGTAAAAGAATAACTGTTTATATTTTCATATCAAAGAGTCATTAATAAATTCGGAAAATTTTTATATAAAATGTAGAATCGCAAGTCAATTATTATAAATTTAATGATATGTTTTCCGTTAGATTTATCTATTTATGAATTCCATATCGCGGGGAACTGAATATTCTTAAAATAAATTATTAAATTATGATTGCGAAAATACCATGTTCTTTCCGCGTTCTCTTCGCGTCACCTTCGCTATTATAGGATCGCGAGTTAATTATTATGAATTTAATAATTTGCTTTTCAGTTATATTTGTATTTATGAATTTCGTATCGGAAAATATTCATAAATAAATTAATAAATTACGGTTGCGAAAAACACCGTGTTTTTCCCACGTTCTTTTTCACGTTCTTCTTAGACGAGATTGTCGTTTTAATAAAAGAATTACATTGCGTCATCGACTTTCCATCGTCGGTGCCGTCGACATGTCGCGGACGGCGGCATTACCGCGTTTCCCCGTTGTAGTATTCTCGCGTCGTCGCGTTTTCGCGCTTCCGCGTTGGACTTTTCGTATAAAAATCCCAATTTCCTTATATTGTCACGAGTCTTTACTTCCGATGCCAACTAACTGGGATGTTTCGAGTTTGTACACGTTGCTATGCAACGTACACTCTTGCTTCGTGCTTCGTCAAGTGATTCGGCCCAAATTAGTTAGAACTCGATCGATTGCTCGGAATGGTCGTCAATGGGTCCCTTCTCTTTGCTCGTCTACAGCCACACGCACTGCGTGTGTTAACCCTGTCGAGGAGTCGAGTGGATTCCCCTAGGCACGATTTTCGCTCGGTAAAAGGGGTTGCCTCCCCATTTTCTAAATTGCTGAATGTAAGCATTTAAAAAATGAGGGTATCCTCTTCTTTTGCCGTCTACTAGCCTGGTGTAGCATATAGCAACCGCGGGAGGCATAATATGTCTGGGCGGAGCACCTGAAATCGTGCTTAGCGGGTCCAGGTTCGATACGAGATAGGATAATTATGCGCGAAAAAGAGTTGGTGAACTTCATTTTCCTCTATTTCCGTCAATCGTTTCGTCTTCTTTCCGGTTTGGGCTTAGTCCTTGCTCGTTGTATCGTTGCAATCCCGACCGGTTGGCTCGAAGTTGATTCTCATAAGTGAAATGGGATTTTTGCTCGTACCGAAACCTGGAGAGCCGTCTAATGTATAGGTATACATATTAAGTATATACATCGCGCGATCAAATATAAAATTTTTAATATAAGTTCTTATACAAAATTATTGTTTTAACAAAAGATTTTTATCGCTGTCCCTCTCGTCAGATAATATTCCTAAACATTGCTAATTAAATATAAAGAATTATCGAATAGGAGTGTGAAGATTCGATGTGATAAGTCAACGATTAAATATTAGCTTCACAAAATTTAACGATCACCTTCGATATTATAGAATCGCGAGTTAATTATTATGAATTTAATAATTTGTTTTTTCAGTTATATTTATACTTACGAATTTCGTATCGGAAAATATTCATAAATAAATTAATAAATTACGGTTGCGAAATCACCGTGTTTTTCCCGCGTTCTTTTCGCATTCTTAGACGAGATTGTCGTTTTAATAAAAGAGTTATCGTTGTTTCTTCCGTTAAATAAACGTTAATAAAAATTGCGTGGCTCGTACCGCCGAAAAGTCGAAAACGATTTTCGTCATGGAGAATTATTTCTCACCGGTTCTTGTGAGATCCATTCGCGACGTCTAGTTCGGTGGCCTGTTAAAAATTGGGAATTTTTATTGTAAGATTGGAACTAATCCCAGGTTTTCCTGGCAATTTCCGAAAGCAATGATTTCGGTAGTAATTCAACGACGATACGCTTCTTTAACGTCGAATTAATTTAAATAATATATATTTAGATGAGAGAAATGTATCTTTTCTTTTCTTCGTTAAAAAATGTTCTTCATTATTAGGATTGGTATCATTATTGTCTATATAACGCCAGAAAGATTTAATAGTAGATTAAATATGGATATAGCGTTGTGTATAAATTTTAATTTTTTAAATAATTTCATAATTTAATTAATTTTTATTAATTTTTATGATAAAAATGATTACGAACGAATATATTTTATTAATTATTAATTAATTTGAAAAAATTATTTAAAATACATGCACAAATTAACGTATCCAAAATATTTTTATAATTTTTGTTAATATAATATATTATATATATATATATATATATATATATATATATATACGCGAAATTATACATGAATGTTACATAAAATGTGCGAATACTTAAATATTTAGAGACGAATCGAATGGGTACCCCTATATCAGTAAGATATTGATTAAAAAAAAAAAATTATTAATTTAAACGTTAAAAGAATAAGAATCTAGATAATTAATCTAGAATTAATTATATATTTAAAATTATTTCATTTATTTTATTTTGAACACTATTCGAATTGAAATTTTTTAAATCTTGCTGTTATCGGGTTCGATTCGTCTCGCGCGCGACGGTACCCCAAATTATGTGTTCGCACATTTAACATAAACTCCAATAATGCATGTATTTTATTATTTATAAATATAATTGTTCGTAATCACATTTCAATAACAAAGGTTATATCCATTTAATTTTCAATAAAGAAATATATTTCTTAGTAATGGAAGAACATGTTTTCTGACGTGAATATCAATTTCGCGAATTGAAAATAATGACGAAGGATAATTGTCTTTGATTTAATACTGAAATCATTGCTATCGGGAATAGTCCGGAAGATCCAGGATTCGTTCCCTCCTGCAGTGAAATTCCCGACGTTCAATGGATCACTTAACTTTTCTTCGCAGATTGATCTTGCGAAATCTGATGTAGAAACAAGATGTTAATCGTTCTCCATTTTTAAGATCGCTCCTCTTTTTATCGGATATTACCGGTATGTCACTCGCGTATCTGCAATTGAATATTTTGAATATTATCGATTTATTTATTCGTCGCGGTTTATCGCGAATTTTAAATCGCGATTTATCTTATAAAAATTTGCAAGTAAATCGTTCGGTGAATTTTATGTTCATAAACAATACGGATCATAAATGTTTGCTAAAATATCTTCGTCTGTCAACATTTGTGTGATAATAATTATATCGCACGCGTGTCTATTGATTATATAATATGGATTATATATATATTTCGATTATCATATTATAAAAATTATGCGTATCTCGCAATCGAATATTCCGATTATTGTCGATTTATTTATTCGTCGCGTTTTCTCGCGAATTTTAAATCGCGATTTATTTAGTAACTTAATTGTTGATTTCGAAGTTTATTCTATCTTTTCATTTTGAATATTTCCTTTGATAAGGATTCCTCTACACAAAATGCGCCAGTAATGCAAATACTTTCTTTTACAATCGAAGAAACGATCAATAATTTTATTAATGACTCTTTTGATCATGATTATTTACGTTTATACGTTATTTATATAAAACTAATTAAATTCTATTATTCTATGTCGATTATTGATAATATATATCGCGTCATTAATTATCATTAATCAGTCTTGTCTGGTCTACGTAAAAATGTTTAGTAAATTTTGTATTATACGTATACTTTGGACACTTTCGTGTAATAAATTTTATTTTGTATTAAGTTTAATATTATAGTTTATATTAAATTTATATTATATTTTGTAATACATATTTCTAATGCATTGTATTTTATATATTCTGCATTAAATTTTGTAATATATATATTTGTAATGTAATTATTTTTATATTATATAATTTAATATTTTGTAATGTTTTTTATGTAATTGCAAATTAATTATAATTTACGTTGTATATATTATAATTATGTAATATATATTTTTTATATGTATTATATTCTCTGTTTAAAAACTCTATTAAAAAAAATAAAAAAATTTTTCCTCAATTTCTCCTCCCCTGTATCTCCGCCTTAACAAAGGCATTTGCCAGGTGAGGAAGTTTTAATACTCTCATGAACCTGAGAGCTATGCCGGCGGTAACATACGCCGATATTCATATAGTCTATTCTTATATTTAAAATCATTTGGACAACGTATGGGCACACATACATACACATATAGGTAAGTAATTTATAAAAATTATTTTTATAAAAATTATTATTTATCATATTTATATATTATTTTCAAAATAATGATTGTTATACTCTGGTGCTACCGGCATTTCGTGCACATAGCACGGAACAAAACCAGAAATTGTGCACATTATATATTACCCTCTGAGAACATTCATGGACTTTGGCTTTGTAGTTCATGTCCACGTTTTCAATGTTCATAGAGGGAGTATCGCTTTCAGGGACCACCTAAAAACAGGCTATGACATCTCTCAGTTTTCTCTCTGCTATAGGCTTTTTGTAAAAGCGTAATTCTATTATTTATCGATCTTGTTATCGTTATTTGAGGCTGAAATGGGCTGGGAAAATTTTAACGCGATTCATTATTATTTATTAGAACATAAACAAACGGGACACAGCCGATTAGGCCCCATGATTCTTATGATCAGCTGATGCTTTCAGTTTTACGAGCGTCGCCAGCAGCTTGAATGTAAATTTCATACGCTTTACGTAATATGTTTATAAAAGCGATTTCGACGACTCATTTTAGTTTGCGAACGATCCCACAATTAAACAATCGTATTATCGTCTATGCAAGGTATAGAGTGAAAGAGTCAACGTTAGATTAACGGTATATTCGCTAATAATGTTGTTATGCGTTATACTATGAAGGCAACATTTGTTATTGCGACATTGGTACGAATACAAGGTTATAATTCTATTCTATGCGGCTAAAGTGCCCGAGAAATAATTTCGAGAATAATAGTTTTGTCGAGTTTCCGCGCACACGCGTAGTGAGGATTCTGTTAAACTTTCAGATAACCTGCGTATTAGCATTAGAAGAGGAATTATTGCATTACGTTAGTGACGATGTACCTGGTGGCTCTTACAAGTATTACAGCTTGACATACGACGGTTATATCAAAATACGGTTAACATCGATGTAAGTAAGAGCTTAATTGTGTCAC
The DNA here is from genome assembly GCF_025532165.1 of Camponotus vicinus. NCBI lineage: Eukaryota > Metazoa > Arthropoda > Insecta > Hymenoptera > Formicidae > Camponotus > Camponotus vicinus. Next base: position 3,278,123 of record NW_028141976.1, on the reverse strand, counting down.
AATTGTTAATGTTTTTTGCATTCTTGTCCAACATTTTTAATCATTTTATATATTCATTAAATGGATATTTTTATCTCTCTTCCGTTAACCTTATATGTTTTATATATTGTGTGATTTTATACTCTTTAGAACAGGTGATGCAGATTTATATGCATCGCAAACCACAACCAAACCAACGTATGAACCGGATCATTATTGTTTGCAATCGACAACTTGTGGAGAAGATATTATTTTCATCCCTAAAAGGTATTATAATAATATTACATATTATATCCTTCCAAGTTTGCTTAAATATTTCATAATATATTGCGTATCTTCAGTTTTAAACGACCTGTGAGTATCGGCGTTTATGGCCATCCGTCGCATGAAATTAGTAAATATACTCTATTGGTGTCTGAGTTACTGATTGAAGACGATAATTTACTATACGATCAAACATCAAGAAATAATTATAAAGATCGAGATAATAAAGTAAACAACTACATATAAATTATTACTTTTATTTTTTTATATCATATAAAGCATGTACGAGTTCTGTAAATAAAGTAATGAGACTTTTTCGAGATGAACTTTTATTTATAATTTAACTATAATTTAACTCTGTCTTTTTCACAATAGTTCCCTTGGGAAGCCACGCAGCGCCTGAGACGTTGTTTCCAGTCTTCATAGCAGTGCTGGAACTCAGAAACCCGAATGGCCTTCAGCTGGTCGGTTACAGCCGCTTTTACGTTTTCGGTCGTATCAAAGTGATGTCCTTTGAGATGAGTTTTCAATCTCGGGAAGAGAAAGAAGCCACAGGGACTCAGGTCAGGCGAATATGGGGGCTGGGGGACGACAGGAATGTTTTTCTTAAACTTGTAAACTTTCGATTACGGAGTTTTTGGCACGAAAAAACCCCCTTGGCCCCTGTATTTGCCTGACCTGAGTCCCTGTGACTTCTTTCTCTTCCCGAGATTGAAAACTCATCTCAAAGAACATCACTTTGATACGACCGAAAACGTAAAAGCGGCTGTAACCGACCAACTGAAGGCCATTCGGGTTTCTGAGTTCCAGCACTGCTATGAAGACTGGAAACAACGTCTCAGGCGCTGCATGGCTTCCCAAGGGAACTATTTTGAAGGAGACAGAGTTAAATTATAATTAAATTATAAATAAAAGTTCATCTCGAAAAAGTCTCATTACTTTATTTACAGACCTCGTATGTATTTTGGTTAGTTTATATAAATATCTTATTCTAGAGAGTCCACATCTCATTTTTTGCCAATTTGATATGGTATTTCATGGATTTCTTGTTTCAACTATTGTTTTAAATATTAAAAAGATTAAGAAACTTAAAAATTAAATTGAGAATATATCGATAAATATGTTGGAATACGAAAATCAAATCTTTCTTGAAATCATCCAAGAGGATGGATTAGTTATTACAGCTAAGTAAGTATCATCATTTTGCTTTCGCTGTCATATATCAAATAACTTGTTTAATCATTTAATGGAAAATATATAATTATAGGGGTCTTGGTATAGAAACTGTTTTTGTTAATGTAATAAAAGCTTATTTGGATCCAGGCAACTTAGTTATAATCTTAGGAACCACTGATCATGATGAGCGTTACTTCATTGAATTGCTTAAAAGTTATGGAACTAACACATTGCCGCGTGTTGTCAATGCTGAATGTACTTCTAATGAAAGGTATATTAAGAAAATATTTTATTTTTCTTTTGCTTTATACATGCATTTAATAAAATTTGTTATCAAACTTGATAGGGAAATAATGTATCTGGAAGGTGGAGTGTTGTTTATATCAGGCCGTATCTTGGTGGTAGATTTATTAAAGAACAGAGTTCCATTGCACTTAATCACTGGCATTCTTGTGTATAGAGCTCATAATATTCGGAATGCATATCAAGAAGCATTTGCATTACGTTTGTATAGGCAAAATAATAAGACTGGATTTATTAAGGCGTTTACAAATTCGGCACTGGCTTTCACAGTTGGATATTCACAAGTAGAGCGAGTTATGAAAACCCTATTTGTGAAAAACTTATATTTATGGCCACGCTTTCATACAGTTGTTAATAATTGTTTGTCTAAGCACGAGCCTGATGTTATAGAATTACATGTACAAATCACACCAAAGATGCAAAATATTCAAACAGCTTTGCTTGATGTTATGAATTATATTGTGAAAGAATTAAAGGCGCTCAATAAATATCTAGACTTAGAAGAATTAACTGTGGAAAATGCAATAGCAAAGAAGTTCCACAAGCAATTACATTTACAACTAGATCCTATCTGGCATCAACTTAGTACAACAACCAAACAATTGTTTTCTGACTTAAAAATATTGCGATCTCTTATTATATCTTTGACCTATGAAGATTCAGTTTCATTCTATGCTATGTTGAATCGTTTGCGGACTATGGAATATGCTGTGAAAGCCAGTGGCTGGATAATATTGGATGAAGTTGACAATTTATTTAAATATGCCAGAAGTAGAGTTTATACAGATAAAAATGAACTAAAACCAGAACCAAATCCAAAATGGATAGCTTTGTCAGAAGTTTTATCTGAGATTCAAGAGCAGAAACATAAAAAGAAGGACAATGAAAAGGTTGATAAAGTTCTTATCTTAGTACATGATAACAATATATGCAAACAGTTGAAGAATTATTTAACTATGGGTGCAAATAAATATCTATTTTATGAAGCTCTAAAAAAATTGTCGCATAATAAAGAACAAAAGATGAGTGACAATAATGAAAAAAATATGGAAGAGGAACAATCTGAAATTAATACAGATGAAGATATGCAAAATGATCCAGACACTTATGTACTTACTTTAACGCAGAAATGTGCAGAAGAAACTGAGCCAAGTACTTCTACAGAAGATATAAAGCATCAGACATTATTTGAAGAATGCTCGCAAGTAATTGAATGTTAAATATTAAATTAATTAAATGAAATATGTATAATTTAATTAAATAAAATACATATATTGTAATATATTTGTGTATATATACAGGTTGTCTGAAAAATCGCCCGCAGTACTTCGGGAAGTGATTCGGGATCCAAAAACAAGGAAAAAAGCTCATAAACATGGGGCCGGAAATAAGTTGTTTCCGAGTCATAGCCACTTTTATGTTAAAAAAATTGTAATTTATAGTCCGTTTGACATTTCTCTTTTAAATTTTTTTTTAAATTTAAATTTTTAAATTCAAATTTTTAAATTTAAAAATTTGAATTTTCTCGGAAACTCGGAAACGACTTATTTCCGGACCTATGTTTATAGCTTTTTTTCCTTGTTTTTGGATCCCGAATCACTTCCCAAAGTACCTCGGGCAATTTTCCACCCTGTATAAGCTTATATTTATAGAAAATGTTATTCTACATAAATTTTTCTATAATTTTAAAGCTGACAGATTTAAATGTAACCAATTGCGCGACATCTGCACCCATTGTTTTCATACAAGCTATAAAAAAGGGAGGAGATTCGATGGCTTTACAACGAGCATTAGCTGAACATACGCCGAACAATATTATTTTATACGTAGCTGATATTGGTACTGTGAGACAATTAGAGGTGTATCAAAATAATAATCCATTATTAGATTTGAAAGTGTATTTTTTGATTTATGGCGGATCCGTCGAGGAACAAGAATATCTTACCTCCTTACGACGCGAAAAGGAAGCATTTCATTTTTTGATTAATACGAAAACTGTAAGTGTTAAATAGTTCAATAAATACAATATAATATTGAGCAATTACATTATAATTTTTATTTCTTTTATAGACCATGATTGTGCCAGAAGATCAAGATGGAAAATCAGAAGATTGTCTGACTTTTGCAGTTCAATCAGATAACGTAAATCAAGAAAATACACGTAAAGGTGGAATGCAATCTGAAGCAAAAATAATTCAAAAAGTTATTGTTGATATGAGAGAATTTAGAAGTGAATTGCCTGCTATTTTGTATACGCGCGGTATAAAAGTTGAACCAGTGACGTTAGTGGTAAGTGAGATATAGTGAGAAGTTTATCAATACAAGTTGATTGTTATTTCTAATTATATGATTTATAATGTTACTATAGGTGGGTGACTATATTCTTACACCTGAAATTTGTGTTGAGAGGAAAAGCATATCTGATTTGATTGGTTCCTTGTTTTCCGGAAGATTGTACAATCAAGCAGTTGCTATGACAAGACATTATGCTAAACCTATGCTCCTCATAGAATTTGATCAGAATAAACCATTCTGTTTCCAGGTATATATAGGCAATTTTGTAAGAATGATACAAAAGTGCATTTTTTGTTTTTTTCTACATAATTATAAATCTATTATTCCAGGGAAATTATTATGTTAGCAGAGATCTTAAAAATACTGAAATAACAGCAAAGCTGCAATTATTAACACTTCATTTTCCTAAATTAAAACTTATATGGTCTCCTAGTCCACATGCAACAGCACAATTATTTGAAGAATTAAAGGTAACGTGTAAATTTAAAATAAAATTACTAATTTTGATAATTAATGGTATTTAATTTGTATATATTGTAGCAAGGACGAGATCAACCTGATTCAAATGTAGCTGCTAAAATTGGAGCAGATGAAGATGCAGAAAACAAACAACTAATGGTAGAAAGATATAATTCTAATATTCAAGATTTTATGGCTAAATTACCTGGTGTGCATTCGAAAAATTTACGTGTTCTGTTAAATAAAGGACAATCATTAAGTCATCTCATCAAGTTCACACAAGTAAGTGAATAATAATTAGGGTCTTTTTTCAATTTCTTCTAGAATTTTTTTTCTTTTTTTTTAATATGATTTTTATTATACTATGGCAACTTGTGTGCAAATATTCAGAAAACTATTATAAATTTTTTATGTACAATTAGGAAGAACTAAAAGAAATACTTGGGAATACAAATGATGCTGAATTGTTATATAAAGCTTTACATGAGAAATGTTTACCAACAGATGAAAAGTTATTGACTAGCAAAGGTACTTCTAAAGTACGTGGTAAAAAGCTTTTCTCCAAAATAAAAAAGTGATAATGGATAATGTGTAGCTGTAAACATTTGTTAGAGAAAGATTTTCAATTATTGAAAAATGGATAAATGTTACAGCATCAGTGATAACTGTGTATTTTGAATTCATAAATATGTGTTTCTCATAAAATATAAAATATGTTATATATTGTGTTTTTAATATAATTAAAAAATAATACATTAAAAATGCAATATAAATAAATTTATTATATAATAACAGCAAGAGAGTATACAACAAGATTTTTTTAGTACATATATATAACGTTTTTCACAAACTGATGGTGAACTGATTATTTATGAGTTAGTAGAACTTCAAATCATCTCAAGAGAGAAACATTATAAATTAGACCTGAAATTTTTTAAATATATATACTTTATTTGCCTAATTTCTTTTTAATATGTATCAAGGAAATTTTTTTAAATATTACTCACATTGCTTCAGTAAGACTCTCAGTATCACTTTCTTCATCGCTCTTACTAGTTGCGTCGAGATTGTATAAAAATGAATCATTTTCTGACATAGGAAAATAATATCTGTGTAAAATAAAACATATTTAATATAATTTATTTCTCTTTTCAATTTTATAGAGTAAAAAAATTCTATACGATCTTAATTATTCTTACTCTGGTTGATTCCAGACTTTCTCTGCAGGAATTTTACAATGTTGTTGAGTCTTCATGTGCTCTAAGACATTATCTGATTTTGTTTCACAGAAAATACATTGTTCTAATTGAATTTGTCTCTTTATATAATTGACTACTTTTACCTATATAATAACAATTATGGATTAGAAGAACATATTGTTAAAAATATAAAATTAATTACACAGAATAGTAACCTTTTGATAAAAAGTCAAGTCTTTGACTGTTTCTTCAAAATCGAAATTATGAACTTCTTTCATATGTCTTAAGGTATAGACAAATTCATTATTGCCATAATTACATAATAGACATATTATTTCAATAGATTCGCCACTCCAATCAGACCATGAAGTTTCCTCATCTTCATTTTCACTACTACCATCTCCTAGATCCAGATTCTTTCCTGAATTTGGCTATAAACATTTAAAAAAATTATATTTTTAAAAACTTGGAACGTTTTACTCTTTAAATTATAGACAACTTTCATTACCTGTCCTTGCTTCCAGATTATTCCCGACTCTAAATAATTGTTTATATAAAATTTATCGTACATTTTATTATGAGGATTTATACATTTGTGGAATTTTTTTCGCATATGCTCCTTTAATATCGTACGATCCTTAAATATTTTCTCACAATAAATACATATTAAACTAAAAAATAAATATAAATACTATATAACATTGTATATTTTCATAAATATCATGTAAAAGTAAATTAAAATAGCATATAAATATCATTAAAATAACACATAGATTGCAATTTTTGAGTTGTATACCTTTCAATATTATTCTGAATTTTGTCCAAAAGCTCATCGACAAATACTAAATTTTCTGGCTTGCCAAGATGAAGATTGTGCTTTTGAAAAAGATGTTTTATATATGTAATACGTGATCCACAGAATTCTGTACGGCAAAACATGCAACCACGCTTAAAACTTTTATCCGCACGCTCAGTTTCTTGTTGCGCTAATGCCCATTCCTTAAAATAACAATTATATATTGTCACTAAATTACATGTCAAACATATAACAAATATGTATATTATAATCTTTTTGATATACATACTAATTTAGCCTGATGTATTTCATTTCTCAAAGTTTTGTCCTCTGACAGACAGTCAGAGAGCAAAAAATAATGTTCATTTTTACTTGGCTGACCATCTGGTGTACAATTCATTAACAAAGTTGTACAATAAGCTGTCAATGGTGCCTCCTTAAACTTTACACTCCAGTAATGTATATAACTGAAATTTAATCAAAATTATATTATATTTAACTGTTAAAATAATATAGACATAAGTAACACGACAAATAAAGATCATTATCGTACCTTTTCAAACTAGCTATTTTCGAAACATCTGCTATAACAAGACGATGCGACTTGAATAAATGTGTGAGAAAGTTAGTTTCATTTGTCGGAAGGACAAATATGCAATCGCATAACAGGCATTTTGTATCGCACGGTTTATCATCCAGACCAACAAATTGAGATTTATACATTGCGTATAAAGTACAATATATTTAATATCAAAATTTAATAGAAGTCTTTGTATTACGATTTATTCTGTCAAAATTTGCAAACACTATTTTGCCGCAAAAAATCTTGCTGACAATGAATTATTCTCAAATTATACTTTAACAATAAATTTCACTTTCTAATATCGAGAAATATATGCATTTTGCAGATTTGAGGTTGGACACGAAATCTTATTAAATTTATATATTCTGTGTCATTGATAGATCTCGTCAACATAATCAAACATTAGTACATACAATCGCGATATACACAATAAAATACACCAAGTTTTATACGTTTATTTTGCGAAGCAAAGTTATCTATGATCGTTCACATCAGCTGTTCACGATGATGCGCGAACATTGGCGCACAAAATTCTCCTCACTTATGTCCGTTTGATCGAAACGAAAAAAATCGCATCTTTATAGCTTTTTCTTCATCTTGTATATTTTTTCCTTCCGTCATTTCAAACGCTATTGATAATATCTGTAATTTTTGAAATTTACCAAATATGACATTGCCGAGGATGTCATATGATAATGTAAATTACAAGCTGTCTGCCGTCAAGGACAAGTGGAACAATCCTGTGCTGTTCGTATAGTCCTGTAGTCGCAACTGTCGCAAGTGGCGTCTAATCGTATCGGTCGTGTCGTTGCGTTCGTGTATCTTGTCCTTTCTTTTGTTCGCGTATAGGATGAATATCCTTTGCGTTATATGTCACGATTTTTTACTGCCATCCGAAGATATCGTTTTCTCTCGTTGCGGACATGTGTTTCATTTTAGCTGTTTGTCACGATGGCTTGAAAGGTAAACATATTTGATGGTTATGTTTTCACGCGAGATAAATTAGCTCTCAATTTTAATTGCACCTCCTACACTTTGTACCTCTTCTTTCCATCTCTTTCCAGAGCCTAAATATATTTCTTATCTCATTTTAAACGCAAAAAAATATGCAGATAAAATTAACGCTTGTTACATTATGAGATTTTAATTTCTTTAGTCTCTTGTTTTTTTTTTTTGGATTCCGTTTTTAAAAAGAGGTAGAAAACCAGTAGTTTAAAATATAAACTAATATTAACTAATTTTTTTTTGTCATGCTTCAGATCCAAGACTTGTCCGCAATGTCGTGAGAAAGTGACGGAAAATAAAATCTATAGAGTTTATTTCACATTTCCGAATAGCGAAACCGCCTCGGATAATGCAGACAGTTCGTTGTTACAAGGAAGGATTGACAGTTTGCAATTTCAAATTTTAGTGAAGGATAAGAATATCAAATATCATCTCTCAAAGATTGCCACTCTGGAGAAGCAAAATGCTGGCCTTAGGCAGGAAGTACGCAAAGTAGAAAGTGAAATCAATCAGAAAAAATCTGCTATTCATGCTTTAAATGAGCAAATAACGTATTTTAAGGAAAAGTATGGGAGATATAAAGTTCTAGCGCAGAAACTGTCTCAAAAAGAAAAAGAATTGGAACAATTCCAACAGTATGTCTGTTTATGTTAATTGTTTACACAATAGTTTCAACATGATGAAATGTTTATAATTTACTGCTCAAACTAATTTTTATCGTGCCTTTTTTCAGTATGCGAAATATATTTTCAAAGGGTTCGTTGGAAGATATTAGAAGAATGATTGAGAAAACAAAGGATCAAGATACTTTAGTTACTTGTATTTCTGCTATGAGAAAGTATGTTTTATGTTTATATTCTTGATTTTAATATCATAGTAGTACATTTATTTGTTGTTTATCTTAAATTATTGCCAAAGTCAGGTCAAACCAAAACTCTCCAAGATCAAGTTACAATGCAATATAATTTTTCTGTTGAACAATTATCTAAGAGAATATATGTATTTTTAATTATGAGACCTAATTTTTTAGATTGTCATTCAACAAAGGAATTATGCTGCATTGTAAGCACTGCCTTTAGAAATTTATAATTTTATCTTATATAAAATAATTACATAAACATCTATAACATAAGAATTTATAATGTTTATATCATATTGTATTGTATATGTTTATATTTTTTATTTAGGGAGTTTGAAGAACGTTTAGAGTTTTGCAAAAGTGAAAATTTATCCCTACAACATCGAGTTAATAAACTAGAAACCATCCTACCAAGACAAAACCACATTAAACAATCTGGCAATCAAAGAAACTCAGATAAAAATTCTCCCAATATTACACAAAAAGAAGACGTTTATAGCGAGGTAATTAATTTAATTATAGAATCTATTACAATAGACATTAGTTCTATTTATGTTAATAAAATATGTTAATGTATGTGTTAATTTACAAAATATTTTAGAAATAAGATATTCCTAAATAAGAAGAGAGAGAGAGAGAGAGAGAAAGTATTATAATTTTGACATAATAATAGACGTAATATATTTTATAATTTAATTTTTATTTTATTAATTTTATACTTTTTTATTCATTATTAGACAAACTCAAAACGGAGAACAGAAAATCAAAATATGTCATCATCTCCAAGGATAAAAACTGATGCTAAGATGAACCAGGAAGGCTTAAGCGCTACATCTGAATGTCCGACTATTATAAAACGAGCGAAACTACGTTTGCGACCAGGTAACAATAGCAATAAAACAAATTGTGCGATTACCGATACAATTAAGAAAAATATTAGAAATGTTACAGAAATAAGTATACCATCAAATGACAAAAAATTGTCAAAACTGGAGAATCTTTAGTAATATTAGTATACTTAAATTTAGCATTTTTTTTTTTTTTATAAAAATCAATTCATTGAAATTTATTTATAGTGTTCATTTACATAATATCTGTTACATTTGTACAAAATGATATAATTCTCCTTCCAATAATTGACTTTTATATTTTGTTGAAATCGATATATATATATAAATTTATATGAGATAGACATTGTGGAGTTTCAATAAATAACTTTAAAATCTTGTATCTTTGATAAAATAATAAAGACATATAATCATGCAAGTGCTACTTTTTCAAAAATATGTAATATATTAAAATTTGTGTTAAAAAAAATAGTATACAAAATACTCTTTGTTTCTATATCATTAGCTTTATATTGCAATATGCTGTATTAAGAGTAGGTTAAGTAATATATAACAAAGTATATATGATGTATGCAAGTTAATTGAAAAGTTATTTTTTTAATAGAGGATATATTTTACATTTGCACCTATAGATATCTACCTCAAGAAAAAGTAAAAGCTACACGCGGTTTCTTAACATAGCGTATAATTTAAAATCACTTGCAATTCTATCATCAGATTTCAATGTATCCATCTTTTCATTAACCTATTTAACTTACTGTGTGCCAAATATAGATATAATAATACAGTAAAAAAATAAATAATAAAAAACAATATAAAATAGAACAGAAACTTATTAAATTAATAGAGTAGCTTATTAATTAATTTTCCTATTGAGGAACTAAGCAACAATCATTTTATTGTGTATTTGTATAAATTTTATTCAGTAATCGTATCATGTAGGCGCTACATCGTTTTCGTATGTGAAGAGATAGACAAAGGAAGAATTCTGAAATTCATATATGTATATATACACAGAATATTTCACGGACGTGTGTGTGTGTGTATTTTGTGACATGCTTATTTCAATGTTACAAAACGCATTGGTTCTTATTAAAAGCAGTCATCAGTTTTAACGATTGGATTGTTAATTGGAATGCTCTTTTATTCCAGAAACTGAAAAATAAGTACTTTGTATATAAGACTAGTTTCGTAGACTTCGTTTCTCTACTCTTTTGTATTCTGCAAATGCGGTCAATTAAAAATCGTTATTTAAAGCGTCATCTAATGCGTCGATACTTCTATACTCGTTTACATATATATTACTAGTTTTTTGTTTAATAGCATATTGTATCTTAAGCGTTAATACGAATGTACAAAAACACACTTTGGCTCTTCAACTAAGCTAAACTTGTAATATATTAAAAAATTGATTTAATTGCGATCATCTTATACTATTACAGTTAACTAGTTCAGGTTTGGTCAATGGTACGGTAACCTGCAAAGTTTTTTGCATACGATCTATGATATAAACATCTGAGTGAATAATATTGCGAGATGATAAAATTGATTTTCGACATAATTATCAGATATAATTGTTTCAAATATGTACAGACGAGTATATGCTCTCTTAAAATTAAATTAAATTTTAAGCGTTGAAATTACAAGATAGAGATAAACTATTGCATATTTCATTTAATTCTCGTAATGATAATTATACAAATATAACGATAACAATAAATAAAAAGATGTAATAAAAAACGGGGATACTTATTTCTGAATAGTTATTTATATGGATGTATATTTAACAAATTATAAAAATCTGATTACACATTGCAAATTGCAGATTAATAAAATAGCAAAATCATTGCATGTTTTCGCGATTACAAATATTATTCTAAGAATAATTATAATACTTATATCGTGTGAGAAAATCTCTATGAGATTCATGTAATGATTCGTCGACTTCATCACGTTATTTTTTATGATTGCAAGTACATACCGTCTTATAAATGCATAGATTTTTGAAATCGCACGACATCCAATTCTTTATTAAGGATTACATTGTATACCAATATCAAAGTATACATCCATATCGCGCGCATATGTGATTGATTCAATCATTTTCGCGGTTTCCTCGTCAAGTTTTTCAAACTGCATCTTCAAACATCTAATGCCTAATATATTTCTTTCTAGATTAGTTTATCGATTGACCCATCTCTTCACCGCTTCCGCCCAATTGGACTCATTCTCATCTTCCTTCTCTCCGTCTGCCTCCTCTCGTTCACCTCTCTCCTGTTCCTGTTCGCTGGACAATGTGGCCGATGGTGTTTGCGGTATGTTTGCGTTGCGAGTTCGTAATTCCGTCAGAAAATCGTTTTCCTGTTGATAGCGCCGTTGCAATTCCTCGCGCCAAGAATTTCCACCGCCGCTACTATCGTCCCCATCTTCGCCGGCTTCAAAGTCTATAAGTAGACAGGGATTATTTACAAATTTATTATTATACACAAATGCGCGAATCTTTTATTACAGTTGTCTCTCTCTTTCTTTCCGTATGTTTCAAATACTGCTTTATACGATACAGATAAAATAGCATATATATATATGTACACATATATTTGCTGAATTTAATTCCATTTCCAACGAGAATAAGATTTGAATAAGGTTTAGTTATATGTAAAAAAATATCTGATTTATGTACATTTAAACTTACAACTATAAATGAACAAGAGAGTAATCATTTATTAAAGTACATGTTTATATGGGAGGGATCTATATATTGTATAAGATGACTTATCTTAATTATTATCGTCAGAAATATACATCGCGCAAAAGTGCCTGATGCTTATGACGATGAAAGAAATGTAAGATATGAATATGAATATATGTACAGTTTGATTTGCTAAATTAATAAGATAAAAAATATCAAGAAAAATTAAATAATACCGAAATACCAACGCATGAAAATCGTAGATAATCGACGCTTGAAGAGTTTCGGAATTATGTATTTCGATTAAAAAAGAGCGACATTGCTGAATATCTAAAATGCAAACAAAAAATAAAAATAATGAAAGAATCCAAGTCATGTAGAGATACTTACCTAATGGTTTTCTGATGTTCATTAGCCCGGAGTTGTGAGAAAGGTCCTCCTGGTCTGAGTCTGCAAGGCACCAGGACACATTCACAGAGGGTGCATCACACACATTCCACAACACGTCTAAAGTGTCATTTGTCAATTGTCTTTATGTTGTATAGTATAGGAATATCTATTTATCGGCAATGGATTCATTAACCAATTATAAAAAAAATATAATTATCATAAGAGTTCGTATATTTACTTTTAGTTTTTTATCTTCCTATTCGTTGTATACTCCGCTTTTTCACAAGCTTCTGATAAATAGCAATTCTGCAATTTCCAAACTTTTTCTTTTAAAGACTTTGTCCCTTTGTAAAGATTATCAAGAATTCGTTCGTCCAAAAACTGATAATTCTGTCGAAATACCGTTGAAAAAGTAATAATTTCGGAATTGCAAATCAGATTATTATTTTACTTTGCTATTTGTAATCTGGCGTGTAGTGTAGTCCGTGTGCTATTCACTAGGCTAATATTGACTAACTCTATTCTAGAAAGAAAATAAATGAATACGAATAGAAATGGCAAACAGGCAAATATACAGACTATTTTTCAACTATTCGGTCTAACTTTAGCACTTGACCTCATTGACAAAAATAATGAGAAAGGCTCGTATATATGATTTGCATCTAAAAAAACAACACGTTTATGGCATTTATTCATATAAATCTTTCTCATTATTTCCATTAGCAGAATCCAGCCAAGTTATACCGAATATTGTAGAAACAAGCTGTATAGAAGAAATGTATCCCAGAACTATCGTATTTTCTCTCTCTTTTTAAATTATTAAATATTAAATTTTGAATTAAGAAAATTAAAAAAAGAAGCGTTAATTCTTGAAGACTGAGTCAACAATCTTAAGAAATATGTATGAATGAATTATATGTATAATTGAATTATATACAAATATATAAACTTTAATGCAAATAGATAATAAAATTTTGTAATGATTTTCACTCTTGCCAAAATAAAAAAAGAAGATAAAAATAGAAGAAAACATTTTGTCAAAGATTTAGATACATTTTGTTAAATAACATTTATTTAGTTGAGAGAAAATTAAATAGTCTTGGGACTAATAGATAGATTTTTATATTTACATATTGAGAAATATAAAAAAAAAGATCTATGTTTATTATATATGTGATTTTTGTATATTTGATTTATATATATATATATATATATATATATACACACACACATACAAAGTGTCCGAAAAATCGTCCGCAGTACTTTGGGAAGTGATTCGGAACCAAATTTAAATTTAAATTTGAATTTTTAAATTTAAATTTGAATTTTTAAATTTAAATTTAAAAATTCAAATTTAAAAATTCAAATTTAAATTTAAAAATTTAAATTTGTTTTTAAATTTTAAATTTAAATTTAAAAATTCAAATTTAAATTTAAATTTAAAAATTCAAATTTGAAAATTTAAATTTAAAAATTCAGATTTAAAAATTTAAATTTAAATTTTCAAATTTAAATTTAAAAATTTAAATTTGTTTTTAAATTTAAATTTGAATTTTTAAATTCAAATTTAAATTTTTAAATCTGAATTTTTAAATTTAAATTTTCAAATTTGAATTTTTAAATTTGAATTTTTAAATTTAAATTTAAATTTAAATTTGAATTTTTAAATTTAAATTTGAATTTTTAAATTTAAATTTGAATTTTTAAATTTAAATTTGAATTTTTAAATTTAAATTTGAATTTTTAAATTTAAATTTAAATTTTTAAATTTAAATTTGAATTTTTAAATTTAAAAATTTAAATTTAAATTTAAAACAAATTTAAAAGGGGATGCCAGTGGACTGTAAATTACGATTTTTTTAACATGAAAGTGGCTATAACTCGGAAACGACTTATGTTCGTATAGCTTTGTTTTCTTCTTTTTGAGTCCCGAATCACTTCCGAAGTATTGCGGGCGATTTTCCCCGGATACCCTATATATGTATGTGTGATTTTATATATTTGATTTTTATACATTTGAATTATTTTACGATTGAATAAAAGATTTATAAAAAAATCATTTTGTGTAATGCAAGAGGCACTGCGAAACTGAATTTGAAAGTCACTTATCTCGCCAAAAGTTTTATAATAAATAGAGCGATAGTAAATTCGCGTGTCGATCGCTGTTCATCTCTCTGCGATGATTGATTGTTATACTTACGCGACAATCTCCTCGAATACGAACATATGTATGTACATAAATAAACAGGTGCATTCAAGTTTTCTTCAATTCAAAAAAATCTAACGGAATATCTTACGTGTAGATAGCATCTGTGCGGATGATTCAAAGATCGTTTACGAATATCGAGACTAGAAATAGAGTAGCATTTTTCATGCTATATGATATGATTCCGAAATGAGAGAATATAAATGACATGGCATGCCTGTTTACATTCAGCTCTGTGATGGTCAAAAATATTTTAACGATAGATATTAAGATGGAGAGAATAAATTCTGCATCGTATCATTTTTTGTAGTTTTAAATCGAGTCAAAGATATGTATAGTAAAAAATATATGTATTATACATACTGTGCAAGACGTTCCGATTTAAAAATTATACTTGCTTTTGGACACGTTTATATTAATGACTATATAGAAAAAATTTCTTTTCAAACGATGTGTGAAAAATATGCAATAATTGATATGTACATTTATAATGTAGCAATAGTGAGAGTAATAAAAGTAGCAGGAATAAAAAATAGTAATAATAATAGATATATGGTTTTGTTATAAAATGCTACGCACGATAATACGGTGACTGCAAATCAGTTTATCTATTGCTCACCTCGCTTCCGATCGAACTATCGAAATCGATATAATTACGGCTCCGTTGACAAAATCACTCATTATCCATTACTAACATGCTACCAGCTAAACACGGCGATAGATGCTAACAGATACGTCGTAGCTAAGCTTGCAGTATCAAACTGATCTGTTTAATTCACGAGGCATCAACTATTATCTCTTAAATTACCTTCTGTCTGAGATAACGTAATACCTATATTTCTGCGATATTAATATATCAACTAAGGATTTATTACACTGTGACGAAACAATAGATTCAGTAGTATTGTATATAATTATTTAAACTATAAGTACAATTGGACGTAGTTTTATCAATTAGACGGAATTCTCATCAGTGATGCAAAATTAAATATATTTTTAGGTATTATTTAGATTATTACTATTTAGATACTATTTAAATTTGATAAAATTTTAGAAATAATTTAAAAAATTTCAAATATATACATTTTGTTCATTATTTAATTGTAATATATATTTTTTCTTAATATTTTCCTAATATAGCTAGATCGAGAAATATTTTTAAACCGAGTCTGCTTATCTACGTCCAATTCATTAATAGTTTCTGATACTAATTGATTTTATAGCGCATTATTATTTGACATACCTGAATTTAATTCCCTCACAAGCGTCGACATGGCATTAGTAACGCTGTCGGCAGCTACCAGTAAGTCATTTCTTAAGGATCGGCCCAAGCTATTATTGGCACTGCTGGAACCGCTTCCTGGTAAGCTGTTTGTCCTGAACGCAGACCTGACATCGAAAATCTCTATTTTCTTGGCGCGAAGCAATTTCCAAATGATAATTATTTTTTAAACAGAAATTGCAGCATGCAACTTTTATTGCGCAAGCGTTATCATTCCGTTTAATCATAATTCTTACACATTCAATTCACTACTCGCAATATCAAGACATACAAGCGGCATCTACAAAATTTTAAATTAAAATTAGCAAATTATCGAGATTAATATATGATAATAATATACACATGCACGATATCTCTCGGGAAGCTATATTTATTAGATTTTCTAATGTAACGAGATGCTAATAAAAATATATCAATATGGCGAAATTGTACAGGTATCGCAAATATGCTTTGTCTTTAAGTATTTGCCGCGCGTTTGATTGTTATACATTACTTGCAGGACAGTATATTTACATATCGCAACGCATGATAAATACAAAATAACAATGTTTAAAGGGTGGATGATGTTTTACACAAGCTTAGCAGAAAAGAAGGATTGGATAGATAATTCATACGCGTCAAACTTATATCCAACGCATCAATAATTGTTCTTACAGGATAGCTGCTTTTGTACTGTACATAAATGATACATTTAAGATGACTAACAATGACAGCAGAAGAACTAAAAGATATATCTAGATATATAATAACAAACTTACATCAAACTTAATATATAACTTAAAAAAAAATATTAAAACAGGATATTAAAAGCAATATGATATGATGTACAAATATCTCTACTATATATACTTATAGGTCGATATATATATATATATATAGATCTGACGATTTAAGTAACGTTTCACGAGATACTCATTTCCTCATACTTATTTCGCGCTAGTACCATATTGTTCTTAATACTAGCTTAATCAGAGAAATATCTCATCGCTTATAATTGCATGCAGGAGAGAATTTAATAGGACTTTTTCAACTAATTGTGAAAAAATTAGTATATAGTGTGCAATAATGTCTCTATATCGGTCGCTACAATAATATTGAGGAGAAATTAATCTTTTAGTAAACATAATCGGAAAGGGAGGGGAGGAGGGTGGATATATATTTCACATACAAGTGATGAATCTGATTTTCGAGCGTTTGACATTGGTAAATTGACTTTATCTTATAGTACGTACAATTACTCGTTTACTTAGTCGATATAATAATTTAAAGAGATTAAATTCAACGAGACGCGTATAACGTACTATTTTCAATATGTGTGGAAGTGATATTTTATATTATATATTATTGGTGAATATCAATAATTAATATTGATTTAGTTCTATTATTTAATTATATGCTCGTATAGTTAGAATATATTTTTAACGCACGTGGAATGTATAGATTTCTAAAGTCCGTTTAGAAATCTATTTAAATGGATAGACAAATTTTGACTATGTAGTATAATCGTTCAATGTATGGATCGCGTGTATAATTATGTATCACGCGTAAATTGCAATAGTTTCTGTTTAATATGTTCTTTGCTGCTTTTGCATTAGAAGATTCCCTTTTTATAATGTATTCTCTCTTTGTACATGCTTGCCTACCTTACATCGCCGCCAACGCACGACAGGCTATCTGGAATAGGATTCTGTATCGTGCCAAGGATAGCATTGCCTTGTACATTAGCCACTGTCGTTGTCGGAATGGGACTTTGATAGCTCTGGGACATTTGTTGCGATGCTTGCTGCTGTTGTTGTTGCTGCTGCTGCTGTTGCTGTTGTTGTTGAGGCGTTGTAGACAACGGGCCGCCAGGAGTCGGTGGTGCCGATCTGCTGCTCGGGATAACACCAGGTGGCAAAGGCGGCGACTTTGTACTTCGCGGTGAACTGTTTGGCGTTGATCGTGGAGATGCTTGGTGGTTCTGTTGAGATTATGTTACATTATTGATCGCGTTCCACATTATCTTGAAAATGATGTAAAAATAATGGCTTTGTCTTCTTATAAATCTTATAATTCTTATAAATCTCTTAAATTTTCATAATATACATTTAATCGATTTTTTTTCTCAATTTCTTTAGAGATGATGAAGCGAATTGAATTAGAGGAGAGTTAATTTTTTAATTGGCATTTAAAGAAACTGTGCAAGAGAATAATTGTATTCATGAAGATACCTTCAACATTTTCATTAATCCCTCCAGCTGTACCATCAATTGTCTCCTGGAATCTTGCAATGTTGCTAGATGCGTCTCCAATTCGTCCTTCCTCTGTCTCAAAGCTCGCAATTCAGACATTAACGCCGGATTTTCTAGACCCGCGGCTTCTATCTCTTGTTGCCTTCTATAGCGAAAATAGAGTTTTTTGAGAAATTTTCCGATACGATATAACATCAGGAAGTGAAATATATCATGATCTCACATTAGCACATAATAATATTTCACTCCACTTCCACTCCACTTGTTTTATTATAAGCGATGTGATGTGTGATTTATGTAGTATGTTAGTATATGAATCTAATGAATATATTAATCCGCGCGAGAGAAATGAATTATAAGTATATAATCGATATTAATGAATTTGTTTTTTTAATGTGAATAATTTTTTTATCGATGTCAATCAGTAATATGTGTTGTTCCTCTTTGTTTCAGCACAAGCTATTGCAACCAAAGTGACACAAAGCGAAACAGAACGTTCTGAACATGCGTGATCCTAGGATGGGTCAACAGGATGAAATCGAGGTTTAGGCTTGATATAAAGGAATATAAACGACACAGGTATACCTTAACCTTGCTATCTCGCGCATTATCTCCTTGTTCTTCGCCTCTAATTGCGATATAAGCTCACGCTGCGCTCGCGACGCATCTAACGACGCCAGATTCGCATCTGATGGTGCTCTCCCCTGTAACCAGAAATTATCACGCGTGAAACGATTTGCAGCGCGACATTGTCAGTGATACTTTGAACAACGTCATACTTACTGCTTGATCTGCCTGGGACATTCTGGACGTAGTACGAGGCTGTTAACGAGGCAGTTATGATAAAATTAATTAGAGCTGGCCATGAGTCGCGAAATGGCATAACGCACACTTTAATTGGCTTTCGCAAATTTAACGGATTAAAATAGTAATAGCAATTTACTCGCATTTTAACGTTTAAATAAAATTACACCACGTGGCTGTGTAAGACAGTAAGCACAAAATGAATATAAAATGTATATAAATGTTAAAAAGGTTAAAGGACTTACCATGGTCCTAGCTTCTTGTGCCAACCTTTGTGCATATCGTGCTATTAATTTATGTTCATCGTCCAGTCTTGAACTGTCCATACTGGACGATACACAAAAGAATAAGTAAAGCATGGCGTCTGGCACGCAATTGGCAAAGGCAAATAAATTGTGCATAAATAAAAATCTCGGTCAAGCTTACCTCCTCAAGGTCGAACGACTGTCCACTGAGCCTGAATCAAACGGAGCCATAAATCCTGGATCTGGAAAACCGTTGTGAGATGGTAAAGGTGATGGTGGACTGAAATGTAGTGAAATGTAGTTTATTTAAATTGTAAAATCACACTGAGAGACAATGATTAAAAAATTATAGAATGATAAAGATACTAACACTATATGCGATAAATCCAATGTCTTCTCGGGCTGTTCTGGGAACCGCGGTAAACTGTTCTTCCCCTTTTCGGGAACGCATCTGAAGCTCTTTCGCAAAGAATGGCCAATCTGTTTGCTCGGTGATTTCTATCAATGAGAATTAAAAATCGTCAAAGATTAAAAATAATGCAAAATTAAAAAATTTTAAAGAAAAAAATTGAAATAGTAAATAATACATACAAAGCTACTATATTCTCTCGTTTCGTGATCATTGTTATGTGTTCCCGAAACTTTACCACGCCAGAAACAATCTTGACATAGCTGATATGAATGGCACTTTTGACATCTATACCGGAACCCGGTGAAATTCTCCTTGTGACACGCGTCGCACATGATAGGATGGGCCACTAAAAATACGGAGAATTAAAATCTCTTTTATCTTATTTAACTTTAATCAGCTTATTGTGGTCTCGAGCAGTTACCTGTTTCCACGGCTGCCATTCTGTGATACAACGGTAACCAAATTAAGCAATGCGGTCCAGGATCCGACATGAGCGTATCCAGAAAGTCGTTTACAGTAACTTTAGAATTCTGCCACATACAACACATTATCCGTTTCATTACTTTATCGATATATTAAAGTGATTTGCATACAACATTGCATACATACCGCAGGAAAAATAGAGTTAGCGAGACCATCCGAATATCCGAACGATGGGGACTCATAGACCGCTGCGGTTAAAGCTAAAACTTCTTTCAGATAATCGGCGAACCTCCAGTGTATCATGTGTCCGTTACTGTCAGATATTTGCGAATATATATCTAAAAAAAAATTCGTTAATAAATTTGTTCAGTGATCGATTAAGAAATTAAAGAAATTATTTGCGACTTACATCGAAATTTATCCATGAGTTTTCCCGCGCATAATGTGGCGAGGGCTACTTTCACGGAGAATACAGATATTTTATTATTTTCTCTGAAAAAAAATAAATAAATAAACATGATTTAATCAGACATAAAACAATAACGCCAGAAGCGAGAAAATAATATAATTTTTTTTTTAATATAATGAAATACATTGATTTATCTAACATATGCCATTTTACATAAAAAATTCATATAATTTTTCATTTTATTCAATATGACTGCAATAAAAGACCAAGAGCCTTCGTAAAAATTGATAAGAAAATCATTAAGTATCGTTAAGTATTTTCATAAGTATACCCGCTAGTATAAGCAGCCAATAGCCAGTTCATTAGCAACGCTGTAGTTGCGTCGACTTTGGATTGCTGTGACACCGGGACCCTCTTGTTCAACGCATGAAACAAGGAAGACAGTAGTGTTTCGAGTCTGGATACTCCTAATGTGCTCGACGGTTCTAACGTATTCAGACCATTCTCTCGAAATGCTTCGATCACATTCCATATGTCGACGTTGTGCACTGTATACAATTATGCATCGATCATTACAAAGGTATTTAACATTTATTAGGTATTTAACATTTTATCTTTTAATATTTTTGACAAGATTAATTAACATGAGTATGAATATTTTATTTTTTTAAATTCTGATATGACGTTAAAAGACTTCTAATTAGATGTATTAGTATAGTTGTGCATTAGTATAGAGAAGATGTGAGAAAATTAACATTTCATAGTTAATCATTCTAAAGTATGCGTGTATGTGTGTGTGTGTGTGTGTGTGTGTGAGACTGATAAACAGACTAATTCTCAGAGAAATATAATAAAAATAAAAAAACAGAAGTATAGATATTTTTGAAAAGCGTATATATATGTATAAGTGTACAAAATATGTTGAAATTGAAGTGTATACTTACGTGTATTGTATATACTTACGATGCACTTTTTTCTGTATAAATCTTAGCTTGCAGGCAGTACGATATGATGCAAATCGAATGGTATCAAAGTTTTGTTGTCGCATCTCCTGTAGAAGCTGCAAACGACTCGTCTCGCCACTACTCCCATTTCCCGATCCACCCGCGCCTTCTTCTGCCATTTTCACTGCGAAAAATGAACGAATGATGTATTTATGTTTTAATTAATGTATTTCTATGTTAAATCTTTTTTTCTTTCATTCATACCGAATATTGTTTTATAACGAACAGTATAATCTTATACTTGAGATTGATTACGTTTCTTTTTAAAGGAGGGGTAAATTTATGCATTGTATAAAGATAAGCAAAGACCGAATAATAAATAGTAGACGACAGCCAATTATATCATGCATTTTTCAACAAATGTTCTGCGAAGCGAGCAATTTTGCGCCAACATTTTACAGGAGATAAACAAAACGAGATGTTATTATGTGCCTCCTGCTAGAATAATGATAGCTTTCACTTGCTGAAATTAATTGCATTTTTTAGCAGCATCATGCAGATATAAACACGACACGGCCTTAATATCACTTATATTTTCTTCTTTTAATTTCAATCATTTCAAACGACAATTTTATCTTAATTGATGGAGCACTCCGTATAATATGTATAGCAACTAACGAAGCTGCGTTCTTAATTCATCTGGTAAAGAACGTCATGCGATGGTGATCACGAGAATGAAACTCTTGTCATCAGTTGAAGGATAGAGAGAAAACTAATTAGTAATGATTAGAGTATACATGCAATGTATTCATCTTATGAAAACAACCACGATCTGGTGTGATATTAACGAATGGAAATTTTCCGGACTTTGTTCGGAGGTGTATATGTGCAGAACTGAAAACTAAAATATTTTTCATAAAAATATTTTTAAAATACAAAAGATATATGTATATACAGAGTGCTTTTTATATCTCTCAAGTATTTATATTAACTGTTTATATATACTCGCTAATTATGACTATTTATCCTTATCTATGATCCAATTAAATTGATAATAAGCAATTTTAATTCTTCAATAATAAGATGATCCAACATATTAATAAAGTGGTGAAATTTTTTTATACATCATTTTCATTAGAATGTTTAAAAAGTAGGCAATTGATATTTTTTTTCTTTTTAAAATATTTGAACATTGTATTGTAATATTAAAAAGAAATTAGAGATCATTAGACATATGTCATTATTTATTTTGTTTGTGATTTTGATGTTTACAGTATTTTTTGGCACGTGAGTTGTTTAATATTATTCTCTTCTATTGCAATTTTTTTATAAAATTGGATTTTTGTGAAAATTATACTTTCGGAAAAAGGTTAATTCAAGATTGTTCAACTGTGACAGCGTAATCCGCTTTATACGATTGACCTAGTTAGTACACGTCAATATCCGAAGATGTAATTGATTTAAACCCGACTGTTCATCACTCAAGGGGTTTATTTTTTTTCGGTCACTAATTTCTTACTCTTTCTTATATCGCTTGTAATTGACATTCTAAATGAAACAATATACGAATCTCGAAAACTATTCAAGATAGTTCAATCTTTACGATATTATTAATTGAAATTAATTTTCGGGCAAAATAACAACTTATTACTCATGAAATAATTTTAATAATAAAAAAAATAATTTTTTTTTTCAATTTTCAATAACCAAAATATCTAACGTTTGAAATCCTTTTTTAGAGAAATAATTGTTTATATATCATTGTTTACATTTAACATTTTCATGTATACTCTTTAACAGGTTACAGGGAAATAAACTGGAGTACTAATAATACATTTCATTTTCTCGAAATATAACATCGAGTGTCGCATCGTTCAATTTTTAATAATTGATCGAGATTGCATCGGAATAGACCGGAATAGACTGATCAGGAAGCAATGAGGTAATATCGGCTGATAGGTTCAACGGAATGAGGGGACTAAACGCGGATGCCTAAGTTTGAATCAATACGATAAGTGAGCCAGGTGGGGGAACGTAAGATCGGTCAAAGAAACAGTAGGAACGGTCGGGAAAGGAACGCCAGGTGCGTTTGAAGGAACGCAGGAAATGGAGCGACTAAAAGGCGCGGCCAATTTCATTTCTCGTTAAGAAATCTTGATCGCGGCTGATTTGGAATAAATCGAAACGCTCTCGACAACGTTCGTGGCAAACGAAACCAATGCAATTTCGTCGACATCGATGTATGTAATGCATATTGAAGTACTTTTATGTAAACTTGTTTATATATATATATATATAACCATATGTTTAATCGGTGACATAAAACTTTTAACGAGCTTTGGAATTGTATCACAGCATTCTCTCGTTCTTTCATCATCTTTTTGCATTTTGTTCTCTCCCTTCAAATCTCTATCGAACATGTATTTATTTTATTTTCAGACAGAAAGTACGTATAACATGTGATGCTACTAAAAAGAATAGACCAGAAATTTCCATATGCGATTTGCGCGGGATAATTTTATAAGTACGCGCGTGCGCAGTTTAGAAAAGTATTTGAAGATTTCTTCTAGCATAGCATCTTCTCGACAATTAATTTTGTCATCTAATTACGGTATATATAATCAGCTTATAAAGATGCACAGTTTGCATATCGAGATTCAATATCAAATAGATATCAATGCGACATCATCAATAAATATCAATATTTTCGTTTCTCATATCAGTGCAGCATTTGGCATAAAGAATCTATCTATTAATTTAATTTGTTTAATTTGACTTTCTTTTTGTACTAGACACAAATGCGCTTAATTTTTCCAATCGATTTTAAAATTAAATAGCATCGATAAACAATTTTTTTGCCATTTGGTTAATCATTAATAATTCAATATTTATGAAATCGTCAATTAACATAATTTCTAAATCTGGCAATTAAAGCGTATGCATCTACATGAATTTTGAATAGGTAGAAACGAAAATATTTTACTCAAATTATAATTATTAAAATTATATTTATTCAAATTATAATTATACATTATTTTATAAAATGTTTTATTCAAATTTTCAGAATCAATTCATTTTCAATATTTTCTTGATATTTTGAATCGATAATGCAGTTGGACAAATATTTGAAATGCAGCTTTAAGTAGCTCAAAATAGTGAATAAAAAAATCCTGCCAAATTTTAATTAATTTTATTAATTTATCATCGCACTTTTTTTCACGTATCATAAACCCATTACATCGACGATATTTGTTACAGTCAGATTCGCTTAAGATTCTCTTTAGTCGCATTAATTTTCTTTATACAAAGAAAAAATTTTGACAAATATACACTCCAATGCTTACGAAAAAAAATGCAAATATCTACGGGAAAAAACTAAAGGCAAAAAAGCAGACTTGCAATCATACAGAATAGCTTTATGAAAGTATACAGGCACCTAACCTGTTCTACCAGTCGACTCACTCGTCTGTCTACCTCTACCTACCTGAGGCGCTCGCTGCGCGCGTGTCTCGAGCGAGAAAAAAAGGGTACCGACGGGGGCGTGGAGTCGTCGTCCCGTCTTCGTCGAAAGTCTCCCTCGTACTCTCTTATCGCTCCCACCTCGCCATTGAATCGCGAGACGAAACGAGTCGTGATAATAATCGTTATTCGAGCGATTAATCTCGCGGCGCGCGATTAGCCCGGACGGGGATTCGCGCGAGAGAACCGTTGTCGGTCACGGGAACAGTTTTCGTCGTGCGTGACACGTACGTCTCGCTTCCCGGGCAGGTCGATGTACGCTCGGGACACGCGCGCGAACGGGGCCCTGTACGAGCAACGCTCGTTGAATTCTCGGAACGTACGTGGCCGAGATGACGTTCGCCGAGACAACGTCGCGATAAACAAGCCCGTCCGTCCACGTCCGTCGATCCCCGAGCTGACGCACGTCGCGAATTCCGCGGCCATCACTGGCCACCGCCACCGCTGATTCTCGACGATCCGTTGGTGGCGCCGACGACGCCGCCGCCACCGTGAATGGGAGAACGGTGAATCGGACCGCGGCGATGCGCGCGACAACTTCGAAATTTCCCTTGGAAATTCGCAACCGAGGTAAATCGTGCGTATCAAAAATAAGTTTTATTAAATAGTACATACGTACATACATACATACATCGCAGTCGATGTTGCGATCGTCACTTAATCGTAATTAAAAGAAAAATGATCGTTATATCGTGGCAGTGATTTATATAAAGGGATCTCTGCGCAGATTTACAACAATTTAGAATAACTATAATTTAAATACTTGTATTAGAAAATATATCGAATTATCTTTACTACTTTTTTCCGCTTTCTGCGTTAAAATTTTCTTTTCTCACGATATTCGTTATTGTTGATCAAGGACCTTTCTCGTTACCGCGAGTGTAGTGTAGATAATTGCTGCTAGGATAATTACAGAATTCGCAAAATCCGGGTGGTCCTTGCGTTCCTGGCGCTCCTCCGACACCGGGAATACCTGTAAATCACATAGAATATATTATACGTAAAGTGATTACATACATTATTATGAAAATATCATTAATAAAAGTTTTAATTATTTTGTAAGCTAATTAAAAAAATTTTATTTTAAGCTTATTAAATTCTACCTGGTCTGCCTCGCTCGCCTTTGTCACCTTGTCTTCCAGGTAAACCAATGCCGTCG
The DNA here is from genome assembly GCF_025532165.1 of Camponotus vicinus. Classification (NCBI taxonomy): domain Eukaryota; kingdom Metazoa; phylum Arthropoda; class Insecta; order Hymenoptera; family Formicidae; genus Camponotus; species Camponotus vicinus. The sequence goes on along the minus strand of NW_028141976.1, from coordinate 3,251,644 downwards.
ATACCAGGGGGCCCTGTTATAAAAAAAAATGTTATAACAGTAAGAAGAAAGCAATAAAAATATTATTTTGCAGCCATTTTAAAAAAAAGTTGCTGTAATAATCTTTTATTGCTAATGATAATGCTGTTTTACCAGGAGGACTTATCGGACCAGGTGGACCTTCTGAACCGACTCCCTCGAGACCTTTATCCCCTTTTTCTCCGCGTTCTCCAGATGGCCCCTGTGGTCCAATGGGACCCTGCGGACCCGGTAAACCGACGAATCCACGTTCTCCCGGCAAACCAGGTGAGCCCGGATCACCTAAATACGATTGAAAATGGAATTAATTAAAATCAAGAAATTTTGAAAAGCGATAAACATATACACTTGAAAAAAATGTGTCGTGCATTAATTTTTACTTGTAGGATATATCCACATCTTTCTATCTTATTTTATAAGACGGTTTAATATAATTGTGTATTATGATAAAAAACCAAAAATAAAAATCAAAGATGGAAGAACAATAAAATGTAAAATAAAAAATAAGAATTTATATATAAATATATATATATATATATATATATATATATATATATATATATATATATATATATATATATATATATATCTATAAATGACAATGCATAAAGTATACACTGCTTTAAAAAATAAACTTGTTTTAAAATACGTTAAAAGCATTATAACTGTTATGAAATTATTAGTTAAATTACTCAAATTTTTCGCATGCGTACAGTGAGTTTTTTCAAATGGACTACTTTCCAGACATTCCAGAGGGATGCGTTATTTCGAGCGGTAGATACCTGGAATGCCATGTTTTCCGACTCGACCGGGATGGCCGTGTCGAGCCGGCCCCGGCAGCCCGGGTAGCCCTCGTAGACCTTCTGTTAATTCTTTGAGCCTCTCTATGACACATGCCAGGATATCATTATTTTTATAGGTGTAAGGACGACATTAATCCGTCGATATCGAATCATCGATATTGTTAAGTGCATCGTATAATGAATCACACCATTCACATGTGCTATAGTTCTATGTGAAGACGATAATGCGACAATTATGATATACTTCAAGCTTTTAAATGAATGCTACTATGACAGCGATATTCGTTGTTGCTTGCCAAATGTTCCTTCTCGAGTTAGGATCCTAGCGTTCCACTTATTATGTCCAAGTTTTATCTATAAACTAACAAGAAAATCTACGTAGTAGCTGATTTTTAATGCGATTAATATTGTGTCATAGGTAAGTGATAAGCGCAAAGGATTGGTAACCCTGACTGGATCATATACCTGGACGACCTTGAGGACCAGGTGATCCAGGACGGCCCGGACGATTTCGACCGGGCGGACCAGGTGGGCCCTGCATGAGTGCTGCTATTTCGGTCATCTGTTCTGTATGTATGTAGGTAATAATAAGAAAAACTATTACAACATAATTCGTGGAGTACATATTACTGAGTATGTGATGTCATTGCACATTTTTGACTTACGCGTGAAGGATATAGATACCTGAGATAGTTGAGATAAAATTATTTCAATTAAAGTTAACCAAAGTTTAAATGATTCTACTTTTAAAGCAAGAACGAAAAGAATTGATAATCGAAGGATCATTTAAACTTCAGTAAATTTTAATTAATATTTACAACAACTGCAATAAACAATAATTTTTAACGACAAATAAAAATCACCTCTTAGTACGCTGGCGCAAATATCACGAATTTCCGCTTCGCTAATACTGTGGCCCGGCAGACCCTGAAGTCCTGGTGGTCCCATTTGACCTCTATTTCCAGGTAATCCCTGCAATCCAGGTGCTCCGTCTTTGCCGGGTATTCCAGGCGGACCTACTTGACCCTCTGGTCCTCGTTCTCCAGGGGCTCCTCTTTCACCTGGCTAATTATTTATTCTGATTTAAGTTCTTTTATCTTTAATTAATCGAATCTGGGAGGTTAGGCTTGATTCTAGACAAAATACTTACTACTCCTGGAGAGCCCGGTGGACCTCTAGGTCCCTGGACACCGGGATTACCAATGCTATCAAAGCTATTGTTTGGAGTTGAAGGACCAGGAGATCCTGGAGGTCCTGGCGGACCTGGTGGCCCGGATAAACCAGGTTTTCCTTCCAATCCTGGTATGCCTGGTGCACCTGGCGGGCCCATTAAACCCTAAAAATATATAAATTAATTCTTATGTTGTTCCGCAAAATTCCGCAATTACCTAAGCCACTACTCAATAAGTACAGCAAAAATTAGTGAAAAGCTAATATTATTAATCTCCACTAATGTGTTATTGTGTTTATTTATTGTTATATTATATCGATGATCATCTAAAATACTATGCATAATGACATGATAATGACGAAAAATCATACTTTTTAAATAATCAGATAAAGAATTGCAATAAAATTTTACGAAAAGCTGAAGAAAATAGAAAATATTTCTTTTAATTTTATGAACAGAATATTGAATAGCTGTTATAAATGTTAGAAGTAAAGGTGGAAATATCTCAATAAATGATCGAGAAATGAATTGTATTTTTGATCATTGTTGTACAAGATTCGTTTTGGTCATTCTTACCGAACTTCCTGGTAGGCCACGAGATCCGATAGGACCTTGTTCGCCTTGTTGTCCCTTGCTGCCTTTTGGACCCGGTTTTCCATCGAGTCCTGGCGGTCCCGGTTTTCCTGCGACTCCTTCTAAACCTCGCAATCCTGGGGAACCTGGTTCTCCGCGTGAGCCTGGAGATCCCTTATCGCAGTGATATTCATGAAAGTGAATATTCATGAAAGACTGCATTATTTTACGTAACAAAAAATTATAATAATATATATAAACAAAATAATAAAATACCTGCGGTCCTGGTAATCCTGGAAGTCCATCTTTTCCTATTTCTCCGGGTGGTCCTGGAAGACCTATTGATCCGACTTCTCCTTTCTTACCGGGAAGACCATCTTCGCCAGGAGGACCAACAGGTCCTTCAGGACCAGGTGGTCCCGGTATTACGTTATTATCCGTCAATCCGAGTATGCCTTGAAAAATAAAAATAAATATTTTAAATTATTATAATATTTATAAATGAAATATAAAATGAAAGAAAGAATTTTATTATTCGTGTACAATTCTTTTATTCAATCTCCGATAAATTAATTGCAAACCATCTCGTCCACGTTCTCCGATATCACCCTTCGGGCCTCTTTGGCCTGGCGAACCAGGAGGCCCTGATAATCCTGGTAATCCTGGAGGACCTGATGGTCCCGGCGGTCCTATTGTACCAGGAGGGCCTGGTGGTCCTGGAATGCCAGGAACATCCGTAAATACAACGTTTCCTGCGGGTCCAGGGAAACCAGGAATTCCCGGAGGGCCGGGAGGACCTGGTGCGCCGTCATGACCGCGAATTCCGTCTAATCCCTTGTCTCCACGTTCACCTAAAATATTGTTCAATTTTTTACATGACAATTAACGTCAAAAATGTTTTTGTTAATATTTTCACACGAGTCAATCATATGTTTAGTACTAAATATATATTTCGCGTACTGTATATTTCGTAAATAAATATATCTTAAAAACTATTTTAGTAATAAAACTTTTTTTCTTATTGTGCTCAATTAATTTTGATTCTTGAGTTACGTATAATCGGATGTAATCACAATTTATACGAACATTGCTACGAATTGCGATAAATTGATTTACAATGATTGCGAATGAACGTATCTGGGTCAACATCGATACATGGAATATGTCGCCTCATGTATCGTCTGAATCGTTTAATAGTCGCTATTAGAATCATGACATTTTACAATTTGCGCAATACGCATACAATCCACTCTTAAAAATATTAATGAAAAAGTCATAAACATGAAACATAGACAATTCGAATTAATATCAACAAGAAAAGTTGCCATCTTATTATTTATTAATTTATCAGCTTTGACTGAACAATTTGATTGAATATATATGTGCACTCCTTAAAAATAAATTAATATCATGATTAAATACATATACATGGAGCATTACATTGTAAAGTTGTTACATTCATTTTGGTATTCAGATTAGATAACTAATAGATTTAGGTATTGTAATATAATGGTGAGCACATATTTTAATCAAGCATTTGTTTTGTAATATTTTTACATTTCATCATTTTTTTTCACAAAATTATATGATTAAATATATCTTACTGCGATTTCTAAGGAGATAGGATTATATCGTTCAATGTTGTACGAGTGCATTTAATCTATTTCAATTGAATGCTTAATATGATGTTCTCTTTTCAGTTTCTCTTACAATAACATGTCGTACCTTTCTCACCCGGTTGTCCTTGAGCACCGTCGTCTCCTCGTTCACCTTTAACTCCTTTCTCTCCCGGAGGACCTATCAAGCGTGATAAATTGCTATTTCCTGGTGAACCCGGAAATCCTCGAGGACCTTGATCTCCTTTCAAACCCGGAAACCCCATATCACCCTATCAAAAATTTCACTTTCCTGTCGCTCTATTCTTATTATAAAGAAATTTTTCTAAGTCAGATCCTCCTTTTCTTCCCCTTTTCTTTCTCATTATAAAATTAAAAGTAAAAATACATACCCTTTCTCCACGATCACCTTTTCGTCCTGGTAATCCTGGTAAACCCGGTGGCCCCATAGATCCGATCGATCCTTTGGGACCTTGCAATCCTGGAAAACCTCTGGCACCAGTATTACCAGGGGCTCCCTGACGACGTATATCTCTTATAAGCCTCATACATACATATGCTTGGCTATATTTATGATATAGAATATAGCCAAGCATATGTATGTAAATGATAATAATAATATACCGTTTTTCCTTGTTCTCCTGGCGGTCCAGGAAATCCAGGTAAGCCTGATACACTAATTAGTCCTGGTACTCCGGGAAAGTCGTGTTGACGGCGGGATCCCTGAGAGATATAAAATTTCTTTTTCAACGATTTTAAACATGATTAGATAATCGCGAAAGTGAGATTTTAATTAATGTGATATTTAATTGAAAAAGTTGTATTGTATATTAAACTCATATGAGTTTATTAATGATCTCATATAAATATTTTAATTTATATTTTATTTTCGATACTAAAAACAAACTTCTTTTCGTGGTTTGATAAATATTTAATAGATATAAATTTGGAGGAAACTTACATTTGTATTTGTATTGTTGAATCCTTGTAGGCAGATTCTTTCGCAAGCAGGTTTCATTTGAAGCGAGGCGGCTAAGTTTTTCTACAAACAAGTTGATATTATATAATCAGATCTTGCGAAATTGTAAAATCTTGTTAAAATATATCTACCGGTAATTCCTCGCATGTTTCTCTCTCTAGTCTCCTAGGATCGCAGTTTAGGATCATCCATTGGATGTCGATCTAACGGTAGTGCGGATAGATATTCAATCTTGGAATGTTATATCTAATGTTTTATTAATTTTTTGATTATAACTTTAAATATATTGCATTAGTAAAGGAAATTATTATTTCATATATATATATAAATAATTCTTTTTTTCTTTTCGTTACGTACTTTTTATATATGATGATATCTTTATTTGTTAAGATGCTAACATTACTATATATGTGCATCATTCAAAATGTGGGCCAGAGAGTCTAATATTAAATTCAGTTCTTGTCCTACTGACAATTTTAGCCTCGTTCTGCGTAAAGCTGTTATTAATTAAGTAACAGGCTACTTAATTGTGACGTTAGCTCTGAAAGATGGGCATTCTTCGCAATGACATAATAGCGATGTAATTCGTGGATGTTAGATATGTATACATGCAAGCTCATCTTTAAATTACAGTTGTATCGAAATTTATTAAAATATCTTTATGGCAATAGGATCAAATTGCTATATTAAATAGTGATAATCAAGCTTCACAAATGCATCTATAGATGTTAACAAAACTTACCGGTACAGTGACTTTACTGTTATTCATTTTGGCTATCGATATGTCTCCATCGACTTTAATTGATCTGCGTGGTTTTAGTTCTTCCGTACCAATGTATTCGCAATCAACCTTAAGTACTAATTTATCCTTGAATACTCCGAAATTTATTTTGTGCCAACTCTTGTCGAATATCTATTAAAAAAAAAGTATATATTATATATATATATATTTTTTCTTTAACGTTACTATCAAATGACGCAAGTTGTAATTATGTTTTCACTTAAACTTATTTAATAGAAAATAATTATGATCTAGGAAAGGGGGGAATAAATAGGTTTTAATTCTAAATCAGACCTCGAAATTTCATTTTTATCGCATGAATGCATGCTATTTCAACACGTATTAAGTGCCTACAATAGCGGTATTTTTATCAATCAAAGGACTCGGAGCGCATCGAGTCTTATTAATTCATCAATTGTATAACGCAATCTTTTTCTGTCATTTGCGTGATTTTTAACGATAAAGAATTTCTCAAGTGATATTTTGCGCAAGATATGACTCATCGCGAATTGTACATCTGCAGCATATAAGCATGACAATATAATTAACGCGTTCACTTTTATAAAGTTCGTCACGTATCTCACGCGCTAGCCTACGTGATGATTCTGTGTTCACAACACGATAAAACTTGATTGATTAAATCGTTTTAGATTTCTATCCCCCTCTTCTCCCTCTCTTTCTCTCTCTCTGACGATACTTTTAAGAGCGAGTCACTCAATGGGATTAGTGATGGTGTATATTCTGCAAGTGCAATTACTTTCGGAAAAGTTTAATTTTAAAATCCTTGATTCAGGAATAATTTTTAATTTAATACTTTATCAACACATTTTGTTTTCGTTGAAGAAAACATAATTTTAATAATTATTGTGTGTGTTTTGCATGTAACTAGAGTTATCGAAAATTTATAACTCAAACAATTCTCTATAATTTTTTTTATTGCTCTATTTCCTTAGCAATATCAAGTGTTTCTTTAATTTTAAGAATATGGAATCGTTACATATACAACAATGCGCGATATGAATTATTCTAGAACAATGATAAACCTAACTCCCCAATGCACTCACGCGATCATTCAGGAAAGAGACTGTCTGTAATTTTCCTTCATCATTAATCAGTGAAAAATCCAATGTCTGTTTCTTAGGATTCATCGTGATGAGAAATTGAGCGTCACCTCTTGCGTCTACGATCTTAATGATATGCCAAGCATATTTTGGTGATTTTCTAGCTCTCAATGTATATACCAAAGAAAATTCCTCTGGAAGTCCAGTAGGTGTAATGTTCCTGAAAAAAAAACTCAAATATGAAAAATATATATATTGCTTGGTATTTTGCTAATCAATATTTTGAAATAGTGTAGAAGATGATAATAGATCAAATAATCAATTGTCAATTGTGAGAGAGAGATTGGCGGAAATCTGCAGAAACGATACTTTACACAAACATAATTATATACACACACATACATATATAATACATACATAGTTGTACATAATTATACACACATATACATATATAATTCGTTAAGTTAGGATAGTTAGGATAAACGACTTATTTTGATTTAGTTCAAATACTCGAATCATCAGCCTTTAAAGATGCTGATTATGCTGCTATTTCTACGTGAGTTAATTTGAATACTTCGTCGGAAGGGTGACATCAGTATCTTTCTCCAACCGATATGCCGTTTGCATACGACTGCTGCCTCGGACTTTCGTCATGCCGCTATAACGAGCATTCAGCAGATCCAATTGCAACTTGCTGATGAAGTCAAAGGTCTGTAGATCGTCCTCGCCAGGCTTGTAACCGTTGCATAATCCGTGTTTGATAGCACTTTCTCTCACAACGTGCTCTATCAGAAAATTTGAGATTCAGACAAGCAATCCATATCGATTTAATTCTATATCGATCCAATGGAACTTACGAGCATAAGTTATGTGTACTATCATAAACATCCATGTTTGCAAATACATTTGTCGGAATTGAATAAATCTGAAACGTTAAAAATAATAATTGACAGGCTGAGTAATTAAACAAAAGTATAGAAAATAATTATATTTATATTAATATAAAATATATATATATATATATATATATATATATATATATATATATATATTACAGGAGTATATATTTATAAATTTACACACACACACACACATAATTTAAATATAATTTGATACTAAATATTTATTATAAACGTTTATGATTTAATAAAATTACACTAAAATAGATACTCTAATATAATTCTACAATAGCTAATGTCTGATTATATATCTGGAAAATTTCAAGAATTTCTGAATTAAATTAATAATTTTAATTAAAAATTTAAATTTTTAAAAACAGAACAATATTAATAGAAATAGAGAAAGTTAGAAATAGCTTCGACATTAAAAATTGTTAGGAGAGTTGCATAACATATTTTAAAGATATTTTGATAAATGGCCTTTCCTTTTTGCGAATTTTTTATCTATTTTTATTCAATGATAATAATTATTATATTTAAAAAAAATTATGATTAATTTAATCTCAAATTTATGTATTTCAGAAAAATATATATAAGTAGTTATATGAATAATTATATAATAAATATGTAAGGTAATATGTATATACATATATTTACAAATATAATGTATATACATATATTTTTTTCATTGATAAAATAAATTTATATAATTACTCATATTGCTATAATTTTATTGCATATTGCTGCTAAAATTGTTTAAAATTTTATAGCAAAATAAAATCGATTGACATTATTGATAGTCTATAAATAAAGTGAATAAATCTTTTCCTGTAATTTTCTGAAATTTAATTAATATATATAAATAGAATTACAGCTGATTGTTTTCAGAAATCTTTACTTTTTTATGATTTTCCAATCAAAGAAAGGTTATGTAAAGGTTATGTGAAGTTCGTAACGTTTATTCTAGAGCGATATCTTTAGCGGACGAAGCGATAACGTGCGATAACGTGCGAATATGATGCCTGACGGAGCAGCAAAACGAATAGTATTATGCGCATTTTGCATATGTTTTTGCGATATTTATTTGTAATTTGACAATTTAATGAAGATTATGACTTAAAATCATGCTTTTTTTAACAATTTATAATAGATAATTAATTTTGTTTGAAATAATATAATATTTAGTTGTTTTTTAGTTAAGAATATGGTTTTAGGATGTAGTCAATCAATTTTTGTAAAGTCGGAAGCCGACAAAGGAAGTGAGCCGACAACACTGTAGCCGACTTTAAGCAAGCGACGTTGCCAGGATAAATTCCTTTTCGCCGGCAGGGAAGGACTTACACAGAGCACAGAGTTGAAAGTCGGTTCCGTGTTATATGAAGTGTTGATTTGTAGATCGTCAAAAGATTATTATGAAAATCTTCGAAAGCGAGGTATGAAACTCATTGAGCAAAGCCTTGTATTAGCATTATTTATATGGAATTATTTAGTTTATTTTCTTCATTTTATATATTTAATCGTTATATAAACCGAATATGAGATGTAAAGTAACAGATAATAAGAATATAAAGAAGATAACTGAAACAGGTAATACGTAAAAAGTTCCTTCAAATATTGAAGCTTCGTTTGAAGATTTTCGCGTAATAAGTTTGAATATTTTATCGAATATTATTTCATATGTATCACATTGATATGCATCGGAAATTTTATAATTAATAATTATTTTATTATAATTATTAATAATATATTATTATTAACTATTAATTATAACTTATTATTAATATTAATTATTTTTATTTATTATTAGTTATAATTCTTAAATTAAGCAATTAAAATTATATTCTATTCTATACTTATATATGTCTATAATTAAGTTTGTAAACGTAAGTAACATATAACTTGTATCAACGTTACATGCTTTGAATTATCGAATTTTGCTTAATATCAAAGAGATTGTTTTCAAGTCTTGTATGGCTGTTTACACAGTTTTTATCACGTTTGATATAATTCTGTGAAATTATGTAAAAAAAATTGTATTTCTTATTTTTTCTCTTTCAATGTATAAAATATAAAAAGAGTGTTATTAAATATTGTTAGAAATATATTAAATAGAGAGAGAGAGAGAGAGAGAGAGAGAGAGAGAGAGAGAGAGAGAGAAAGGAGGAAAAGATAAATAGAGAGTTAGTAATATAATCAGAGTTCTGATTTAATATGATTGCTCAGTTATGAGTCTTATATGAGTTTGAAATATATCAAAACAATATTATTTTATCTCAAAGAAACATTTATAATATTGTAATTGTATAGAGGGAACAACTGTCTAACAACATATACTATTTTAAAAAATATATTTAATATCATGTCTGTTTAATATTAACCGTGTTACTCGGGCACATATTCGACACACACACACACACACACACAATTTTATTATTTTAGTCTTACTACGTATTGTGTGTGTATATGTGTGCAATCTGTGTGATATCTTTTTCGTTGGCATATCAGTTGAAAATGTATCAACTAAAAATGATCGGAATTCTTGGTTTAATGTCGTAATCACACACATTCGCTGATACATTATTAATATACTATATCTACTTTGTTTCTCAAGTTATTGACTTAAACTCTCTTCAATTAAGTAATTCAAATTCGTATGAGTTTTGTACCTCATGTATGAATCTTTAACATTATCCGCGCACGCATTATTGTAATTCAGAAACGAGTGTAAACTCTATAATTTAAATTAAATTAATTGAGTTTCGGACGATCGGTTATATTAAAACATAAAGCAACTTCGCCAATTTGCTCTTGTACAAGAAAAGATTGAACGATTCATCGAACGTTGTGGATAGAATAAACAATTTAACGTTCGACGAATCACTCTCAATCTCTCAATATTATACGTTATTTCCGAAATATATACCTACATGTTATGAAATACCTTTCAGGCAAAAAACAAATTCGACCGTTCGGAATAACATAGACAAAACACTATCAACATGACGATTGTCTTTTGTCTCGGCGTCAGGTCGCGTCACAGTGATCCGCACACGAGGTGGCGCCACATCAGAGCCAACGCGAAGTCCAATGAAGTCTTATCGCTGGCAGACGAAGTTTTTCAGTGACGAGTTTGCACGATAGTGACTGCGCTGTGCGACCGCAACTTTTCAAGAGAACGTCGATGCACGACGAAGACCGGTGGAAGAACAGCCGAAAAATACTCGTCTTAAGATTCGTCGAACTTAGATGAAATGCGAGTATTCAACGACATTCAGTTGAATAAAAAAAGCTTCAGTGTTCCTCCTGGTGTGACTCTACGAAAATGCAGTGTCGTCATTATCGGAAGTACGTGCAAAATATGCGGTAGAGACTTTAAGTGTGAGAGCGACGTTTCTGTACACTCACGATGGCGACACAACGGAACTATAGGGTCGTTAATTGACGATCTACACCACGAGATTTATCTCGAAAACATTGGTCAGAAATGCGATATATGCGATGTGCAATTTCAAACTATCTCGGACTTAAAGAGTCACAAGCGATTGATACATAAGCATGGTACAAGATCCAAGTACAGAAAGAAGGGACGAAGAAAAGAGACAGTACGCGTGAAATTCAAACTAAACGGAATGACGACAATGGATGTGAATCTGCATCGAAAGTATTTAAAAATGGAAAATAATCTCAAATACTTCGTCGACACTGGTACGCAAACTTTGGACTCGCTCGAAATTGAGAAACATCAAGATAACTGCGCAGCGCATATTGATTTGTTTCTCTCGGACCATGTTGTGGATAACAATCATATACAACATATACGGCCTCACAAAGCTGCAAATCGATACATTGTAGGTAAATTCACGTCTACTAAAGGCGATGCGATAGTACGTTCTACCACTGTAGTGGGGAGAAGTCTTTCAGAGATCTCAAATACTTCGCATAGAGACGTAATTCCTGATAGCAACGGTTCGTGCGAAGAATATGAAAATCATAGCAATTTTATCTCTCAAGAAAATACAGCGGACACATGGAGAAGTTTTCTTAATAATTTAGACACTTATAATAAGGAAAACTCACAAAGAAACCTAAATGAATCAAAAAGAAAAAATGTATATTGTCAAGCCGAATTTTTATCGAATGATAACAATGTTCCTCTTTCCTATCAGCGAGAGAAGTTCGACAAAACATCACTAACATCTAAACAACTCTCGGCCAACGAGATTCGTTACAATCCTACAATCAAACAATCTAATATAGCTGCAAAGGATAAAAGAAGTGTTGAATTAACAAACTCTTTAGCAAATTCTGAGGAAACAGCTATCGAGAATGAAAAAAATAAAATCTATGAAACTGCGACGAAACATTCGCTTGCTTCCTTAACTCGAAGTGTCTTTAACAAAAAAAATGAATCAATAAAAGGTAATTCGAACGTTGATGATGACATACAAGAAGTGCTACGAATAACTAGAAGAAATGTACAAAGCGATATCAATCACGAATCGCCTAATCGTACTGAAAGAGAAATATTGGTACAAAATACTGGTAAGAAACTGCTTACGTTTCCCATACAGCGGGAATCGGCTATTTGCCCAGAAAAATGCAATGCTGGATTTACAACAAATTTTGAACCATCTGATTATCCAGCATTTACGACCGTAACCGAAAGTAGTTATCAGTTTTTGGCAAACGCGTTCAATAAAAAACTAGGTATTTATTTGGAAGATATGCATCATTTCGGAATTAGCTATTACGATGAACTAGCGGAAATTAATAACAACAACTTAGAAGATTACGCGATATATGCTCATCAAGGATTTTTCAAATCACGGATGCAAGCAGAAGAGCCATAATACACCAATGGATTAAAAGCGAATGGCAATGAAGTAGCTGTGCTAGATTGAGCGTATGTGGCAAAAACTTATTGTTGTATGTTGAATGTGACACGATTGTAAATCATAATCTTCTCAAGGCCAAAACAGCGAGTGTGCCAACATATTATTTTTCTTTATTGTTCCTTTTTCTAAATTAAAAAAAAACATTAGTTAATAATATTATATATTTTATATATACGCGTATATATAATTATTAATTTATGCAATATTAACAAAAGAAAGCAAACTTTTCGCTATCGTTTTTCTGTTACCATTGTCTTTCCTTATCTTATAAGTTACAAAATGATACTGTGTAAGGATATACATATAAATACAATGATATAGTAATTTTTTTAGTATAAATTTTAATGCAAATGTAATTATATACTAATTTTAATTCTGATAAAAAAACTTCCTCTCTCTTTCTCGGCCTCTTTCTTTCTCGTTAGAGAGAAAGAATCTACAATCTGAGATATATAAAAATACTTCACAATATTTTTGTTGATTGTAAAGATCTGTGAATTTAAGTAATTCACAAATCTTAATTTCGATTACTTCTTAAAATTGCAAAAATTAGTAAAAGAAAAATTTTACCAATTTTTCTAAATATTATTAATTAAAAACATTTAAAGATAAGAGAGAATAAAGGTAAGAATTACACTTTTACTAATGTAGAAAGTGTTCTATATATTACATGTATAATACTTGCATTTTGTTTTAACTTTTGAGTGTATTGTCTATTATTATTATCGTTATACATGTCGTTAAAACAAGCTGTTTTATAAATAATGCGTATAAATATTAATCGGTTAATTTGTTTGCGTTAGAAATTGACGATTATAGTCGTCTAATACCATCCCGTGCATTAATACTCCTATTATATATATATGTACTATTAAACATATTTTTTTTATTTATTATATACAATTTTGTATGTTACAAAAAAATGGATATATTAGAAAACGCTTCCGAAAATTAATCGTTTGCAGAACACTTCTTTTTTGTTTTAGTCTATCTTTATCATAATATTTCATGTAACATTGTATTTGTATTTGTATTTGATAGTTTTTCTTTTTCCAAGGATAATGATTCTCTGCCAAAATGTCGTTTTCCTTAGCACTAAGGTATATTAATCGATACCTTTATTTTTTTTAAAGGAAGATATAAAAACATATAATGTTTAACAATTTTTTAAATATATCTTTTCTACATGTTTGTAATAAATATTTGTTGAAAATATCAAACTCTATGCTTTTTTCTCATTAGAAAGCTATTATAAACATGTTTGAGCTAATAATAAGCCATATGGCAAATTTTACAAATAAGAATTTAATTAAGATTAAATTTGCACTAAAAATTGTGTATTATATAGCAATTTCGCATATGAAAAACGTCCATTTATTACCGTGTTACCGCGTGATCTTGTCCCTTCTCGTCGTTATGGATATCACGTGTTCGAGTTCGACACACGAGTCACGATAAACGTGATGGGAAGGGATGGAGAACTTCCGTTCATATACCGCTGCTATTTTAAATATGCAACATACAGCACGTATGCAAGTCTTCGCTTTCTTTCCAAACCTGACACGCGTTACTTTTCGTCGTTACGCCACGTGATCTCGCAAAGCTGAATCGCACTCGCGGGATACAGGATATAACGCGATGCATGCAACAGTCGTATGCTAACTGATAAGCTCGCCGGACTGGACCCCTCCACCACGCGGAAAGACCCTCTCAAGTAGGAGACCGAATCCTATGAGTTGCAAAAGGAGAGAAGAGACAGTCGCTGCAACCATTGAGTCGGTGCATCAAAGACGCATAAAACATATGATGCGAGTCGGGAAACAATTATCAAACATAAAAAATATTCCGTTAGAAGGAAAAGGAGGAAAAATACCAATAATTCTGGCGTTGTAATACGAGAACGATTTTCGAAGAAAATTTTGACATTGAAAACATTGAAAGAAAATCACTGCTATAAATTATTTGGAAATTGCTTTGGAAAACCAAATGAGATTACAAATAATATTTTAATTTTTGAATAAAGCCAATTTCAAATCATTTCTAAACTAAACAATCCTGCTCTTAATTTAATGCTCGTAATTTAAATTTAAAAAATGGATATTTATTATTATATATTTTATAATTATGTACTTAATATTTAGTTATAGATTTAGTCATAGATATTAGATGTTGGAATATTAAATATTAGAATATTTAGTTATAGATTTTTAGATTTTAAGAAATTAAATTATGATGCGCCAAAAATTACTCAAATCCTGCCAAAGATATACAATTCATGATTGCAAAAAAGGAATATCTTGTAAAGTAAAAAATTCAGAATATTGTTTATTACACTGTAATATTATAATACATTCACAAATTTATTGCCGGCTATCGCGATGCATTTCGCATCGTATTTAGACATCACAGCGACAATTGACAAGCGAAGAGACGTTTTTTTACGAAATTAATTAAATTAATCTTCCTCCTGTTTCGCACGCATTTTGACTCGTTTGAGTTCCTCGTAACGTACAACGTATTCGTTCACCATCGTACGTAAATCTCCATTATTCTCTATTGTGAGTTCAAGGGAAGAGAACAGACTCTCCAATAGATGACTCGGCCATTCGTCGGTCGATCGAACGATTGTTTCAATCAAGTCCTCTATTTGCGAGTTGAAAAACTTTTCAGCGCTGGATCGAGACGAAGATGTACCGGATGTTAATTTCTGCCGTTTTGATGGCGGACCTTCACCTGATGCGTTGCATTCTCTCTTGATATTTGTCTCTAGCAAGCAAATTTGTAAAATTCTAAATCGCGATTAAAATTTATAATTAATATATTCGCATTAATAAATTTCAAGAAATTGTGTATTGTAAATATAAGTTGAATTTATAAAATTATCAATCAGTAATTACTCGATTTGGAAAGCGTCGAATGTAAGGATCGTACAGTTCCGAGCTTATTTCGCACTTTCGATTCCATTTTAACCTTTCTGGTCGTGCGTGCCGCGCTTATTTCTTATGAAATCATTGCATATATATATATATATATATATATATATATATATATATATATATATTTATTAACGATCTTGTGTGCAAAATTTGTACTTTTAAATACGTACCTAATAATCCGTTTGAATCGCTAGAACATACGAAGCTTCGCAGCTTTCTGTTATTTTCACTCTTGAATTTCTTCGGGCTCAGGATTTGTACCAGATCCGCTACGTTTGTCACAAATCGATTTATCGTTAACATAATAACCGTGTGATTATTTTAGATGGATAATCACCTTGCGAGGAGCAGTTGGAAGGGCTGTCGGGTCCATGAAGAAATAATTGCTTGAAGAAGGATCGTCGCTTTTGCGGTGAAGGCGATCTCACTTCGTACACCTCGCCGCGATTATCGTCATACAATTCTGCAATCTATGATAAGATACCGATGATTACGCGTTTTACTCTGTACGAATAAAAATAATATTACGGAAATATATTAATATGTTTCGAGAAATTTCAATAATGCTGTTTCTAAAAATTTCACAATTTTGCCAATCTTTCATTTTAATAGATTTTTTCAATGTAATATATTTGATTTAAAAAATATAGATACAGTTATTCGAACGTGAATGTATTTTAAAATACGAATAGAATAGCGAAATTATATATATATATATATATATATATATATATATATATATATATATAATAAAACACGTTGAGAAAAGAAGGTCAAACCTTCACAATTTTGCCAATCTTTCATTTTAATAGATTTTTTCAATGTAATATATTTGATTTAAAAAATATAGATACAGTTATTCGAACGTGAATGTATTTTAAAATACGAATAGAATAGCGAAATTATATATATATATATAATAAAACACGTTGAGAAAAGAAGGTCAACCTCCGATGGTAGGTCGACTCGTCGACAGTGGACGGTCGTTAACACAAGCATGTGCACCGATCGGTCGAGACCGCGCATTAACGAAGTAAAAATCACCCTCGCTGTCTCATTTACCAAGTCCCACCAAGACAGGACACCAGGAATGTACAGCAGCGCTGGTAAAGTGCGACGTGCGGTCTTGATCTTCTATTATCACGACAAAATGATTATTGTTTGACACTTATCTAGGAACGGGAAAGGGAAAAGAATAATCCTTTTCTACTTGTATTATAGCTTCTTCAGCCGCTTTGCCTGTTTCCTCGAACAGTGTCGTGACATCCAGAATATGACAAGGTAAATGTTCCAGGGTATGCAGCAATGCTGGTCCCAAGTGTCGAGTGTGGGAATCATCGCCGCATAGCAAGATTCGCGGACAGCCATTCGATTTGGACGTGGCTTTGCCTGTTCTATTTGGATTAGTTTTGGTAGATTTAATTTTGATTCCGTTCCTAGATATTTATCTTGCGGTGCTTACATGTTATCGGAAGTTAGCATGCCGGCTGGACAAAGTGTTTGTAATCGCGACAGGATTTCGGCTAGATCTTCTTGCAACAACGGTTGGATCTTGGAGGGTAAACTCTTGATCGGCGCAACGATAACGCGATGGGACGCAGGAACGATATTTTGACGCGCCTTCAGAAAATCTTCCTTTTCCACCTTGATGAGAAATTGAATTTAATTTGTTTAATTTCTCGCAAAAGTTTTTATAACATTTATTATAAAGTTTATAAAGTTTCTATGTATTTATATTTTTTATTTATTTATACATAACATCTTTATATAACATGTATTTTTCTTATAAAGTAACTTCTGCGTTATTTATTTAATTCGTTCAACAGATTCGATTGATATTTGTGTTACAAATGACAAATGTCTTACTTTGAGATGGCGTTCGTTGATGTGATACTTGGATTTTGAATTATAGATTTGCGGATAGTTTCTGCGAACCGAGCACATAACTGCTTCGGCGCAAAGTGCCTGTAGATCGCTGCCGCAGAATCCCAATGTATTCGACGCTAAATACGCTAAAAATTTCTGCGCCGGTTTCTGTTTCCAACTTTTAATGTGTACCTATCACCACGTTACAAAACATTAATATTTTCCCATCAATTTTTTTTATATTTTATTTTGTCAAATTTTATCAGTTCCTTTTCCTTTATTATTCTTATATTTTTATTATGAAAACAATACCGAAAGTATCTCTTTTCGGGCGTTGTAACAAGGTAAGGGGAAATATAATTCTTTGTCGAATCTACCAGGTCTCCTCAGAGCGGGATCGATCGCGTCGATCCTGTTAGTCGCGCCTATCACTATGATCTCGGAATTATTGTCCAAACCATCCATCAAAGCCAAGAGAGTAGAGACTACGCTAGCATGAACGAAATCTTGCCGACTTGATCTTACAGGAGCGAGACCATCAACTTCGTCGAAAAAAATTATGCACGGTTTCGTCTGTTGTGCCTGAGGAAAAAAAAACACATATTCTTTGGCTCGAAGATGTTCTCTTGAATTTACACGCATAAAATCTCTTTTTGAAGATATCTTTTGCTTTGTAACACAATTTGCATAAAACATTCGAGTTTGAAGAGAGGAAAAAAATTCATAGACTGAGTCTTATATTTATCTCTGAAACGCGTGTCGCATAAATCGGGTTGTAATAAATATATAAAATAGAAAAAATATAAGAATTATATAAAGATTGAATTTCATTGACCAACGAGAAAATCTTCTCAAGCTTCTTTTCGCTTTCTCCGACCCATTTGCTGAGACAATCGGAACCCTTGCGCGAAATAAAGGAAACCTTGCGTTCGGAATTGCTGCACTCGGTCGCTAGAGCGCTGGCTACGAGGGTTTTTCCCGTTCCTGAATACGAAGAATAGATATAAGAGGAGATCCAATAACGCTCATTTTATATACAAGTATTACCTGGAGGGCCATAGAACAGTAAGCCACGAGGCGGTCTGAGATTAAACTTGGCATACACGTCCCCGTACATCAGCGGGAACAGAACCATCTCCTTTACGATTCTAATGTGCTTCTCCAATCCTCCGATGCACGAGAAATCTTTTGCGACGGACATTTTCTTCTCTTCTTCAAAAACTCTAAAAACGAACCGCCGATCTATTTTCACTTCCGTTTGCTTCTCTATTATGCATAGTCAATACGAGAATGACATTTTTACTATTGTCGACATCTCGATACAAATTTCTCGATTTATTCGCGCATTCTGGATGATCTTACGATCGAATTATCGTTACTAGAATTTTTATGCAGATTTTATTTAAAAAATTACGAGAGTTTACTGCTTAATTTCATTATTTTTGACGTATCGCCGGCTAACAAACGGAAGGTCATACAAATCGACTACCGCATTGGTACGATAGCGTTCGTATGTTTTTGCAGAAATAAATATGCAAAATGATAATTTCACAATGAAACAAACAGAGAAATATTTTGGAAGGAACAAGAATAACTGCAAATAAATTAATTGCATTACGAAATTTTATTTCACTATATGTATGACTATAAAATGTGTTACTACATACATATATATATATATATATATATATATATATATATATATATATATATGTATGTATGTATGTATGTATGTATAATATATATATTTATTATGGTAAAATAAATAAGGCAGTGGATGCATCGTCGCTTTTCGTCCGTATCTTTTTCAACTTGTCGTGTATATGTATGTGTGGATTTTCTTAAGATTACTATCTACTATGTCAATAGAAACAAATTGCCAGATTTGATATGCTACAGCTCAAACGCGTTGACAAAGTGTCATCTTTATTCGTCGTAAAAAGTAGTCTTAAGAGATATTGAGAAACAAAAAAGAAAGATAAATATGATAGCGCTCGTTCATAATCGGCAGTGTTACTAATAACGAGATAACTTCTCAATCTGATAGCGCATATACATATTTATATATATGTATGTACATATATATATACGGATTCACAGTTCACGCGAGTGATAGTGAAATGACAGTGTGTCTGAAAATAGCACCAAGAATATAATCGCGAAAAGTTTTTTCGGATTGTTATTTCGAAGCGGAATGTAAATCGTAATCGCTAAAAGAAAAATCACACATCCGCTCGGCAGTTTTTCTTTGCAATTTATGCTTAATGCCTTACAATGATTATAATTATATGTGAGAAGAGAGTTTTGCTAGAGCATTATTTGTCGTTACTTCTTTGGCAAATACTTATACAATTCCCACTGATGGGAATCCATCATCGCGCGTATCAGAGAATCGGTGATAATTCGTATGACAACATTACAGCGATCTTTCTTTTCTCCTATTTTTCCTTTTCTAATTTCTTTTCGAATTTTTAAGATGCGTATTTCGTACAAACTTCGTAACGAACGTTAAAAAACATTTTTTTTTTCTTCTAAATCTCAGTCTTTTCGACTCTCTAGCCACTAGAAAATTTCGCAAATAATACAATCGAATTTCGACGAATGATCCAATCGCCGAATAGAACGAATTTTTATGCTAACTACAAAATTTCATTGCTATGAAAAAAATTGCATCACTATCATCTAACGCGCAAAACGAATATCCTACTAACAAAGTCTGTTAGATTACCTTTCAATCACGCGATTGCAAATTAAAAATTCGTCACATCTGGACAACAATGACGCATATCCCTAAGAAAGATATTACTTGTGGATCACATAAGTTTTATTGATAAAGTTTATTTCTTATAGCTCTCTCCTATATTCGATTGTATGGTTTAAACGGTAGAAGATGGATAGCGCCCTGTATGTATACACGTACAATTCAACAATCGTACGTATTGTTTAAACGGTTATATTGAAGAGAATCGGCTTTTTAGACTGTTCGAAACAGCTAAGATGAAAACGAGTTTTCGTCTCGTCGCATACAATTTCATCTGATCTATCTGGTAACTAATCTTTCACAATTATAGCAAATCACAACCAATACACGAATCTGGAAGGCGTTATATACTCTCTACAAATGTTTACTAATATATTCATATATATATATATATATATATATATATATAACAAAGTCTTTCAGAATCGTCACACAGTTTCTTCCTCTCAAGCGCGGGTATTCTGATTCATAAGAATAGCAGTTGTTTCAAATCGAGAGATGTCTCTCAATATAGCTCTGGAGTTATAAACAAAATCGAGATAATCTATTTACAGTCGGTTTTGATAAAATGTAACAAATAAGAGAATCAGAAAATAAAAAAAGAATAAGAAATCGAAGAAAGTGCGAGAGTCCCGAAATACTTTGTAAAACAACGGCCAGATACACAAAAGTACTTATTAGAGCTAAAATAAATTTTTGTTATCGCTTCAAATGTTGATTCAGATTTTAAAAATTAATTATTTATCTTTTTGTAATAATTCAGTACAGTTAAGTCATTCTTTTCTCGAACCGATTTAATTCTAATTCATATCAATATTTAATAATAATTACTATAGCCCACTCTTTGAGATCTCTCTAAACATGTATAAATTTCGCAATTTTAAAGTCATTCACTCTTTTGCGAAGCCTCAAAATTAATTTAAATGTGACTAACTAGCCACCATTGCATAACGCATCTTTTTTATCGAGGTATTTCATATATTTAGATATTTCTCATAATTGTGTGTGTACGCTCATGCGTGCATGTGTGTTAAGTTTAATCAATCTTATACCTTTTTTTACAACTTTGGTCTATTTAAATTGCAGATTATTAATCCCATTTCGAACATGTCTTAAGTTATTTTGTATAAAGTGAACTGCACTAATGCAAGATGGATGGATCAAAAGCTGTTATCGCGACAAAAAAGATCACATTTAACCAGACAATATCGATCGTTCTCGATTGCTTGCTTAAAAATCTTAACAGGATTCTGATAAAACAGTACTGTTACAATATTTACGTAAAGTACTTTACATAAAGATACATGCTCATATAACATTTTTGAATATGTTGATTTGGTACTTTCTGTGATTCTTTTGTTAAGCTAGATCCAAATCTTTTCGCGTCGATTTTTCTCGCGATAATAATCTTTGACCTATCTTACTCTACACATATCAAGTAATATTATCTTATATTTTAATAATAATTTAAATTGATACATTTTGTTTCGCGAGGTATATTGATATACAAGGAAAACCACAATTTTAACAGATATAAAGAAATACGCTTCGTATTTTAGCTCTCCTTACTTGTAAATTTTTATTTGGATCCAAGACGAATATTTGGAATAATCTCTGGTCAGTAATATAATAAAATGCCGAATTTTTGTGTCTCGTAAGTATTTAAAATGACAATGTTCTAGAATTAGGGATGCATTACCATGTTAACGTGTTCATTTAATTATTCAAAGACTATTTGAATGGAAACAGTTAAGTACATAATGTACTAATTCCTGTGCTTTCGTTATTTCTCATTAATATGTACTTTAAAATTTATCAATGTAATTAAAAAAAAAAAAAAAAATCTTTTTATCATCGAGCAGAAATCTATAATTATTCTTAAAGAATATTATGAAAGAAAATATTTAATAATTTATTACTTTTTTCTTCTGGTTTACTACAATGATGAGAATAATATAATCTCAATCATATTGAATAAAAGAAATAAAAAAAAAATGATTATAAACGCGGTAAAGATAAAAATAATACTAATAATAATTATTATTTTTTGATACTGATGACAATATATGATAAAATTTATAAAACTTTTTTCTGACAAATATGAATCAAATTTATTTTCTAAAAAGTATATAAGCGACTGCGAGTAATAAGATGGCGGACTGATTCATTCTTATTACTTCAGTCATTAAGTATGATTAAGGATCACGATACGGGCCCTTATTGTGTCAAATAATCGCTTGTTTGAACATTTACAGGACTTTTACAATATGTACAAAATTTAATAGGATTATGTGTATATACCTGGAATTTAATACTTAATTAAAACTAATTTCTTGCATCTTAAACAACAAATGCGATTGCTTTGCAGATGTGTGCTATTATTTATCTAAAAACTGGCAGTATAATAACTAAAAAATATATCATTCCCAAAGTTTCTTTTGATACGACAATAATATTCGGCTTTGTAATTTGTGTATAAATATATAAAAGAAACCATCTGATATTTTTTTAAAGATTAGTGTTGCTAAAAATATTATTATGATGTAACGTATAATACGTTTGTCTCGTTAGCAACATGCTGCATTTCCTTTCATACAATGCCATACCTACTTGTATTGTGTATATTCTAATGACACTGTCGCTTGTACTCCGTAAACTTTTCCACTTCCTTGAGCAAGTCCTACACAATGCAAGTGTAATAACATATATATTTATGATGTATATAATATTATGATGTATAAATTAAATAAATCGATATTAACGCTATATGCACATGTTCTATTTTTACAGATTATATATATATATATATATTTACCTTTGGCAGTGATTTTCTGTCATATTTATGAGCATATTTCCCAACGCATCTGCTTAGTTGCACATAAATATCGCACAATACTTCAACAGGAAAGTCCTTCGTTATTTCGACAGTAAAATGCCACGCATTTTCGAGTTCGTTTCTATCAACTACAACTTTCTCACTTTCCTCAATTTTATCTCGACTAGAATCGCTTTCGATAGCGAACGACATTTCATCCGTGCTTTCGCGTCGAGACGACGAACTCGAATCACCATTCCCAATAGGTTTATCTTCTTCTACGAAACATATCTCCATTTGGTCGAGATTATCGATTCGTTGATCTGCAACAGTACTGTTTTGGCTTTCCTTTGAATTTTCATTCTGCGAATCGTTCTCCGAATCAGTATTATCGAATAATCCCACATGGCCGTTTAAAACGTTATTCGCCTCGGTTTCGAATTCTTGGAATTTTTCTAGATCAATACTAGTAGTAGTTTCATTGTTTAGCGATTTACTTGCGATTACCTCAGTAACACTTTCGTCAAAAGCGATCTTTTTCTTTTTATGAACTTTTTTCACATAACCTCTCGCCCATGCAGGTATTTTACGTTTTCTCGAACTACCGAATTTCTTTCCGTTCACGATAAGGGAATGACTAGAATTTACAGACTCCTTCTTTTCTATTCGTTCATTCGTCGAGATGGATTCTGATTTTGCATTTTTGCTTTCCTCCTCATTATTACAATTGCTTTCCAAAATTCGACGATTCTTAGAAATTTCGCGACACTTATCCTCAAAATCGGAGTCCAGTTCAGCTTTTATTAAAGCGTAAGCATTATCCCTCAAAGAACACGCTCGATGTCTTATCAATTTATCAGCAGGATCCCTATTAAAAGAGTAGAAAACATATATTAGTCATATATATATATATATATATATACCAAATTTTAGCACAATCTTTCAGCATTCCATTAACAGAAAGCGTGATGTCTAATGGGAGTGGCCTTCAATGATGCATAGTGAATTAGTTATTATAACAGTGTATCTAAGTAAAACGAACAACAACGATTATGGTGCGCTTTAAATTGAAAACCACTATTATCTATGGAGCGATAACAGCATTACGGATAAACAGCAAAAAGCTCAACTACCTCTTCAATATTCCGAGGGAGGGCCTATCACGTAAGCTGACATGAAAACACACAATATGAATGTCAGTATAGAAAAAGAGTATAGTATTGCTAAAGAATAACCTTAAGTTATAGTACAATATCAATAGTATAAGCGCTTCTGTAACGGAGATACTTTCGCACAAGGCTCATATGACTGTTCTTTTTATGATTCAAACAATGAGATTCAAAAAAATTGCCCCTCTCGAATTACTGACCTGTCCGGATTATACTCTAGAGCATTTCTACATATGAGATCAATATCATCGAGGAATTCGCGGGCACATAGATAACAATTCATATCGATTTTAGTCATCATTGTTTCCAGATCCATAGGTTGTTTTATTATCAAATTATAATCTGGTACTTCCTCTGTGTCCACTGGTTTTGTAAACATGAAAAATCTGAAACATCATATCATTTATAAATATCTCTGTAAAAAAAAAGAAAGAGAAAGAAAAAACGCAAGAAAATAATTTATAAGATGTACTTACTGTCGATTTCTTGCTAATTTAGCACAGATTTCTCTCAGGAAAATCCGTAATTCTCTCAAAGATACTTCATCTTTTTCATAAATGATCCGCTTCTCCGCTTCAGTTAGTTTCTTTGGTAACGGATCTGGCGCTAATGGCAGTGTCTCTAAAACTTCTACTTTGCTGCTTTTGATCTGTGGCGGTCTTAGACTTTGAACTATAAAAATGTGTCGGAAAAATTTCATTCTTTGCTCGGTGGTGGGGGTTTTCATGGAATACACTTCTCCACGTAATTCGCTAAACAAGTTTTTCAACTGATTAGGGAGATCTTGATATGTCGCATCGCTTGTCGCGAGAATTAAAATCGGCAATGAAGGATCCAATGCTGTGATACGACAAAGGAAAACTGCTTTTACTGTCTCTGGTACGAGAGGCCACCATTTGTCAATTGACCGAATGTAAATTATGGACGGTACATTCCTAGCAGCTTCGTTAATTACCTATATTAAATAGACACTATTAAAATAAAACTTTTTTTTTACATATGATATAAAATAAGAATAAAAGTATATTTATACTTTGTGTATATTATTATTAATTATTATAAAACTAAAGAAGGTTTAGATAGAGGTTTCAGATAAATGTATGAGTTTTAATAATTAATGATATATGTAATGTTATATCACCTGCACACAAGTTTCTTCCGGAGATCGAGCACTTTCTGCAAATAATGTGCTAACATCCAAAATTTGAACTGGTAAATGTTCCATACAATATAATAATGCTTGAGCTAGACGAGGTCCCTGACCTTCGGACAGACTGCCACCCGAGATTAATAATCTTGGGCGATAGATACCCTTGGCATTCTTTACTCTATAAAAATATATATAATAACTTGAAAGAATACAATCAATTTTATCATTGCTATAATATCATGCATATTAAGAATAATTACTTTGCCATGGCAGGATTTACACCATGAGGAAATATTCCTTTCACTAAATTAATTAATTCTTCTAATGGAGGACCTAACAATGGTACCATAAAAAGTTGTAATTTTCTTCCTGCACATGGAGCTACTCTATGCGACGATGGAACGAGCATAGAGCTTGCTTGCATGAAATCACGTTTTTTTACCTATTATATAATTAATATGATTAACATATCTTATTAATAATTTTTAAAATAAAACTTGTTATATATGATTGATTGCATAATTCTTATTATTATTATAAAACGTACTTCGACTCTTTCTGGATCTAGCAATAGTCTGTCATTTGTCATATAAATTTGTGGATAAGTTCTCCTTAATCCTTGTAGCACTGCTTCAGTACACAAGGCTCTCAAATCCGAACCGCAATATCCAGTTGCTTTCTCCGCCAGTATTTCTAACAATTGTTCAGATGGTGGATTTTTCCATTTGCTGACATGAATCTTTAAAATTTCTAATCTCTCTTTCATAGCAGGTAGTGGAAAGAAAAGTTCGCGATCAAAACGACCGGGTCTTCGTAAAGCCGGATCGATCGCATCGATTCTGTTTGTTGCACCAATGACTATAACCTTTAACAAGTAAAAAAGAAAAAAGTGTAAAGAAACAAATAACTAAAGATATTTCTTCTCTCTTTTTCTGCTTCACTTTTATTACCTCTCCCCTATCACTAAGACCATCCATGAGTGCTAAGAGAGTGGATACAATGCTAGCATGAATCTGATCCTGTTTAGTACTTCTGACAGGTGCGAGACCATCTATCTCATCGAAAAATATTATGGACGGTTTCATTTGTTGAGCCTGTTCAAACAACAATCTCAACTGTCGTTCCGATTCCCCAACCCACTTCGACAAACAATCCGCTCCTTTTCTCATGAAGAATGCCATTTTCTTATTACCTTGACTACATTCATTGGCTAATGCTCTGGCTATCAATGTCTTACCAGTTCCTAGATAGATTTTTAATTTGTATAAGATTTCAAAATAAATTTTGATTTTATTATTCTTTTGTAAAACAAGAGATTTAATACCTGGTGGGCCATGAAATAGGACACCCTTTGGTGCAGTAGTGTTATATCTCTCAAAAACATCCGGATACAACATAGGAAATACGACCATTTCTTTAAGGCAGTGAATGTGAGATTCCAAACCACCGACATCGCTAAATCTAATATTAGTGTCTAGAGTAATAGGATTTATGTCAGCTTTTCGATCTGGTGGACCGCCTTGTGGTATCGCCGATTGTCTGCGAAAGTATTATTCAATACTTGTAATATTTATTGACGAAACCATTACTCAATGAAAACTTTATCATGATATGTATAAATACCTCGCTTTTTTGCCCTTCTTTTTGTCGTAACGTTGAGGCTCAGAGTCACTGGTATCGCTAGAACTCGTGCTTTTACTTCTATGCTTTCTTCTTCTCATTGAATTGCTGAGAACACTTCTTAGAGCTCTAATAGATCGTCTAACTGGCTCTACATTAGCTTGAAACCTATCTACAGTAGGCTTTTTTTGACGTAAACTATACTTCCTAGGCCCAGGAGAATCCGAGGACTCGGACAGATCACTGTCTACCACTATATGCATAAACAAATAAAGACACATTATGTTTTATTTTTAGAAGAGAAAATATGTTCTATAGCGCTCGTAAACATGAACTTTCTCGTTACCTACCTCTTGGCAGCTGCCGTTGAGCTGTGCGTCTTGTTCTCTTAATTCGGGTATACATATCCTCATATCCCTAAAACATATATGGGAAAAAAAAACCAAATTTATAAATTGCTACTATATTTAATGTAATAAAAAAATTGTATAACAATTTGCTTACATCTTCATTTTCAGAATTATCATTATTATCCGGCTTTTCACTTTCTCGCAAACTATCATCATCTGCCTCATCTTGCTCTGTTTTGGACTTTTCATTTTTCTCAATTACACTTCCACATAATCTGGTTACAGGACCTTCTCTAAATCTGCTTGGACTATCAGACTTTCTCCTAAAGAACATTTTAATTTCAATTATATATATATTAAATCCAATTAACCACAACATAAATGTTTCATCAAACTACATGCCTAGTATCTTTTTCCTCATTTGCGGGTCTGGTTTGTTGGTCATTAATATCTTTTTCTGCGTCCGGCCTTTCTTTAAGATCACGATCAGGTCTACCTCTAAGTTCCCTATTATTTTGTCGATCATGTTCTGTTCTGTCTCTAAGATGTCTTGTTGGATTTTTATTAGGTGGATGATTCTCACGAGATCTCAAGGGCATACGATCTCGAAGATCACGCTTTCTACCAGGTACATCATCTACCATCTCTTTATCCGAGGAAGAAGCATGTTGTTGAAACATGGGATACCCTTTTAAAGTTTGTGTTCCTGTTAATATGTTTTTATGAATATTTAGAAACAATTGCAATTGACAATGAATAAATCGAAATAAATAATTACAATTATGATATTTTGCACATTATTATTTCTATAGAAAATTTCAATTTAAATTATTTATTGTTAAGTGTATGTGTGTGTGTGTGTATACACACACACTTGATTTTAGATAAATATACATTTGTGTGGATATTTAAATTGATATAAATATAGAATTTTTCATGTATGTACATCTCATGTTTGAATTTAATTATCTTTTTCTTTCTTGCATTATTTATATTTATTTAGGCAGATTTCAATAATTATAAAATATTTAAAAAATAACAATTAAATTGCTGAAAATTTTACTTCAAGACATAATTGTTTATTTTTGTTTGACCAAATAGTAAATTAAAAGAAATACTTTATAAATACAGCTTTTTATTATTATTAGATTATATAACTTTAGACTAAACTCTTTGAATGTACTTGAATGTATCTAAAAATTCTCTTTTAAAGTTAATAAAAAATATTTCTCAATCAATAATAACTAATATTTTTTATTCTCAGAAAGTTAAAATAATAAATAATAATTTCAAGTAACACAAAAATGTAGAGAACAAATAAAAAAACCTTAAAAATATTAAAAAGATATATAAAAAAATAGTTATAATATAATAATTTTTTAAGAAAACTCAAAATTTAAATCAAATAGACGAAAAGAAAAGTCTATTGAAATGAAAAAGAGTAATAAGTTTAAAAAAATTTATTTATCGCTGCCAAGTAAAACATAAAAATCTTTCACTAATTTTTAATAAAATTTAATACTAAAAAAAAAAAATATAAATATATATATATAAATATATATATATATATATAAAAATTGCATTGGTATTTATATTTTAAAGTATTAAATTTTATTAAAAAGTAATGAAAGATTTTTTTATGACATTTACAAATAGAAGATTAGAAGTATTTTGTTGTTTCAAGTAGCACATTCTTTAAATTTGTATACAAAAAATATATATATAATTGATACCTAAAATCCAGCTAGTATTAAGATTATCATAAGTCTGCATTCTATTACGTGTACTACGTCGTACACTCAAATTATTATTAATTATATGTGAATTAGAGCCAGAATGCGACCTCAGCTTGCGCAGGCTCTTAGGTCGTCTAACATTTGACTCCAAGCTACGGTTGCGAGGAGCAAATATCTCTTCCTCAGTATCCATTGAATCCAATGCAGCATCATCATCTGACATTATCTATAAAATATTAACTATAACTATATTAAATATAATAAATATTAATCATTTTATTGTATCAATGCAGTTAAAAAAAAAAAAAATATATATATATATATATATATATATATATATATACATATTTTTAACAAACAATACATATTATAAGAAATATTTATTCAAGTAATAAACACATGACAAAATTTGAAACAGCAAAAGATATAATTCTTTTCTTAATTATTTTGTAAATAAAAGTAATTAAGAGAATGGTTGTAAGATATTAAATCAAAAGTAAATTAAATAAGAAGGCTAATAATCATTGATGCAAGAATAATTTTTGCAAAAATATAATTACAAATTTAAGAAAAGCAATATTTAAAGAAATTGCATATGTACCAATATAAAGAGGAATGACAAACGTTTCGATCCTATCTGGATCTTTATCAATGTCAATAATAATAATACAATTCGAAGATGATTGAAAACAAGAACAAATGGTATAGAAGCAGTTACATAGAGAAAAAAATGTAAATTTGAATATAATAGATGCAGTGCATAAACACAAATGCCAAACATTATTAAAATAGGTCCATAGCATCTTATGAAAATCTTGGATTCAGAACAGCCTTGTGTATTAAAATTGCAAATGCTCACAGATTCTTGCACCATTTATATTATAATAAAAAATTGAAAATATCGCAATTTATAATGATAATGTAAAATACAATTTTTTCAATTATATTTTTGCAAAAAATATTTTTGTATTAGTGATTATTAGCCTTTTTATTTAATTTACTTTTAAATTATTTCGTGTTCAATTTTTGTTTTCATAAATGTATAAAATATAATATATATACAATTATAATCATCATGTTATTAATATATTAAAATATTTTACAAGTGTCTTCATACACACTATATACCTAAAAATAAACACAATCAAAAAATTGTACACGTATACTTATGCACTTAAAATGTAAAATTTTTCAGAAAAGCCTCGATATCTTAGATATCGCGATAAAAATTTAAGTAATTAAAATTGTCCAAGAAAAAAAATAAGCTACAAATACCCTAAACAAATGGAGAACGGCATGCACGTAATCTCTTTTTTCGAACTTTACATCTTTAACCTTTGCGTGAATTTCTTTGCCCGAATAGTATCGCTTTATGTTTAATCGGTCATTACCTTCATCTGGCCAGTTCTCGTTGCCGATGTACGATTAAAATGTTAAATCTGTTAACGTCCGTCATATGCGTGGGATATGCCAGAACTGCATTCACGATCGCCAAGAACCGTCCTTCCTTGCAACAGCGCGAGTGAATCCCTGAGCGAACCACTAGCAATCGAGGATCGTTCAATCGAATTTCCTTCCTGTTAGCATCAAACAAAGCCACATAATCGAAAGTTATCGCGCACCAAACGGCATTAAAAAACGAGACGATACGCTTCGGATTCACCGTGCAATTGCAAAATCCGTCCCGTCTGTATATCACACACGCACACAAACCATACACACAACATACCACTTCCTCTTGTGCGCGTAACTGATTTGTATATTATGCATTATGCCCATTACTCTCTAAAGTTGGTCACGTATTGAGCAGACTCAACCAATGAGAATTGGGGAATGCACTCTTCTCTGACATCATTCGTAGATTTGTTCATTTTTAATGCGTTCGTAAACGCTCGCGAATGTCATCTGTTTTGATTAAAATTTCAATGAATAAGGACGTAATACGACCTTACGAGCGTCGCGAACAAGTGGAACGTGTGTCCTTTTATCCTCAAAAATATTTATACTTTGAAACGAGACGAATACATTCGCGCATTGAAGAGATAAATAAATAGATAAATCTAGTGACATTTTCGAATGGTCGAGTTCGATCGCTCCGGGATAGTTACTAGACGCCATTGACCAATCACAGCCATTCTTCTGAAGAATGTAACCATACGTTCTGCAGAAGAATGGCTGTAATTGGCCAGTGACGTCTAGTAAATTATCCCGGAGCGATATCGAACCCGACCATTTAAAAACGGGCTTCGGAAACTTATCCCCATTTTGACTTTTCGAATTCTTTTTTTTTTTCGATCGTTTGTGATTCGTTTGTAAGGATTAATTAAAACGTTTGTGAGATCGTCGTTTCTTAAATCAAAGCCAAAAACCATTTTAGTAATTTATATCTATACATGCATATATAAAATATTAAATATATACAAAATCAAACACAAATAACGGATTGTATAGTATTAAATAATCGATGAAAAAAAATATATAATTTATATATAGCTGGATTTTTTTGACCAACATTTATGATGCGCGTGAATAGCTATAGATATTTAACCGCTCGAAACGGTAATGCTCATCATCTAATCATCGATTTCTTCTATTACAAAATCATACATTCTAAATTTTCCCTCTATTTCAAAGTGTTTGAAACTAGAATTTTCTTCTTGCGCTACTCTTTTATTTGTCATATGACATGATTATATGTTAAATTGAGGTGTGTATGTACTCCACTTGGAAATACATAATTAACTATTCCGAATCATTTAACAAGAAATGCACGATATTTTCATTCTGCGC
The DNA here is from genome assembly GCF_025532165.1 of Camponotus vicinus. Lineage (NCBI taxonomy): Eukaryota > Metazoa > Arthropoda > Insecta > Hymenoptera > Formicidae > Camponotus > Camponotus vicinus. The sequence continues at coordinate 3,219,655 of NW_028141976.1, read as the reverse complement.
ATGTTATATTTGGTTACATCTTAGAGAAAAAATGAGAGAGGAATGTGTTTAGTCCTGATGAATCCGAATAATCCCGATTTGACATATTGACAGAATATGTAGAAAATTGTATTTTTTATTCTATAGACACGCTTTATTTGTTAATGATTTTCCTTGCCGCATAATAAAAATACATCTAAAATAAAAAATATAAAAAGAAGTTGCGAATTGACATTGCTAACTTCAGACCATCGCTTTTCTTAGATTGGTGACATCAGCTGATTACTCTTTTTTCTAATATATCATCTCGAATTAATCCGATATCGGTTTAGTATCAATCATTGCATGTTATTAAATGTGAGAGAAATGATTTTTTTTTTTAGAATCTAGGAATGTTCGGAACATTTTAGAAAACGTTTTCTCGATTCAGACAGTATCGCTATATATCACCTACATATATATTTCTATAGTCAAAGATACTCTATAGTCAAAGTAGTATATGCTCTAATTGTACTATTGTGCTATTTGATAATATTACGTTGACAGACTACACATTATGACAATGCAACCGACAGCTATTATAGCGTTGTTCCGGTCTGTGAATTTCGCAGTTGATTCGTCGATGTACGCGTAAAAAAATAATAAATAAAAAATAAAGAAATAATAATTTGAAATAATGACGTGACGTAAACACACGTATTATGAGAACAAAATTGATCAACATACACACACATACTACTTTATTGAATGACTCGATAGAATATTAATTGATGATGATATTAATGCCGATACGAGTATACGATACAGAATGTAATTTAATCCGACGATATAACGGGGCATCGTAATTAATTTCGCAGAAAATGGTTTTAGAATGTAAATGAATGTTAAACATGCTGAATGTATATAAACAAGGCTATAAAATCGTCAGTCTGTTAGCGACAGTGATTATATGGATATGGATTTCATACAGAAATATTAGACTTTCGGTCGTTTTATTAGCTACATAATTATCTTTGTCTTATAATACATTTCTTCTTTTAAATGTAAATCTAAACATGTTTTCCATAGTATGCAATGTGTGGCCAATAATAGAAGAGACTATAGGTAAAAACATGGTATTTATGCAAGCCTCTTTTATGTATATCGCTATTAAATGCAATGTCATTCTAATATTTTTGTTTTATCCTTATAACAAAACATTTGTTTGCAAGATTTGTTTCATGCTTATTTACATACAGTGTCATGTATTTGTAATTTTTATATTGAAGAAAAATATATATTGCATATAATCTTTCTTGTTTAAAGATATTTAATGCACATTTATAATCTCTCTCCAAGGTCTTAAAGAATTTATTTTTGTTATTATTTTTTCAGTTGAATATATCGACGTGGATTTTACTTTGTGGCTCACATGGCTCTTAATGCCACTTCTCATAACATTTTTGCTCCCGCTTGTGATTGCGCTGTTGTTGTATTCAACTTCCATAATATTATATATCTACAAATTACACAGGTTTAAAAATAAAATAACTTATTAATATGTATACACGTTACTTATATAACATAATTAATTAGCATTCACTATACAAATATGTTAAATTTATCAGTCTATCAATTACATTAATAATATTGCGATTAATATTTTTAAAAGCAAGAAAAAAACAGTATGTACATCAATTTGCAGAATGTTCCATGTCTTTTAATAAATTCTTTGTGTTTGAAACATTTTCTTAATTTATATAGTACAAGATATTTTTTTCAGAGTAAGACTAAGAAATGCTTATGGCACTGCGTGGCAAAATGCAGCACGTTATATGGTCGCCGCTCTCTGGGACGCACATGGTTGGATTTGGCATGGTATATATGTTTTGGTTTGACAAACATTTTATATAAGATTTTATATATATATACACACACACACACACACACTACATTTTTATACATTTTGTAGTAAATCAATTTATACAATTTTTTTTATTACAAAATTTGTTTATTAAAAAAATGTAATCTTTTAACAGGATATGAAATTGTGGGTTTAGAGAATATTCCACAAGATGAACCAGTATTGTTTATATATTACCATGGAGCTATTCCAATTGATTTGTATTATTTCACATCCAAAGTATTTTTATTTAATTCAAAACTAGTCCATACCGTAGCAGATCGATTTCTCTTTAAATTTCCTGGATGGTCCATCATTTCTGATGTTCTGAAAGTGATACCTGGCACAATTCAAACATGTTCTGCTATTTTAAAGGAGGGCAACATGCTCTCTATCTCTCCAGGTGGAGTATATGAAGCTCAATTTGGGGATTCTTATTACAAACTTATGTGGAAGAAAAGAATGGGTTTTGCAAAAGTTGCCTTAGATGCAAAAGTGGTATGTTTCCATAAGATTTTGTATTATTTTATGAAGATTCTATTTCATAATACTTATTTTTCATTAGAGTATAGTTCCTTTCTTTACAAGAAATATCAGAGAAGCATTTAGAACAGTAAGTTGGGGAAGAAGAATGTGGCTGAGGATATATACTTGGACAAAATTTCCTTTTGCACCAGTTTATGGTGGCTTTCCAGTAAAATTGGTAACATATGTGGGTAAACCTATTCCATATGATGGAAATCTTACACCTGAAGAGTTGCAACTAAAGGTAAATAATTATAAAAGTGATAACATATATTATATATTTTCCTAATAATATTAAATATTTGAAAATATTTGAACACTTTCAGGTTGCTAATGCTCTTAGGAATTTAATAAAAGAACATCAAATAATACCTGGTAACATAACACGGGCTTTGATGGAAAGAATACGTACTATACATACTGTAGAAAGATAAGGTTAACAATAATCTTCTTTCATGTACTTAACAGTTAATAAGGTGCAAAATTCTCAGTATTTCTTAGAAATTATTTTAATTTAATTGATTAGATGTTGACATTAAAAGTTAGATGTAGTAAACTTAAAATGATGAAAACAAGCTTTTTCTACATTTATATTTGGTTTATATTTGTACTTAAATACACATAATTGGTTGTAAGTAATTTATAATATATTTATAATTTTTTTATATATGTGTGCACGCAGGAAAAAATAGGAATACTTTACATACAAATTTATACACATATTGGTACATTTCATGGTATGTACATCTCATATATGACATATGACCAAATTCGTGTATGAAGATACTCTTGTTTCTGTATAATTTAATATACAAATAGCATTTGATGTAAAATAATTTCCTGTACATTGTTTTAAGAATAAAAGCAAATGTGATTATTTAACATTTATGCACATAATATTATTCCTATCTTTTATTACCTTTTACATACTAGATTGTATTTTATTAAAGTGATTATTATTTTTATAATAGTTTCTATATCCTCGTAAGCAAAATATTAACAGTATGTTGACAGACGGGCAGCAGATACTACGATCAAAAAATATCAGCAGACTGATATCAATTGCATCCGCTTTCAGCTTATGTTCTGCCAAAAATCTGTTGATATAATTAGACAGCAGATTGGCGGTAAAAATCGAGCAAAATCGACATAATCTGCCGGCAGATTGGCAGTAGGAATTGAATAGGATCTGCAGCTGCTTATTATTTAAATAGAATAGTAACGTCTAATAAATATATAATTAATGTATAATAAATAATTATCTATGAAAACTCTTAATAATTGATTCGATCTCAGTAAACGCACATATATTTATGTATATACAAATGTAGTAAAATTGAATATTACAGCTATATAAATATTATCGGTTAATTAAAATTTTCTTCAAATAAATATGACGTGTAATGTGTGTGTGTAACATGTTATATCGTAATTATATCTCATGTAACAAATATATAATTAAATTAATAATAAATTAAATGGTGAAGGTAATTAAATTTAATTTATAAAACGAGATATATAATTTATTTGAGAATTAAACTTGTTTTTTATACTACTTTTATATTACTTTTTATACTGCCGAGTATTCCTGCTAGTGTACACCGGTGGCACCACGATTGACCACGTCGCCAATTGGCCAATTCAAAATAGTACTCTCTGATTGGTCAATCGTTGCTGACTACCCTAGGCACAGCTCGATATAATTGGCTGTGGTCAAGAAGGACACTCTCAGTGTACGCTAGTGCAGAAAGTTCAGCAATAAGGAACAAACCAAGAACTACGTTCTGACAACGGACAGCGAAACCCGAAACTGACATCTTTGTTCCAGATTTTAGATCGTTCAATTCGATTCGAGATTTATTTTAAACGATGTCAACAAATATTACTGAAACGACTATAGAGACGAAAAAAGACGCAGAGGGCAAGAATAAAACCAAAATCTACTGCACATTTTGCCCTTCAAAAATGCTTAATGCCGGGACCGCTAGTTTAATAAATATGGAGGTTAGTATTGTGTGTATGCAATGAGTGTTGCAACATTTCAATTGCAAAACGTTGCAAAACGTTGCAAAAATCACACATGACTCTACTGGTCGGTTTTTCTTTATATAACATTAGTTTAATCATCGATGTATGTTTTGTTTCAATATTGTTAATTAAAAAGCACTTGTAGTATATTTTATATTTTGCAGATCATTTGTACCTAAAAATTGCATTTTAATCATTGTACATGATACCATGTACAATTTTTTACTTTTACAAAACATTTATTTGTAAAAATTTACCATAAATAGATAAATATGCAATTAGATGAATAAATAATAATGTACAAATCTTTTGCAGTTTGCATTACCTTATATTCATAGCAAAGGAGAGGGTAAAGGAAATCAGTCGGAAGTTATTTTGAATTATTGGTTAGTAGAAGATATGTATACTTTTGAAAATATTGGTGTGTCACACACAGTAGGTAATATCAAGTACCTAGCTTGCGCTGATTGTGAGAGAGGTCCAGTAGGATGGCATGATTTGTCCACCAAAAAATCATATATTGCATTGTGTAGAGTCAAACATGAATGAATAGGGATATGTATGTTTATTAATAAAATAATTTCATAATTTTATATATACAATATGTATAATTTTTTATATAAGTATACAGAAATAATGTGCGAATATAAAAGAATACTTGTGTAATTATAAGTTTTTTATATAAAAGCTATTCTAGGCTTTTATATGGAAATGAATTTGCATGCATATTTTTTTAAATTAGTCAAGTACTATTAAAGTTACTTTAAAGGCAAAAAAATCCCTATTCTTAATATAAAGATATCATAAGTGATATTACTTTATACCAAGGTTAAAATTATTGCATATGTAGTCTGAGGAACTATATCAATGCTAATATAAAAGTAATAATCTAATTGAGAATAAATCTAACAGCGACAGAAATATATATATATATATATCATATAAGAAATATATATATATATATATATATATATATATATTTTTTTAATTCAATGAAAATAATATACTGTTATTTTTATTCTTAACTAGATTATTACTTTTATATTACCATACACACACACACACTCTCTCTCTCTCTCTAATATATGTATGTGTGTGTGTGTGTGTATTACAATCAATAATTCAAGTAATATATAAATTATTGATATATTTTAACAATCAATACATTTCTTTTATAATCAAAAGCCATCTGTATTTAATGTATGTATATAACATATGCATTGTGTGAATCAAGTATGTTATTATATATTGTTTGTTTCATATTTGTTTCAAGTATTACATATAAAGTTATAGATATAGTCATATATATTAATGTAATTAATTGTAAATTGATGTTATATATTGATATTCATTTATACAGACATCCATTTTTGTGTAATTTATTATACATATATATATATATATGTATATGCATATGTATAATATACAGGGTTTTATAAATGGGCAAAACTTGAGAATGGATTCCTAATGCTTAGAGAAGAAAAAAAGTTATATCAACATAGGCTTGGAAATAATTTCTGAGTTATTAAGGTTTTTGTGACACAATTCTTGTTACATCATCTTAGAGACTTGTTTCCTGGATAGATGGTGAATAAATGGAAGTAGATCAATTGCTTGGCCTGCACACTCGTCAGATTTAAACATTGGACTTCTTCCTATAGAGTTATGCAAAGTCCTTAGTGTATTCGTTGCAGTGGATGATGTAGAAATTCTCCATGAGCAAATTGTGACAACTTGTCGGACGATATGCACCACACCAGGAATTTTTTGGGAGCGTGTTCGGAGCTCAATGAGACGCTGAGGTTTGTATTGAGACAGGAGGTGCACATATTGAACATTTCCTCTAAGACGATGATTGTGTTACAAAAACTTTAATAACTTAGAAACTAATTATTCCCAGACTCGAATATATTGATATAATTTCTTTTCTTCTTTAAACAATAAGAATCCATTCCTGAAATTTTACCCACTATTTACGAAACCCTGTATATTATTCAATATATTGTTTGTTATATATATTATTGTACAAAATTATTTTTATGATTTGAAGGAGTTAGTTAACTATTATTTGTTTAATTATGTCTGTTTCTTTTTTTATTTTTTTTTTAAATCTTAAATATTGCAAAAATATTCATATATTTGTATAAATTATATCATGCTGACATCTAATAACATCACAACTTTAGCATGTTTTATTCTAAAAGACGCATCAATGAAAAAGAATGTATTACTCTTTTGTTTATCGATATCATTATAAATATATAATGTAGTACAAATCGCTAATTAATGATCGAATAATTTTAGTTATAATAGTCTCTGGTTTTATAAATTATCATGTTGCAATTATACTTATGTTTGTAAGATTAAACAGAATAAAATAAAATAATCATCATGAAAATTGTAATTTTAAATATGTCAAATGTTTAAAAAAAAAGAAATAAAGAGCTAAGTAAAGCCATCTTCAAACATTCTTATAAATAAATAAGTAAATTATATATTTATGTAATACACAATGATGATAACAGTTATATGCTATGCAATTATACTAATTTTATACTGTAATGCTTAAACAATTATATTTTTTTACTTATGTAATATTCAAACCTTGAATGCAAGATGCAAGGATGTATTACAATGTCTAACTATAGTTTCCATGTTTCCTGCGTTATTAAATTACCTCTTTATGTCATCATCATCGTTGTGTATATTATTTTGCATTTAATACTAGTATCTATATCTATATTCTTTTAAGTATATGTATATGCAGAATACTCTAAAAGTATATATTGAGACTGTAAAATTCTATTCTTGTGTAAGACTGTAATTAAAAAGTTATTGAAAAGATATGAAAAAAATTATTTTTTATACAACAATGCAAAAAGATTCTAAAAATTAATAAATTTGATATACTTAATCATATAAAATAATTATTTGTCAATTTACAGCTATTCTCCATATTAAGATATACATATTGGGGCAAAGATATATATATAATGATATTCATATATATATATATATATATATATATATATATATATATATATATATATATATATGAATATCATTACTTCATAAGATCATAAAAGAAATGGTAGACAGGTTTAAATTTTATGATTTTATTATAAATTATTGTAATCATTTCAGATCCAGATTTCAGATTCTTTATTGATATAGAAATATCATTCGTTTTTCAGATTTTACATAGAGAGTCGTATCTTAAAACAATTAAATATTTATCGAAATGTATTGCTTTTTTATATGATTTATCAATTTGTTTAATTCAATCAGAAAATTACAATTTGATATCCATTATTAATATGATTCTATGTATTTGAGTTTAATATTATATTTTTGAATAATACAATATAATTTTTTTCTATAGTTTATATAAATGTACGTGTAAGAATATTTTTGCATAGAACTGATAAGAGGAAGGAGAAAAAAGTTTTCATTTCCAATTTGAATGAATTTTGGACATATGTTTAGTGTACGTCAAAATAAAAAAATATATGTTTCTTTATTTATCTAAATGGCCGTTAAATAGAAAAAAAAGATGACATTAAATTTATACATCCTGTCATAAAATGTACATTAATTTAAGAAACTATTACAAAATAGTGTTATTTTAATCTGTATAAAACAGTGTCATTTTAGTTTAAAACAAATTATATTAAAAACACTTGTTATGCAAAATAATAGTTTTAATTTTCCATAAATGTAATGAGAGTAAAAGAAATGTGTCAAATAAGAATTTATGCTAATGTATTTTTTTTTAAGTAAAAACAAGAGTACACTATCTACACATACTATCCTTTAAAACTACTTTTATCTAGTCATGAAATTTGAAATTTTCTAATTCTACGCTTTTTAATAGCTCCTTTGCGGATTCCATTCTTTATGAATTTTAATTAATAGTATATATTAATTAATAGTATATATTAATTAATATTATATATATATTAATAGTATATATTTATTAACTTACCGAAAACTCTCCTAATCTGATCGTTAGATCACTCGTCAAATTCTTCTTTATTTTTCAATAAGAAATAAATAAGCACTCACTTTTATCCACTATTTATTAAGCTTCACTGAACTTTTCACTTAACTTTCAGTAAACTGTTCATTTTAGGAAACATCAAATCCAGTAATTTTGCTCGAATCTTGAATCTATCAAATCTTGAACCCGTCTGCCAACACTGTTATGAGGTTCTGGTTTTACATACTCACATTTTTTATAATGTACATCTTATTTTCTATAAATTGCCTTTCTTTTTTACAATATGCAAACTTTGTATTCGCTTTATATCATAAGTAGTAAATTTTTTTCTTTATACTTTAAGTACAGTGTTTTGAATTATAAGATTTCAATGAGCGCAAACAAAATCAGCGATACATCTTTGTAATAATGTATAATTTATAGCAAAGATATTCGAGAATAATACTTGATATTTTTCATAGATAAAAAATATTTTGAAATATTCTAACAAATGTGTAAATTTGTTAATTGTGGTTTTAGAGAAATAAGGTTCCTTTTTTAAATAGATCCAATAGATTTATATAAAAAATGATACATCATCTATGTGTATACTCTATTTTTATTTTATATAAAATATAGACATTCTTTCTTTTATTTAGAGTGATTAATCACAGTCTTATCAAACTCTTCAAAAGTATAGCCAGAGCTATTTACACACTTGCAAGCAATTTTTCATTATTATATATATATATATATATACAGGGTGTCAGGGCAATCTCTTCCCCCAAAAAAAGCTCTTGTAGTTTACTTCGAGAGCTTTTCAAAACACTATAATGAAGTATTTTTTCATCGAGTACTTTTCGAGTTACGAGGCTTGAAATAATTTCTTAATTTTTATATAAACCATAAAATATATATATCTAGTAAAATATTCATTTTTCGATTATTTTACTTTAATACTTTTATGTACAAATTAATGAAAGGAATCAATTGGTGTAAAGAAAACACATAATTGTTTCGAAAAAAATATGTAATTGTTAATTGGAAATTACATATTTTTTCTTTACTTTATATACACATTTATACACATTTTATAATTAAATAATCTTATAAAAAATAAGTATCATTATCCGACAACTCAAAGATTAAACTTTAACTAATTTTTAAGGAGAATAGAAACACTGCACTATAGACTAATACAAAATTATAGTGACAATCAGAAAAACTATATTACTTCATTTTTTTATGTAATATAATCAATTATTTGCAATTTTCACTATCATGCAAAATTGAACAATTATTATAATTATTGACAACAAATTAGAATTTACAACTTAAGAATATTCTAGAAATTTTCTTCTTTGCGATGTTTTTTGAAGTTTTGTATTATTTATGTTTATTAGTAAATCCGACAACTTATTATATATTTCCAAATTGAGATTCAACTGATTTAACGATTATTTATTAAATAAAATTGTTTATCATTTTCTTTATTTTTCTGCCCTTTGCAATCTCGCAACACTGGATTTTTTCATATATTTCGGAAATTTCATGTTGAAAATATTTATTTTTCGTTTGCTTTTTTGGTGTTATGTGTAATTGAAGAATTTTATATATTGTGCGCACACACGCGCGATATACATTTTATTATATGTATTGCAGATACTTCATCTTGAAAGAAGACGTGATATTTGTATACAAATATTTTTATTTTTTGAGTACAAATATTTTTTAAATTATTTTATATTCCTCTCTCTCTTTCATCATTTTTTTAATACTCTCGTATCATCTTCTTCTTATTTTAAATGTATTTTGCTCGTAATCGATAATACGATTTATCTAGGAAATAATTTTGTAAAATATTGCCAAATAATTTTTATTATCCTCAAAAAATTACATAGCAAAAATTTTCAAATTTTTATGTAAATTAATGAAGGTTTTTATATGTAAATTAATCAAGAAGTGTTTTCTTTAACCATAAAATGCATCTTCTTTTTTATTTGTTATTGCATTTTTATTTTTCTAAATATTGATGCTAATATTAATATGATAATAGGAAAATACAGTAGAGTCTCGTTTATAGCCTTAGGTTCTTCCTTATATATTTCCTCATATATTTTCAAAAACATTAATAATGCGTCTCTACTATGTCATAATAGACACCAAGTCACACCAAGCATCACATGATGGCATGTGTAGATTTCAGTTAAGACTTCGTATGCATAACTGTGACGACAGCTTGCATTATTGCTTGGGAATGTATCCATTAATTTTGAGTTTTTGCAAAAATTTTATGTTTCCAAAAATTAAAGTCAAAATTAACGAGATTCTATTGTATGAGGTTTAATTTAAGGTCGCCCAATAAAATTGCAAATAATTTCGGAAATACATAATAATTTTAATTATTCATTATAGAATTGCAACAATTAACTTCAATTCAATTTCTTTAATTTTGTAATAAATTATTGATAACGATGCGCATCAAAGAGTTATTATTCAAATTATATATTATAAAATTAAAATATACTGCGCATATGATATTATATGTTTATTACTTTATTTTTTACTTTTTTCTCATAAGAATCAATTAAGTAGTAAACATTGTTAAATGGCAAGCGAATGCTTTAGGTTTATAGGTTAAGCGACATTTTAAACTAAATTTCTAATTGGGCGTTTTACTGAAAATGACATCGATAGTCGATTAATTCAATCTTTTAGAAGACAATTCTATTTTGCTGTTTTACAATGTGCGGAAAAAGATTTCGAAGTTAGAGAAAAATACATACACTTATACGTCAGTGAGAATGAAAGTCCTTTGGCAGTTAGACAAGATCTATATTATTTATTGTTCAGGCTTGATTCCTTGGACGTCAGTTAGCAATATATACTGGATATCTAACATTTTTTCCTAATATTAAATAACAGTTACAACATAAATATAATATTAAAAAAGATTTAAAATAAAATTTCTTTTATTGTGTAAAACATATAAAATAAATAAGAGGAAAAACAATTCGAGTTGTATAAACTTTATGTAAATTAAATAATATATATTTTTTCACATTTTTTTAAATTATATTATATAACTATAAGATCAGTGCTAACCGCCATCAGAGATATCGATCCTTAAGTCCCTATTAGAGTATGCATTGAAAATTAAGATTAAAAATTAAATTAAAATTCGATCAAGCAAAAAAATATTTTAGTTCCTTTTATTTTGATTCATCAAATTCCAATCTTTGATCTTCAATCTTCAATGCATAGTTTGATATGGGCTTTATGCATGTCTTTTGAATTTAAATGCGCGTTCGTTCGTATGTATGCGAGTGTGCGTGAGTGCGTGCGCTTGTATTATATTATATATGTCCATATGTCCCACTATGTTGAGAAATATTTTTACACGTATTCAATAGCAAATAGCGCAATAATAACAGCAAAACGATCGTACCTTCTTATAAGTATAAGTAATATCTATATATAACATATCTCAAGTAATCATATAGATTACCGAAACATATTCCCGGTATATACATTCGGTTCGCATTATCTTGGTCTGTTGATTTTTTATATTGCTGGGCACGCGATAAGTAAATAATTCAATCAGTACAAATGGAGGATGCGCATCTAAAAGCTCCTCCGATATTATGTCTCTTCTAAGAATATTACAACAGTGATCTAGTAATAGTAGTAGCGATAATAGAGTAGCAATCGTAATAGTATAATAATATGTATATTACAATAATAAAAATAGTAATAGTAATAATAACAATGTAGGATAGTAATGTTGTACCTAAAATAGAATTCAAGCTACAAATAGAAATTTTGAATTAGAGCCGACAGCGTTCGTGTTGTAGAAATAGTTATTAATGTATTCCGAGAAGAAAACATATGAGTATTGTGTGTTACTACTTTCAGTAATATCAAGATGGTAGCTCTTTTGCAGCGTACATAATACATAAATCGATCATGAATCTTTTTTTTTCATCCAGCATTCACTATATTTTTCTTATAAAGTGAACAAGAGTTTATACTTTATACATATTCCATTTATACGTATATCATTTTTATCAAATTGAATGGCGGTAATTTTCTTGGGCTTTAACTGTAGACATGGTATATCTAAATCGAGTGTTTGTCTTTATTTAAGGAGTAGGGATAGAAGTGCACGTAGAAGAGAACTCATTTTGTTTCTTGCGTTCTTTTTCGCTCGCGCAAAATAGAACGAGAGAGAACCTATGCTACGCGCAAGCGAAAGAGAATGTAGGGAACACAGAATAGAATGTGTCCATTTCTATGTGTACCTTGATTTTTTTAACTTTCCGTTTAGATATATTATGACTATGATTTTAACACACACAATGTCGTATAAATCATATACAGGGTGTCCCTGAGCATGTGCTCACGCACTTGTGAGGAGGTAGAGCGCAGTAAATTAAATAAAGAAATGGTGATATTTTCAACTTTTGATTCCGACCGGAAATACGCCATCCGGATCGGAAGTTGAATTTTTTTAGGGGAATATGGTACTTTTATTACAGATTCGAATTGTACGTGAAAAAATAAGAAACTTTTGTATCAAACGTTTTTTCTGAAAGTGCCTCTATCAATCTTAAAATTGACCTTGAAAGTAACTATGATGAACTTTCAATAATTAATATTTCTATTGTTATTACAAAAATCGTTACACATGGAATAGGATTTCTTTATTTAATTTACTGCGCTCTACTTCCTCACAAGTGCGTGAGCACGATGCTCAGGGACACCCTGTATATATATATATAAGAAAATCTTCGCTTCAAATATGACGTTTTGTTGTTTAGCGTTTAATCGATTTGATAGAATATTGAATATTTGATACGTAAAATGAGCCATTCATTTATCTGTAAAAATATAGATATTACAGTGAAAACTGCATCTATGAATATCTACTTAAATCATTTTAAAATGCTTATTCATTTTATTGGTTTCAATATTGGTAATTTGTTAAGAACATGAATGGGTCACGTTACGTGAAATACTCTCTCTCTCTCTCTCTCTCTCTCTCTCTCTCTCTCTTGTCGCTTTTTTCTATTTTTCTCTATCTTTCTCTATCTTTCTCTATCTTTCTACATTATATATAATGTTCAGTGCGGATATTTTGCTATCATATGCCTGATAGGATTTTCGAATTAGGCGCAATGACAATATTTTATATATTAATATGTGTAATCACACATAATCGACTAAGCTAAGCGTCATTTTTTCTGTTTGAAGCATTCACGGCATCTTACTTATTTTTTAAAGATTCTATAAGATAGGAAAAGAAACGGAGATAAATGTACATGATTGCTGTTTATAATTGTGGAGCGGACGTGGATCTACTTTCTTCATAAAGAAGTGCTTCCAAAATTTATCACACGTGAGAAAAATGACGAATAATTAAAGATGAATTTATAGTGGATACTCTTTTCTCTCTTACGTTGCATTTTCGAAATGTAATAAAAATATTCCATCGGCTATCTTTCCTCTTCATTCGTCCGACATTGTTCATTAGAGTTAATCCGTTTGATTTTTTATTTTAATTTTAATTTTAAGTTTGTTTATTACAGGCGAATAATTTCATGATTTAATAATATCATGAATAAATTAATGACTTTTCATTAAAAATCCCGGTTTTGTGTGTTAAGTTGTGTTAAGTTACGCTATAGTTATTTGTGTGTTTGCAGTAAAGATCCGATTATTACAAATTGATACGGTTATTGATATTTTTATTTACACATTTAGAGGTATTTTTGTTCTTGAGAGAAAACTTGAATTCACTGTAGATTCAATCCTCATGTTCATGAGCATTGTTGTTGCCTATCACGAGGCTTCGTTGTCGCTCATACCAACGATAAGAGATATTTCGAGGATCGTTGTGCGTCGCTTTACGCTCTACGAGGTGCCTTTATAGTGAATGAAGAAGAAAGTGAGGAACATGAAATAGGCGATTGGAAAAGTGATCCTGGCTATCACATCAATTGTTTTCGCCACTCTAATCGGATGCGGCGGATCTTTTTTCCTTAGCTGTAAGAAGAAAGTTTATGTTATCATAATTATGTTATTAGACTTGAGAATTTTTCAAATAATTTTAAATTAATTGTATCGATTACTTGATACTATAAATTTTAATAATAAAAAAAAAATTGTAATAAATGGGAAAAAGATTTACGGAAATCAATGTGCAAATCGATTTTATGTATTTGATTTGTTATTGTAAGTGTAAAAAATTATTCTTTACTTCTTTTATATGCTACATTTGAAATACATAAACATACATGCATTCCATTTTTTTAAAAATATCGTTGTTTTGAGAATATATACATAATTTATTATGTCTATAGTCCAATATATACATAATTTATTATGTCTATAGTCCAATATTTATACATCCAATAAGCAAACTTTGCGCAATAGCTAGCAGATTGGCAACAAATTTACTTAAAAGTTGCTAGCAAGTTGACATTCGTTATATTCGCATTAGACTTATGATCTGCTGGTAGAACTTGCTCATAGAATCTGAGTTTGCCGGCAGAAACCGAGCAAAATCTACAGCTTTTAGCCATTTATATAAAATGATGCATTTAAATGAAGACAGAGCATTGAATTAAAGAGTATCGATATTATTTTTATACTTTATAAGTTTAAGAAAAATGAAAAATTAAATGCAATATTTTTATCAACAATTTTTTACATATTATTGTGCGCTTTTAACTCAGTGAGAAATCATCATTTGAAAAGACACCGAATTGCTGGCTATATTTTCGAGCGTTGATTCAATGTATATCATCATGTTTATATATATATATACTGATTCAACTTTCTCTGTTTTCCGTTACAGTTATGTAGAAAGAAGTATCATTAGCTCTTGAAAGTTTATCACGGCTAGAAGAATGAGAATAATCTTCCTTTTTCATTTCCTCCATTTTAGTTCTTGCAAATAAATTATATTTATTTAATATTTCCTTCGCTAATTTAATATTTGAACTATTTTTTCCGGCCGTATTATTGTTAAGACATTTTAATAATTAGTTGCTAAATTATAATCTTAATTTTCTATAATAGTAAAGATTGATCCAATTTTTGAGGTAAAATTTGTGATTTTGTAACAAAAATAATTTATAGACACAAGTTTGTCAGTCCTAAGTCTCAGTATTCTTACATAGGCTGTTTTTTTTAGAGTTGTTATTCAGACTCCGGTAGAGATTAATAGTATTGCTATAATATTAGAAGGCTGCAGATGGGAAATTGAGAGAGAGAGAAGTGAGAAATTTTATTTTCGCAGGATCTATTATCACGTTGCACGATTAGCATTCTCCTTTATGGCTGTGCTAATAATAAGTAAATTTACAACCATTACATATCTATTAAATAGCTATTAAAATGTCTATTAAATAGCTACTAAAATTACCAACTATAACAAAAAAATATATATTATTAATCATTTTCACAAAATATAATTAATATAAAAAACATATAGGATTCATTTGATATTCATTTGAAAAGATTGTTTTATGACTAATTTTTACAGAAGATATCAAAAGAGATTAATTTTATTTTCAAAAGGAACGAGTTATGAGTGAGATAAATTCAACTGTATTGCTTTATTTACTTCTTCAAGATAGCTATCTCTTCAAATATTTTAAATAGCAATAGGAATCAAGTGGTCACATCAGTTTAAAAATCTTTTGATTTTTTTTACAACTGTTTGTTTAATTTGAGTAATATTTTCCGAGTAATTGTACTTAGAAGTTTTAGATACAAAGAAATTTGAAATATACAAAGACATTTTTAGAGTATAATTTATTTACTTTACAGTTTCTTTTATTGTAGCAAATAAAGTCTAAAGTGTTCTCCGTTATTTGCTAAATATTAATAAAGATTCTAAATTAATGATTCTCAAACGAACATTATGAAAGATCTGCTGGACTCTCTATAGCTTTACATCCCTTTACAATACTTTAACGCAAATTGTTCGTATTTTCTAGTAGAGCTTTAAATATTGTATTTTAAGTATCTATATGTGGCAAGTTTTTAAATAATTTCCATCTTTAACTATATAATATTTCTAGTTATTGGGATATTACTTCATTTTTGGTATATTGCTTTTATTTATATTATTCTACTTCCACCATCGTGTGTTAAATTAAGTTTTTTATATAATATATTAAGTGCCAGATAAATATTTAAATTGGATAGTTGTGTGTGTGTGTATTTATATGTGTAATTTGGATATTTAAATGTTAGACTGCGTATAAATTTCTATTTTTGGAAAATTCGCAGAAAATTATATTTTTGAAAATATTTAAATATTGCGTTTTTAAATATAAAATAAGATTTCATGGCTGCATTAATAAATTTAAAAAGTATAAGCATTGTTTATTTATAATGACATTAATTAGCTTATTTATAAAATCAATTGAAACCAGAGTGGATTTCACTACATACCTCTCATAAAAAGACCTAAAATTTCAGTCAATTGAATGATTAAAAATCATTAATTAAAAAAAACCTGATTAAAACTTGAAATTAGTACCTATTGCAAAATAAATGTTCTATAAAGTGTAACAAATACTACAATAAGCCTATTGTAAATGTTTTTTTTATAGCGTTTATGATCAATGTCTGATAATTCATATTTGCCTTGTCATCATCATTTGAATTTATTCTGGGAAAAAAGCCAAAAATTATATATATCGTACAGTGGAATCTTGTTATAGCCGACCCCGAAATAACGAAAATATCTCTTGCTTGGCCATTCCTGAATGTAGTATGAATGGAGATAACGATCTAAGTGCGGTAGATCTGTGTGGGGGGGGACTTAATGTTCTTAATTCTCTCTCTCCGTGTACTTGAAAGTACATGGTTTTGCAAGCCTCGAGCACTCCTGAAGCTTGGAAGTCGGGGAATCCACTATAACTTTGTTAAATGAATCAAAACTCAGTACATTATTACAGGATTCCACCGTATTTTTTGAAATTCTGGTTTTATATATATTTTCCAAGAAAAAAAAAGAAAATATAATATTTGTATTTATGATATGTGTAATATGATAATAGATTATTACTATATATATATAGATTATTAATAGATTATATGCGCGCGCGCGTAATAAGTTTACTTACTTCGGCAGTACAACCATTCGTTGCCGTATGCGTGCAAGGATTAGGTCCACAGTTGGTGCAAGTGACAATCTCGTTCACTCCAGTAGTACCACCAGTAGTAGCTCCGCCCTCTCGCTTCTTTTTACCCTGCGACAGGGTCTTCGTAGAAGAAACTTATAATTTCAATGACAATATGTTTTAAACAACGATTCATCCTTTAGACTTTTTCTCATTCTTTCTTCGTTAGAGTTTTTTCCTTAAAATAATCCCATACGTACATTACAGATGTACAGATGTTCATAATTTTTCATATTCCTATCAAATATCTCTATTGATCTTCCAATTATTTTTGTACAAGTAGATATAGTTCAAGTAATTGATAAACGCATGGAAAAAAAGAAATATCTTCTATATCTCTTTCTTTTAATATGTTATTACAATAAAATAATTTATTTTTATTTTTCGGAGAGAGACGTACATATAATAATATAAAAAAATAATTGATAGTATAATTTTTTATATAAATGTACTAAATAATAATATAAGCATATAATAAAGAAAGGCTTTGACAAGAATACAATCAAACTTGTACATTTACACAAACATGTGATTCTTTTAAAAATTATGTAAGACGGATATCACTTTCGTGTTATAAATAGATGCAAAATATTTATTATTTTTTCATCGGTTTGGCAAAAGTTTTATCAACAATTGTTACTATTTTAAAATAGCATCGAATATTCCCGCTCATTGAGAAAAGATGATAGAGAAATAGCGAATTGCCCTTTCTTATATAATACAAAAAGATACAAAATAATGCAAAAAAAAACAAAGAAGTTTTTCCACTTAATACACCTGGTCTGAATCCTTGATAAATTAGTAATTACTTATAATAAATTTTGACAAGATCACGAAGAGAAAACTAAATTAAATTATCGATAATCGCGAAAATTTTTTATCCATTGTGAAAGTCATCAAAAAAAAAAGATGAATCGTTATTTTTTAATAATTTAAGATTATTTATTAGTATATATGAATATCAATCAACACTTTTTTTCGTGCCTCTATGTTATAACTTATAAATTACATGCCATGTAAATGACTTATGATATTTCACATCGGACCTGAATCAATTTCTTATTATAAAGAATAATTTAAACATATCTCCGTGAGTTTTTTATACGAAAATTATCGGTTTTTTCATTAGGAATTTAATAAATTTGCGAAGCAATTCACAAATTTGATACAATTCTTACTAAACATTACATTACTCAAAAGATTATAAAATTGATTAGTTATAAAAGATCCGATGTGAACATTATTCTCGTACAAACATTTGTGTACGTCTCTAAACTATTCAATAAAATATTTTCTTAGACACAAAATAAATTTTCTTTACAAAATAAACCGCTGATATCATTGCTCAAGTAATTGCTCTGTAATTTTTTCAAAATTTTATAAGAAAGACGATAAGAGAAGAATAAAATCTATTTTTTTATTATTTAATTATAATGTATGTGTATTGTATTATTTATATTATATTAAATTGTTAAATTGTTTATTTAAATTTATATTATATTTTTAATAAATATATAATATAAATATTTTTAAAAATATATAATATTATTATATTTTTTTATAGAATCAATTAAATTTAAAAATATTCCCGAATATTTTTAAATATGGTAATACAATTTTTTGGAAATAATATGGTTTTAAAATAGAATTTATAGTAAAAATATTTTATACTACACGTATACAAAATGGCTTACTTCTCAGCACGTCTTTCGGCATGATTTTATTTAAAAATATTTGTGATAAAACTGTACTGAATTTTCGAACGGATTTCCGCACCGCCTTATTGCATCTTCAGAGATATTTCGTCTCAAGCTTATGCTATGTGTTAAGCTTAAATAAGAATTAGTTCAATGGCAGAAGCAATTTGTTGACCACAATTAAGGCATGATGTATATAATGAGGTAATAACTTATAACTAATGATATTACTTTTTTATTACTTTTTGTGTATAATCATTTTAATTTTTGACTCGAAATGATTTACTTATTATTAAATATTTATTATGATTTTTGTATTAATGAAAGGATCTGTTGTATAATTTGATGAGTTATGATATTATGAAAATCGCTTTTTCACTTTGTCTTAATTGGATTAATTAATAATCATTGATCATGAAATCCATGCTTAAAAAGTTTCAAACACTGAAAGCATTTAGAATAAAGATAATTTTATCAGAAGATTATTTCTGTTTTCTTCCGATTGCATGCTCATCTTTCAAAGCTTTTCTGTCTTAAGAATGCTGTCTGCGCAAGTGATGATCTTTAATACGCCAGCTGCCATGATGTTTCTATTTAGAATATTTTTTCTTTTTTAAATTTTTTGGTTATTTATATTTTTATATTTGATGTATTTTATAACAAAAAACTAGCAAAAGAAACTTTTCCAAAAGTTTAAGTTTATAACATTAATTAATAAAAATAAAGAAATACCATCAAAAAATATTTAACAACCTTTTACTAAAAAGAGATCTATAATATCCAATAAAAATTTCTTGCGCGAAAAATCCTGGTCGCTGGTGATATAGCTGAAGTAATTAAAACAATCGTGAAAAGATACATCGATATTTTTTAGCGAACGTTTTCACGATAGAAGTAAACAAAAAAGTACCAGTTATTTAATTTAATCTTCTTTACTTGGTATTTAATTTAAGATTTTTTACGAAACAAATAAGGAGGGGCCAATTATTAAAACAATGTCAAATAGTTAAAAAAATTATATGTTTGATAATCAAATGACAAACAACAAAATTAAAATTCTGAATTCATCAGAATACAAAATTTTAATATACATCTCTGTGTAAATATATACTTTTTAAATTATATAAAAAGTAATTGGATTATGCAAAACGATTAAATAAACGCATTTTTTTCTCTTCAATTATTGTGTAAATATTTTATATATAAGGCATTTTATAGATATTCCTTATTAAAGCATTGAAAATATCGAAATATCATATAAAGCAATAAATAAAATTATAGTATGCACCTATGCATATGCACGCTCTTATGTATTTCATGCGTAATATGTACATTTTAGTGATTTTTTATCATTAATATATGTAGTAAAACACAGGTCAAGCAAAAAAAAAGAAATCTCTTCCTTTTTATATAATCACATTATCTATTTTATATAAATACAATGATTCGCTAAAATAATACAATTATGAAATTATATATTTAAAATTGATAAGATTGTGATATATTTTGCTTTTATTTAGTTTTAATAAATAAAATTTGGAAAATTAATAACAATAAGATTTAAAATATTTACTTTATAAAATTTAAGAGATTAATCAAATTATGCAACGTAAATTATTTGTCATTCTTTTACTAATAAAAATATAATTTCTAAAAAAAGATTTCTTTTCTTCTATGTATTTATATATGTGTTTGCATCTAACTTACTAACATACTTGTTGTGTATAAACAGAGATGTGTAATAAAAAAGCATGAAGAGCATAAAAAATGTTACTCAAGTATTATAAAAGAGTAAAAAAAAATTACATTGAAATATTGTATTTTTAATAACAATATATACTGAGAAAAGATGTAAATTTTCAGATAAATTTTTATCATAAGATTTATTCTCATAAAATTATTTTTTGCTATTATGTGTGCGATTGATAATATAAATATACACATATACGTTTACGCATACGCTTACGTATGTGCTCATGCTTACTATACAAGCTCAAGCATACATTCATATCACGCTCATGCACTCACATATTTAATATATATATATATATATATATATATATATATATATATATATGTATGTATGTATATATATAATGTGTGTATATGTATGTATGCTCAGTTTCATGTATGTATACACAATTCGCGCACATATACATAAACTTGCGTCGTACACAAACGCACATATCTGTATCAACATACATATACACTCATACCCATTTACAAGATAGATTCAAAAGTTCTTGAAATTTAACACACTCTTTAAAAACAAAAAACGGTGCGCGGAATATTTAAGTTCGAAGTATTGACAGTAGTCGCGTTATTTTTCTTCAAAGTGCGTTTTGTATATTCCATTATTTTGGTTGAACATAAAAAGAATATATAATGAAAAATAGAGTTCTATTAAAAAAAAAAACAACAAAGTTGGCCTCCATATGATTTTGGCACGTTTAAACCAATGATATCTTATGTCCCCCTTGAAATAATAAAATTTTTGTAGGAAACACTTTTCGAGCCTTACATTTATAAGCTTTGGTTTTCGAGAAAAATCAGTGCGTCACTTAGAATAGAACATCCTGTATATATCTTGAGTGAGGGTTACGATACAGAAATAATAATCTTTAATTAACACTCCGATTTGTATGTAATGAGAAATATACATATATTAAAATTTATTCGTTGGAGTAAAAAGTAGCATTTTTGAATAACTAATTAGGATAAAAGATTTATTACATGTTAATAGATAAATCTGCTAAGAATATATTATATTAAATGCACATGAAAATTATGAGAAATGTATGAAATATTTCGTTTATAACTTTTTATGAAACAAGGAGCAACGGCTAAAATTTTTCGAAGGTTATTAGAGTAGTGACAACATACATAAATAAAGGTCAAGACGATTCGATCTGGTTGTCCTATTCTAAATTTACCAGAAATTGTATGTTTATATATATTCAAATGTTAAAATATGCTCTCCATCTCATATAATTACCATAATAAGAATAGAAATATTCGAATTATGAAAATATCAGAGAAATTTTTCCATACATATAAAAAATAATAAAATGTCTAATTTTTTAAAATCTAAATATCAAAATAAATATTTTTCATTTCCAAATATTAAAATAAATATTTCTAATTTCGTAAATTTATCCTTGTTGCGCGAAATTTTTGCTGTCTTCCATCTCTATACTCATCAAAATAATCAGTAAAATATGGAAATACAATAGAATATATAGGATATATATTCATACAAACACACAAACACACACACACATACGCGCGTACGTGCGCGCGACAGATTTGAGATGATACTAGAACAAGCATTTGTATGTATTTGTACGACGTGTGTATACATATATGTTTTTAGGACGCAGTCAAGATTTTGCACATGCATATATACATTGTGTTCTCTTTTTCTTTTTTAATTTTAATCTTCTTTTTAATTATTACTTACATATACTTGTACTATACGAAGTTATACATGCATCATAATACGTTTCTCTCTTTTTACTAGATTACAATATTATGTTTTTTTGTAATTAAAATTTCAATAAATTATAGAATTACAAATATTTTGCAATCTCTATTTTGGAATGCAAACTAAAGATGCGAACTCATGACTGCGTCCTAATGCAATAGGAAATCTTACCAAAGGGCTGGCCAATATAATTCCTATCCTGCTCAGTACTGCTGGGAGCCGCTGCAACATCACAGACACCAAACAAAGAGACTTACCAACATTTCCACCAACCAAATTCTTACTAATCGTGTTTATAACAAAAAACAGACAAACAGGAAGAGAAAGAGAGTGTGAGAAAGAGAAAAAAACAGAGAAAAAAGAGAAAGAAAAATAAAGAATATCCGATTTTTTTTATATTTTTCATTATTATTTTTCAAAATGTCTTTGTTTTCAGTAATTTTTTTAAACAACAATGAAATGTTTCCTAATGTGATATTCAAGTTATTAATTAATAAATTAACTGAATGATGGAATTTTTTATTTCTTTTTTATTTGAAATCTTTATGATATCTCGGCTGTTATTTCGAAAACTATCATGCTCCAATTTGGATCAAACTTTGTAAATAAGTTCCTTTTATATAAAAAAGAAGTATACGAAAAGGATTTTTGGCAACTCAAAAATTAAGACATTTTTTAAGCATTTTTTCGTAAAAGTAAATATTATCTTTAAACCTATATCATTTTTTCGTAAAAGTAAATACCTTTAAGTCTATTTGAAATGTCTTTCAATTGATCTTGATGTTAAATTTAACTTCTAAGCAGATCGAGGTCATTGATTTTTTCCGTCGCTTATAGTTTGTTAAAAAATTATTAACGAAAAGAATCATTTTAAATAATCTTAAAAAGGAAAGAAATTATTTAAAAATTATTAATTTATTATTGTCTTTGCCTTTTGATTTATTAGAAAAATTTATTTTAATATAAAAAGTGCGCATAATTTAATTACGAGATAAAAATATCTTTGAAATATACAAAGAGATAAAAATATATTCTAGGAATATATTTTATTATAATATATATAAATATAAAAAATATATTTTATTAAAATATATATATGAATATAAAAAAATCTTAAAAACAAGGGAAAAAAGGGATAATGAAGAGAAGAGAACATGAGAAAAAAATATATCATAATAAAAAAATTGAAAGTAAAAATAAAAATAAGTGAAAATGAAAAATAAGAGGTCTGAAAAATTGTTAAAAGTAAAAGAGTGGGAATTCACTGTAGAGATGTACATATTGTATCTCTTTCAAAAATAATAAACGTTTTCTAAGAAATACTGCGTCATTTATGCCAATGATGCTCAAATTTACTGTATACTGAATTATGTCTCTTATACGGATGTCTTCATGTGCTGATTTTAAAATTTTGATATTTACACAATGAATGTTAAATATATTATATATTGTCGTACATCAATCTTCGAATAGTCTTAAGATCGATTATTGTCAATAAAAATGTGGCACAATCCGTGTGCAATTTTAATCCAATAAAATTTACGAATAATTGGATGAAATTTGACAGAAAATAACACTCACACTCTCTAAAAAAAAATTGAATTGAAAGATATAGAAAATCTCGAGAGATGCAGATAATAGAAAATATCATACTGTGTTTGTGCAAAGTCACACCAACAAGTTCATATGTGCAGAATGTAAACGCGATAAAAAAACGGGATATGTTAACAAATATCAAACATCTTATACAGAAAATTCATTCCTAAAAAATTTGACAGCACTCAAAACACATTATAGCTTAAATAATTATTTTTATTTATGATTACCTTTTGCAAATTCTTACTGCGCTACTATAATGGCTTTCTTTTAAATGAGTTTATGGAAAATATTATACTATAATGACTCTTTTTTATTTTATATTTGAGCCACTGGACTTCTTGTTTGTGCAAGACAATAATATTATCATATGTTTTTATGTATCTGCATACACACATTTTATAAAAAAAAATACTTTATAAAAAAAATACTTTATAAAAAAATACTTTATAAAAAAATACTTTATACTACCAAAAATCTAATGAAATGTAGTATGAAGCAATAAAATAACAATTATGCTAATAAAATGCGTTTCGTAGTAGAACTACAACGTGGTGTGCATATAACTCTGCAAAGTTTGGCCATAGCAAAAGGCACATTACATACATCATGATATATAGATTTTAGAAACAATATTTGGGAATCCACAGCTTTTCATCGCGTCCACATTACCAGAATTTTTGATCGCAAGTCAATATGAGACCAGTCATGATTTAAAATGAGATTTCCAATTTTTGATATATATGTATGTTTACCTGACGTTATGTCTGTTCCGTTTGACATATAAAACTTGTTTTCTTGTCACAATCTTCTTATGAAATGTTCTTATTCGATGAAATCAGAAAGATGATCGCGAAGCTGTTTTATAATTAAGTTAAATTCGATGTAAAACTTCACAGAATATAGGATGTTTCAATTTGTTTCTGTTAAAAAAAATTTATCATACAGATCCTGACAAAATTATATTATCAATATCGATAATCTTTATTTAATATCGATGTCAGCATTATATTATCGCAAGATCGTAACTCGGAGAGATATCACTTAGAATGTAGATATCGTTTTAAATTTACTTATTTGTGCACAAATACGGGAAATCTGTTTGTTTGTGGTCTCAACAATGACAATTGGTAATCTTACTGTCCATATATATATATATACTAGCAGGATTATTAATAATTTCTCCGCAAAATTTTTCCGTATTATCTAGTTACTTATCGTATATGAGGTTATTATTAGAACTGATTTAAAACATTTTGACACATTTTGTATTTTGTATTATAGTTATAAAATATATCCGCATTTACATACTAAAGAGTCGTATTTATATATTAAATAATTAATGGTGATTATGTGAAATTAAAAATATGAAAATTTTAATATAAATTACTTGATTTTATCGATGGTAACTGGTTTCTTTAAACCAACTCTGCAAATATTAAATTAACTGTTGAGAAATGATTTATATCATTGTACGTGTGTGTGTGTATAGGATGTGACAATACAAATTATTATTATAAGAATTTATAATAATATTATTACTTATAGAGAAAAAAATGAGTAAACTAATGTTGCATGGTTTTAAAGAGTTTTAACATAAGATGAATCCAACGAAATCTTATCATGAAGAGATATTTCGACTTTTTAAAAAGTGAGCTTTGATTTTTTAAATAAAAATACTTATTTCTTTTTGTAACAGGATTGCAGTATATATTTTTTTGAAATATTATAGAGAGATATGGTCAAATTCAAACGATTACAGAAAAAACGAGAAGAAAGAGAAATTTTTATCCTATTTTCTAAATCATTGGCTAAGCCGAAATGATTCTTTTACTTTCCCAGCAATCAATTGATGCCTCTTGATTTTTTTACCATTTGAAGAATAAAAAGTACATAGAAACTCCGCCTACAATAATTGATATGAAGAAACGTATTATCAAATGTGATGTAAAATAACACTGAACATATTATATATTATATAATGTAAGACAATCATTAATGCATTATAAACATATCGTAATTATAAACATATCGTATATTGCAAACAGTTGTTCTATTGAACATTAAATAAAGTTATCTGTAAATAAAATTAAATAAATCCGTAAATAAAGTTAATATGTACTAAGCAATAATAATAATTAAATAACTTGAAATGGGTTACCAAAAAATTCATAAGCCAAATTGCCGTTTAGAGTCATCGTCTGTTTAATTAACACTCTACTTTCCCCCATTGGCTGCATTTTTACATAACATCATTTATGACGCTATCCCCAAGGCACTTAGCTATATTATCAATAGCTTTGAATTAGTCAAAAACTGTCAGGTATAGTGTCAGGTTAGATGATCATTTTAAATTACTATCGTTGGATGTTGTTTCTCTCTTTATCAACATCTCATTAAACCTAGCGTTGGATAACGTCTGAGAAAAATAGTGTTTCATAAAAGAAAAATGCAGCATTCCTCGCGACGAGTTCCTGGCTGCAGTTCGATTTATACTCAATTCCACTTTCTCCACTTTTGATAGAAAAATGTACCAACAAATATTCGGAGTTCCCATGGGCTCTCCTCTATCCCTCATCATTCTGCCGATATCATTCTGCAAGATTTAGAAAATAAAGCAATTAGACATATTCCCTTCAATTTACCGTTTTATTATAGGTATATGTATGATACAGCTTTGGCAGCTCTCTCTCTTCCATGTTCAATGAGGTGTTCAATTCTTTTCATCTGAGGCTTCAGTTCACAGTAGAGGAAGGAGTTGGTAATAAACTTAATTTCCTTGATGTTACGATAATCGTGAACAATAATTTAGTCGAATTCGATTGGTATCATAAACCTACTTTTTCCGGGAGATATCTAAATTATAAGTCGAATCATCATAACAGGGGAACAATCGTAGGATTGGTGGATCGTGCTTTTTTATTGTCGCATCCGAGATTCCACTAAAAAAACTTTGAGCTGATAATCATTGTCCTCTTAAACAATAGCTACTCTCTGTCTTGCATTTTCAATGTAATGCGAGAACGTCTGAGATTGCTATTGGCCAAGAATCAAACAAATTTAGAGCTTAGTGATGACCATTCCCTAAAAAACACCTCTTCAGATTTTACAATACCATACATTCCAACCTTTTCGAAATAATTGAAGCGAATTCTTCGTGATCATGACTTCGGGATTATTTTATTTCGGCCTAAATAAACTTCGTAGTTTTGTCAAAGTCCATTAAGTCCATAATGCCAAAAGATTCGTGCAACAAGGAGGATGTGGTATACATATAAAGTCTCGTGCAATGATTGCGATGCGTCATATGTCGATCAGATTAGTTAAAGACAATTAAAAAAACGAATTTCGGAACACCGAAACCACATCCGAAGAAATACGTCACAACTTTCGGTCATAACCAATCATAAAGTTGAATATGGTCACGATTTTAATTGGGAAGAATCTGAGACTTTGGACAGAGAGTCCTTATTGTGGGCAAAAGACTCGTCTTCGAGATGCAGTTTATCAAGCGACAACAAAATAGCTTGTAAAGTGATACGGAGGGCTTGCATCATGCATTCACGATGATAATCGATAATTTATCGAGGATATGAAGCGTTCGTTCATATATTTATATGTTCGTTATCATTGAGTCAACCGAGTTTATCCTTGGTTGAATCTATGTTTATGTCCTAACAATCGAGGACATACATTATATATTTCATCATTGATTCTCAAACCAACATGAGAGACGCACAACAACATACATGCGTTATTAATTATAAAAAGCGCGGAATCTGGTGAGTCATGTTTCCGACTATTAATTAAAACATAAAAAGCTAATTCACGTGTAATATCTTTTTGTATTCACATTTTTACTCGTTTTGTTAGATTTGTTATGATTGACACATTACACTGTACCATCACAAGAATTTGATGAATTACCGGAAACAATGTGCTTGTTGAACCCCCGCGTTGGTCATCTGCGCGCCAATAATAGATATTTTTGCGTAATTTAATATGTCGCATTTAACACTGTGTAATATATTTTGTTAACATTACACTGAAAAGGGATCAAATATGATTCTTCGCTTTTTATTAATGTAACTTTTTATTTTTATTTTGAAATAAACGAGTAATCAGAAAGAAGGAAGTGTTATCATCACGGCAAATAAGAGTCACTACCGCGCTGTGACTCTTATTTGCCAATTTCGATTTAATTTTTAATTTGCAATGATAATAGTTAATTCTTATCATTATGTTCCTGCAAATAATCATTAGAAGTTGATCATAACAATCCATGATAATTGCATTCAGAAAGATGTACTACAATCCTGTTATAAAAATCATGTTTTAATTGGAAAAAAGAAAAAGTTTTTTGTTTTTAAATTTCCAAATACCTGTACCTAACAAGATTTCTTTTGATTTAGTATTAAGCCTTAAAACCATGCAACTTTACACGCACAACATACATACGCATAACATACACACGCACATGCATACATATACGCACGCATACACGAGCACACGCATATACAGAATGGCGAAAAGTTTATATATATATATATTTTCTTTCTTTTTAAATATATATTGATACAAATCTTATTTTCTATATTTATATGTCGATATAAAGCGAAATAAATTATTTTTTTGAAAGTAAATATAATATTTGGAATTAATTTAAAAAAGCGCGCGCAGTCACCATTGATTAAAATAAAATAATTTATATCACAATATTTTTATGCTTTTAGTTTAATTTATATAAATACGAATTTTTGTATGTAAGTATATAAGTATGTACATATATATATATATATATATATATATAAATATATATATATATAATGTAAGTAAATTATAATATGTAAATAGTATATGTGTGTGTATGTGTACAGAGTATCTCTTGAAATTCGCGAATCAAAATATTACAATAGCAAAATTTTGAAAAATTAGTATTTTTTTTGTTCCAAGCAATAGTTTTTGACATATAAGAGCTTAAAACTCTGGCCAATCACACAGGTTATGTTTAAACAGTTGCTTGTTCAGCTACGAATTACATGCGCATTAATAGTAGTAATAATATGCGCGCAAATGTACGTTTAACAAACAAACGACTGTTGTACTTACCACTAGGCGAACTGTGTGATGTGGTGACTTAACGTATCCTGTGATTAACTAGAACTATAAATTCTTATAGCTTAAAAATTACTGTTTGAAATAAAAAAATCATAAATTTACTTTTACTATTTAATTTTTCGAAAACTTTCTTCGCTATATTATTTTGTTTCTCGAACTTTAAGGCATTTTGTGTGTATGTATATATACATATATATGTATATACATAGACACACACACACACGCGCGTGCGTGTGTGTGTGTGTGTGTATTAATTAATATTAATAGTATGGAAAAGGCAGTACGGCTCCATTCATACACTTTAATTATTGACTATCCGAGAGTGCGATTTATGCATCACATCGGACAAAATATTAATTAGCAAAATACCTGGGTGACGGGGTTTTCGCCTGGACGATAGACAACGTTGTGCATCGGCCGCTTGCGACCGACATAGTTCACGCAAACAAATTCGAGAAGACTCGCGTAGATGAAGCACATGCACACGCCGTCCCATACATTCATGGCAGTCAGGTTTGAAACGACGGGCAGCGTTCCCCGGAAGCCATTCGACGTAGTGAAAAAGTTGAGCATTGTTGTTACACCTAAAACATGAGTTTTGTTTGGAGTTGTTATGGAGTTTTGTTTTCCAAGGTATTCATATTAAAAGCTAAGTACTATTTATATGATTTAATATTTGTATTAATAACTGCGAAGCATTTAATATCTAACTTAATACCCTAATAGGTAAAGTTAATGATTTCTAAATCAAAATAAGAAGTTGAAATTTGAAATATCAAAAAAATATAATTTTAACTGAGTTTATTACTCTGGGAGACATGTTTTTTTATTATTTAATATCTTATTCTGTCGATGAAATTTAAAACTTATCGTTACAGAACTAAATTTGACAAAATTTATTGAGAAAACTATAAAATTATAAAAAAAACATCTGATATAATTTTCTAAGCATTATGTATAACATCGTTTATATATACATGATGTTTTATAAAGATTGTGCTAACAATCATGAGGGAGTAGAGCGCAGTAAACTGAACAAAAATGTTCTTCACTATTTTTACAATTTTCGCAATAAATATTAAAATAAAAATTAAAAGGGATTGACTAATGAATATGTGTTTCACGCGGCTAATATCACGCTAAATCATAAAATGTATACTCTAGATATGCCAAAGGAGTATCGCATGGTAACGAAAAAACAAGAATCGGGGTACGCATGACCGAACTTTTGTAAGTTATCGCGAGTACACTTCGCGACAATGATTTATTTCTCAATCCCTCCCGTAAGGCAAGAGGAACGTAGAAATATAGCCGTAGCGTCATCAAAACCGGTAACGGTTGATTTATCGACCTAATTATCGATCGCCGCAGAAAAGTATGCTGAATTGATAATTATATTATTATCTAATGTTCTCTAACGCATAACTTTAATATCACGCTGAAGATGGATCAAAAAATGATCCGAAAAGTTGGTATTTAATAGATGTATTGTGACGAATATTTTAAAATATATTAATAACTAAAAGAAACAAAAAGGTGCTTCTTTTCGTTCTTTCTTATGTCCCAATTATCACATCTTGGCTCTTACAATTTTTCATTAATTTTACATATCTAAAACTTATCAAAATCGAAGGGGGACGCTTCCAATCCTTTTCTTGTAGTTTATCGTTCCTCTATATATGTATTACTACACTACTACATTACTACTCTACACTTTTTTTGCAAGCCGCGCATCTGCCGCGATACTCTTTCGGATGAGCATCGCACGCGTCGTCTTACTTCGCGCACACTTTGATTACACATATAAACTATTATAATATTTATCATTATAAAGTTGTAATCACATTTAAATAAAACTTTAAGTTTATAATTAACGCATCAATTCTATAATTTTTCGACATAATATACGGTTCTTCATTATCTAAAAGTTTGATTTTTTGCAAAATTTACATAACTATATTTTATTGCAAATATTACATTTTAAAGTGCGCGATTCTTTTTACATGAAACTAGAACTTTCTTTTTTAAAACAAGCCAAGATAAGATTATTTGTTTAAAAGTTATTTTTTTTGTAGGTAGGACATTCTATATCCCGGAGGTACGAAAGAGTTAGATTCGGGACACTCTGTATATATAAATAGTAAAATTTTAATTAAGAAATTAAATTATGCAAGATGTACAAAAAATCTTTCGTTTCTTGACATGAAATAATATTATGCTATATAAACTTACCAATCATCACTCGCGCCGGCACGGCATTCCATTCAAGCCAGAATGTGATGAAAGAACTGGTTACCAAAATAATGCCCGGGATAAAAACCGTCGTGAAGTAGAAAGAACGGTCTCGCGTAAAAATCAGATCCACTTTTAAACAGCTGTAATTACCTAAATCATGTACACAGAATTTTATTTTTGTTGGCACAAAAATTGATGTAAGTTCATACTTTTGAAGAGTAGAAAGAAGATAATAATATAATATTGATATAAGTAAAAGCGCGAATCATTAACGGATAGTTACTCAAATAGATATTCAAATATTATTTTTTATTTGCTCATAATAACTAATTTATTCAAAATTAATATGTTTAATCTTAGAAAGCTGAAAATTCTCTTTTGAAATCATAAAGCTCCAAAAACAATAATGGAATGTTTAATATCTAAGGCAAAATATACGATGAATAATAGAAATGTTTTAACTTTTGTTAAATAATGCATAAATAAATATATACAAATTTTTGGAACTACAAGTTTTACGATTATAGTGATTACAAATCTGAGATGAAAATTACAGATTTCAAAACTATAGATTTAACATGGCAGAAAGGGAATCTTTCGAAAAAGTTACATCTCATTGATTATTTTGATTTTTACATAGTGAATAAAATGAATTATAGATCTTTTAAATCACGTTGCAAACTGCTCTAATTTCTTTAATATAACACTTTAAAATATTGCATTGTTATTTTTGATTACACAGGCCTGCGAAATTTTAGGTTTGGTTAATTGCAAAAAGCAGATTAGGTAAATATGATAGATTTTTTGACGCTGAAAACGAATCTGGCCGCAGAATTTCTCCAACATGTCAGGTTTTTGAGTAATTTGTGGTTAAATAGTCCAAAATGGCTATTTCGACAAATTTCATGAATTTATCGTGCAGCTACAATCAAAAATGAATTTGAAAATGGATTTGAAAGGTGAAGACTAGTACTATACGATGCCATTGACAAAAATATTTCAAAAAATTAGGTTCTTTCATAATAAATTCATGAAATTTGTCATTTTTGGACTATTTAACTATAAATTACTCAAAAACCTGATGTGCTGGAAAAATTCTGCGGCCAGATTCGTTATCAGCATCAAAAAATCTATCAGATTCACCTACTCTGCTTTTTGTAACTGACCCTCGCAGGCCTGTGTTATATTTAATTTTCCATATTGTCTTATTCATACCTTTTTGCTAACATTTTTTTGTTTATATACTATCTCTCTTGTCTTTATGACTTACACTATTGTTAACAGATTTTATCTATTTTTGGCAGTTTTTACAAATAGCTTTCAACATGTGACTACAAAAATTTTTGAGCCCAAAGGATAACTTGTATTTTTGCTTTACTGCGAAATATGTACTGCAATTCCATCATGAAACAATTCTAAATTAACTCAACCTAATTTCTGTTTTTTAAATAAAAATTAGATTTAGATTAAATTAAATTAAATTTTTTTTTCGGGATACAGAGGAAAAGATAAAATTCTTTCACGCACGTACTTTACAGTAAAGTAAAACAATAAAGTATATCGTTTTCGAAGTAAATAGAAGTTTACTTTCCTTTATCTATAATTCTCGTTTTGAATGAATTGTTGCAAATTCATGTAAAAAATTATATAATTATAACATCGAAAGTACTAACATTTTTTAACATAATATGTCAAGATCAAAGTTATTAAAGCTGATAACTGAATATACTTAAGATACGATTTTTTTCTAAGTTTATGTAGAAAATTTTAAAATAATATATTTCAGAAATTAGAAGAGAACACAACGTGATTTAAAATGCAGATAATTCTGCAGTGGATTTTATTCAATATGTATAAAATTCAAAGTGATCAGTGAAATGTAACTAATAGACATCTATATAATATTTAATTGCTAACGTCTCAAATTTCGCTTATAAAATTATGAAAAGCATATACTAAAGTATCTTTCGTTGCACATGCGCAGAAGCCAATATAATAGATATAATGTAGTTTGCAGTTATTCTAATTTATGATGTTAATCCTATTTCTTAATTAACACGTGTCATAGTGAGAAGTTAAATAAAAAAAAGAATTAGATTATTCCTTAGGGTTATAGATTAGGGTATTCCTTCTACCGCTGGCAGGGGTTATACCCTCACCACTTTGTACTTCTTGATGAGAGAATAGTACCATTTCCACTTCTTAACATTGATCCTAAGGCGTAGGAGGTAAAAAACTAAAAATCTCTAAAAACTGTATTTTTAGATCGATCACAACGAATAGATTTTTTTCTCCACGCGAAACAAGGATTATTTCATACTGCCTGGTATCAGTATGAAATGAGAATTATTATCATACATTATTCTGAGAAATATTATCAATTATACATAGATTTCCCATACGAAGCGAAATCTCTGTCCTGTGTTAATAGTGAAAAACGAGGTTTATTATTGTGCAGTTTCATATAGATTTTTAACTAAAATTAAAATTGTCAGGAAAGGTCGCATAATCGAACCTAATTGAAAGTAAACTCTTAAAATAATCTACTCATAAAGATTTGTCCAAATATGCATTATTTGATTGTTTTTAGTATATGATCTTTTTAGAAAGCTGGAGAATGGAAAAAACATAATAAAATAAATAAATGATTTACTTGTCGAGGTCAATCAACAATTACACTTTTTAGGGATTTTTAGTTTTTGACCCCCTGGAAGAGTAGAGGGATCATAAAATAAAAAAATTAATAAAATGATCCATCTGTCAGCTCAAAAATATACTTTTTAGAGATTTTTAGTTTTCAACTTCCCACACTATTGAGGGTTAAGAAGTGGAAATGGTATCATTAGATTCCCTCATCAAGAGCTATTTTTGATATAAATATAAAAAAATCGGTTGTAGGGGAAGCACCTTATCTCAACCAGATATTTCGCTTATATCACTAGAGAGATAATATTTCTAAACATTAAATAAGTATTTCACGAGAATATCAACAATAAATAATCAAAATATACATATAAAGAATTAAAATATCTAAAAAGAGATATATTTGATTTTCTTTAGAATAAAATATATTAGAATAATTAAAAATGTAAAGAAATGCGTTGTATTTTTGTCTCTTTATAAACTACAAATTTGTTAAAAAAGAAATATCTTTTTACGTATAAAAAGAGAAAAAAGATAAAAAACACAGGGTATATACATCTTATCAATTTGTGGCTTACAAACATTATATTCACAAAAGCATTTTAAGCACTTGAGCAAAGTTTTAACATATTAGCATAAAAAATCTATTAGAAGATTAACAAGCATGAAGGAAAACATGTATCATTAGGGAACATCAAACTATGGTAAATCTATTTCTTCTACGAATAACATCAATACAACTTTTTGCTTATTTTTCATATTTTTTGAATATCGAAAAAATATAGATATAAAGATTCAATAATGATGATGTGCAAACAATTCATATAAATGGTATTTAAAAACGATATTTAATCAATATCGTTTATTATATCTTATTAAATAATGTAAAGCTCCTATTTTATTTGAATTTTTCTTAGGAATTAATTTCAAGCGTAATCATTATGTTATAGCATGAATCTAATAGCAGAAATAAAAAATTAAATGCAAAAATATTGTGCACAAATAAAAATATGAACATATCAAAAAAAGCGAAGCTTAATTGAAAAACGTAAAATTTATTTATAGGACTATTTTCTAATCTTATTTTATAATTTATATGTTTAGTTATTCAAAACTTTATCTATCAATTAGAATTTATATCTATTATACGAGGTGTGTATGTGTGACAAAAAGTTCGCAGAAAACATTCGTAAAAATTATTTATTTTAATTTTCGTTTCATCAATGTTATCATCATTGAAATAGTCACCCTTCGCATCAACACGCTTACTCCAGTGGCGTTTCCATTGAGTGAAGTAGTGATGCAGCTCTTCCTTTGAGAGGATCTTTAAAATCCTCATCATTTCCCGTCTTTATGTTTCTTAAATGTTCCCCCCGTATGATATTTTTTCACTTTTGGAAATAGAAAAAAGTTACATAGAGCGAAATCAGAGGAATAGGCTACGAAGATAGCCGATAACAGTATCATTGAACCGTGCAAGAAACTCGCGAATAAGAATCGATGAATATGTCGGCATGTTATAGTAGAGAATTCATTAATTTTCTTTCCATAATTCTGACCTCGACATACACATACAATTACATAAACAATCAAGAACACTAATATAGAATGCACA
Source organism: Camponotus vicinus (assembly GCF_025532165.1). NCBI lineage: Eukaryota > Metazoa > Arthropoda > Insecta > Hymenoptera > Formicidae > Camponotus > Camponotus vicinus. The sequence goes on along the minus strand of NW_028141976.1, from coordinate 3,183,674 downwards.
TCCTCGATACTTTTAGTGTACAATGTGGAGAGTCGACTCTCTCGAATATCGTCTTCCAGGTCTTCTATTTGTTCCTGGAATCTTTTTATCTATTTGTAAACAGTAGTTTTCTTCATGATTCTTTCTTCATTTTTAACATATCATTATTTCTGACTCATTTTTCTCGAATTTCATGAGAAATTTCATGTTAATATGTTATTCTTTTAAAAGATTGCGAGACATTTTTTCAAACTTTCGACGACAGATAGTAACACGTGTTTACTAAAAACGTCATTACATACACTGAACTATATATAAACTGAAATGTGTATCGCCATGTTACATACATAAGCGAATAACGAGCTTGAGATAAGTAGATTTTCAGGGCTCGCTGTCTCGCCCATACGCATCTGCGCATGCACATTACTGAAAATCTTGAACAGTACAAGCAAGTCTAAAAGTGAAGTAATTTTTTCTCTAATACTTGTATTTATTACTTCGCCAAACAACAGTAAGAAGTTTTGAATTTGACTATACGAAATAAGACAGCTAGCCCTGAGCAGTCGTTCTCTATCGGCTCGCGACAGGCTAATCAGTGCACATTTCAGTTTATATATAGTTCAGTGATTACATACGAATTCATGATAAGACCGTAAAACTTAAACGGAACATAGGTTAGATTATTAGCTGTAAAGCGCTCTCGTTGAAATTACCAAAGTGTTGTCAATATGGAAGAAAAAATAATTTATGAACTTTTTGTCCACATCTTATACATAAATATTTTCTCATCCTATAATCCATCATAGAATTTATATAATTTTGTACAATTTAAATAATTTTTTATATAGAAATGTACCCACTTTTTGGCATTTATTTTAAAATAAAAAAATTTATTTTTAATATTAAAAATTTATTTTTATCCCATATTATGTCTTTAAAAAATATGAAATACTATGATAAAGTGCTGAATAGAGGACCCAGCCCCTGATTTTGACCATATACATATGTTGTTAAAGTCATGACTTTGAGTGACCAAATCAAGAGATTTTAGCTGTCGCTTGTTGTTTATTAAAAAGTTATAAAAAGGTTTATTAAAACGCACGCTTTAGAAAGTTAACAAAAAAGTTTCACGAATTATGCAATTTTTAGACACCATGTATGTTTTATAAAGTGAATCTCTACCAAATTCATTCATTTATGTATGCAAATGAAATGCGTGAGGGGCGGGGGAGAGGCTCCGCCCTTTTTGCTTGCACCTCTACCCCGAAAAAAAGTTTCCGTGTACAATACGAAAACACGATGCAATTTGGGTTATATAACGTAATCCAAATCAAGTTTTAATTGTGAATTAGAAATAATAGGTTTGGATTCCCATACAGCTCACAAACTTGCAGTAACATTGCTACAATGTTGCATCATTGCCCATTGCAGTGTAATGCAGCAAAGATATTACAAAGATATTATTTTATAATATTACTTTAAGCAATGTTGTAGCAACATTTTAAAATAGCAAAAATATATAATACCCATGCAGCACCGAAAGATTACAGAAATGTTGAATAGACCTAGCATTAAAACATTATAATATTGCATAGAAGTTGCGAAGTATTTTTGTCATTGCTGCAAGCTTGTAGCAACGTTGAAATGTCCGCCCTTAGAAATATTACAATGTAAGATTACAGTAATGTTACGGTGCAATGTACATATTAGTAATATTAAAATGCGTTTGGCTACAAACGTAGAACGCTTTAAATTTAATAAATAAATCTTGAGACTATAAAAAGATATTTAAAAAAGATAGAAAAACGACCTTAAAAAACGTCTATTAGTATTTCTTATTAAATGTTCTTTATTAAATATTTATCGAGATAACTAGACGTATTTATCGAGATAATTAGACGTTTATTTAAGAATCTTCTAACATTTTACAAAGAGGTCGGTTGATATATAACATGATATAACATTTTACAAATGCTAGAAGATTCTTAAATAAACGTCCAATTTAAAGGATATAAAAACATCTAATCAGTTGTACATGTTATGTCATGTTATATATCAACCGACCTCTTTGATTAAAAAGTGATTCGTCTTTTCAACTGATGATTTCTTCCTAGATTGCATTTTGTAATTTCGTTATTATTATAATACAGAAAATCTACATATTAAATCCTCTCTTTGGCTTTTATAGATTTATTTTCCTATTATTTTTTCATATGTTAAGGATATTATGCTAATATAAATATACACAAAGTATTGTTGCATATATTATATTGTTGCAATATAGCTGTTACATTGTAATATTTCTGCAGGCGGACATTTTACTGTTGCTGCAATATCACAACAATGTTGTAGAAACATTTCGTAATGTTTCTGTAACGTTACAATCTTGCAGAAAGAGAAAAATGTTGCTGCAATCTTACTGTGCTGTAGGGTCCCATATAGCACAGAATATTACAGCAATATTGCTGCTTGTTCTGTACTGTACAGAGTTATTCAATCATTTCAATTTATTTTGAAGCGTAGAATTCTTTCTTGGTTGTACCACAAATTTTGACTCATCCTATAAACATACATACACGCGCGTGCACATATATGGTATATACATATATGGTATATACTATATATATGTATATGTAGCATGTATGTATGTATGTATGTATGTATGTATGCATGTACGGACGTATATATACATGCATGCATGTATATATGTATGTATGTATGTGTGTATATATGTATGGAAAACACAAAAATCAAAGTAATCTCAATTAACATCATATCCGCCAAATTTATACCATTTTGGTTAAATTGATGTCCATATGACGTCAAATGACATTACTTTGACTGTTCTGCTTGGATATATACATACATATATACATACATACACACATGCATACATACATACATACATACATACATACATACATACATACATACATACATACATACATACATCTATACATACATCTATATATGCATGCATGCATGCATGCATACATACATACATATACATATATATTAAGTCTTTCTTTTATAACAGAAAAATATATCCTTGCAGGATTCTTTTTCAAAGATTTGTAATGCAATATGATAAATGATTGATTTAGTATTTGCAACAATTTAATTGTAAATTTGACAACGTTTGTACGATCTCCAATATCTAAGTTTTCCAACTAAATGGCAATTATGTAGCATTAGCGCATAAATCGATATACTATGTAGAAAGCAACATCAAATATCTACTTGGGATGTCTTATGTCCATCACGAATTTTGGAAAGCTTGGTCCTGTCTCTCTCTCTCTCTCTCTCTCTCTCTCTCTCTCTCTCTCTCACACACACACTATACTTCTTCGATTTATTTTACAGATACGCATTACACTCGTGTCAAAGAGATAGATGTGATTTTTACCTTGCTCTTCAAATCTGCGCTGACATAGTGAGCACTTAAAGTTTCCAAAATCATCCAACTCGTCCTCATCGACCATAATTTGTCCGTCAGCTGCAACAAAATACCCCACGATCTTTCTTTCCTATCTTTTTTATTTTTCCTTCCGCATTTTTCTACGGATTTCTTTCAAAGAGAGACAAATTTTCGCAGAGCTAAGAGATAATATTTGATCCATTATATATAATATCTTTAATATTTGATTCAGTCAAGAATCAAAGGCTTATGTTTTTAGCTCAAAGTATATTTTGCATATTTAAAAGCTAATTGTTTTATTTTAAATTATCATTTTGCACTTTAACAAATTCAATAATTTTCAACCATAACGAACAATAATGTATATATAAAAAAAAATAATTATAAAGTGAACTATGTTAGTTTGGAAGAAATGTGTGTGTGTGTGTGTGTGTGTGTGTGTGTGTGTGTGTGTGTGTGTGTAATATTATTTTTTATCATATATTCATGTAGCTTACCTGGAGAGCTTTCCAAAATACTATAATTAAGCATTTTTTTATTATGTAACTTTCGAACGTTATAAGGCTTGAAAGTTACAGTACCATCGGCAATAGCATTGGCTGCATTCAGCAGAAAAAGCTGCTTTGCAACTGTTGTAAAATTCGTAAGCCTGATTGGCGTATGATCTTAATTTTGACTGAACCTAAGAGCATACACCAATCAGATTCACGAATTTTACAACAGTTGCAAAGCAGCTTTTCCTGCTGAACGCAGCCATTATCTGCGTGAAGGCAAGATCCTGCTGGATCAATATGGTTTTGCAACATGGACCGGTCCAGTCAACTAAGGCAAGACCGGGCATGGTTCAGCCAACTAAGGCAAGACCAGACATGGTCCAGCCATCTAAGACGAGATTAGAAGTGATCCAGCTAACTGAGGCAAGATTTAAATTCCTATTGCTCGAAATAGGAGAAAGATTGTATCGTTGAAATTGTGATTAATCAGATTCGAGAATATATCTTTGAAAAGTAAAAGGGAGCAAAGTAAAAAAGTTGTAGATTTGGAAGTATGTATAAAAAATTTAATACGTAAAATATTCTCATTCTCTTATCTCTGTTGAAACACACATACACATACACACACACATGCGCGCGCGCACACGCGCACGCACGTACTCACGTACATAAACATAGGTACGTACGCACACACATACAATAAAGATGTAAATCCGACCGGCGAACTTTCACGTGGTACACCTTAGGTAATGCTAGCGCCAACAGTACTGTAATTTTTCTTATAACTTTAAAATTACGTAACGAAAAAATAATTATAAATACGTAATTGTTTTAGAAAACTAGTAAATAAAAAAAAAATATGATAATTATTTACATTAACGGACACTGATGATCTTGACCTTTATGTTGTAGGGGTAAAGTTGTTGATTAATTTTTCTCTGTGTTTTATTTGGCGATCTCTTATAGTTTTTGAGATATTTAATGGAAAAGGTTTAGTGTGTGTGTGTGTGTGTGTGTGTGTGTGTGTGTGTGTGTGTGTGTGTGTGTGTGTGTGTGTGTGTGTGTGCGTGTGTGTGTGTGCGATTAAAACGTAAGTTTCTGACACGATATATATTTATTACACAAGCTATATGTATCAGATATTTGTTTACAATATATTCCGAGTGTTTCCCGCTACGGGAGGACTCCACTTCCAGAAGATATAACCTAACCCAAACCTATTTGTGATTTAAAATCAGAATTAGGTTTGGGCTGTATCTTCTGAATAAGGTTTGGGTTATATCCTCTGAAAGTGGAGCCCTCCCGTAGAGGAAGGGGGCGAAACCCACTGTGTTCACGCATATATTTTGCAGGACGAAGCAAAGTTTTCTCTACTTTTAATCATAGCTTTCGCTTAATCTTGTAAAGTACTTGCGTAGACATGGATTCCGCCTTCTCTAGGGGGGGGGGGGGCTCCACTTCCGAAAGATATAACCTAACTCAAACCTATTTTTGATTTACAACTAAAAATTTGGTTCGGATTATGTTATATACCTCAAATTGCATTGTAATTTTATATTACACAAAATGAAAACTTTTTTTGGGATAGGAATGCAGGAGAAGGGCCGACGAAGCCTCTTTTAATATACAAACAGCCCATATAGTTTGTGTATTAAATGTATATGGTGTCAGAAAATTATGTTTTGATTACACACTAAACCTTCTTTGTTAAATATCTCAAAAAGAGACCGCCAAATAAAACACAGAGGAAAATTAATTAGCAACCTCACCCCTACAACATATGTAAGGGTCAACGTCATCGGCGAGGTGTCCGTTAATGTAAATAATTATCGAATATATAATCTGCAATTAACATTTACATATTTTTTCTTGACAACTGTGTTCTTTTTACACCAATTGATTCTTCTCATTATTTTATTTTATTTTTATAAAAGTATTGAGATAAGATGTAAGATCATCAAAAAATTAATATTTTACGAGATATTTTATAGTTCAATGTAAAATTAAGAAATTATTTCAAATCTTATAACTTGAAAAGTATTTAATAAAAAAATATCTTACAGTGTTTTAGAAAGCTCTCGAGGTAAGCTACAAGAGTATGTAATGAAAAATAGGAGGTTCTATTTAAACAAAATTGGCCTTCATATAATTTTGATATATTCACTCAAGATCAAACCAATGGTACCAAATTATGTCTCTCTCGAAGTAATAAAATTTTTGTCTGAAATGTTTTTGCTTTAAAGGCTATGAGATATTCTAATGTATTAATTATAATGACCCACCCTATATATATATATATATATATATATATATATATATATATATATATATATATATATATATATATATAGCTGTACAACATATCTTGTTTATATGTATGTGTGTGTGTGTGTGTGTGTGTGCGCGCGCGCGCGCGCGTGCGTGCGTGTGTGTGTGTGTGTGTGTGTGTATAAACAAGATATGTTTTACAGCTCAAATTTGAAAGCTTTTCACCGTATTAAAAAGACAACCAAGATCTAAAGTTATTAGCTTGTCAGTAAAGGACCCCGCGGAATCCTTATGGAAAATGGCTTTCGGTCAAATGTTTCGAAACTTTGCAAAAAGATAGTTCTCAACATGTAGATTAAAAGTGTCCATGGACACGAAGCTCTAAAAATTCGAGATTTTAAGCTACAGCCATCCAAAGTGGTAGATTTTTGAAGGAGTTTAAACCAATAAGGTTGATTTTTGGGCCAGAGCTTTGCACTTTTTTGATTGCATATTTGTATAGTTGCGGTCGAGAGCTTTCCAAAACACCCTATGAAAAGCTTTTTACGCTGGGGAAAGTGAAAGTTATAAGTCTTCAAAGTTTAAGAAACATAGGCATGTAGGAAGCATGAAAATTATCAAGACTATCTGATTTATGATTTTTTGTGCTAAGTAGACTGCCTTAATTGTGTGTGTGTGTGTGTGTGTGTGTGTGTGTGTGTGTGTGTGTGTGTGTGTGTGTGTGTGTGACAGATTGAAAATATATACATGTATTTGTTATTTTATCCTTCTCTTTTTAAATACAGGCTTGGAACCAATGGCAGAGTTACTTTTTTTGTTTTTTTTTTTGCTTTTTTTGCTTTTTTTATTTCTACAAAACTTTTGTATTTACTACTTTTTTGTAAAACCTCATCCAACTAAGATAAGCTACCGTTGCCGAACTTCGGAATATGCAGAAATTAAAAAAATCTACCATTTTGAATGGCTGTAGCTGAAAATCTCGAATTTTTAGAGCTTTATGCCCATGGACACTTTTAATCTACATGTTGAGAACTATCTTTTTGCAAAGTTTCGAAACATTTGACCGAAAGCCATTTTCCATAAGGATTCCACGGGGTCCTTTAATATACACACATAATAAATAAATCCGCTAATTTCTATGTTAGCAAAAGCTCTCGATAATAATAAGTAAAACTTTTTCATATTACAACTAAACGCAATTCTATTTTTATCGCACGGTAGCAAAATGACGTGCAATGAGCTTAGCATATTTTTCGAATTTTTTCGCACGCACGCGATATCATAATGATAAACAGATTGATTAATGCGAAAGACAAAAAGAAAATCCTTCAAGAACGCTTCGATGAATGATCATTACAAGAAGGAAAACTTCACCCTAGAAACAAATCATGGCGGGCTCAATTGAAAAGCGAGACAGGATCCAAGATTGCCAATATGCATTTCTAGAATAATCTAGGAAATCTATTTATATATATATGTACATATATATATATATATATATATATACACTCGCCGGAATACAAATACTACGATATTAACTAACAAACGGGAAAAGAAACACAATATAGATTTGATCATTGCTATGTCACATGCACAAGTGATTTTCTTGAGCGCCTATATAGGTACTATATATGTATATGCAAATATATTATTTCATGCATAATGCATTTCCATATATGGTATACTTCTCATACAGCACAGAAGCTTGCAACAACATTGCTGCAATGTTACAAAATTACTCATTGCATTATAAAGTTGCAGAAATATTGCAAAGACATTATTTAACAATATTATTTTAGCAATGTTGTAGTAACATTTTAAAATAGCGAAAATGTATAATAGTGACAAATGTATAATATGACATGTGTTTCTTCTCTTGTCGCTACGCGGCGACACCAAACTTATTCGTATTTAAATTTTTATCATAAAACCTATAAAGTCAACAAAAGAATGGTACTAACGTAAGATCTAAGATATATTTGGCGAAAGTTCTGATAACGATCATGCTCCGATTTAAATCAAATTGTATAAATAGGTTTCTTTTAGGTAAAAAAGAAATATGCGAGGAGGATTTTTGGGACTCAAAAATTAAAGCACGTTTTAAACAATTTTATGTTGAAGTGAATATATTAAGAACAACTGCCACCAAATTATTTGAAACAAGTTTTCTAAACGTAATATATATATATATATATATAACCTTTAGAAAACTTGTTTCAAATAATTTGGTGACAGTTAATCTTAATGTTGATTTAACTTCTAAGAAGGTCAAAGTTATTGATTTTTTTACATTTTTTTACATTATTTGCGAGTTATGGATCATAATATTCTAAATTAGTTGGCCACTCCTACGGGCGGCTCCTTACTTCGTACACATTTTGATTATACATATAAACTATTATAATATTTATCATAATAAAGTTGTAATCACATTTAAATAAAATTTTAAGTTTACTTAACACGTCAATTTTATGATTTTTTCGGTATAATATACAGTTATTCTTCATTAATTAAAAGATTGATTTTTTGCAAAGTTTAGATAATTATATTATATTTTATTGCGAATATTACATTTGTAAAGTGTGCGATTTTTTTACATATAGCTTGAACTTTTTTATTTAAAACAAGCCAAGGTAAAAGTCGATAGGATTATTTGTTTAAAAGTTATGATTTTTTTCGTAGATGGGACATGTATGTCCCCGGAAGTACGAAAGAGTTAATTTCTAGTGAACTGACTTGATTTAAAATAATTTGTTTAATAATCTGGATCCCTTGTTGGAATTCAGAATATTAAATAGATTATTTGAAGTTAGACGAATAAATGGCTAATAGTCCATTTATTGTATTAATGTATTTCTATTGCCGAGTGCATATAAGATAGTCGTATATAGATTATCGAGATAAGCATTTAATAAAAAACAAATGTTTTTTAAACGTTTTATAAACGGTTAATAGATTTTAAAATAAATCTTTATAGAAATCTAATTTAAAGGACATAAAAACCTCTAATCAAAATTTTATGTCTATATTAACTGATCTCTCTGATTAAAAAGTCGTTGATTCGTCTTTTCAACTGATGATTTCTTATTAGATTGCATTTTGCAATTTCGTTATTATTATAATACAGAAAATCTATATATTGAATCCTATCTTTGGCTTTTATAGACCTAATTTCTTATTATTTTTTCATATATTGAGGATATTATGCTGATATATAAATATACAAAGTATTATTGCATACATATTATATTGCTGCAATGTTACATTGTAATATCTCCGTAAGCGGACTTTTTTCTGTTGCTGCAATATTACAGCAATTTTATAACAACATTTTGCAACGTTTCTGCAATGATGCAATCTTACAGAAAAATGTTGTTGCAATTTTATTGTGCTCTGTGTATGGGGTTTTAAAAAGAGAAACATTTTATTTTATAAAAAATATATACAGAAAGATGTTTTTCCAAGAAAAGTTTTAAATGAGTATTTAAGAATTAATTTAGAACAAGTATTTAAAAAAAATAATAGAATTATATTGTGACTCATTTTTTCATCACACATTTTATATACAATAGAAATTCTCTGTAGATACATACAATAGTTAATATATGTATATATCTGTTAATTTAATTAAGAAAATATATGATTATTTATTAAAAATTAAGAAAGCAGAATTTGTGCAAAGAAATTGGATCTTCAAAAAAATGCCTTTTTATGTAACAAAAAGACAAAAAGATATGGAAAACGCTATATTAAAAACCATCAATTGCGCATTTAAAACATTAATTAATTAAGCTTTTTAAAACAAGACAAAAAAGCAACATAGATTATGTTGCCAAATGTTAGCCATGCATGCACTTTTTATATTTCATTATAAATGCTCTATAAACATCGTCAAAAACATTAATCATTTCCCGAAAAAACGCGGTTAAGTTAAATAAAAAAACACAATAATGAAAAAAAAATTAAATTTTTCAGAATTCAGTTTGCTTTTAAAAGATTAAGATTATTGTATGTAAATAATTAATAATTAGGAATTTAAAAGATTAAATTTTTTATATCACACTCAATGGTGATCTTTATAAAATCTATATCTTATAATTCATATATAAATTTAAAAATAAGATAAATAAATTTTTAAAGGTAATTATTTACATGATAATTGAATAATTGAATATTAACGGACCTCGCCAATGACGTTGACCTTTACATATGTTATAGAAGTGAGGATGCTGATTAATTTTTCTCTTTGTTCTATTTGGCAGTCTCTTTTTGAGATATTTAACAAAAAAGGTTTAGTGTGATCAAAACGTAATTTTCTAACACCATATACATTTGATACACAAACTACATGAGCTGTTAGTATATTAAAAGAGGCCGTTCCCCTACATCCCCACCCCGAAAGAAAGTTTCCATTTTGTGTAATACAAAAGGACAATGCAATTTGGATTATAACCCAAATCAAATTTTAGTTGTAAATCAGAAATACTTCATATACTTATATACTTCATATACTTATCATGTACTTATTTGCAAGACGAAGCGAAGTTTTCTATATACTTAACCATGGCTTTCGCTTCATCTTGCAAAGTACACGCGTTGACACTGTGGGTTCCGCCCTCCCCCCCTACGGGGGGGACTCCACTTCCGAAAATATAATCTAACTCAAACCTATTTCTGATTTACAACTAAAATTTGATTTGGGTTACATTATATAATTCAAATTGTGCATTGTGCTTTTGTATTATATAAAATGGAAACTTCTTTTCGGGGTGGGATTGCAGGAAAAAAGGCGAAGCCTCTTTTAATACACTAACAGTTCATGTAGTGGGTGTATTAAATGTATATGGTGTCAAAAAATTACGTTTTAATCACTAAATTTTTTTTTTGTTAAATATCTCAAAAACTGTAAGAGACCGCCAAATAAAACAAAGAGAAAAATTAATCAGCAACTCCTACAACATATGTAAAGATCAAGGTCATCGGTGAGATGTCTGTTAATGTAAATTATCTTTTTAAAAATACTTTTCATGATAATTCTTGTCGGATTTATTGATCCAATGATAAAACATCGCCTATAAAAATAATGATAGGTATCCTCGGCTAGACTTCCGTATATTACTCTGCTTCGATTTTGATAAAATTTGACACGTAGTACTCACTAAATGTAGTCAAATAAGTGTGAATGTAACGTCTAGTTTTCGAGTTATTCATAATTTAGTTTATAGCTAAATAAGTAATTTTTCAGATTTCTACTTAAAAAACAAGATTAAAATTCAATAACATTTTGTTGAAATGTTTCATTTCATTAATATGTTACATAAGAATGTAACACATCAACATTATTATCAAAATAAAAAAAATACAAATTTAAGATTATTCTCATTCAAAAATTTATCTATTTACATGCAGTAAATCAAGGCATAGGTAGGGGAGAGGCTCCGCCTCTCCTCCTGCATCTCGAGAAAAATTTTCGTTTTGTACAATACGAAAGTACGATGCAATTTGGGTTATATAATGTAACCTAAATCAAATTTTAGTTGAAAATCAGGTTTAATTGTAAATTAGTTTGGTTATATCTTACGGAAGTGAAGCTCCTCCGTAGGGAAGATGGAACCCACTATGTTTACGCATGTACTTTAGAAGACACAATAACAAGCAAATAGAAACATAAATGTTATTGAATTTTAATCTTTTTTCGAGTGGAAATTTTAAATATTGTTTATTTAGCTATTTAACTAAAAGAACTGTCTCGAATTGAGCCATGTGGTGAACACTGATGATTTATGTATCAGTGTTTAGGACAAAAACATTAATCAGATTCAATCAAGGTTCGGCCTATTGAAGGTGTTAAATGTAATAAATATACATATTATCGTTACAACATTCTACGAGCGCCATTTTTTGCAGTAATGAGTTTGAATTGAATCCTTTCCTTCGCCATTTTTCTCTGCTACTATATAGACATAATACATTGCTCTATTAGTATGTCTAGATTGTATTCTATCTTTTTCTAGAGTGTATTTTATCTTTTCTTCATGTTTTGCAAACCAGAGCTTAGATCAGTATGTATACTTTGATCCCTCTTATAACCCCGCACATACAATGTAAGTACTCAGGACCTCAATGTTATTGTTGCTCAGACTACTTCTACCTATACTCCACCTATACTCATAGGTATATAAGTCATATCTGTATTCGCTCATGGCCAGATTCCACAAACATCGGGACACGGTCCTTTGTATATCTCGGAAACTAGACATTTTCGTATATTTACACTTGTGGCGTTCGATTACATTTAGTGAGTATTATATGCTTGTAAAATTTTATCAAAATCGGAGCAGAGTAGTATATGAAAATCTTACCGTCTTCTCTCATAAATGTCGAGTAAAAAAGAATTTAAAAAAGAAGACCACAATAATTCAGATCAGCTAATCATGATCTGACCATTAAATACAATAGTGTATTTATTATATGCAATATATAAGGTTTTATTTTTAAAATAAAATTGTCGAAAGAGCAAAATTTATAAAAAAGCGATTATTTATATTTTTTTTGACTGTTTCAATAAAATTATAATATTTTTATGTAAAAATTTCTGTAATAACATTATAGGAAGATGAAAGGATAGCATACAAAGAAATGAAATTTTAATAATCTAAAATAAATATATAAAAATATAAAAATACATTAGATTAGTTTCGAAAAGTGAATTTTATCTTAAAAAATATGCGCACATTATTTTAAATTGTATTTTTTTTCTAAATGAATTTATAAAATAAGCAATTGATTTTTTTCACTCACCTCTCCAGCTCACTTTGATCGGACATGTGATTGTCTGATTCTTAATGAGATATGCATTTAGTGACGTTAGACTTGGACTTGTTCGTAATGTACCCTCGTCATTTTTCCATACGTACGTAATCGCTGTCTGCTCGTAAGATACTAGAGAAAATGAAAATAAAAATTTTATTAATTTTCTCACGCTTAAAAGATATTTTAATTATTTTCTTTGTCTTTCTTGGTACTACTAGTATCCAAAAGTTCTATTCTAAATATGATACTTACTGCTCTCAATCGCGAATGAACACAATGGGTCGTCAAAGGGGAAGATATTAAGGCTACCTTGGCAGGATATAATAAGATGACGCCTGTGAAACGATATAATAATTTATTTACGATAATAACCTATGTACATGAGTACAAAAGGAATAAAAAATGTCGAATATGCAATATTGATTCCAAGTTATTCATAAAATTGTGTAAAAGAATTTTTTTTAATATTTGCAATAATGTTAAATATCTATAAAAAAGATAATACTTTAGAGCATTTTCATTTTGAGATATATTTTTTGTAAATCAAAGTTCTGAATGATTTACTTTTAAATTCGAATTTATACTTTAAATTGAATGGATTCAGGTTTTTAATTACTGTAAGATGTTTTTAGTTTTTTCTTGTTGACATATTTTTTAATAAACTCAACACCAATGACTTTTTGATATTTATATTTGTTGTCAATGCATAACTTTTAACTTTTTATAGAATTTTTAATTATCGTTGATTTTTTATTCCAAAGTTAAGTAAAATCTGAGAAAAAAGTGTATATATATATATATATATATATATATATATATATATAACATCGAAAATACTAATATATCATTATATATAAAATACGTCTATACATATATGTTTTCTTTTTCTTATATAATCTCTGCTCCTATGTATAGGAATGTGCGTAAAAAAAATAATAAAAAGAACAATTAAAAAATTAAAATATAAAATAATTTTTGCGTTATATTTCAAGAAAAAAATAAAATTTAAAGAAATGATAAAAAGATTGCTAATATATAATTAGATATTAAGGAGAGAGTAAAATCCTTAATTAGATATTAAGGACGAGAGTAAAATAACCTAATTTTGGCCATAATAATAGAACTTTTTTTATGTATGTTTTCTTATATTTTTTGATGTACTGCATCATTATCAAATATTAATTTCAAATTGATCTGATAGGAAAATAGCATTTAAAGTAGCACAGATTTGTAGAAATTTAAACAAAAACTCAAGAATATATAACATATTCTTATCCTTTCCTTCTTTTCCTACTACTTCCCATCTCATTCTTTCTACTCTTACTTAATTTAATATCACTCATTCTAACAAAAAATCATCCTAGCCTAATCAAATTTTCATCAGAACAATGCTCTTGGCAACGCTCGTGAAGTTATAAAACGGATTTCAGAGAAACAAAAAAGTCTTTAACTGCTTGCAAAATTTGTAACAATAATCGAGATATTCAATATTAAAATCAGGTTTATAAATAAGAGCGCGCCAAAAGACAGAGAGGAGCGTTCCGGCCTTCGAGCCATAACATGACTCCATCAAGTGATATTAAAATAGATGATGTTATCGTAAAGTAGAGGAAGTGGAAATAGTGAAAAGAGAAAAAAAGAGTAAGATATTGTATATTTTTGAGTTTTTGTTAAAATTTTTATGAATCTGTTAATTTGAATGCGATTTTCGCTATTTTCCCATCAGATCAGCTTGAAATTAACGTCTGATAATTAACGTTTGATTCAGCAAAAAATATAAGAAAACATACAAAAAAAGTTCCATTGTCACGGCTAAAATCAGGTTATTTCATCCATCATCCTTTACATAATTATATATGAATTTTTTCCTCAATTTCAAATTTCAGTTTTTTTAAAAAAAGTAATGGGAATATTGTTCTTCTAATTATTTATCAATTATTCTTATTATTTTTCCTGTATATACAATCTCTATGATTATAAGAGAAAGACATTATATATCGACACTCACACACGCGCGCGCGTGCGCGCGTGTGTATTTGTGCGCGCGTATGTGGGTGTGATTATATATAGATTCTTTTCTCGGGAGTAAATAAACAATATATTTTCTGTGTAAAATAAAAACTTTAACAATTAATTATTTATTAAGAAGTCATTAAGAAGTCATACTTATTAAGAATAAGAAGTAAATGCGTAAGCACAAGGAAGAAGTTCCGTCTAATATAATGATTATTAATCATTTCTCAATTTTTATCACTTTTCTATTTTTTATACTTAGAAATATTTAAATAAAAACAATAATAAAATCGTATATTTTATTTTTTTATTAAAGTGAAGGCAGAAAATGTTTTGCTATAATATGAAAATATGCTGCTTAGCATTTGACAGAAATATAGCAAAAAAAATTGCCGTCGGAAATATAAAAACTATTTTCCAAAAAGTATTATTAAAAATCCTCTTTGTTCAAAAGAAAATAAATCACATGTACATTAAATTTTAATTTCAGTAAAATTTAATAATTAATATTGAATCAATAATATTTGTTTATTATTTTGCAGAAATATATTATTAATATATATATATCTGGAATATTTTATATTTTTAAAAAATTTAATTTTTATATAAAATATATGGAGTTATATTATATATAAGTACCGCATAAGGTAGTTGACAGTGCCATTGCGATATATCCGCAGGGCAAAGTGAACGGGAATAATGGGATCCTTGAAATCTCCATGCATTATGAAATATGTATCCGGTAACCAAATATCTTCGTAATGGTGAATCGCATTCAAAAATTCGTATTTGGACCTGTTGCTATAACGTAATCGTGGATCGTACCATTGTTGCTGCAGTAGAAATTCCACTTCGTATTTCTGTAAAAACAGATTGGCAATATCATAAATAATTCGAATTAATTTATGATTATACGTGAAGACTATAAATGAATTATCTCATATTAGTCGTTTTCTAATTTTTTTTACACACACACACACACACACACACACACATATATATATATATATATATATATATATATATATATATAGTATGAGTGTCTCATAAAGATTATGCCCATTTGTGAGTAGGTAGAATGCAGTAAACTGAACAGAAAAGTCCATTAGGTGTGCCAACGGCGAATATTGCACAACAACGAAAGACGGTCAGGGAATGCACGACCGAACTTTTCGTTGTTATATAACACTCGACCAGCCAGATGTACGCTGGTCTAGAGCGTACATCTCATAGTCTAGCTGTGCGAAACACGCGTTCATTCACAATCCTTTATAATTAATATTTCAATAATTATTGCAAAAATTGCAAAATGGTAAAGGATTTTTCTGCTCAGTTTACTGCGCTCTATCCGCTCACAAACGTTGACAGAATCTTTATGAGACATCCTCTCTCTCTCTCTCTCTCTCTCTCTCTCTCTCTCTCTCTCTCTCTCTCTCTCTCTCTCTGTGCGTGTGTGTGTGTGCGTGTGTGTGTGTGTACATACAGGTTGGGCACTTAAAATACGCTGAGTAATTTTTTTTCTTAATAATAAAAAAAATATTTAAACGAAACTTTGGCTTTAAGAGATACATTCAAAGATGAGACGATTTCTATTAAAAGTTGGAGGGATAGGGCATTTTAAGGTCATCAACATTTTTGTCAAATGGAATGATATATTTTTTTATTTACTTTCATTTTATTTTCTAATAGAACATTTTAAGACGTGTATGGTGTATGTGATATAAAGTCAATTAAATTCAGTTACGAAAAAAAATAATTTATTTTAACAAAGATATCAAACACTTCCTGAATTTATTGTTTAAGACACATAGCGCTTTTGTAAATTTCAAATTGATGATCTTGAGCATTGATATATGCTCTAAAGCGATTAGTTACGAAAAATATTCGGTTTCGAATATTTCATTTGTATTTATTGTAGAATATGCTCTTCTTATACACTCTTTCATATTTTCCTTAGATGTTAGTATTTCGCTGTATATTTGCTTTAATTTGACTTACAAATAAAAGTCCAAGGATATTAAGTCCGGTGGTCGCCATTTATGTATATAATATATATAATGAAAAAATATATCATTCTATTTGAAAACAATATTGATGATCTTAAAATGTTCTCCCAATCTTCAATCGAAATCATCTTATTTTCAAATGTATCTTTTAAAGACAAACAAGTTTCGTTTAAAACATTTTTATTATTATTAAGAATGAAAGAGTTATTCAGATGGTCTATTTTAAGTGCCCCATCCTGTATATATATTATATTTGATAAATGAATCACTTTTTTTACACAAAAACTTTTAAAGTATTATCATTTGTAGCTACTCTTAATACTTAAAATATGTCACGTTTATTATTTTTTTATTAAACTAGAACACAAAAAAACGTAATTATATTACCAGACTGGATTCGTCTGGAGAAGCTAAGCTTAACAACAATACGCTCACGTTCACAGTCAATGTTCCTGAAACAGTAAACAAATACGATTTTAATTGTCACATTTCATATCATCCGATCGATAAGGTAAATTGTTAATATATATTTCTTTAAAATAATATATATTTTTTATGCTTGAACGTTATATTTTATATATATAATGAACATATATACATAAAATATGAAGATTTTCAATATATAAAAGATATAATAGTAAAAAGAAAAGATATATTAGGATAGCAAAAATACTCTTTAGCAAATTGCTCTATCAGATATAAATACTGTTATATATATTTAGAAAAATTCTCTTTTCTTTATCTTACAGAAAAAAATAATGTAAAATAATTCATATTTCATAATTTGTATCAAACAATTAATATTATATATATATATATATATATATATATATATATAAGTCGATTGGCGTAAAATTTTTTCATTGCATGGAAATTGCTCGAAGAAATTTTTATACAATTTTGAATATGTGAAATATAACGAAAATATCATATTAATTTTTAAGTTATATTAGGTTTGTTTTTATTATATACATATATACAGGGTGTACTGGGAGTAGAAGCGAATAGGAGATGATTTTATATGAAAAAATAAGTATAAATGTAGAATAACATTTTTTCATATTCGTTTTTGAGAAAATCAACTTTAAATATTTGTCAGATATATGCATGATATATGATATATATATAAATATATATACATATATATATGTATATATATGTATATATACACATATATATATGTATATATATATATATATATATATATATATATATACATACAGTCTGGCTATAAAGTTTTAGGATTAATTTATTTTATAATTATAAAACGTGCCTAAACAGCGCTACCTATCTTTCGCCACTTGAAATCTCTTGCATTAATCTTTAATTACGCCTCTGTTAAGTTTTATTCATATTGGTTCAGTGCAGTTTATATTCCTGTTTTGTGTGACATGTTTGTTTTATCTTGTTATGAAAGTGTTTATCGAGCAACGTATACGATCAAGTTTTGTGTAAAATTGGATAAAATTATGCAAAATATTGATTAAAATACAATAGAAGCAAATGAAATGATAAAAAAGTGTAGAATGGATTGAAAAAAGTTCGCTAAGAGCGGAGATATTCTGATTCTAAAAGTCAAGAATGGAAACAATAATCATTATTTTCTTTGATGTGGAAGGCATGATTAGCAAAGAATTTGTCCTACGAGGGACAACAATTAATTGAATTTTACAAAACCGTCATAGAAAAGTTGCTGCAAGAATCAGCCGCGTGCGACTTAAAATGAAAAGAAATGATGATTGGTTTCTGCTCCATTACAGCGCTCCAGTATATAACGCTGCAATCACTTTTTAGCATTTAAAAACGTGACTGTACTTTATCATCTCCCCCTACTCTCCCAATTTGGCTATTTTCTTTCTCCCAAACTTAAATTAAAGTAAAAAAAGAAGCCGATTTGAAGCAGACTCAAAGCAACGTTACAAGACAATTAAATAGTGTTCAATTTCGGATTTTCAGAACACTTTATACAAGCTAGAGGAGCGCACCAAGCTCTGTGTGGAATTAGAAGAAATATATATTGAAAAATAAAAATGATAATATTTAAGATATAACGACTACATTTTTTCGGTAGAGATAATTCTAAAACTTTATAGCCAGACCGTGTATACAATATTCTATATACCTATATTCAGGTTGTCGTCGATTGGAATATTAGATTCGATAGTAATTCACTGCGGTCAAAAGCATTATCATTACAAGTACTGAGTGCAAGAATCCATATCCCTATACACCCTTATTGCGATATATACTCATATCGAAAAAATGACAAAAACTGAGACTTATCATGGAGTTATTATTAGCATAGGTAAACTATATTAAGTTGATACAAAAAATTTTGCTGTCGACAATGTTTGTGAACACAAAGGTGTGAGAGCAAAGACATACGAGTATAGTAAGCTCGTTGAGACCAGACATAGCATGTATATCTGATAAATATTTAAAGTCGTTTTTTTTTAAACAAAACCGTATAAAAAACGGCTTTATTTACATTTTGGACTTGTTTTTTTTTTATATAAAATCACTCTCTTTTCTCGCTTATACCATAAATTTCAAGACACCTTCCATATACATATATATACAGAGTGGACAAAATGAAACGTTACAAGCTGTTATCTCTAAAAGTATGCATTAGTAAAAAATGTTTTAAATAAAAATATTTGGTTCTGAGTAGGGAAAAAAGAAATATTAATTAGACCTTGGGTTGGTAGTTATCAAGATCATATGAAGATCAACCTAGTTTTTTTAAGCGGTACCACTTTAATTTGTCTATATGAATCGATTCCTCACAATATTCCACGTAAAAAATTATAAAGATAAGATAGTCAAAAATTGAATAGTTTACGAGATATTTTATACTTTAATGCCCGATTTCACCAACCGCGTTTAACTTTAATCTTATTGTTAGTTTAACTCACTCTTTGTCTCTTTCTAAAGGAAGAGTTAGAAGGAGATAAAGAGTTAAACTAAGATTAAAGTTAAACGCGGTTGGTGAAATCGGGCATAAGTTAACAAAATTTAACATAACCATAAAATATCTCGCAAAATATTTATTTTTCTATTACTTTACTGCAATACTTTTATGCACAGATTAATGAGAAGAATCAATTCATGTAAAAAATACACGTAATTGTTTTTAAAAATATGTAGCTTGAAATATGTGTAGAAAAAAGATGTAGCTGCTCGTTGTAAATTCATATCTTTTGACTAAGGTCCAACTAATATATTCCCATCTTTTTCTCCTCTTAATATATATATATATATATATATATATATATATATATATATATATCGATATAAACTGATGCTATTTAGGAATATGCTGAAAGCTTTTTTCGAGCCATGCTGTGCACATGCTGCTATTTACTGGGGAAAAAGCTTGAAATCGTGGTTAGGACTCGGATTGGTTTTATTCCGAAATGATTATTATTAGTTACACATCCATTCCATTAGGATATATGAAGATTTTTTTTTATTTAAAGCGCATTTGATCAAGAAGATATTGCAACGAGTACTCCAGTTTGCACAGTATTCCAGATAACCAAACGTGATTAATCATATTGAGCAAACTGATGCACTGCATGTATTGTTATGTTTTTTATATATTTGCTAACATCAAAAGATAACGCTACAAGAACATGAATGCTTATACAAGCAATCAATTAACGATATTTCAAGAGCAAACGATCAGCGATACGGCACGTTATGTCAGCAACATGATAATTGATAGTTTGTTGTTTTGTCTAGAGTACATGAAAATAACGTGGCGGCAATAACACAAATATAATGATTCTCATTCGTTATTGCGTATATTTCCTCAAACAAGTTTTTTTATTATCATAGCTTATTGTCAACAAATTATTAAAAATGTGAAATTCTTATATGTTTACGATAAAGAGACAGCACATATAATTCTTCAGATTTAATTTATATGTTCATTCGCTTACCGTTATGCGACGCATTATGCGCTATTCCGTATTTAAGTTTTTTTTTTATGAAAATATAGAAAGCCTGCAAAACACATTTAGTAACATTAAGAATGTAATATATTTTTTTATCATTTCAATTTTTGGTACAATTTCAACACAAGGAATTCTAGATCTTGAACTAATTGTTCAAAAATGAACAGAAATAAAATTTATAAATAAAATCTTGAATTTTATAAATTGAGTTGTTTTAATTTCATTAATTAGTTATTATTTGTTTAATAATCCAACTAAAAATAGATTTATCAAAAAAATATCATGGAATAACATTAAAATATATTAGTATTTTTCGTAACATATAAAAATTATTAATGTGCTGTTAATCAATGAATGATAAATCAATGAATGACAACGTCACAAGTTGTTGCTGAATTACTGTTGTAAATATCTACATGCGGGTAGCAAATGTTAATATGTTGTCATCAATTTTGCTGTTCTTAAAATTAAAGTTCATGTGAGTTCAATTCAACAAATACAATACTGCCTCACTTTGTCCCTAGTTTTTCAACATTAGCTGCTGTAAAAATTGTTGGCAGCGATCTCACAAATAATTGGCTATCTGGGACGTATTGCAAAGAAATGTTCAACAATACCTGATGATTAATTATTGTGCTATCATCTATAGAATACTTACGAAAATTATATATACATACACATATATATATATATATATATATATATATATATATATATATTACACTATTATATTACAATATTAAAAAAAATTTCACATAACCATCATAACAGTACTACATTATCATATTATTGTATAATACTAGACACACATTTCATTTATCAGTATAAGAAAGTAAACAACATTTTTTATAGTATGTTAAAAAGGGCGTTATTATATACTATAGTATACACACATTTTTCACGTAAAGACCATGAATGTATTTCCGGATAAATTTGTTCTTATAGTACATTCCCGTACAAATATTTTAATTTTTCAAAAAAGATTCGAGTCTTAACCCAACTAGCCATCCAACCGGCATCACATATAAACAATTAAAATAAAGGAGGAAGGCCACGTATTGTTAGCTTGTTTTCTGGTTCTCTTAGGATTTTCAAAAAACAACTTTTTTTTATATTACATGATCATTAGTAATGTTAAAAATAACCATTAGATAAGAAAAAAATTCGATTTATAGGACCAAAATTAATTATACAGGTCTGTGAGAGTCAGTTACAAAAAGCACAGTAAGTGAATCTGGTAGATTTTTGATGCTGAAAACGAATCTGGCCGCAGAATTTCCCCAGCACGTCAGGTGAGTAATTTCTGATTAAGTAGTCTAAAAATAGTTATTTTGGCAAATTTTATAAATTTATTATGGGAGAACTTAATTTTTTGAAATATTTCTGCCAATGACATCATATAGTAGCAGTCATCTTTCAAATCCATTTTCGATTGTCGCTGCATGATTTTTTTCGTTAAGAATATACAAGTATGAAATTATAAGGAAATTTATGTTAAAGAAAATTTACGTAGGCATTAATATGGCAAAGTCATATCAGATTCACCAGAAATTTGAAAAGACATACATCTGTCAAATTCAGTTGTCGAAAAAAGCTCTGTAGAAATATATCTAACACAGTTGTTACACATTTTGATGAATTTTTCTAAATTTTATACCTTTTTATTGTGATTCCGTTCGCCAAATTGAGTCCGCCATTTTTAATTTAAAAAAATGACAGGCGGCGTTAAAAAAAAATATGTTTTTACCTAAGTTTTTATTCGTGGTAAGACAGAGAAATGGCACGGTTAACTCTTGGAATGACTTATTAAAACTCTATGCATGACCAGTTTTATAACTTGTATATCTTATATATATATATATATATATATATATATATATATATATATATATATATATATATATATATATATATATATAAAGGATATTATTAATTGTCTTACCGACTTAAGTCTCTACATCGCATCAAGGTTGTAGAAGTTTCATTATTTTTTTTAATTTTATTAGATTTTTTATTTTTAAGTTTTTCATATATATTAAACACTATTGTATCGTAACTTTTAAATATAATAAACTTTTAAGTATAATAAACTTATAAGCATTCTAATAATTGCTTAGAATTCGACGGTTCTTCTTCCTCATCGTTATCTGTCTAACAGGACAAATCATGGGTAGCATTGTCTATTCTATTTTTAAAATCTCGTAATGTGAATATTATAATTGTATTTGGAATAGAGTCCAGATACCACAGAGATAACACTTGGTATATGCATTTAAAAATAAAAAATCTGAAAAAAAAAATAAAAAATAAAACCTACAATTTTTTACAATTTTGATCACAACTTTTATACGGTGTAGAAGCTTAAGTCTGTAGGTACAATTAATAATCGTCTATATATATATATATATATATATATATATATATATATATATGTATATATATGCATAGTCACTCGTATGTCAAGAATAATAAAAAATTAATTTTTTCATTATAAATTGTATTTATCTTTACTTTGAAGATGATACATGCTATAATTTGATATGATGTTAATATCATGCCAGAGCAGTATAATGAATAAAAATATTTTATTAATCATGAAAAAAAGCACAGGTATTATAGTATATCTAGATTAATCATTAATTTTGGCCTTATAGACGAATCTTTTTCTTATCATCTTTTTTTCTTATGATTATTTTTAACATTCCTAATGACTATACAATACAAAAAAATTGTTTTTTTGAAAATCCTGAGGGAGCCAAAAAATATATTAAGTGACTTTCCTCTTTGTTTATTGTGAGAAAGAAAACAATGGAATTGAGTTAGAAAGATATGAAATATATAAACTTACTAAAATTTGTATGGATATAGAGATATTTTAACATTTAAGTACTAATTTTTGTAAAGAAAAAAGTAAAGCAATCATAAAGTTTTCATCAATCTATATAATTTTATTAATATAAAATTACTGTACTGTAATATAAAATTACTGTACCACAGAAATATTTTTTTGAAAGACTTTGTACATAATTTTTTATCATATTATAATTTCAATTCTGATATTTATATTAGACATGGAACGGCTACATGTTGGTCATTAATCACGTAATATATATATATATATATATATATATATATATATATATATATATATAATTTAAAGAAAAACCGATGTATGTTGCTAATGTCTGAACACGTTCTTTATAAAAACATATTGTACATGATGAAATAAGCATTAATAGGTCGATGTGTTGAGCAAGAAAGTCAAGCTGGCTAATTTTGGCTTGACTAGAATGTAAATTCTACAATTGGTAAGCAACTCTCAAGCCGTACCGTAATACGATCGATTCTAATTCATTACGTTTATGATTAATGGAAATGGTATATTGTGTCACAAGATATATTACTTTGGATACAACGAATCCCGTTTTTTGATATCTCGGGTCTTTTTACAAAAATATTAATTTTCATGAAGAATTAATTTGAAATGCAATGACTAAATATTTGAGAAACTTGTCAATCGAACATTATTGGAATAATTTACTATCGTTTTATACATTGAGATAATAAATATTCAAATTATTTAATTTATACTGTGAGTGAAATAATTCTAGAACTTCTGTATATGTATATAATCACAATATTAAATATTTTACGTATTAAATTTTAATAATTATTATATACTTTAATAGTTAGTTTGCAAATAAAACAGGGAGTTATCATTACTCTTTCGAATCTAAATAGCATGATTTCCACGCAAACAGATACAATTAAATTCTTTCAATAATTAACATTGACAATTATAAAATTTAACGACTTTTATTTTAAATCAGATCATATAATTTGTATAAATTTTTATATATTAAAAGTAAATTTGAACGTAAATTATTGTATCACCAGAATGTTAAATTGTATGAAGTTAAAAATGCAAGATGCAGATTGATTATATTGAAAAATTTATTAAACGATGAAATTTAGAAAATATTCTTTTTTTTATTTAAATTTACAGAAAAAACTTAAAGAAAAAAGATTTTATAATGCCATTAAGATAAATTTTTTCTGATAAGATAATTAATATTGAAATTTAGTATTAAAATTATTATACATTTCATATCAATATCTCCGATAGCAATATCTATATCAAAGTAATATTAGTTTATTGTTGTATGTTAATGTAAAGAAAATATTTAACAAAATAATTTCATATGTATGTATTTTAACTTGCTTTTTTGCATAACATTATAAATAATAGAAATTACGTTTGTTACTTTTTGAACAATGATAACGAATTGCTTTTGTGAAGTATTTTTCTCAATCTTAATTATAATATATATGTAGTTACATAAATTTCTATGTTTTATTAAGGATAAGAATAAACTAATGGACTTTCTCATTAATCGAAAAGTCTAGGAAAATATTAAATGACATTAAATAATAAATACATTCACGACATTAAATAATAAATACATTAAATAATAAATACATTCCACGACATTAAATAATAAATACATTCATAATTACATTATCATTTGTTCGTCATTCTTTTGATGAATAAATATATGTACAAAGTTATTTTAAGGAGATAGAGATAAATTAAAAATATTAACAATTCTAAAAAATCTATTACAATGTGGTTCCATAAATAGATTTGCAAAGCGAGCTTCATCTTACATCACGTTTTCAGTGCAAAACGATATCTGTAATTATACATATAATTCAACAGATTTCTAATTTTTCACATGAGATCTATCCTCTTTTGTATTTTTTATATAAGAACAAAGAAAGTATTTTATTCGAATATATTTTTCATGTAAGAAAAGTTATGCGAATAAAGTGTGTCAACAATATTGAAGCATGAAATCAAGGAGGCATATAATGAATGATATAAAGAACGATTTATGATATTTATAGGTGAAGGAGAAGGTCCGCTGCCACAACTAAACATACACATCACAAGTCACAGTCCCACAGACACGAGCTCATAGTATCAATCATGTACATATCTCTTCTTTTAAAAACCAAATATTTTATAATTAAACATCGAATTACATCATTATTCTTTGATCGTTTAATGATTGTATTACTGTTAATGTTTTAAATATTTATCTCTTTGTGTGCATGTATATGAGTGTACAAATACAAAATTGCTAATGTACTAAAAGTATGTGATTAAAATTTAAGTCAATAATATATTTATCAGTATGACTAATGCATTAAAAAATAGTTAGACATTGATATGTCGATGACAGTTTTATGTGATTTTTCTCTATTTGACTTAATACGACTATTACTACAAAAATTTGATGAAATCTTTAAACTGAGTAAGTTTTTTTTTATTATTAATAATCTTTTAAATTATTTATTTAGAATTTTTAAATATACAGTATGTCCAAGAGCATCCTTGATAACGCTCGTGAGAAGATAGTAGTAAACTGAAGAGAAAAGTCCTGTATCACTTTGCAATTTTCGCAATAATTATTGAAATATTTGAATAGTTTGGCTGTGCATACCCCAATTCTTATCTTTTCGGTGCTGCACTCGCCACTGGCATGTCTATAGTGTACATACATCTTATGGTTTAGCTGCACGAAACTATGCTCTCTTCGCCAGTCCTTTTTAATTAATATTTCGATAATTATTGTGAAAATTGTAAAATGGTGAAGGATTTTTCTATTCAGTTTATTGCACTCTACTTCTTTATGAGCATTGTTAAGGATGCTTTATATGTCAAAATAATATTCTAGAAAAAATAGTAAGACAAATCGCAAAAAATTAGCTTTCCAATTTTTAAACATTAATAAATTTTGAACATAATATATTAGACAAATGTATAAAAATTTATGAAAGATCTAAAATTGAATTAAACTTAACATCAAAATTTAGCAAAAAACTGTAAGAATATATTTATATAACATCTCCCAATCTCTAAAAGAATAAATCACAATGTGTAATTTATTAATACAATTAAATAAATTTTGATGTTATACATGGTGTTTGATAAAGATTGGGGCTAACAATCGTGAAGGAATAGAGCATAGTAAACTAAATAGAAAAGCCTTTATCATTTTGCAATTTTTACAATAATTATTGACATATTCATTAAAAGGATTGGTAAATAAGCACGCATTTTGCGTACCTAGATTGTAGGATGTATGCTCTAGGTATGTTAGCGGTAAGAGATAGTATCACATAGAAATGAAGAGTGGCCGTGCGTTCTTCGAGTCTTGTTTTTTCGTTCTTTATATATATATTATCTGACTTATGAATTCTTGAGCGAAAGGTCGATATAGATACACATGCGCTCATTCAGTACTCAACCAATTGTATATATATATATATAATATTATATCATATAGTATATCAACTATATTATATAATTATATTATATAGTATATATAGTCATATTATATAGTATATCAACTATTTATCAATAATCAAGTCTACAATTACTTATACATCTCTTTCACAATAATTTCTTTCTTAATTAACAGCGATTATTGCCTAATTATTTTATTTCTTGTTAATAAACGTCTTTCATATATAGAATCTAATTATTATATTATATTAAAATGTATTATAGAGAGTTTTCATTCAATACTAAATTAATATATAGATATAGTAGTTACACAGAAATTTGTACTAAAGTATAAAATATAGTTGTTTTCTCCTTTAAATTTTAGGTCTTAAAAGTTTAGTCTCTAAAAGACTCTGTACAAACCTTATGGAAAATGGATCTCAGTCGAATCGGTTGAAAATATAGTATAATGTAGTTTGTGACATCCTGATGAAAAGCGGCCATGTACAAAATCCAAAAATAGATAGTTTTCAAGTTATAAAGTGTCAAACATCGAAAAAATGCTCGTCAGCTCATGATAGCTTAATGTTATGATAATGTTGCCTGTATGTGTGTGTGTGTATGTACATGTGTATAGAGATATGTAAAATTCCATTTTAATCGATTGAATTCTAAGGATGTTTAAACCCTTTAGAAACGTATGTAAGCTATTAATTAACATTAATCAAGCAAATACCATCGGAATCAGCGTTACACGATGAATACTACAAGGAAGTTACGCAATCTGATTTTACATATCATTAGGACCTAAAAAGAATCGATTGATTTATATTTTCGAATATATTTGATATGTTTATGTTTTTTTTATAGTGTCTGCATATATACGAATGTGTCCATTCATAGTATTTCGGTGCAAGTTGTCCAGTTTTGAAAATTTTCAGATGTAGTCACACACACACACACACACACACACACACACACACACACACACACACACACACACACAGAAAGACACACTACCACGCTATCATGACCATACACATTAAGACTACTATGAGTCGAGGAGGCCATTTTTTCGATGTTTGATGCTCTATGCCACATAGCATCTATCTTCAAAACATTCAGACATTCAGAGGACATCCTGAAGATGTCCAATCGTTCAAAGATGTCTTTGGGATACGCTTTCTGGACGTCTTTTGGATATGCATGCTATATGGGATAACTCGGAAATTATTCATTTTTGGACTTCGTGCTCATGAACACTTTTCATCAGGACATCATAAACTACGTTATATTACGTTATATTACATTTTACAAAACTTTAATTATGTACTATTATATGCATAATTACATATTGTTATATGCATAAAGCGATTATTATTATTATTTATTATATTCGTAGATAGAAAAATATACATTAATGCATTAAAATTTTTTTCTTAAAAAATGATTTCTTTCTTATGAATTTTCTCCGAACTTAACTATATATAAATTTTTATTTAAAGATTTAATAATATATGTCATAATATTATGCCGAAAATTGAGTTAGTACTGAATAAGCTGCGTAGATTAATTTAAGTTGATCGAAAGATCAAATGGTAAGGGTGAATTATCTTCAATGTAAATGACATTAGGTAGTAACAAGAAATAAAATTTAAAGGACGGACCGCGAAGGTGAGTGCGAAGGTATTGGTGCGACGAATAGTGGTTATTGTTCTGGTTCTTGTTCTGGTTCTCGAGGTTGTTAGAGAAGATCGACGACTGGTTTGTCAAGCCGGTAGTGTCACCAGGCCATCTCATTCCGCAGCAGAAATCAGCATCTGTAACACCCAATAGCTCTGCGCACGTCTTATTCTCATTTTGTGCATTCTTCGTCTATTCCATTTAAAATTAGATTCTTCGGCTATACCATTTAAATTGTATGGTTTCAAGAAAGTTCCTTAGGATAATCAAGATTTGTCTTCTCCATTTTCACTTACGGCTGGATATTGATCTATACAGCTTATATTTTTGATAAGTAGAGTTCAGTGTAGAAGAGAATTACAGCTTATTTCAAGTTACATATATTGTTCTAGTCCATTTCTTCCATCATGTACTCTTAATTAATACGTTATTGTGATACGTTTGATAGGTACTAGGTATGATCATGCGATACCGTTTATGGAGAAGTGTTCCTAAAAGAGTAATGAGAATTGTGTAAGTTTTTAAGTGTATGTTTCTACGACACCAAACAACCCTTGCCCACGTCCCATCCTTTTTCCAAGTCTAACTTTTTATGAATTTTTTAGAAAATTATTGGTGTTTTATTATTCTTCTTAAATCATTGTCCATGTATTCATTATATATATGGAATTTTTAATATTTATAAATTATATACAGATACGTATCAATTGAACTTTGCGAATCGAGGACGTTCCACACAAGAATCAATAATCTGTGTCATCATGCGATGTATATGTATGTCGTTCCACTGATGAAATCTAAATAATATAATCTTCGTAGTTGAAGTGCATTTCCTTTCTTGGATATATCCTCAAGCGACTATTCGGTTCATGCATTTGTAACTCGACGTTTCTTTCATCGCACACATTAAATCTTGATTTAATATATTTATTTGATTTTTCTCTTTCATCGTAAATTAATATTTAATCTATTTATATGATGCACAGCTAATAAAAACTAGAGAGTTCTTCATATTGTTGCAGTAATTGTAAATCCGTAATGTTTTTATAATTTTAGTTTACTGTATATGTGTAATGTTTGTAAAATTATAGTTTATTTTTCACAAGAATAAAAGTAGAGCAAGATAACTTAAGCAAAATTATTGAAACAGTTTTTTTATATACATCAATGCATTTGAACATAAATTATATGTATGTTGTTCTGTATGTGAGTATTTAAAATTACTTTTTCTTGTTTAAGTGTCGAAATTACAAGCTTAATGATAGATATATTACTGAAATCTTTCTTCATGTATTGCAACGTATAATAGCACTAGATACACGTGCTTTAACAGATGTTCTTCAACAGATGTTAATAATTAGCTGCTGGTAACTGTTACCGCATAATTATTATTGTTAGTCATATCTACGATAAATAAGTCATGAAACCATTAATAACTTGGATTTTCTAATTCTATGGAGCTATATTCTCGTTTATGGCATTTCCAAATCAAACCGTGAAGCTATTCACTTATATAAGCCACTTATATGTATAGGCTACGCATATCAAAGGATGTCATTATTTTTCTGGATTAGTCAAATTGATACACCGTGCAACAATAAAATTTATATTAGGTGACAGATGGAAAGCGGAAAAGTCTCAAGAAAAAAATTTGTTTGATATAATTCCTATAATATACCGGAAACTGAAAAATTCTAATCTCATACTTTTTTTTACTTTCTTAGGGTCCATAAGAAAAACTACAAAATAAAAAATATCGAATAAAATATATTATAAACAATTAACACTTTTATCTCTTAAAAAAATCAATAAACAAAACTGGCATTGAATTAAATTTTCCGTAAAAGTAAATAAAATTTTTAAAATTGACGAAAAAAACATTCAATATCTGAAAATTACATATATAAATATACTTTTATTGCGTCCAGGTTCTAATTGGTTCTCTTTTTCTTATGTTTTGAAATACACTTTTTCTGAATATAAAATGAGAAAATGAAAAAAAAGCCATTGATTTGCTCGCTCAAACACATCTCTCGTTTAAATCGTGTCTTGCTTTCTCGATCACATATGTCTTATTTTCTCTGTTCTATATATTTGTATATATATATATTTTTTTGTGTTATATTATTTTTTTATATTTTCAAGAACAAATTGTGATTTACAGAGAGTACCCTTACGATGAAGGGTGAGCAGTGAGCTGTGGTTGTGTGGTGCTGTGTGGTGGTAGCGGTGCCGATGATGTTGAGGTGCTCTGGATAGTCGAGGGTCTTTGGATACGGGATAGGTTGTAGTCGCCTTGATGGGCAGTGGGATGAGGGCCTCAGTGTACCTTGGACCGGAGGCAGAAGCCGCTTGTCATAACGCGTCGACAGCAACAAGTTGTCCAGAATTTCCTTGTCCGATTTGCCCTCTTCGAAACTGTAACACAACGCACTATAGATGCATCCAAAAGAAACATGGCGATCTCATGGTGCGTAATTTTCCCGCGAACTTCCATCGAAGGTAGCCTTCCCTATCTCAATATCTCGAAGACTGTTTTGTTTAATCATGATGAGTAACAAAAAATATTGCAGTAAATAATAATTTCATAAAAATAATAAAGTTCGAATTTTGTAATAAAGAAGGAGCGGCATAAAATTAAAAGCTTCTTATTCAATCTTCAAAATGAGGTTGACTTCATTAAAGTATCATTTAAATAAAAACATATTACATTCGTTTAAGTTGTATATGTATAATGTACATAATATAAAAATCTCTAACGATTTACTAGAAACAGACGCAGCTGTCTAAAGCACTAAACTGCACCTAATTTTACTGTGTTACATTGTAAGATACTACCAGAAAACTTGTGAACTCACCACTGGTCTACTATGCTAATACATTCGATGCAATAATACGATCGAAACATTCGTAATACTGATACTCAATTTCTTTCATTACCAATTATTGATCGCGTAATGATATAAAAGACGGATCATTCTATATTTCCATAAAATCCTAGATTCTACATGCAGAAAAATCGTCGTAATTCTCATCTCGCTCTCTTCGATTAAGATTCCGACGAATAACAGAACGAATTTGTCAAGTAGTCAGAGACATTTATGTATAAGAGCGCTCTAAAGTAGAAAGAAAGAAGTATGTTTGTCAATTGTACATATATTGTGCCAATACAGTAGTTGTGTATATTGCGCACTGATTGCGATATCATAATTGTAAATCACAATTAAACAGAATACAAGTAAATATTACAGTAAATTAAGTAAAGCAATTTTATCGACATAAGAATTGTAAATGATACTCAATTATTCCCTTTTTAAGTTTGTTGTGTATGTAGAAATAAGATTTTTATGAAATTCTATTTGTGTTAATTTCGTAAAGTTTTATTTATTATTCATAGTTCATCGCTGTGATAACTTAAATCATTGACAAAACAGAAAATTTATAAAACAAAATTTATTTAAACGTACGTCATTTATTGCCAATAATACAATCTTCCTTCCTCTTTAAAGAATTGAATATTCTATGACAATACAATCTCAGCTTCTCATTATTTTCACCGCTCTTCTAATATTATCATTATTTTTCTTTTTTTTAGATTTTAAAAGTTTATTGCCAAGTAAAATGATCGAGAAGCTAAGAAATGACATATAGAAATTTTATATTACATATAAAATTTCTATATATCATTTTAAAAATCATTTATAAATATTTTATAAATATATATTTTAATGCAATACGTACATGTCTTCAGCATGCGCAAGAGTGACGAGAGTAAAAGCAAGCGTGAGGATACAGAGGAAAGTGAAGATGAGGGAGCTCGCGAGGGAAGTGAGAGACAGCGAAAGGATGGACGAGAGGCGGCTGCCACCCGCACACCGCCCTAGCGCCACCCAACCCATTCTATGTCATCTGAAATAAAGAAAATAGCATTTTTTATCAATGTTAAAAAATGTCTTAACTCTTAATGTAAATTATGGTTTCTCTTATTTTGCAAGAATAAAGTTTTTCAAGAGACTTAATGATAAAAAATAAATTGATTGTAATTTGTTGTGATCTTACACTGCTCACTTAAAAAATATCGTTCAAAATATAGATATAGATCGTAATGATTAAGAATGCGCAATACATTTAATAATTTTATTATATATATATATATATATATATATATATATATATATAATATAATAGTATACAAATTATTAAGTATGCATTGATTGGTAAAATTTAATTTTCAGTTTTTAATAATATAATGAACGTTTTAATATTAAGTTTTTATTTTCAAAGAATTGTAATAAAATAAGAATATGCGTTCTTTAGCTATATATTTATGTGGAGAATAAAGAATAAGAATGACAAATGATTTATTCATTTTGTAACGAATTTTAAGAATAAAGAATTAAATATTTTCTTATGGTTTCATAATTGTAAAAGATGTTTCTGTAAGTATAATTTTGTCTAATTAAAGATTCATTTAACTATAACGATAGAAAACAAATGTTTAAATATACTTCTTTATGCGCATGATAATATTCGTTAGTATAATCGCTTCATATTTTAATTTATACCAACTTTTTCTTTAATGATAAATTGATATAAAACTATTAATATATTATAATTTAATATCGTTCTGAGAATACTTTTTCTAACTTTCATATTTTTTTCTCAATGTAAATTTATATTTAAAAAGTTGTTCACAAGTATAGTCATATTTAGTTAAATCGATTTTATATTATAAAAATTTTACACATAACATCAAATCTCGCTTCATACACTTAAAAATCTTACACCGTTTTTCAAACTGAGAGGAAGCGCGAAAAAAGGTAATTCAATGTGTACAAAGGAATAAAACATATTTTTTGACAATTAAATATATATTTATTGAACACATTTGTAAGAATACATTTATTAAAAAGTTGAAATATTGTTAGAAATTCATTTTTACGCCCACTGCGCTACTGTCACTGTAGCTACGATTGTTTCTTTTTTGATTCAGTTTTTTTTCTTTATTCTTTATGTATATTACATCACACAGGAGTAATTCCCCTTTATATTATTCTTAAGTAGATACTATTGTTTTTCTGTTGTTAAATATTAGTTGACGCTCATTTCAATACTGTATTCTGTATTATCTTTTTCGGTGTCAAGTTCAATAAATTTATATCTACCAGCACATCGTGTCATACGTTCTGCTCAATAAATACATTTATAAGAAATCATTTATTAAAAAAATTATCAAAGTCAAATTTTTTGAACAGTTTGAACTAATCATTCATAATGTAAGTTTTTATTATTATTGATATTAAGTTATTTTCAGGAAGGAATTTTCGTGAAGTATTAATTTTATTATTTTTTTGTTTTGGATGATCATAAGGATCTAAAATGTTTAGATACGCTGCCTTAGTATACTCAAAGACAGTTGTTGATGCAATGATTCTGGAGCAACGTGTTTAAGCCTAAGACATTATTCGGCCAAAACCTCCGAAAAAAGAATCAATTGTTTTTTTTTACATCAATTGATTCCTCTCATTATTTTAAGCATAAAACTATTGAGATAATATCATCAAAAGCGGAATATTTTACGAGATATTTTATAATTTATAAAATTAAGAAATTATCTTAAGTGTCATAACCTGGAAAAGTACTTAATAAAAAATATTTTATTATAATATTTTAAAAAGTTCTCGTGGAAAGCTATAAGAATATGTAATAAAAATGGGGTGTCTATTTAAAAATTTCAAGGTGTGACTTTGACAACGTTATTCAATCATATTAATATTATTATGTAATGCGCTACTTGAAATTCTATAACTTTTGTATAAGAATATTTTAATATTTCGCAAACTTCTTAATATTTTTCGAAATATTAAGAAGTCCTGATTTTTTTTGAAAACTCTGTATATATATAGCTTATGATTATATTTAACTTAGTAGCTTGAAAAACGATGCTGGTTAAATAATTCTTATTTAATAATTTCTCTTTTGTTAAGCATTGTAGAGAAAAATGATTGAGGATCTTTTTGACTTATTTCTCATTTTAAAATAGTGCTAATTTTGTGGATGCAAATTATAATCTATTACAAATTACATCCTATATATGCAGGATGTCCTTTTAATTGCCTATTACGAATATCTCAATGACACATTTTCCTTGAAAATGATTCAGACAAAAGTTATACGATTTGGAAAGGAAAAAAAGATAGGAATATTAGTTTGACTTTGGATGTTGTGCTAAGGCTATGTGCAGGTCGGCTTCAGTTTTCGAAATATTTGGCTGAGACATTTAAAATAGGACACCCTGTATATACACATATATTCTCAGTGTCCTTGTTGTTTGAATTTTAGATTAATTATTTTGATTAAACAATTTTAAAATGAAAAAATGTTTACATAAGATAGATGTTTACATAAGGTAAATAAAACATCTTTGTTTTTCTATATATTTAACAAATTTCTATCACTATGCCACACCAATCAAAAGTGTTACAGTAGTGACACATTAATGTCACTGTGTAATAGAAAGGAAAAGAGAACATCGCGAACAGTGATAGTGAGCAACGGCAGTCAAACCGATAAAAGCTAGTATAAACGCTACCAACAGCATATAGCTGATGTCGTCCGATCAATACGGAACATTGCGGTACCAGACGCTATAGATATGTCACGTGGCTCAACCCGTTTCATTCTAAGAGTGCGCGCGCGATTTTCATACAACGCTCTCTTCGCGCTTTGTGACCTCACAAATTTCAGCCCACTCCCACAATTCTATCTTCATCTATATTATGTGCATAACCGGCACCTTGTTGGCACTCTCTAATAAATCTTTTACATAATGCTACCTTACATGTCAAAGTATTATAGTATACTTAATTCTCCCCCCCCCCCCCGTGCAATATTAATCTTTTCAATGAAAAGTATCTTGACTAACATAAAACTCTGAAATGTTTACAATGTTTATAAAATATTTGAAGATTGTTAAGGCCGAAATATTTATATTTTAAATATTATAGTTATTCGTAATGATAATTTGATAATTATACGTTTCTTTAATATTATTTTGTAATGTATAATTAATTAATGCAAAAATAATTAATTGTATTGATAATGAAAAAAAACTTCGTGAGACAGTTTAATCGATTTTACAAGTAGTTTTATTATTCTAGTTCATCATTTGTGGCAGTAAAGAAACTTGATTGTAACAAACATTTGCCAAATCAGTGGGTTTATTAACAATAAAGTAAAGAACGAACTTAATTATCCACATTGAATCTAGAGCAATGATCGTGAGAGGATCTGTGGAAATGAGAGAAAGACTTTGTCTATATTTACTTAAATCCTGACACATGAATTATATCGGCAAAATGATAACATAAAGCGCGATTACGCGAAGAATGATGACGCGATGATGACGTAAAACAGAAGAATAAAAAGATGAGAAATAGATGAAAAACAAGATTGCGCGCGGATATTGCGATATAATTTTACGAAGAAACAAAAATTGTCGAACTATGAATTGAATAAATGAGGAAATTACTAATTGTAAAACTATAAAAAGAAATACTCGCAAAAGTACATTAATTATTTAAACTACAAGTTTTACAATTAGTTATTTGCTCTCATTTGTTTTAGTAACATTGTTCGACAATTGTTGCAAATTTGTTTAATCTCGTTACTTAGCAGTGTCAATTGTAAACATATTTAATAAAAACTTAAAATTTTTTAAATAGAAGAATGAAAGGCAATAAGAGCAATAAATAAAATGCAATAAATAAAGGGTTAATAAATTTATTAAAAGCAACATTAATCAAAGTACAAATGCAAATGTTTCGATCCAGTATAAGACTTGTTAACTGTATTTGTTAAGGTCTTTGCACATAACAAATTTTTATTAATCGTTTGTAATCGTAAATTCGTAAGAAAATTGATAAATCATAGTCGATTATTCTTTCTACAGTAGAAGAATATTCAACTAGTCAATGTTCTTATTGACTTACGGTTACGATTAGAAATTTGTTACGTGCAAAGGTTTTTAATTTTCACATATTTTAACTTATATTTCCGATAATTTATTATGTAATTTTTATTTAATTTATTTTTATTTTTTAACTGCTATATACTATTCCCACACGGAACAAAAACCTCTAATGGATGTCCACTAGACGTCTACCATGGAGATTCGAAACCTCCATTAGATGTCCATGAAACGTCCATGAAACGTAAACATCTACTAGACATCCACAGTTCCGCATTTCATACCTCCATTCGACATCAATTAGACGTATTCATAGATGTCATATGTACGTTATATGGAGTAATTATAGATATTGAATGAAGCGTTCATGGATGTCATATGTACGTTATATGGAGTAATTATAGATATTTTGTGGAGCTCTTATGGATGTCAGATATACGTTATATGGAGTAATTATAGATATTTTGTCGAGCTTTCATGGATGTCATATGTACGATATATGGAGTAACAAATAGATAATGAACGGATCATTTTCGTTTATTGGCCGGACATTTACTTGTCCGACTTATAAAATCGATTTAATATCTAAAGTTCTTCTATTGAAACTGTATCAGAAATTAGATCGAAGTAATACTTTTAATTTTATCTGTCGCCTTTTGCAAGCTTTATATAATTCTCATGACTAAAACTCAAGTACGAGAAAAAGAGCGCACCATAGCGGTAAACGAACGAACTAGCGCGATTACTGATTTTACAGTGAAATTTTACTTCCACTGACTATAATTATTAGTGAGATATAAGATAAAGTAACAAAAAATAATATTTACCAATACTAGGAAAAATAATTAATAAAAATTATTTATGTTAAGAGAAATGTGTACACATCTATCATACATCCATAACCGACGTCTAATGGACATCCATAATGAATTTACAAACGACATCTACCGTGGAAATAATATGGATTTCTATTAGAGATCCATTGAACATCCACCGTGGAGATAGAGGTCACATGGAGGTATGGAGGTTATATGGACCTCCAATGGATGTCATGTTCCGTGTGGGTTATATCGAGTAAATTTTCCGCCATGGGATGTGCTTCTCTTTTTATTTAACTTGCGCGCGATTGGCAAATTAAGGAACATGTACACAATTGCACATCGAATTATATCCGTTAACATTCGATTATATAATTATTCCTCTGTGGTCAACCAACCTTGGAAGTGAGATTTGATGAGTAATAGGCAATGATATAAACGGTGTGATTTCGGTTTTTATATGCATTTTCGTTTTGATTTATAATGATAGATTCATTAAGATTTCATATTTTGAATGCGATTCGTTATATGCGTTTTTGTTTTTGACTTAAAGTAATAACTTAAGTAGGATTATATATTTAATGTTATTAATGTGCTGAAAGAAGGGTCAAGAAGAAGAAAAGGATTAAAATATTTGTATTATCGTTGCTTTTAATAAATTGATATGCAGTTTACTTATAGATTTTCTTATTGTCTTTTATTCTTATATTCTAATTATCAGAATTTTTGTGTATTCTTAATATTCTAATTATCAGAATTTTTTTGTAATCTTAATATTTCTGTTATCAAAAAAAAAAAAGAAAATTCTAATCTGTTTTAAGAGTATTCTTATTAAATCATTTTTAAAGGGATTTTTTAATTTTCTCTTTTTTGAGAAAACAAGCAAAATAAGAAAATCATTATAAATTGCTAACAACAAACTTATAGTAGTTGAAAATTATTATTCCGCATGCCAAAAAGTCTCTGTCATGTGTTAATACTTTTAGAAATGATATTTTATATAAATAATTTATAGAAAAATAAAAACGTTCTATCACGTCTTACTATTTATCAGAGTTCAAAAGTGTAATATAACTTTACATAACAAAATATTGCTGCAACTTATAACTATTTATAGTCTGATATTAAATTATTATCTCATATATAGGTATGTTAAAAAAGAAACTTCTGTAAATGTTTAGACTTATCTGTAATTCCTAGTAATAAATTTTATTAAAATATTTCTCTTGTCTTCTTTTCCAATATTTTCTCACTGTTTTCAATATTCTTTCACTCTTTTCAACACAGTCATCATTGTTGGAAACAATTTTGATAGGCTTTTCAAGTTCGTAGGTTTGTCTGCGAATTTTCATTGATACTTTGAACTGAAATCGTCGTCTTTTCAAAGTGACTTTTAGTTTAGGAAAAAGAAAAAAATATGGTGTTATCTTGAAGTGTTAAAATATCTAAAAAAAAGTGTTAAAAGAGACCTGTATTATGAAAGAATAACTGCTAGTTTCTTCATCATGCATCGCCTTATCCATTACTTTTTTTTACCCATGAATTTTTAACTAAAATAAAGACTGCTTGCTCCATCATTCTGCTCACCTGATTCTGATAGATTTTTTCTTTTTTCTTGAAAGCCATTTTGAAAGGAAATCAATTTCAGATGATTCAAAACATTCGTAAGCGGGCTTATGTGCAATCCCAAGAAAAGTTTACCAGAACTGTTTTCAACTCAAGAAGCGTTTTGAATCTCACATTATATTCACATACCTTAATATGAAATATGTGACTGGTCGCAATGGAGGCAGGCTGTTGTTATTCGTTGTGTAGGTTTCCCCCTTCAACTTTCACAAGTACTCATTCCTGTATTCGGTCTTCTTAATTCACTTTTGTGAATGTAGAAAATTTTTCAGTATTTAATTATCACCTCAATATGGACGAGCCGCCGTCATTATCTAAAACAATGAAATAATTTTATCAATTATGATACAGTGTTCTTACGATAATGATCGTGGAGAAACATTTTCGTGACTAAGAAATATTATTGTGTGTCTCGAATTTTTGATTTAGCAACACAAGCGTAAACATGGATATCAATATTTTATCAAAATATCATGTATTTAATAAAACATAAATACATACATACATATATATATATATATATGTATATATATATATATATATATATATATATATATATATAATATAATAATTATATCCCATATAGCACAGAACATTGTTGTCAATATTGTCATGTTGCTGCAACATTGCTGCAATGTTACAATAATGGTCTGTGTTGTATGGAATAATATATATACATATATATATATATATATATATATATATATATATATACAGGGTGATTCTGAACAAACATTTGTCTTTAAAATATCAAATTCTTGAATGAATTCTAAGACGATTTTTCCTCTTGCAAAATTTTGCCCGGAGCTTAGTTTTTAAATTATAAAGGAAAATAGTTAACTAATTACGGAACGAGTACGAGAGGTAGGCAGGGACGGCGCGATATAGCCGATTATGTGGGGCGCCGCGATCAGCTGATTGCTATACGCGATCAGTGTGTGTGTGTGTGTGTGTGTGTGTGTGTGTGCGTGCGTGTGCGTGCGCGTGCACATTCACACACACACACACACACACACACACACACACACACACACACACACACACACACTGATTGCTACACTCATCGCGTCATCTTAGAATTCATTCAAGAATTTGATATTTTAAAGACAAATGTTTGTTCAGAATCACCCTGTATATATATAGTAGCGGTCATAAGTTTAAGACGATGAATTTTAATTTCGGTTATACGCTTGTTGTATAAGTAGTTTTTTTCCATTTAATTTGTTTTGTTTTAAAACCACACAGATACATGTTGGACATTATTCTTAATCTCAAACCTTCGGCAAATGTAAACGAATCACAGTCTTTCCAGTATTTCTGTTTTTCTGACTTTTATGAACAGCGGACATTAATTTAAGACGATCTGTCTAATGAGTAACATTTAACAAATTCGCTTGGTATTTTGGTATACAAATACTAAAGTTAGTATGTAATGTGTTTTTTGTTGATTTAAGTTCATTTAGCGAACATATAAATATGGGTAATCACGGAATCTCGTAAATCGAAAACGTAAATATATATATATACATATATATGGGGTGAATAAAAAGGATGGGCACCCCTGAATGAGACTCTCGGAAGGTATATATATATATATATATATATATACAGGGTGTTGAAAAAAAAAGGGTCACATATTTTGATAGCAGGTAGTATTGATCAAAACAAGAAGAAAAGGTCTAATTAACATGGGTCCTAAGACTAATATCTTCAAAGATACAAGCTATTTTGTTATTTGAGCTCTTTGTCATTTTCTTATTAGTCGTGTCATCTTTAGAATGTAATGAACAAAGGAGTAGGGGAGAGTGGGGTACAATGGGGATCTTTTTTCTAGGTGCCTTAAAAAATAAAAAATAAACAAAGAGAGATAAAAAAACAATTTTTATTTTAATATGAAATGTAATCATTTATCTTCCATAAAAAAACTGAAGTAAAGAAACTGAATGTATGATAATAAAATAAAAACTCTTTTTTTACAAAAAACAAAAAATTTTAATGCTGACTCAGCATTAGAGGAGGTGCTCTATGTGATTGCCATTCACTCTTACGCATCTTTCAGCCCTACGTCTTAGAGAATCACGCA
Organism: Camponotus vicinus; assembly: GCF_025532165.1. NCBI lineage: Eukaryota > Metazoa > Arthropoda > Insecta > Hymenoptera > Formicidae > Camponotus > Camponotus vicinus. The sequence goes on along the minus strand of NW_028141976.1, from coordinate 3,142,253 downwards.
CTTGTTCATTACATTCTAAAGATGACACGACTAATAAGAAAATGACAAAGAGCTCAAATAACAAAATAGCTTGTATCTTTGAAGATATTAGTCTTAGGCCCCATGTTAATTAGACCTTTTCTTCTTGTTTTGATCAATACTACCTGCTATCAAAATATGTGACCCTTTTTTTTTCAACACCCTGTATACATATATATATATATATATATATATATATATATATATATACATATATTGAATATAAAAATTAAGAAGCAAATATAGTTCAATTTAACTATTTTGGCTATGATATATATTCATTTTACAATTAATTAAAAAATCAAAAATAATGCAAACATTTTATGATATACTAACGATATATATTAACGTAGCTAGAGTAGCTTAAAAATAAATTTTTTGTAGAATCATGTTTGTGATCAGTTAACTTATTAATTGCAACATGCGCGCGCGCAATCTAGATTCTATGCATGCAACATTCGCATTGCGACGTTGACGGTGAAATGTGAGAAACATTAGCATTGGATAACAGAGAATGCTCAAGGATACTATAATGCTAAACCTTGGCCTCGTGTTCCCGTTCAAGTATATTGTGATCCTTAATTCATTCTTATGTCTTTATAATCGAACAATATAAGAGAATTGTAAAAATTGTGACTGCTTAACAAACTTATTACTTTTAATTACTTTCATTGCATCATGTTCATTGATTCATATTATTCTTTCAAAAATTTTCCATCAAAGAATATATCTCTTGTAGATTCTTTTATTATTTGGATTCTATAGGTCGGAATACATATATAAAGTACAATTATATATATTGAATTTTATTTGATAAATAATTTTATTATTGAAACAAATGTATACACACCTAAAAATATTAAATATCAATAATTTTGATGACGATAATAATAATAATTTATATAATATATATTTCATAATATATTTTTAAAATATACAGGGTGGACCATTTTAACATTTAATGGAGAATAACTCGAAAACCAAGCCCGGGAGAGAAAAATGTTTCAGACAAAAGTTGTTTGGTTTCGAGGGGGCCATAAGATGGTATCATTGGTTTGACCTTGAAGAGTTATTTGAAGGTCACATGAAGGTCACCTTCAATTTCTTAAATGGAACCTACTATTTGTCATTGCATATTCTTGTAGCTTATCTCGAGAGCTTTCCAAAACACTATAATTAAGTACCTTTTCGTTAAGTACTTTTTGAGTTATGAGGCTTGAAATAATTTCTTAATTTTACATAAACCGTACAATATCTATTCATTTTTCGATTATCTTATCTTAATACTTTTATGTACAAAATAATGAGAGGAATCAATTGGTGTAAAGAAAACACATAGTTGTTTTGAAGAAAAAATATGTAATTTGCAATTAACAATTCCATATTTTTTCTTAAAAACAACTATGTGTTTTTTTTACACCAATTGATTCCTCTCATTATTTTGTACATAAAAGTATTAAGGTAAGATAATCGAAAAGTGAATATTTTACAAGATATTTTACGGTTTATGTAAAATTAAGAAATTATTTCAACCCTCATAACTCAAAAAGTACTTAACGAAAAGGTACTTAATGATAGTGTTTTGGAAAGCTCTCGAGATAAGCTACAAGAGTGTGCAAAAATATATAGGGTGTTCCATTTAAAAAAATTGAAGTGACCTTCACGTGACCTTCAAATGACTCTTCAAGGTCAAACCAATGATACCATCTTATGGCCCCCTCGAAACCAAACAACTTTTGTCTGAAATATTTTTCTCTCCCGGGCTTGGTTTTCGAGATATTCGACTGGTCGGATTAAAATGAAACACCCTGTATATGAAATTAAAATTAAAAAATGCTTGTTAATTAATATATATTTTTAAAAAATTTAATTTTTTATTAAAAATGTTTATAATTATTTTTGTAATAATATCAATAGAAAAGTTTAATTTCAATTTAAACTTTAAATTAATCAAGCTGAATCTGAGATATTCCATGTTATAAATGACATAAATATTATGCGAGAATTTTCTCTTATGAAATAACTAATTATTTCGAAAGAATTAATTCGAAAGAGTTAAATTACATTGGAATTAGCATGATAATCTCGTGGTTCTCGAAACACGCAGGTCCGTTAACACACGACCCTGGCCACTCTGGCTACTCTATTTCGTAATATCATCAATAACGTATGCGTGTTCTTATCGATCTTTATATTTTCCACCGCATGCCCACTTTACATTTTCTTGGAGAAATAATGAATATACACTCGTGCGCGATTATTTATATCGATAAGATAAGAGAAGGAAGCGATACTTATATCAACCTTGACATATTAAATGATGGCAGTAATTCATGATGATAAAAAGTGAGAGAACTTCAGAAAAAAATTTTAACAATTATGCAAAGCTATATATATAATATTTTTTAAAAACCTAATAAAAAAATATATCTACTAAGATATGAAAAAGATGTGGAATGTTAGAAAAATTTATGAAATAGTTAGAAATTATATAATTTTTCTATCATAGAGATATGAAGTACATCATTTCTCACAAGTATAATATGCGTTAGATATATACAACTTTTCAATTGCGTTATCATAATTTTCATAAATCACTTATTAATCGATTTGATCCCTGACCGAGATCGACTTCATACCGAGGATAAGAAAAAAATTATGTGAGAACAGATGCACATGGGTTACTTTAGTGACATAGAATGGACGAGTTTGCCGCTTCTCGTGTGTGTTCTTCCTTGGCATTTTTCTCTTTAAAATTCACGCAAATAACTGTTTATTAATAATCACTTGCAATTTGTGCATTATATTGTTAAAACGGTCATCTGTAATTTATAAATGCATATTAAAATCGCAATCTTTTATTTAATGATTAATTATATAAGGGCATAAATATATAACGTTTATATATATATATATATATATATATATATATATATATATAAACGTTATATATTTATGCCCTTATATAATTATATAATATATATGTTTATTTATTTATTTATAATATTTACATATTTAGACATTATTTGTAAAAATCATATTATGTTCATTAAACAATTATTATTCTATAAGAAATCAAATGCATGCTGTGTGAGCTAACACTTATACATTTTTAATAGAGAAATCATTTATCGATATGAAGTAAAAAAGACAGGAAAAGAATTTCATTTATTTTTTACATTGACAAGTAAAATCGATTGCTAAACCGCCTACTCGTACTTCTTTTCCGTAATCATGACCTTTACTGCAACTTTTACTGATCTATCATCTTTAATATGGTAATAAAATATATATCTCACATTATCTCAGATTATATATATAGTTATAGCTTAATTCGTCAGAGTAATTCAGAGTAATTAAATATAAATACAATACTTTAAATATCTTATATATATATATATATATATATATATATATATATATATAAAGTTATCGAAAGAATCAAACATATATTTTGTGAAAAATATATATATATATGTTTAATATATGTAGAAAGAAAGAGAGAGAGAGAATTTTTCACAAAATATATGTTTGATTCTTTCGATAACTTTAAGTAGAAAATACATATGAATACTTATGAATATTTTACTTTGCTAATAGACATGTGTAAAATGTAATAGTAGTGTAAAAAAATACTAATAAAAATTTTTTAAATGTACAAAGCGGATATATACTCGATATACGATATTGATGTCTCCACGTTCCATAGTGACGTAAGTTTCTTATCATCTAGGGTGAAGGCTGTAGTAAAAGCAAAGTTACGGTTGCATAATAAGTTTCAATAGTGCTGATTGCTACTTTCTATCATTTTTACATTGTACTTTTATATATAAGCTTTTGATCGAAGTATTATACATTTCAAACGCACAAGATTCTGTTATATTTTGAAGACTATTCATAGATGAAGAATAAATTATCGTCATTATCATTTATAAAAATCGATTTCAGTTAATTTTGTTTCAGTTTTATATTTACCGTATAACTTTAATTTAATTTTAATGAATACTGGTATAATTAGAATAAAAAGAATTTGATGAAAATAGTAATATTTCCCATTATATTTAGTGTAAAAATAAAAGAGCATTCTTTATAAATATATGATCATTTATTGTAACAATATATGTATGGGATATTGATTTTTACAATAATTGCTGAGCTAATGTAACAGGAAATTTATAATGACCTGATAAATTGGATTATTGCTTATCTCATATAATATAAAATTAAATTTAACGCATTATCAATGTTGCACAATCATATGTATGTGTGTATTTTTTCTTCAAATCAATCAAATTGTTATACCAAAATAATTCTTAACATGTCAATATTTTTTGAGTTATTCATAGAATCAAAATACAAAATTTGCTTAATATAATATTTAATTTCCTTTTCTATTTTTCGTAATAGTCTATAATTTAGTTTCAATTTAACAGAAGATTATTTTTTCGATAATACCATGTCGAACACATACGTTGTGTTAAGAAATATTACTTTTGATAAAGACAGTGGTATAAAAAAGTTTAAGAAGTAATATTTCCTTATATTCGCATGTCAATGTCTTCCCATTTATATCATCTGCGTAAAAAAATGGATACATGCGTGTCCAACAAAAGCTTGGTTCAAAAGAAACCACATCATGACCATGACATAGAAGTGTCTTTCTGTGCCAGCCAGACGCGACACACGCTGCCAACACGAGAGTAACCTTTTATATTTCATCGAAAATAATCATCTTATACACAATGTTATATTTTTTCATCTATACTATAATTTATTTAATATAAAAATAAGTAAAAAGAGTTTCATGTTTCTATAAATAACAAAATAGAAAATAAATATAAATAACAAAATCGATACAATAAAAAAATAATAAAAATGTAAAAAAAATAAAATTACATATAAAATAAAAAATGATGAAATAAAAATTATCGTGCTAAATATTTCTTCGATGTAAAACAGATTGAAAAATAAATTGTGCCTGCTAATAAAATTATTCATAATCATAAAACAACGTTTCAATATAAAAATGCTGTATGTTGTGTGTGTATGTATGTACATATTTCGTTTTATCATATATATTATCATATAAAAATGATATATTTTACTATGAAAAATCTTTAGAAATCTTTTATAAATTTCTATATGCATTATACAATAAGCATTAATTTATATATTTGTTATAAAATATATAAATATTTATCTCTCTCTGCTTAGTTCCTTTTTTAATAACATTTGTATTAAATTATAAAACTAGATTCTATTTTTATTTAACACTGGATATAATAATGTAATATTGCATATAATAAATCATAAATCGCATGCACTTAATTAGCGCAAGATACACAATGATATACAATGTGACATAGACTTCATCATTGTAAAATCGTGATTGTAAAAATGATAAATGTGGCATTAAGAGCCAGCGATGAATGATATCGAGCCATCACAAGTAGAGTAACACCATATACGTCGGAAGTTTTATTTGACTCAGTCATTGCTTTCACTCGAATAAGCGAGTTTATGTCTCATAACATCTCACAAACACGAAGAAAGAATATATTATTTTTCTTTTCTTCGATTGATTACACGGCGATTATTAATATAGATTTAATTATAATAAGTTATTAACGTTTCTATTTCTGTTATTAACTATTCTATTCTATTAGATTTGTCTTAATGATTTTATACACTACGCTATATCGAAAACATGCATTTCAAATTTTTTATTCTTGATGATTTCGCACAAAACATATTTAGATTTTTAATCATATGTTCTATGGCCAGTTCTGTTATTGCGTCGCACTAGGCATGTGCCAAGAATTTATTTGCAATTGGACTAGTTAGAGAAAATTAGTCACATCGTATTTTGAGTTGCATCAAGTCACTATTGATCACTCTTTTATATTCTTTTATTATTAACTTTCAATTATTATTCATTTCTTTTAAAATCTATTTAAAAAGTAGTCTAAAATAAACAATAGATATAGCTATTAAAATTCCTAGATTACATATAACTTTGTTTATTAATTTCTCAAATTATTCCATCTGTAAGAAAGTATAATGTCAATTTTGGCTTCTCAGATTATAATATATGATATATGATATATAAAGCAAATATATAGTTCTTTTTAAGAAAAAAATATATAACTTGCATAATTAACAGTTACATATATTTTCTTAAAAATAACTGGGTTTATTTTTACATCAATTAATTCCTCTCATTATTTTGCGTGAAAGTATTAAGGTAATATTATCGAAAAGTGGATATTTTACAAGATATATTTTATATTTTATGTAAAATTAAGAAATTATTTCAAGCCTCATAACTCGAAAAGTACTTAATAAAAAAATAATTTTTATAGTGTTTTGGAAAGCTTTTAAAATAAGCTACAAGAATATATAATAAAAAATAGGGGGACTTTTAAGAAAAATTTAAAATAATCTTGTTTTGACCTTCCAAGATCAAACTGATAAGAATAGTAAATAGATATTTTAGAACCTTACAATTTTTCTCCAAAACATGTTTTTTTAAAATGCATAGTTTATGAAATATTCGATCATACCCAGACTTTTGGTACACCCTGTGTAATCTTAAGATATATATATATATATATATATATATATATATATATATATGTATGTATACAGGGTGTTCGGAAATTCAATCGACAAGGCCACCTTGAATTTTTGAAATGGAACCCTCCACTTTTTATTGCATATTCTTGTAGCCCTTCTTCAGACCTTTTCAAAACACTATAATTAAGTTAGTTTTCATTAAGTACTTTCCGAGTTATGAGGCTTGAAATCATTTCTTAATTTTACATAAACCGTAAACTATCATGTAAAATATTCATTTTGTACATAAAAGTATTAAGGTAAAGTAATCGAAAAATGAATATTTTACTTTTTGCATTATTCAGAAACATGACCTTGACAAGTATGTCAGGTTAAAGTCATTGGCGGCAGATAAGTAAAATAAAATGAATATTATTTATCTATTTTTCTTGTTAAAATCTAGATATTTTGCCCTATTTTATTCCTTTATGCTTTATTTTATAAATTCCTAGTTTTCTAAATATTAAAAGAAGCTTAATATCAATAAAAATACATATTTTTATTCAGGAATGCATATTTTTAGTCTTGCACAAATGATACATTTTATTTATATTAATATTGAATACAAAAGAAGCAAATGAAAGTATCGTTGTGCATTTATTTAATGACGTATGGAGACAGTACATATCATTGTTGTATCGTACATATTACAAAATGAAGAATCAACTGGTTGGGTTAAAATCATTTTTGTCTCGCTTTTATGTACATCCATCAATAGAGATTACTTCTATTGTTGAAGAAAAGTATTAAGAAATTTACTAGTTTGTTAATAAAAATCTATTTTATTTTCGCTTCTGTGAGTGCTCATTTTAACTTAATATGTTCGATACATATGTAAAATGCAACACTGTCTTTAATAGACCGGAAACTGTGTCCATATAGGAACTCGTCTCTGACAGTTTGACAGATACTGATAAAAGTTTTTATATTAACTGTGAATAAAGTATGCATACGTGTACATGTATCAGAAGCAAAAACTTTAAATGTTAGTCAGGAAAACAATAAAATACAATTCGCAGATAATGCAAAACGCATAGCAAAATTACATACTTAATTGACATATTAAAGATTTTCTCTTATTCTTTTATTTAACAATTTTATTTAAGAAACAACTCACATGAAAAAAATATTTAACGAAAATTTATCGAAGAATATTTACAACAAAAATTTGATTTTCGTAGAGTTAAGAAAATCCAACATATGTAAAAAAACCATGTAAATATTGATGTGATGCTTAAATACATTCTCTTGTAACTATTAATCGAATATTCGATGGGAGAAAAAATGCTGCGAAAAAGAGAGGTTATATCTTTTTTCGCAGGAAATAATTAAACGTGCCTTTTTAAAATTATAATGAAAATAAATTTGAAGACTAATATTGAATATCCACAAATAAAAACATTATTAAGAACCAAGCATGATAATTAAAGCGCAAAACTTGTCACGGCCCTATCAGGGTCCATCCGCCACTGTTTTCCATCGGCACAGTGGGATATTGTTATTATACTAAAGGGATCTCTTGAAGGATGTGGTCACTCTATGGCGTCGATGCCGTTTCTTACGGAAGGCCAGCCGGAAGCCACTATGCAGTGCACGTGAATACCTCCACTGGCACTTATTTGATCAGCGAGCGACCTTTCAAGGATCCTCCGTAGCAATCGGCATTGCATGCATCGAGCAAGATGCCAACATTGCTTTGGAGTCGCATATCACTATGTTAAAAAGCGGCATTAGGTGTAAGGTGGATAGGTCAGTGGTTTAGAGCAGTTGCTCGGAAAAGCGAAAGACTCGGGTTCGATTCCCCGATCCAGCCACTTGCATCTCACATATTTTTCTAGTCCACGAATATTGTTTTCTAGCAATTATTCGTTGTGCTGAAAAATGTGTGCTGAATGCTCTCTTCACAGGATATGCGTCAATGTCTTTGCCACGGATAATTTCTGTCGCTCGTTGATCGAGCGTATAGACACGCCTGACCTCCTCCCATATAATCCCAATTATTATTGGTTAATTTTTTATCTTCTATAATATGATTTATTAATTATTTAAAGTTTTGATCTCTTATTTTATTAATTATTCAAAGTTTTGGTCTCTTAAGTTAGTGTGTATAACACTTTTTTTCTTTATTTAAAAAGGAAGATATGTGAAATAATACAAACTATTTATCTACATATATAAAAATCATACAGTAGCTGAATAAAATATTGTATGAATGAATGAATTAATGATATACCTATCAATTAAATAAATAATTATAGTACATTGTATTATAGTAAATAAAATGCAAAAAAATTGTCATGACAAATAAATATTTTCGTAAATTCATAAAGTTTGTAGAAAGATTGGCATACAAAACTATAATATACAAAGCTTTTAAAAAGAAATCTTGCCTAAATGAAATCTTCCGATTCATTTCCATTGTTAAAATTCCATCGTTGGCATCATTTTGTAGTGAAAGTATCCATGAACAAGAAATATTAACATACATATGAGTTATAGCGCATGTCTAATGTCGGTCATTTGAAGCCAAATATTCAAAGTTGCATTTACAATAATGAACAGGAAACAATGAGCATATGTAATGAATACATATAAATATAAGTATATTATAACATTTTTTATTATATATCATTGATAATTTGCATGATTATTCATAATTATTGCTAATTGCATGTTTAAAAAACACCTTTTAGATCTTATTTTCTTAAAATTTTCAGTTTTGAGTTTGACAAAATTTTGACATATTTTCTATCAAAAAATATTATTTTTCTATTTTCATTGTCAACTAATTACAATCTATATTATATGACATATCATTTTTTGATGCATAAATAGATACATACCAAATATTTCGATGATCAATCAAAGTTCGATGAACGGAGCAAATAATTTCAGTGTATAAAAAAGGCAAGCGATACACACTCAGAACGTGTTCTAATGAAATGAAATCAATAAATTATTTTTAGAGCAGTTTGTTGGAGCAAAATTAACGATCGATTCTAGCAAGGCCGATCGATCCGATCGAAGCATAAAAACATAAAAACATTGCTTCTTATTCGAGGTGATGATGGCGATTCTTTCCGTATTTAATTTCTGGATAGAATTCATACTAGATATTTAATGATAAATAATAATTTTTTATCTTATAATATATTGACCGTTTTTATAAATTAGACAAGTAACAAACTTATGTTAAAAGAAATTTAGAAAAAAGAAATATTTATAAATACAATTTTTTTCTAATTCTTGCATTAATATTGATGACAAGTAAGTAATAAATTAAGGAATAAATTTCTTTCTTAGCTACAATTGCTTTCGCAGAGTTTGCATACCTTCTTATCATAAAAACATATATTTTTTTTGAATTTCTAATTTTGTAAAAAACAAAGTTCTGTAAAATCTTCTAAATATTTTAGAAAATGTCAAAATATTGCGATTTTGAATATCATGAGAACTAGAAAACAAATGGGAATAATTCTGAAAATCATATCACGACTTAATGACGTAAAACGAAAGACGAGGTCAAAAGTTCATTGCAAACGAACGTTTCGTTTCGCTTTGACGTTGTCAATCTAATTCTAATTCTTCAGAATATATAATCTAAGTATCTAATTCTCTCAGAGAGAGTAATATATAAACTTCTATTTAAAAAATAACAAAAAATGTGAATAATTTTTTGGAAGCTTTTTTAAATAAAACTATGTACAAATTTATAATAGCAAAACACATAGACATATGTAAAAATAAAATTATTTTCAAAAAATATTACACTCAATGAATACACATAGAAATTGAGAAATTTATATAAAAAAATCGCGCTGTGCATTTTTTATAAATAATTTATTTTATTAGTATTTAATTTAGCGACAAAACTTCATTAACTTATTAAATTTCTTATATCAACATAGAAATTTCATTAAATTAAATATTTAATATTAACATTAAGTTTTCTATGAGCGATATGGATTATTAATAATAATAATATCGAAAATTGAAAGAACGTGGTTATCATGAGCAAAAACAATAGGATACAACAATTAAAATTAATTAACCGACTCTTTCCAATCCGATGTAAATACTATGTGTGCAAGCATGATATCTAGTCACATATTTGCGTCCATTATTAATTCGAATATCGCATAATTGTTCTCAAGGAAAATATATTATACATTTGTTTTTTGCGGAAAACAATATTATATATATATATATATATATATATATATATATACATACATACATATATATATATATAGTCGCTCAGCGATTTACCCATGATCCATCATTTCTTTGCAATTTTTTGATTATATGAATATATATATATATATATATATATATATATATATATATATATATATTCATTATATATATTCATATATAATATATTCATATATATATATATATTCATATAATCAAAAAATTGCAAAGAAATGATGGGTCATGGGTAAATCGCTGAGCGACTCAGCATGATACAAAGGATTAAGCATGGTTTATGCTATCGTAAAGAAGTGATCCGGAATAAGCAGTCTCGTATATGTAATCATCTTTTAGTAGTTCTACAAGAACGTATTACATTCCGAATTTGTTGCGAGAAGTTATTCCAATAATTGAAAAAAATAAATCAAGCGAAAAATATAAATATATTTAGGCGCAATAATATTGATTAAAATATATATATAGTTAAAAATATATATATAGTTAAAAATATATATAGTTCGATTTTATATGAATCTTTGAATATATATATATATATATATATATATATATATATATATATATATTCAGAAAATTCATATTAAATCGTTCAGTGATTCATCATTTCTTTAGAATTTTTTATTTTTTCAATTACTATTCAACTACTTTTTTACACGTATCAAATGAATTATGTTTTCAGAATATCAATAAGTTTAAAAAAATATGAAGTCATTAATTGTTAATTGCAAAAATAAGAACTATATGTTTATAGAAACATATAGTCGAAATTAGTACTTTTTCACGGAGAGATGTATTTTCTACTAGTCTTAAGAAATTCAAAAGGGCAATTTTTTCATGAACTTAGTACACACTCTAAAGTACTTTTCAGGATTTTCCGCCATGTTGTTTTCGTTATTAATACTATATAAAAAATACAATATTTTTTCTACTAAATCCAAAATAACAATTGAATTTTATTAAAACTTTCCTTTTGAAAGTTTTTGGGTTACAGAATCCAAATTTAAAGAAAAAAGTAAAAATTTTTTAAATTTATATTTTTTTGCTATAATGGATCCGCTCGAATTTTTTGACATCAGATTTGGATTTAGGGATAAAAAAAACCCAGAAAAGATTTGCTAAAATTTTAATGTAAGGATAAATATATGGATGAAAGGAATTAAAAAGAATTTACAAAAAAACAGATTTTTACAAAATATATTTGAATAAATCGATGAGTATGATGTTCATTAACAACGAGAAACATAACTTTTAATTGTGCATATTAATTCTATTCTAGCAGTTTAAATAAATGGAAATTGATTGATGAATTAACATTCATTATAAAAACAAGAAAGAAAATAGTTAATAACTAGTTAATAATAGAAAGTAGGATGCAAATTATTTTCGAAAAATTTCTTTAATTATGTAGATGATAGAATCGTTGAGAAAGACTGCTTAGAGATCAAAGTACTTTTAAATATGTTACTTACAATGGTTCGAAAAGAGACTGAAACATCTATCTAAATAATTAAAAGAATTTTTCGAAGATAATTACTCGCGCTCTGTTTTTTGCACTTAGTTCTTATTAGTTCGTTTCTTTTTTGTTTTTGTATCATTTGTTGGAACCTTACATTTTATTTAATACTTATTATTGCTCGGAGAAAAATGTATAGGCAAGTAATAATTATAAGTTTTATAAAAATAAATCACAGTATAGTTTACTGATTAACAATGCCGCTAGTCCTTAAAATCGTTCTGAAAGTAGACGTAACGAAAAATATCGAAGTTGCAGTTATTTTTACGCGCAGATATACATATAAAATACGAATTGTACAATGAGAAATCGATATTCGCTCATAATTTAGGTGGTGTGCGTACATTTCCCTTCTTCTCTTCGGCATTGATTTGTAACGAGCATGAACTTTATTCCCTCTGCTTTCAAGTATTATTTTACCACTAACCCACATCTCATATTTCCCGTGATTACATAGCAATTGTTCAATTGAGAATTCTAGAAGTAAGCAATACACATTTACATTTTACTTTTATATTAAATTTAAAATCATTCTATGAACGCATTTTTAAAATTTTGTGCAGAACTTTTTCGAATAGACATTTCAATAAGAAAGTAACAAATTAATGTCATTAATTGATATCCCAAGAAAAGTTTTTAATTTTCAAACTCAAATGTGATTTAGTAAGTTACAAGTTCAAAATTATTCAATTATCTAGAAGCAATATTATTTACTTTGCAATAAGATAAGTGAGTTCTGTAAAACTGTATGGTCTTATTTTCTATGTGGCCCACTATATTTCTATATTTCCTTGCATAATAATTTGCTGCGTGCAATTGAATTATTAACTGAAATTTACTTATCCGCTTGTCAACTTTATCTGCCAAATTGTAAAAAAATATAAAAAATATTTATGTAAAATATAAAAAAATAATGTAAAATAATATATGTAAAATATAAAAAAATATTTCATTATTATTTAGTAGTGTATTTCTAAAGTTTAAAAATTTACATAGTCTTATAATTTATAAATTATAATACAAACCAATAATAAAAAGTATATCTTAAAATTAAAATAAATAGAATTTTATACAATCTATCCTCTAATTCGTATAATTAATCGAATGAAAGTATATCGTAATTGAGACATCTTTCTGTACTATTTTAAATGTTGCAAATGTCTTCCACAAAATAATTATTTACTCTTTCGAATAGAAATGAAATAATTAATACTTCTGATACACACGAGTAGTTGGAAGATATCTATAAAGCTTGAATAAAAAACGTTACTCCATCGAATTACTTTCACCTCTCCATATTTCGTGCTTCTCATTCTTGTATGATTGTCAGTCTATTAACGGAATATTATAGGTTGAAATGTCAATGGAATAAACAATCCCTCATTGAGGAGTCATTTATGTCTCAATGATACAACATAGATAAAAGGGCAAGCACAATCGCGGAAAAGATGAAACAAATGCTAACCCATGCATAGCAAAGACTACAGTTGTAATGGTTGACGTGTGCTTAAAAAATTTCATTTTAATGAATTTATATCGAATATAACAAATTTTTAGTGAAATAGTGGTTACATTTTATATTGTATCTTGTAACCTACGAAAAGCAAGAAACAAAAGCAATGTAAAAAATAATAAAAAATAAAAAATAATTAAATATAAATTTCAAAGATAATTTATATACACACAATTATTTTTTTTCTTAATATAAATATTTTGTAAGATATCTTAATCATAGCCTTGATAATTAGTAATTAAAAACGACATTTTCTTAACAAAATATATATCAAGTTATTCAAGTATAGTACACAAACATTTTATTATACATTTATATATATATATATATATATATATATATATATATATATTTCTTCTCATATATTATTTATTCTAATGTTTCTGGTTTAGATTTAAGATTTAATTTTTAAAAAAATATTATTAATTTATATATATATATTTTTTATTTATGTGTAAATGCAGTGATCAAATATTGTAACTCATGCTCGATTTGAACATAAAAAAAATATTTGCTAGTTTATATCACATTATAATGGCAAGAAATGGAAACTAAAAGTCTAGGTATTTCGTTTTGGTGGCTACTTTTATTTTATCACATGAAGATGCATATATTTATCTTAACGTTCCTAAGTTTTATAATTGAATCGGGATTTGTCATTTGTTAGAAATTTATGCAAGTGAATTTTTCCCCAGATATTTTCCTTATTCACTATAACCATAATCCTTTAGACGGTCAATATTTTCGTAAATGCTAATTATATTTATCAGTGATTAATGTTATATCATCTATATATTTCCGCAAATATTAATTGGAAATATTGTGTTATATACTGACGATAAAGTTATTGTGTCATTTTGTTCTGGTTTGAAGCAGTAGTGATAGCAGCAATGAAGGGAAAGCCGAGGCACTAACGAAGGTGTTTCGTTCTAGACGCACTAATGCGAAGTAGATCGAATCTGCAGGTTCTCATCTCTTAGCTTTTTTCTTTTTTTTTCACATCTCTCTTTTCTTTATCTTTCTCTCTTCTATTTCTTTCTCTTTTTCTCTCGCGACAGCTCATAATAATTCTTATGCTGCTTATATCATTCATGAATTTCTGGCATACATTCAAAGAACTCACCGGGAGTAGGCAAATGTAAGTCAGCTTTGTCGCTCGTAACTAAATCCTTCCGTATAAAAACAGATGCAATTCGCGCAATTCACACCGCCCGAATATACGATCACGCGTGTTTGTATTCATGTATTGCGTAATCACGTATACGTATATGTATATGTGGAGGTGATTACGACAGCGACGGCAATGACAGCACACTAAACCTAACACATATGTCACATTCCACCAACGAGCTTACGCGGCGGCGTTCAGACTGATAGGAGGGTAGTTTCGTCGTCGCGACGCGCCGCTACATCGCTGCCACCCCTTGAGCGTAGGTATTACTAGTCATCGCTGAAACTTTTGCGAACCACTAGCCACACATTCTCATTGGCACACAGCATCTATTGTTCTGCAAAGTGATTGGCACGTTCAGTGCGTTTTAAAGTTCGCCTGGCATGCTAATATGAGCAACTATATGAAAGAATTTTGCTTCAGTTTTAAACTATTTAAAAAATTATAAAATAAACATTGGATTTAGATTTTAAAATTATGTTTCTTATATAAAACAAAAAAATATATATATATATATATATATAAATATATGTACATATAAATTTACGGCGAGCATACCAGGTCTATAAATACAGATTTTAAAATAACCCCTTCGCGGAATAAATTTTGAAAAAATTTTTCAAAAATTCGGAACCCATATATCTTACTCCCTATCGTCGAGCGGAGTCGAAAAGGCCTCAGACCGATACTCTATCTCTAATCATAAGGGTAGTTTAATTATGGAAAGAGGTGGAAAAAAAAGTCAACGATCAAGTAATTAAACATATCCTAAAAATTCTGATTTACGGCGAGTGTACCAGGGCTATGAAGACAGATGTTTAAAACAACACCTTCATGGGGTAAATTTTGAAAAAATTTTTTAAAAATTGGAAACCCATATATCCTACTCCCATAGGTAGGGTCGAGTCGAAAATGTCCTATGGACCGATACTTTATCTCCAACCCTTAAGGTAGTTTACTCTAGGAAGGGGGTAAAAACAAAGTCGACGATCGAGGAACGAGACCTATCTGAAAAATTCTCATTTCCGGCGTGTATACCAGGGCTATGAAGACAGATTTCTAAAACAACCCTTTCACGGGATAAGTTTTGAAAAAATTTTTTAAAAATTGGACACCCATATATCCTACTCCCTCTGCCCGGGTCGAGTCGAAAAAGTCCTATGGACCGATACTATATCTCCAACCCTTAAGGAAGTTTCCTCTTGGAAGGGGGTTGAAAACAAAAAGTCGACGATCGAAGAACGAGACATATCTGGAAAATACTCATTTCCGACGTGTATACCAGGGCTATGAAGACAGATTTTTAAAACAACCCCTTCACGGGTAAATTTTAAAAAAATTTTTGAAAAATTGAAAACCCACATATCCTACACCCTTTCGTAGGGGCGAGTCGAAAAGGTCCTATGGACCGATACTCTATCTCCAACCCTCAAGGTAGTTTACTCTTGGAAGGGGGTTAAAACAAAAAGTCGACGATCAAGGAACGAGAACTATCTGGAAAATTCTCATTTCCGGCGTGTATACCAGGGCTATTAAGACAGATTTATAAAACAACCCGTTCACGGGGTAAATTTTGAAACAATTTTTGAGAAATTGGAAACCCATATATTCTGCTCGCGTTGGTCGGGTCGAGTCGAAAAGGTCTTACAGACGGATACTCTACCCTTAACCCTTAAAGTAGTTTACTCATGGAAGAGGGTGGATACAAAAAGTCGACGATCAAAGAACGAGACCTATATGGAAAATTCTCATTTCCGGCGTGTATACCAGGGCTATTAAGGCAGATTTTTAAAACAACCCCTTCACGGGGTATATTTTGAAAAAATTTTTGAAAAATTCGGAATCCGTATATGCTACTCCCAATCTCCGAGCGGAGTCGAAAAGCTCCCATAAACCGATTCTGTATCTCCAACCCTTAAGGAAGTTTACTCTAGGAAGGGGGAGAAAACAAAATGTCGGCGATTGAAAAATTAAAATTTCCCAGTCCTGACCGCGATAGAAAAATGAAAAAAAAATTTTTAGTCCTGACCGCGAGAATCGAATAGCTTACAGCGAGAGCCCGCTAGTTTCCCACTCCTGACCGCGAAATTCCAAAAATTTCACAGTCCTGACCGCGAAAGAAGAATGAAAAATAATTCGACCAAAAACAAGTCAGAAATACGTTTCGGACGATTCTCTATCGACCGGTATATACCAATTTTGATTGATTTTTTAACTTTCTTACTGAGGGACTTATAAAATTTTAGATTAAAATCCCTATCTCCGAAACTATCAGTCCTAGAGCTAAAGTCCATAGAACCGATTTTATATATCTTCGAATGGGCATTAAAAAACGTGGTATACTCTTTCTATCTAGCACCCACTGTTCGCCCGGGAAACAAGATAAAATCATTCGAATCGCTGCATCTCCGAAACTGTAAGTCCCACCGGGACGAGGTATAGGACCTATCCGATTGCGGTTCGAAAGCTCCGTCTATGAGGTCCTATACCCTTTCCCTCTAGCAAGCACCGTTCGCCAGGGAAACGAGATATGAACATTCGAATCGCCGTATCTCCGAAACTATAAGTCCTATCGCGACGAGGTATAGGACATTTCTTGTTGCCGTTCCTCAATACCGTCTATGAGATCCTATACCCTTTCCCTCTAGCACCCACCGTTCGCCAGGGAAACGAGATTTAAACATTTGAATCGCCGTATCTCCGAAACTATAAGTCCTATCGCGACGACGTATAGGACATATCTTGTTGCCGTTCCTCAATGCCGTCTATGAGGTCCTATACCCTTTCTCTCTAGCACCCACCGTTCGCCAGGGAAACGAGAATTAAACTTTCGAATCGCCATATCTCCGAAACTATAAGTTCTATCGCGACGATGTATAGGACCTTTCATGTTGCCGTTCCTCAATACCGTCTATGAGGTCCTATACCCTTTCCCTCTAGCACCCACCGTTCGCCAGGGAAACGAGATTTAAACTTTCGAATCGCCGTATCTCCGAAACTGTAAGTCCAATCGCGACGATGTATAGGACCTTTCTTGTTGCCGTTCCTCAGTGCCGTCTATGAGGTCCTATACCCTTTCCCTCTAGCACCTACAGTTCGCCAGGGAAACGAGATTTAAACTTTCGAATCGTCGTATCTCCGAAACTATAAGTCCTATCGCGACGAGGTATAGGACATTTCATGTTGCCGTTTCTCAATGCCGTCTATGAGGTCCTATACACTTTCCCTCTAGCACCCACCGTTCGCCAGGGAAACGAGATTTAAACTTTCGAATCGCCGTATCTCCGAAACTATAAGTCTTATCGCGACTATGTATAGGACCTTTCTTGTTGCCGTTCCTCAGTGCCGTTTATGAGGTCCTATACCCTTTCCCTCTAGCACCCACCGTTCGCCAGGGAAACGAGATTTAAACATTGGAATCGCCGTACCTCCCAAACTATAAGTCCTATCGCGACGAGGTATAGGACCTTTCTTGTTGCCGTTCCTCAGTGCCGTCTATGAGGTCCTATACCCATTCCCTCTAGCACCCATCGTTCGCCAGGGAAACGAGATATAAACATTCGAATCGCCGTATCTCCGAAACTATAAGTCCTATCGCGACTATGTATAGGAGCTTTCTTGTTGCAGTTCCTCAGTGCCGTCATTGAGGTCCTATACCCTTTCCCTCTAGCACTCACCGTTCGCCAGGGAAACGAGATTTAAACTTTCGAATCGTCGTATCTCCGAAACTATAAGTCCTATCGCGACGAGGTATAGGACCTTTGTTATTACAGTTCATCAGTGCCGTCTATGAGGTCCTATACCTTTTCCCTCTAGCACCCACCGTTCGCCAGGGAAACGAGATGTAAACATTGGAATCGCCGTATCTCCGAAACTATATGTCCTATCGCGACGATGTATAGAACCTTTCTTGTTGCCGTTCCTCAATGCCGTCTATGAGTTCCTATACACTTTCCCTCTAGCACCCACCGTTCGCCAGGGAAACGAGATTTAAACTTTCGAATCGCCGTATCTCCGAAACTATAAGTCCTATCGCGACTATGTATAGGAGCTTTCTTGTTGCCGTTCCTCCGTGCCGTCTATGAGGTCCTATACCCATTCCATCTAGCACCCATCGTTCGCCAGGGAAACGAGATATAAACATTCGAATCGCCGTATCTCCGAAACTATAAGTTCTATCGCGACGATGTATAGGACCTTTCATGTTGCCGTTCCTCAATACCGTCTATGAGGTCCTATACCCTTTCCCTCTAGCACCCACCGTTCGCCAGGGAAACGAGATTTAAACTTTCGAATCGCCGTATCTCCGAAACTGTAAGTCCAATCGCGACGATGTATAGGACCTTTCTTGTTGCCGTTCCTCAGTGCCGTCTATGAGGTCCTATACCCTTTCCCTCTAGCACCTACAGTTCGCCAGGGAAACGAGATTTAAACTTTCGAATCGTCGTATCTCCGAAACTATAAGTCCTATCGCGACGAGGTATAGGACATTTCATGTTGCCGTTTCTCAATGCCGTCTATGAGGTCCTATACACTTTCCCTCTAGCACCCACCGTTCGCCAGGGAAACGAGATTTAAACTTTCGAATCGCCGTATCTCCGAAACTATAAGTCTTATCGCGACTATGTATAGGACCTTTCTTGTTGCCGTTCCTCAGTGCCGTTTATGAGGTCCTATACCCTTTCCCTCTAGCACCCACCGTTCGCCAGGGAAACGAGATTTAAACATTGGAATCGCCGTACATCCCAAACTATAAGTCCTATCGCGACGAGGTATAGGACCTTTCTTGTTGCCGTTCCTCAGTGCCGTCTATGAGGTCCTATACCCATTCCCTCTAGCACCCATCGTTCGCCAGGGAAACGAGATATAAACATTCGAATCGCCGTATCTCCGAAACTATAAGTCCTATCGCGACTATGTATAGGAGCTTTCTTGTTGCAGTTCCTCAGTGCCGTCATTGAGGTCCTATACCCTTTCCCTCTAGCACTCACCGTTCGCCAGGGAAACGAGATTTAAACTTTCGAATCGTCGTATCTCCGAAACTATAAGTCCTATCGCGACGAGGTATAGGACCTTTGTTATTACAGTTCATCAGTGCCGTCTATGAGGTCCTATACCTTTTCCCTCTAGCACCCACCGTTCGCCAGGGAAACGAGATGTAAACATTGGAATCGCCGTATCTCCGAAACTATATGTCCTATCGCGACGATGTATAGAACCTTTCTTGTTGCCGTTCCTCAATGCCGTCTATGAGTTCCTATACACTTTCCCTCTAGCACCCACCGTTCGCCAGGGAAACGAGATTTAAACTTTCGAATCGCCGTATCTCCGAAACTATAAGTCCTATCGCGACTATGTATACGAGCTTTCTTGTTGCCGTTCCTCCGTGCCGTCTATGAGGTCCTATACCCATTCCATCTAGCACCCATCGTTCGCCAGGGAAACGAGATATAAACATTCGAATCGCCGTATCTCCGAAACTATAAGTCCTATCGCGACTATGTATAGGAGCTTTCTTGTTGCAGTTCCTCAGTGCCGTCATTGAGGTCCTATACCCTTTCCCTCTAGCACTCACCGTTCGCCAGGGAAACGAGATTTAAACTTTCGAATCGTCGTATCTCCGAAACTATAAGTCCTATCGCGACGAGGTATAGGACCTTTGTTATTACAGTTCATCAGTGCCGTCTATGAGGTCCTATACCTTTTCCCTCTAGCACCCACCGTTCGCCAGGGAAACGAGATTTAAACATTGGAATCGCCGTATCTCCGAAACTATATGTCCTATCGCGACGATGTATAGAACCTTTCTTGTTGCCGTTCCTCAATGCCGTCTATGAGTTCCTATACAGTTTCCCTCTAGCACCCACCGTTCGCCAGGGAAACGAGATTTAAACTTTCGAATCGTCGTATCTCCGAAACTATAAGTCCTATCGCGACGAGGTATAGGACCTATCCTGTTGCCGTTTCTCAATGCCGTCTATGAGGTCCTATACACGTTCCCTCTAGCACCCACCGTTCGCCAGGGAAACGAGATTTCAACTTTCGAATCGCCGTATCTCCGAAACTATAAGTCCTATCGCGACTATGTATAGGAGCTTTCTTGTTGCAGTTCCTCAGTGCCGTCATTGAGGTCCTATACCCATTCCCTGTAGCACCCACCGTTCGCCAGGGAAACGATATTTAAACTTTGGAATCGCCGTATCTCCAAAACTGTAAGTCCTATCGCGACGAGGTATAGGACCTTTCTTGTTACCGTTCGTAAGTGCCGTCTATGAGATCCTATACTCTTTCCCTCTAACACCCACGGTTCGCCAGGGAAACGATATTTAAACTTTGGAATCGCCGTATCTCCAAAACTGTAAGTCCTATCGCGACGAGGTATAGGACCTTTCTTGTTACCGTTCGTAAGTGCCGTCTATGAGGTCCTATACCCTTTCCCTCTAACACCCACAGTTCGCCAGGGAAACGAGATTTAAACATTGGAATCGCCGTATCTCCGAAACTATAAGTCCTATCGCGACGAGGTATAGGACCTTTCTTGTTGCCGTTCCTCAATGCCGTCTATGAGGTCCTATACTCTTTCCCTCTAGCACTCACCGTTCGCCAGGGAAACGAGATTTAAACTTTCGAATCGTCGTATCTCCGAAACTATAAGTCCTATCGCGACGAGGTATAGGACATTTCTTGTTGCAGTTTCTCAATGCCGTCTATGAGGTCCTATACACTTTCCCTCTAGCACCCACCGTTCGCCAGGGAAACGAGATTTAAACTTTCGAATCGCCGTATCTCCGAAACTATAAGTCTTATCGCGACTATGTATAGGACCTTTCTTGTTGCCGTTCTTCAGTGCCGTCTATGAGGTCCTATACCCTTTCCCTCTAGCACCAACCGTTCGCCAGGGAAACGAGATTTAAACTTTCGAATCGCCGTATCTCCAAAACTGTAAGTCCTATCGCGACGAGGTATAGGACCTTTCTTGTTACAGTTCGTAAGTGCCGTCTATGAGGTCCTATACCCTTTCCCTCTAGCACCCACCGTTCGCCAGGGAAACGAGATTTAAACATTTGAATCGCCGTATCTCCGAAACTATAAGTCCTATCGCGACGACGTATAGGACATATCTTGTTGAAGTTCCTCAATGCCGTCTATGAGGTCCTATACCCTTTCCCTCTAGCACCCACCGTTCGCCAGGGAAACGAGATTTAAACATTCGAATCGCCGTATCTCCGAAACTGTAAGTCCTATCGCGACGATGTATAGAACCTTTATTGTTGCCGTTCCTCAGTGCTGTCTGTGAGTTCCTATACCCTTTCCCTCTAGCACCCACCTTTCGCCAGGGAAACGAGATTTAAACTTTCGATTCACCGTATCTCCGAAACTATAAGTCTTATCGCGACTATGTATAGGACCTTTCTTGTTGCCGTTCCTCAGTGCCGTCTATGAGGTCCTATACCCTTTCCCTCTAGCACCCACCGTTCGCCAGGGAAACGAGATTTAAACTTTCGAATCGTTGTATCTCCGAAACTATAAGTCCTATCGCGACGAGGTATAGGACCTTTCGTGTTGCCGTTCCTCAATGCCGTCATTGAGGTCCTATACCCTTTCCCTCTAGCACTCACCGTTCGCCAGGGAAACGAGATTTAAACTTTCGAATCGTCGTATCTCCGAAACTATAAGTCCTATCGCGACGAGGTATAGGACCTTTGTTATTACAGTTCATCAGTGCCGTCTATGAGGTCCTATACCTTTTCCCTCTAGCACCCACCGTTCGCCAGGGAAACGAGATTTAAACATTGGAATCGCCGTATCTCCGAAACTATATGTCCTATCGCGACGATGTATAGAACCTTTCTTGTTGCCGTTCCTCAATGCCGTCTATGAGTTCCTATACACTTTCCCTCTAGCACCCACCGTTCGCCAGGGAAACGAGATTTAAACTTTCGAATCGTCGTATCTCCGAAACTATAAGTCCTATCGCGACGAGGTATAGGACCTATCCTGGTGCCGTTTCTCAATGCCGTCTATGAGGTCCTATACACGTTCCCTCTAGCACCCACCGTTCGCCAGGGAAACGAGATTTCAACTTTCGAATCGCCGTATCTCCGAAACTATAAGTCCTATTGCGACTATGTATAGGAGCTTTCTTGTTGCAGTTCCTCAGTGCCGTCATTGAGGTCCTATACCCATTCCCTGTAGCACCCACCGTTCGCCAGGGAAACGATATTTAAACTTTGGAATCGCCGTATCTCCAAAACTGTAAGTCCTATCGCGACGAGGTATAGGACCTTTCTTGTTACCGTTCGTAAGTGCCGTCTATGAGGTCCTATACTCTTTCCCTCTAACACCCACGGTTCGCCAGGGAAACGATATTTAAACTTTGGAATCGCCGTATCTCCAAAACTGTAAGTCCTATCGCGACGAGGTATAGGACCTTTCTTGTTACCGTTCGTAAGTGCCGTCTATGAGGTCCTATACCCTTTCCCTCTAACACCCACCGTTCGCCAGGGAAACGAGATTTAAACATTGGAATCGCCGTATCTCCGAAACTATATGTCCTATCGCGACGATGTATAGAACCTTTCTTGTTGCCGTTCCTCAATGCCGTCTATGAGTTCCTATACACTTTCCCTCTAGCACCCACCGTTCGCCAGGGAAACGAGATTTAAACTTTCGAATCGTCGTATCTCCGAAACTATAAGCCCTATCGCGACGACGTATAGGACATATCTTGTTGCCGTTCCTCAATGTCGTCTATGAGGTCCTATACCATTTCCCTCTAGCACTCACCGTTCGCCAGGGAAACGAGATTTAAACTTTCGAATCGTCGTATCTCCGAAACTATAAGTCCTATCGCGACGAGGTATAGGACCTTTGTTATTACAGTTCATCAGTGCCGTCTATGAGGTCCTATACCTTTTCCCTCTAGCACCCACCGTTCGCCAGGGAAACGAGATTTAAACATTGGAATCGCCGTATCTCCGAAACTATATGTCCTATCGCGACGATGTATAGAACCTTTCTTGTTGCCGTTCCTCAATGCCGTCTATGAGTTCCTATACACTTTCCCTCTAGCACCCACCGTTCGCCAGGGAAACGAGATTTAAACTTTCGAATCGTCGTATCTCCGAAACTATAAGTCCTATCGCGACGAGGTATAGGACCTATCCTGTTGCCGTTTCTCAATGCCGTCTATGAGGTCCTATACACGTTCCCTCTAGCACCCACCGTTCGCCAGGGAAACGAGATTTCAACTTTCGAATCGCCGTATCTCCGAAACTATAAGTCCTATCGCGACTATGTATAGGAGCTTTCTTGTTGCAGTTCCTCAGTGCCGTCATTGAGGTTCTATACCCATTCCCTGTAGCACCCACCGTTCGCCAGGGAAACGATATTTAAACTTTGGAATCGCCGTATCTCCAAAACTGTAAGTCCTATCGCGACGAGGTATAGGACCTTTCTTGTTACCGTTCGTAAGTGCCGTCTATGAGGTCCTATACTCTTTCCCTCTAACACCCACGGTTCGCCAGGGAAACGATATTTAAACTTTGGAATCGCCGTATCTCCAAAACTGTAAGTCCTATCGCGACGAGGTATAGGACCTTTCTTGTTACCGTTCGTAAGTACCGTCTATGAGGTCCTATACCCTTTCCCTCTAACAACCACAGTTCGCCAGGGAAACGAGATTTAAACATTGGAATCGCCGTATCTCCGAAACTATAAGTCCTATCGCGACGAGGTATAGGACATTTCTTGTTGCCGTTCCTCAATACCGTCTATGAGGTCCTATACCCTTTCCCTCTAGCACCCACCGTTCGCCAGGGAAACGATATTTAAACTTTGGAATCGCCGTATCTCCGAAACTATAAGTCCTATCGCGACGAGGTATAGGACATTTCTTGTTGCCGTTCCTCAATACCGTCTATGAGGTCCTATACCCTTTCCCTCTAGCACCCACCGTTCTCCAGGGAAACGAGATTTAAACTTTCGAATCGCCGTATCTCCGAAACTGTAAGTCCTATCGCGACGATGTATAGAACCTTTATTGTTGCCGTTCCTCAGTGCCGTCTGTGAGTTCCTATACCCTTTCCCTCTAGCACCCACCGTTCGCCAGCGAAACGAGGTTTAAACTTTCGAATCGCCGTATCTCCGAAACTGTAAGTCCTATCGCGGCGATGTATAGGACCTTTCTTGTTGCCGTTCCTCAGTGCCGTCTGTGAGTTCGTATACCCTTTCCCTCTAGCACCCACAGTTCGCCAGGGATACGAAATTTAAACATTCGAATCGCCGTATCTCCGAAACTATAAGTCCTATCGCGACGAGGTATAGGACCTTTCTTGTTGCCGTTCCTCAATACCGTCTATGAGGTCCTATACCCTTTCCCTCTAGCACCCACCGTTCGCCAGGGAAACGAGATTTAAACATTTGAATCGCCGTATCTCCGAAACTATAAGTCCTATCGCGACGACGTATAGGACATATCTTGTTGAAGTTCCTCAATGCCGTCTATGAGGTCCTATACCCTTTCCCTCTAGCACCCACCGTTCGCCAGGGAAACGAGATTTAAACATTCGAATCGCCGTATCTCCGAAACTGTAAGTCCTATCGCGACGATGTATAGAACCTTTATTGTTGCCGTTCCTCAGTGCTGTCTGTGAGTTCCTATACCCTTTCCCTCTAGCACCCACCTTTCGCCAGGGAAACGAGATTTAAACTTTCGATTCACCGTATCTCCGAAACTATAAGTCTTATCGCGACTATGTATAGGACCTTTCTTGTTGCCGTTCCTCAGTGCCGTCTATGAGGTCCTATACCCTTTCCCTCTAGCACCCACCGTTCGCCAGGGAAACGAGATTTAAACTTTCGAATCGTTGTATCTCCGAAACTATAAGTCCTATCGCGACGAGGTATAGGACCTTTCGTGTTGCCGTTCCTCAATGCCGTCATTGAGGTCCTATACCCTTTCCCTCTAGCACTCACCGTTCGCCAGGGAAACGAGATTTAAACTTTCGAATCGTCGTATCTCCGAAACTATAAGTCCTATCGCGACGAGGTATAGGACCTTTGTTATTACAGTTCATCAGTGCCGTCTATGAGGTCCTATACCTTTTCCCTCTAGCACCCACCGTTCGCCAGGGAAACGAGATTTAAACATTGGAATCGCCGTATCTCCGAAACTATATGTCCTATCGCGACGATGTATAGAACCTTTCTTGTTGCCGTTCCTCAATGCCGTCTATGAGTTCCTATACACTTTCCCTCTAGCACCCACCGTTCGCCAGGGAAACGAGATTTAAACTTTCGAATCGTCGTATCTCCGAAACTATAAGTCCTATCGCGACGAGGTATAGGACCTATCCTGGTGCCGTTTCTCAATGCCGTCTATGAGGTCCTATACACGTTCCCTCTAGCACCCACCGTTCGCCAGGGAAACGAGATTTCAACTTTCGAATCGCCGTATCTCCGAAACTATAAGTCCTATTGCGACTATGTATAGGAGCTTTCTTGTTGCAGTTCCTCAGTGCCGTCATTGAGGTCCTATACCCATTCCCTGTAGCACCCACCGTTCGCCAGGGAAACGATATTTAAACTTTGGAATCGCCGTATCTCCAAAACTGTAAGTCCTATCGCGACGAGGTATAGGACCTTTCTTGTTACCGTTCGTAAGTGCCGTCTATGAGGTCCTATACTCTTTCCCTCTAACACCCACGGTTCGCCAGGGAAACGATATTTAAACTTTGGAATCGCCGTATCTCCAAAACTGTAAGTCCTATCGCGACGAGGTATAGGACCTTTCTTGTTACCGTTCGTAAGTGCCGTCTATGAGGTCCTATACCCTTTCCCTCTAACACCCACCGTTCGCCAGGGAAACGAGATTTAAACATTGGAATCGCCGTATCTCCGAAACTATATGTCCTATCGCGACGATGTATAGAACCTTTCTTGTTGCCGTTCCTCAATGCCGTCTATGAGTTCCTATACACTTTCCCTCTAGCACCCACCGTTCGCCAGGGAAACGAGATTTAAACTTTCGAATCGTCGTATCTCCGAAACTATAAGCCCTATCGCGACGACGTATAGGACATATCTTGTTGCCGTTCCTCAATGTCGTCTATGAGGTCCTATACCATTTCCCTCTAGCACTCACCGTTCGCCAGGGAAACGAGATTTAAACTTTCGAATCGTCGTATCTCCGAAACTATAAGTCCTATCGCGACGAGGTATAGGACCTTTGTTATTACAGTTCATCAGTGCCGTCTATGAGGTCCTATACCTTTTCCCTCTAGCACCCACCGTTCGCCAGGGAAACGAGATTTAAACATTGGAATCGCCGTATCTCCGAAACTATATGTCCTATCGCGACGATGTATAGAACCTTTCTTGTTGCCGTTCCTCAATGCCGTCTATGAGTTCCTATACACTTTCCCTCTAGCACCCACCGTTCGCCAGGGAAACGAGATTTAAACTTTCGAATCGTCGTATCTCCGAAACTATAAGTCCTATCGCGACGAGGTATAGGACCTATCCTGTTGCCGTTTCTCAATGCCGTCTATGAGGTCCTATACACGTTCCCTCTAGCACCCACCGTTCGCCAGGGAAACGAGATTTCAACTTTCGAATCGCCGTATCTCCGAAACTATAAGTCCTATCGCGACTATGTATAGGAGCTTTCTTGTTGCAGTTCCTCAGTGCCGTCATTGAGGTTCTATACCCATTCCCTGTAGCACCCACCGTTCGCCAGGGAAACGATATTTAAACTTTGGAATCGCCGTATCTCCAAAACTGTAAGTCCTATCGCGACGAGGTATAGGACCTTTCTTGTTACCGTTCGTAAGTGCCGTCTATGAGGTCCTATACTCTTTCCCTCTAACACCCACGGTTCGCCAGGGAAACGATATTTAAACTTTGGAATCGCCGTATCTCCAAAACTGTAAGTCCTATCGCGACGAGGTATAGGACCTTTCTTGTTACCGTTCGTAAGTACCGTCTATGAGGTCCTATACCCTTTCCCTCTAACAACCACAGTTCGCCAGGGAAACGAGATTTAAACATTGGAATCGCCGTATCTCCGAAACTATAAGTCCTATCGCGACGAGGTATAGGACATTTCTTGTTGCCGTTCCTCAATACCGTCTATGAGGTCCTATACCCTTTCCCTCTAGCACCCACCGTTCGCCAGGGAAACGATATTTAAACTTTGGAATCGCCGTATCTCCGAAACTATAAGTCCTATCGCGACGAGGTATAGGACATTTCTTGTTGCCGTTCCTCAATACCGTCTATGAGGTCCTATACCCTTTCCCTCTAGCACCCACCGTTCTCCAGGGAAACGAGATTTAAACTTTCGAATCGCCGTATCTCCGAAACTGTAAGTCCTATCGCGACGATGTATAGAACCTTTATTGTTGCCGTTCCTCAGTGCCGTCTGTGAGTTCCTATACCCTTTCCCTCTAGCACCCACCGTTCGCCAGCGAAACGAGGTTTAAACTTTCGAATCGCCGTATCTCCGAAACTGTAAGTCCTATCGCGGCGATGTATAGGACCTTTCTTGTTGCCGTTCCTCAGTGCCGTCTGTGAGTTCGTATACCCTTTCCCTCTAGCACCCACAGTTCGCCAGGGATACGAAATTTAAACATTCGAATCGCCGTATCTCCGAAACTATAAGTCCTATCGCGACGAGGTATAGGACCTTTCTTGTTGCCGTTCCTCAATACCGTCTATGAGATCCTATACCCTTTCCCTCTAGCACCTACCGTTCGCCAGGGAAACGAGATTTAAACTTTCGAATCGCCATATCTCCGAAACTATAAGTCCTATCGCGACGAGGTATAGGACTTTTCTTGTCGCCATTCCTCAATGCCGTCTATCAGGTCCTATACACTTTCCCTGTAGCACCCACCGTTCGCCAGGGAAACGAGATTTAAACATTCGAATCGCCGTATCTCCGAAACTATAAGTCCTATCGCGACGAGGTATAGGACCTTTCTTGTTGCCGTTCCTCAGTGCCGTCTATGAGGTCCTATACCCATTCCCTCTAGCACCCACCGTTTCCCCGAAAGACGAAGATGACGCGTCACGCCAAGACGCTATCTCCGAAACGAAGTGACTTACGGCCTCGGTTCATAGGACCTTTTTTGTAGGGCTCCTAGAGTACTATAAACCCGCTTCGGACTCCGAAGTGGTATCTCCAACCGTTCGCGAGATAATCGAAAATTCTGATTTTCTCGGGAATGTAGTCCTACTTCGACCTCGGAACTCCAACAGAATCCGTATCGCGGCATTTCCTACACGATAGAATAATTAATTCAACGCGACTTTCTGCGCAGTCTTTTGGCGCATGCGCGACCATCTGCGCATGCGCGGGAGTATTTCACGCATGAGCGACCTTCTGCGCAAGCGCGCGAGTCATTACGTGCCAACGCGAACTTCTGCGCACGCGCGAAAGTCTTTCCGAACATGCGCGAGCTACTGCGCACGCGCGGGAGACTTGCAGCGCATGCGCGACCTTCGGCGCACGCGCGGGAGTCATTTCGTGCCAACACGAACTTCTGCGCAGGCGCGAAAGACTTTTCGAACATGCGCGAGCTACTGCGCACGCGCGGGAGACTTGCCGCGCATGCCCGACATTCGACGCACGCGCATGAATCTTTTGGCGCATGCGCGAACTTCGGCGCACGCGCGGGAGTCTTTTCGAACATACGCGAGCTACTGCGCTCGCGCGCGAGTCATTTCGTGCCAACGCGAACTTCTGCGCAGGCGCGAAAGTCTTTTCGAACATGCGCGAGCTATTGCGCACTCGCGGGAGACTTGCCGCGCATGCGCGACCTTCGACGCACGCACATGAATCTTTTGGCGCATGCGCAACCTTCGGCGCACGCGCGGGAGTCTTTTCGAACATACGCGAGCTACTGCGCACGCGCGGGAGTCATTTCGTGCCAACGCGATTTCTGCGCACGCGCGAAAGTCTTTTCGAACATGCGCGAGCTATTGCGCACTCGCGGGAGACTTGCCGCGCATGCGCGACCTTCGACGCTTGCGCATGAATCTTCTGGCGCATGCGCGATCTTCGGCGCACGCGCGGGAGTCTTTTCGAACATACGCGAGCTACTGCGCACGCGCGGGAGTCATTTCGTGCCAACTCGAACTTCTGCGCAGGCGCGAAAGTCTTTTCAAAAATGCGCGAGCTACTGCGTACGCGCGGGAGACTTGCCGCACATGAGCGACCTTCGACGCTTGCGCATGAATCTTCTGGCGCATGCGCGATCTTCGGCGCACGCGCGGGAGTCTTTTCGAACATACGCGAGCTACTGCGCACGCGCGGGAGACTTGCCGCGCATGCGCGACCTTCGACGCACGCGCATGAATCTTTTGGCGCATGCGCGACCTTCGGTGCACGCGCGGGAGTCTTTTCGAACATACGCGAGCTACTGCGCACGCGCGGGTGTCTTGCCGCGCATGCGCAACCTTCGACGCACGCGCATGAATCTTTTGGCGCATGCGCGACCTTCGGCGCACGCGCATGAATCTTTTGGCGCATGCGCGATCTTCGGCGCACGCGCGGGAGTCTTTTCGAACATACGCGAGCTACTGCGCACGCGCGGGAGTCTTTTCGAACATGCGCGAACTACTGCGCACGCGCGGGAGTCTTGCCGCGCATGCGCGACCTTCGACGCACGCGCATGAATCTTTTGGCGCATGCACGACCTACGGCGGACGCGCGGGAGACGTGCCGCGCATGCGCGACCTTCTGCGCAAGCGCGCGAGTCATTTCGTGACAACGCGAACTTCTGCGCACGCGCGAAAGTCTTTTCGAACATGCGCAAGCTACTGCGCTCTCGCGGGCGACATGCGGCGCATGCGCGACCTTCGACGCACGCGCATGAAACTTTTGCGCATGCGCGAACTTCGGCGCACGCGCGGGAGTCTTTTCGAACATACGCGAGATACTGCGCACGCGCGGGAGAATTGCCGCGCATGCGCGACCTTCGACGCACGCGCGGGAGTCTTTTGGCGCATGCGCGAACTTCGGCGCACGCGCGGGAGTCTTTTCGAACATATGCGAGATACTGCGCAAGCGCGGGAGACTTGCCGCGCATGCGCGACCTTCGACGCACGCGCATGAATCTTTTGGCGCATGCGCGAACTTCGGCGCACGCGCGGGAGTCTCTTCGAACATACGCGAGCTACTGCGCACGCGCGGGAGTCATTTCGTGCCAACGCGAACATCTGCGCATGCGCGAAAGTATTTTCGAACATGCGCGAGCTACTGCGCACGCGCGGGAGACTTGCCGCTCATGCGCGACCTTCGGCGTACGCGCATGAATCTTTTGGCGCATGCGCGAACATCGGCGCACGCGCGGGAGTGTTTTCGAACATACGCGAGCTACTGCGCACGCGCGGGAGACTTGCCGTGCATGCGCGACTTTCGACGCACGCGCATG
The DNA here is from genome assembly GCF_025532165.1 of Camponotus vicinus. Taxonomy (NCBI): domain Eukaryota; kingdom Metazoa; phylum Arthropoda; class Insecta; order Hymenoptera; family Formicidae; genus Camponotus; species Camponotus vicinus. Next base: position 3,110,772 of record NW_028141976.1, on the reverse strand, counting down.
AATCTTTTGGCGCATGCGCGAAAATCGGCGCACGCGCTGGAGTCTTTTCGAACATACGCGAGCTACTGCGCACGCGCGGGTGTCTTTTCGAACATGCGCGAGCTACTGCGCACGCGCGGGAGACTTTCCGCGCATGCGCGACCTTCGACGCACGCGCATGAATCTTTTGGTGCATGCGCGAACTTCAGCGCACTCGAGGGAGTCTTTTCGAACATACGCGAGCTACTGCGCACGCGCGGGTGTCTTGCCGCGCATGCGCAACCTTCGACGCACGCGCATGAATCTTTTGGCGCATGCGCGACCTTCGGCGCACGCGCATGAATCTTTTGGCGCATGCGCGATCTTCGGCGCACGCGCGGAAGTCTTTTCGAACATACGCGAGCTACTGCGCACGCGCGGGAGTCTTTTCGAACATGCGCGAGCTACTGCGCACGCGCGGGAGACTTGCCGCGTATGCGCGACCTTCGGCGCACGCGCATGAATATTATGGCGCATGCGCGACCTTCGGCGCACGCGCTGGAGTCTTTTCGAACATACGCGAGCTACTGCGCACGCGCGGGAGACTTGCCGCGCATGCGCGACCTTCTGCGCTAGCGCGCGAGTCATTTCGTTCCAACGCGAACTTCTGCGCACGCGCTGGAGTCTTTTCGAACATACGCGAGCTACTGCGCACGCGCGGGAGACTTGCCGCGCATGCGCGACCTTCGACGCACGCGCATGAATCTTTCGGCACATGCGCGACCTTCGGCGCACGCGCGGCAGTCTTTTCGAACATACGCGAGCTACTGCGCACGCGCGGGAGACTTGCCGCGCATGCGCGACCTTCGACGCACGCGCATTAATCTTTTGGCGCATGCGCGAACTTCGGCGCACGCGCGGGAGTCTTTTCGAACATGCGCGAGCTACTGCGCACGCGCGGGAGACTTGCTGCGTATGCGCGACCTCCGACGCACACGCATGAATCTTTTGGCGCATGCGCGACCTTCGGCGATCGCGCGGGAGTCTTTTCGAACATACGCGATCTACTGCGCACGCGCGGGAGACTTGCCACGCATGCGCGACCTTCGACGCACGCGCGGGAGTCTTTTGGCGCATGCGCGATCTTCGGCGCACGCGCGGGAGTCTTTTCGAACATACGCGAGCTACTGCGCACGCGCGGGAGTCTTTTCGAACATGCGCGAGCTACTGCGCACGCGCGGGAGACTTGCCGCTCATGCGCGACCTTCGACGCACACGCATGATCTTTTGGCACATGCGCAAAGTTCAGCGCACGCGCGGGAGTCTTTTCGAACATACGCGAGCTACTGCGCACGCGCGGGAGACTTGCCGCGCATGCGCGACCTTCGACGCACGCGCATGAATCTTTTGGCGCATGCACGAAAATCGGCGCACGCGCTGGAGTCTTTTCGAACATACGCGAGCTACTGCGCACGCGCGGGAGACTTGCCGCGCATGCGCGACCTTCGACGCACGCGCATGAATCTTTTGGCGCATGCGCGAAAATCGGCGCACGCGCTGGAGTCTTATCGAAAATACGCGAGCTACTGCGCACGCGCGGGAGACTTGCCGCGCATGCGCGACCTTCGACGCACGCGCATAAATCTTTTGGCGCATGCGCGAGCTTCGGCGCACGCGCATGAATCTTTTGGCGCATGCGCGATCTTCGGCGCACGCGCGGGAGTCTTTTCGAACATACGCGAGCTACTGCGCACGCGCGGGAGTCATTTCGTGCCAACGCGAACTTCTGCGCACGCGCGAAAGTCTTTTCGAACATGCGCGAACTACTGCGCACTCGCGGGCGACTTGCGGCTCATGCGCGACCTTCGACGCACGCGCATGAATCTTTTGGCGCATGCGCGACCTTCGGCGCACGAGCGGGAGTCTTTTCGAACATATGCGTGATACTGCGCACGCGCGGGAGACTTGCCGCGCATGCGCGACCTTCGACGCACGCGCATGAATCTTTTGGCGCATGCGCGACCTTCGGCGCACGCGCGGGAGTCTTTTCGAACATGCGCGAGCTACTGCGCACGCGCGGGAGTCATTTCGTGCCAACGCGAACTTCTGCGCACGCGCGAAAGTCTTTTCGAACATGCGCGGGCTACTGCGCACGCGCGGGAGACTTGCCGCGCATGCGCGACCTTCGACGCACGCGCATGAATCTTTTGGAGCATGCGCGACCTTCGGCGCACGCGCATGAATCTTTTGGCGCATGCGCGAACTTCGGCGCAATCGCGGGAGTCTTTTCGAATAAGCGCGAGCTACTGCGCACGCGCGGGAGACTTGCCGCGCATGCGCGACCTTCCACGCACGCGCATGAATCTTTTGGTGCATGCGCGAACTTCGGCGCACTCGCGGGAGTCTTTTCGAACATACGCGAGCTACTGCGCACGCGCGGGAGTCATTTCGTGCCAACGCGAACTTCTGCGCACGCGCGAAACTCTTTTCGAACATGCGCGAGCTACTGCGCACGCGCATGAATCTTTTGGCGCATGCGCGACCTTCGGCGTACGCGCATGAATCTTTTGGCGCATGCGCGAAAATCGGAGCACGCGCGGGAGTCTTTTCGAACATACGCGAGCTACTACGCACGCGCGGGAGTCTTTTCGAACTTGCGCGAGCTACTGCGCACGCGCGGGAGACTTGCCGCGCATGCGCGACCTTCGACGCACGCGCATGAATCTTTTGGCGCATGCGCGAACTTCGGCGCACGCGCGGGAGTCTTTTCGAACATACGCGAGCTACTGCGCACGCGCGGGAGATTTGCCGCGCATGCGCGACCTGCGACGCACGTGCATGAATCTTTTGGCGCATGCGCGACCTTCGGCGCACGCGCATGAATCTTTTGGCGCATGCGCGATCTTCGGCGAACGCGCGGGAGTCTTTTCGAACATACGCGAGCTACTGCGCACGCGCGGGAGTCTTTTCGAACATGCGGGAGCTACTGCGCACGCGCGGGAGACTTGCCGCGCATGCGCGTCCTTTGACGCACGCGCATGAATCTCTTGGCGCATGCGCGACCTTCGGCGCACTCGCGGGAGTCTTTTCGAACATACGCGAGCTACTGCGCACGCGCGGGAGACATGCCGCGCATGCGCGACCTTTTGCGCAAGCGCGCGAGTCATTTCGTGACAACGCGAACTTCTGCGCACGCGCGAAAGTCTTTTCGAACATGCGCGAGCTACTGCGCCCGCGCGGGAGACTTGCCGCGCATGCGCGACCTTCGACGCACGCGCATGAATCTTTTGGTGCATGCGCGAACTTCGGCGCACTCGCTGGAGTCTTTTCGAACATACGCGAGCTACTGCGCACGCGCGGGAGTCATTTCGTGCCAACGCGAACTTCTGCGCACGCGCGAAAGTCTTTTCGAACATGCGCGGGCTACTGCGCACGCGCGGGAGACTTGCCGCGCATGCACGACCTTCGACGCACGCGCATGAATCTTTTGGCGCATGCGCGACCTTCGGCGCACGCGCGGGAGTCTTTTCGAACATACGCGAGCTACTGCGCACGCGCGGGAGATTTGCCGCGCATGCGCGACCTGCGACGCACGTGCATGAATCTTTTGGCGCATGCGCGACCTTCGGCGCACGCGCATGAATCTTTTGGCGCATGCGCGATCTTCGGCGAACGCGCGGGAGTCTTTTCGAACATACGCGAGCTACTGCGCACGCGCGGGAGTCTTTTCGAACATGCGGGAGCTACTGCGCACGCGCGGGAGACTTGCCGCGCCTGCGCGTCCTTTGACGCACGCGCATGAATCTCTTGGCGCATGCGCGACCTTCGGCGCACTCGCGGGAGTCTTTTCGAACATACGCGAGCTACTGCGCACGCGCGGGAGACTTGCCGCGCATGCGCGACCTTTTGCGCAAGCGCGCGAGTCATTTCGTGACAACGCGAACTTCTGCGCACGCGCGAAAGTCTTTTCGAACATGCGCGAGCTACTGCGCCCGCGCGGGAGACTTGCCGCGCATGCGCGACCTTCGACGCACGCGCATGAATCTTTTGGTGCATGCGCGAACTTCGGCGCACTCGCTGGAGTCTTTTCGAACATACGCGAGCTACTGCGCACGCGCGGGAGTCATTTCGTGCCAACGCGAACTTCTGCGCACGCGCGAAAGTCTTTTCGAACATGCGCGGGCTACTGCGCACGCGCGGGAGACTTGCCGCGCATGCACGACCTTCGACGCACGCGCATGAATCTTTTGGCGCATGCGCGACCTTCGGCGCACGCGCATGAATCTTTTGGCGCATGCGCGATCTTCGGCGCACGCGCGGGAGTCTTTTCGAACATACGCGAGCTACAGCGCACGCGCGGGAGTCTTTTCGAACATGCGCGAACTACTGCGCACGCGCGGGAGACTTGCCGCGCATGCGCGTCCTTCGACGCACGCGCATGAATCTTTTGGCGCATCCGCGACCTTCGGCGCACGCGCATGAATCTTTTGGCGCATGCGCGATCTTCGGCGCACGCGCGGGAGTCTTTTCGAACATACGCGACCTTCGGCGCACGCGCGGGAGTCTTTTCGAACAAACGCGAGCTACTGCGCACGCGCGGGAGTCATTTCGTGCCAACGCGAACTTCTGCGCACGCGCGAAAGTCTTTTCGAACATGCGCGGGCTACTGCGCACGCGCGGGAGACTTGCCGCGCATGCGCGACCTTCGACGCACGCGCATGAATCTTTTGGAGCATGCGCGACCTTCGGCGCACGCGCATGAATCTTTTGGCGCATGCGCGAACTTCGGCGCAATCGCGGGAGTCTTTTCGAATATGCGCGAGCTACTGCGCACGCGCGGGAGACTTGCCGCGCATGCGCGACCTTCAACGCACGCGCATGAATCTTTTGGTGCATGCGCGAACTTCGGCGCACTCGCGGGAGTCTTTTCGAACATACGCGAGCTACTGCGCACGCGCGGGAGTCATTTCGTGCCAACGCGAACTTCTGCGCACGCGCGAAACTCTTTTCGAACATGCGCGAGCTACTGCGCACGCGCATGAATCTTTTGGCGCATGCGCGACCTTCGGCGTACGCGCATGAATCTTTTGGCGCATGCGCGAAAATCGGAGCACGCGCGGGAGTCTTTTCGAACATACGCGAGCTACTACGCACGCGCGGGAGTCTTTTCGAACTTGCGCGAGCTACTGCGCACGCGCGGGAGACTTGCCGCGCATGCGCGACCTTCGACGCACGCGCATGAATCTTTTGGCGCATGCGCGAACTTCGGCGCACGCGCGGGAGTCTTTTCGAACATACGCGAGCTACTGCGCACGCGCGGGAGATTTGCCGCGCATGCGCGACCTGCGACGCACGTGCATGAATCTTTTGGCGCATGCGCGACCTTCGGCGCACGCGCATGAATCTTTTGGCGCATGCGCGATCTTCGGCGAACGCGCGGGAGTCTTTTCGAACATACGCGAGCTACTGCGCACGCGCGGGAGTCTTTTCGAACATGCGGGAGCTACTGCGCACGCGCGGGAGACTTGCCGCGCATGCGCGTCCTTTGACGCACGCGCATGAATCTCTTGGCGCATGCGCGACCTTCGGCGCACTCGCGGGAGTCTTTTCGAACATACGCGAGCTACTGCGCACGCGCGGGAGACTTGCCGCGCATGCGCGACCTTTTGCGCAAGCGCGCGAGTCATTTCGTGACAACGCGAACTTCTGCGCACGCGCGAAAGTCTTTTCAAACATGCGCGAGCTACTGCGCCCGCGCGGGAGACTTGCCGCGCATGCGCGACCTTCGACGCACGCGCATGAATCTTTTGGCGCATGCGCGATCTTCGGCGCACGCGCGGGAGTCTTTTCGAACATACGCGAGCTACAGCGCACGCGCGGGAGTCTTTTCGAACATGCGCGAACTACTGCGCACGCGCGGGAGACTTGCCGCGCATGCGCGTCCTTCGACGCACGCGCATGAATCTTTTGGCGCATCCGCGACCTTCGGCGCACGCGCATGAATCTTTTGGCGCATGCGCGATCTTCGGCGCACGCGCGGGAGTCTTTTCGAACATACGCGACCTTCGGCGCACGCGCGGGAGTCTTTTCGAACAAACGCGAGCTACTGCGCACGCGCGGGAGTCATTTCGTGCCAACGCGAACTTCTGCGCAGGCGCGAAAGTATTTTCGAACATGCGCGAGCTACTGCGCACGCGCGGGAGACTTGCCGCTCATGCGCGACCTTCGACGCACGCGCATGAATCTTTTGGCGCATGCGCGAAAATCGGCGCACGCGCTGGAGTCTTTTCGAACATACGCGAGCTACTGCGCACGCGCGGGAGACTTGCCGCGCATGCGCGACCTTCGACGCACGCGCATGAATCTTTCGGCGCATGCGCGAACTTCGGCGCACGCGCGGCAGTCTTTTCGAACATACGCGAGCTACTGCGCACGCGCGGGAGACTTGCCGTGCATGCGCGACCTTCGACGAACGCGCATGAATCTTTTGGCGCATGCGCGAAAATCGGCGCACGCGCTGGAGTCTTTTCAAACATACGCGAGCTACTGCGCACGCGCGGGAGACTTGCCGCGCATGCGCGACCTTCGACGCACGCGCATGAATCTTTTGGCGTATGCGCGACCTCCGACGCACACGCATGAATCTTTTGGCGCATGCGCGACCTTCGGCGATCGCGCGGGAGTCTTTTCGAACATACGCGATCTACTGCGCACGCGCGAGAGACTTGCCGCGCATGCGCGACCTTCGACGCACGCGCGGGAGTCTTTTGGCGCATGCGCGAACTTCGGCGCACGCGCGGGAGTCTTTTCGAACATACGCGAGCTACTGCGCACGCGCGGGAGACTTGCCGCGCATGCACGACCTTCGACGCACGCGCATGAATCTTTTGGCGCATGCGCGACCTTCGGCGCACGCGCATGAATCTTTTGGCGCATGCGCGAAAATCGGCGCACGCGCTGGAGTCTTATCGAACATACGCGAGCTACTGCGCACGCGCGGGAGACTTGCCGCTCATGCGCGACCTTCGACGCACGCGCATGAATCTTTTGGCGCATGCGCGACCTTCGGCGCACGCGCATGAATCTTTTGGCGCATGCGCGATCTTCGGCGCACGCGCGGGAGTCTTTTCGAAAATACGCGACCTTCGGCGCACGCGCGGGAGTCTTTTCGAACATACGCGAGCTACTGCGCACGCGCGGGAGTCATTTCGTGCCAACGCGAACTTCTGCGCAGGCGCGAAAGTCTTTTCGAACATATGCGTGATACTGCGCACGTGCGGGAGACTTGCCGCGCAAGCGCGACCTTCGACGCACGCGCATGAATCTTTTGGCGCATGCGCGACCTTCGGCGTACGCGCGGGAGTCTTTTCGAACATACGCGAGCTACTGCGCACGCGCGGGAGTCATTTCGTGCCAACGCGAACTTCTGCGCACGCGCGAAAGTCTTTTCGAACATGCGCGGGCTACTGCGCACGCGCGGGAGACTTGCCGCGCATGCGCGACCTTCGACGCACGCGCATGAATCTTTTGGCGCATGCGCGACCTTCGGCGCACGCGCATGAATCTTTTGGCGCATGCGCGAACTTCGGCGCACGCGCGGGAGTCTTTTCGAACATACGCGAGCTACTGCGCACGCGCGGGAGTCTTTTCGAACATGCGCGAGCTACTGCGCACGCGCGGGAGACTTGCCGCGCATGCGCGACCTTCAACGCACGCGCATGAATCTTTTGGTGCATGCGCGAACTTCGGCGCACTCGCGGGAGTCTTTTCGAACATACGCGAGCTACTGCGCACGCGCGGGAGACTTGCCGCGCATGCGCGACCTTCAACGCACGCGCATGAATCTTTTGGTGCATGCGCGAACTTCGGCGCACTCGCGGGAGTCTTTTCGAACATACGCGAGCTACTGCGCACGCGCGGGAGTCATTTCGTGCCAACGCGAACTTCTGCGCACGCGCGAAACTCTTTTCGAACATGCGCGAGCTACTGCGCACGCGCATGAATCTTTTGGCGCATGCGCGACCTTCGGCGTACGCGCATGAATCTTTTGGCGCATGCGCGAAAATCGGCGCACGCGCGGGAGTCTTTTCGAACATACGCGAGCTACTACGCACGCGCGGGAGTCTTTTCGAACTTGCGCGAGCTACTGCGCACGCGCGGGAGACTTGCCGCGCATGCGCGACCTTCGACGCACGCGCATGAATCTTTTGGCGCATGCGCGAACTTCGGCGCACGCGCGGGAGTCTTTTCGAACATACGCGAGCTACTGCGCACGCGCGGGAGATTTGCCGCGCATGCGCGACCTGCGACGCACGTGCATGAATCTTTTGACGCATGCGCGACCTTCGGCGCACGCGCATGAATCTTTTGGCGCATGCGCGATCTTCGGCGAACGCGCGGGAGTCTTTTCGAACATACGCGAGCTACTGCGCACGCGCGGGAGTCTTTTCGAACATGCGGGAGCTACTGCGCACGCGCGGGAGACTTGCCGCGCATGCGCGTCCTTTGACGCACGCGCATGAATCTCTTGGCGCATGCGCGACCTTCGGCGCACTCGCGGGAGTCTTTTCGAACATACGCGAGCTACTGCGCACGCGCGGGAGACTTGCCGCGCATGCGCGACCTTTTGCGCAAGCGCGCGAGTCATTTCGTGACAACGCGAACTTCTGCGCACGCGCGAAAGTCTTTTCGAACATGCGCGAGCTACTGCGCCCGCGCGGGAGACTTGCCGCGCATGCGCGACCTTCGACGCACGCGCATGAATCTTTTGGTGCATGCGCGAACTTCGGCGCACTCGCTGGAGTCTTTTCGAACATACGCGAGCTACTGCGCACGCGCGGGAGTCATTTCGTGCCAACGCGAACTTCTGCGCACGCGCGAAAGTCTTTTCGAACATGCGCGGGCTACTGCGCACGCGCGGGAGACTTGCCGCGCATGCACGACCTTCGACGCACGCGCATGAATCTTTTGGCGCATGCGCGACCTTCGGCGCAAGCGCGCGAGTCATTTCGTGACAACGCGAACTTCTGCGCACGCGCGAAAGTCTTTTCGAACATGCGCGAGCTACTGCGCCCGCGCGGGAGACTTGCCGCGCATGCGCGACCTTCGACGCACGCGCATGAATCTTTTGGTGCATGCGCGATCTTCGGCGCACGCGCGGGAGTCTTTTCGAACATACGCGAGCTACAGCGCACGCGCGGGAGTCTTTTCGAACATGCGCGAACTACTGCGCACGCGCGGGATACTTGCCGCGCATGCGCGTCCTTTGACGCACGCGCATGAATCTCTTGGCGCATGCGCGACCTTCGACGCACGCGCATGAATCTTTTGGCGCATGCGCGAACTTCGGCGCACGCGCGGGAGTCTCTTCGAACATACGCGAGCTACTGCGCACGCGCGGGAGTCATTTCGTGCCAACGCGAACTTCTGCGCAGGCGCGAAAGTATTTTCGAACATGCGCGAGCTACTGCGCACGCGCGGGAGACTTGCCGCTCATGCGCGACCTTCGGCGTACGCGCATGAATCTTTTGGCGCATGCGCGATCATCGGCGCACGCGCGGGAGTCTTTTCGAACATACGCGAGCTACTGCGCACGCGCGGGAGACTTGCCGTGCATGCGCGACCTTCGACGCACGCGCATGAATCTTTTGGCGCATGCGCGAAAATCGGCGCACGCGCTGGAGTCTTTTCGAACATACGCGAGCTACTGCGCACGCGCGGGAGACTTGCCGCGCATGCGCGACCTTCGACGCTAGCGCATGAATCTTTTGGCGCATGCGCGACCTTCGGCGCACGCGCATGAATCTTTTGGCGCATGCGCGATCTTCGGCGCACGCGCGGGAGTCTTTTCGAACATACGCGAGCTACTGCGCACGCGCGGGAGTCTTTTCGAACATGCGCGAGCTACTGCGCACGCGCGGGAGACTTGACGCGTATGCGCGACCTTCGGCGCACGCGCATGAATCTTCTGGCGCATGCGCGACCTTCGGCGCACGCGCGGGAGTCTTTTCGAACATATGCGAGATACTGCGCACGCGCGGGAGACTTGCCGCGCATGCGCGACTTTCGACGCACGCGCATGAATCTTTTGGCGCATGCGCGACCTTCGGCGCACGCGCATGAATCTTTTGGCGCATGCGCGATCTTCGGCGCACGCGCGGAAGTCTTTTCGAACATACGCGAGCTACTGCGCACGCGCGGGAGTCTTTTCGAACATGCGCGAGCTACTGCGCACGCGCGGGAGACTTGCCGCGTATGCGCGACCTTCGGCGCACGCGCATGAATATTTTGGCGCATGCGCGACCTTCGGCGCACGCGCTGGAGTCTTTTCGAACATACGCGAGCTACTGCGCACGCGCGGGAGACTTGCCGCGCATGCGCGACCTTCTGCGCTAGCGCGCGAGTCATTTCGTGCCAACGCGAACTTCTGCGCACGCGCTGGAGTCTTTTCGAACATACGCGAGCTACTGCGCACGCGCGGGAGACTTGCCGCGCATGCGTGACCTTCGACGCACGCGCATGAATCTTTTGGTGCATGCGCGAACTTCAGCGCACTCGAGGGAGTCTTTTCGAACATACGCGAGCTACTGCGCACGCGCGGGAGACTTGCCGCGCATGCGCGACCTTCGACGCACGCGCATGAATCTTTTGGCGCATGAGCGATCTTCGGCGCAGGCGCATTAATCTTTTGGCGCATGCGCGAACTTCGGCGCACGCGCGGGAGTCTTTTCGAACATGCGCGAGCTACTGCGCACGCGCGGGAGACTTGCCGCGTATGCGCGACCTCCGACGCACACGCATGAATCTTTTGGTGCATGCGCGAACTTCGGCGCACTCGCGGGAGTCTTTTCGAACATACGCGAGCTACTGCGCACGCGCGGGAGACTTGCCGCGCATGCGCGACCTTCGACGCACGCGCATGAATCTTTTGGCGCATGCGCGAAAATCGGCGCACGTGGTGGAGTCTTTTCGAAAATACGCGTGCTACTGCGCACGCGCGGGAGACTTGCCGCGCAAGCGCGACCTTCGACGCACGCGCATGAATCTTTTTGCGCATGCGCGACCTTCGGCGTACGCGCATGAATCTTTTGGCGCATGCGCGATCTTCGGCGCACGCGCGGGAGTCTTTTCGAACATACGCGAGCTACTACGTACGCGCGGGAGTTTTTTCGAACATGCGCGAGCTACTGCGCACGCGCGGGAGACTTGCCGCGTATGCGCGACCTTCGGCGCACGCGCATGAATCTTTTGGCGCATGCGCGAACTTCGGCGCACGCGCGGGAGTCTTTTCGAACATACTCGAGCTACTGCGCACGCGCGGGAGACTTGCCGCGCATGCACGACCTTCGACGCACGCGCATGAATCTTTTGGCGCATGCGCGACCTTCGGCGCACGCGCATGAATCTTTTGGCGCATGCGCGATCTTCGGCGCACGCGCGGGAGTCTTTTCGAACATACGCGAGCTACTGCGCACGCGCGGGAGACTTGCCGCGCAAGCGCGACCTTCGACGCACGCGCATGAATCTTTTGGCGCATGCGCGACCTTCGGCGTACGCGCATGAATCTTTTGGCGCATGCGCGATCTTCGGCGCACGCGCGGGAGTCTTTTCGAACATACGCGAGCTACTACGTACGCGCGGGAGTTTTTTCGAACATGCGCGAGCTACTGCGCACGCGCGGGAGACTTGCCGCGTATGCGCGACCTTCGGCGCACGCGCATGAATCTTTTGGCGTATGCGCGACCTTCGGCGCACGCGCGGGAGACTCGCCGCGCATGCGCGTCCTTCGACGCACGCGCATGAATCTTTTGGCGCATCCGCGACCTTCGGCGCACGCGCATGAATCTTTTGGCGCATGCGCGATCTTCGGCGCACGCGCGGGAGTCTTTTCGAACATACGCGACCTTCGGCGCACGCGCGGGAGTCTTTTCGAACAAACGCGAGCTACTGCGCACGCGCGGGAGTCATTTCGTGCCAACGCGAACTTCTGCGCAGGCGCGAAAGTATTTTCGAACATGCGCGAGCTACTGCGCACGCGCGGGAGACTTGCCGCTCATGCGCGACCTTCGACGCACGCGCATGAATCTTTTGGCGCATGCGCGAAAATCGGCGCACGCGCTGGAGTCTTATCGAAAATACGCGAGCTACTGCGCACGCGCGGGAGACTTGCCGCGCATGCGCGACCTTCGACGCACGCGCATGAATCTTTCGGCGCATGCGCGAGCTTCGGCGCACGCGCATGAATCTTTTGGCGCATGCGCGATCTTCGGCGCACGCGCGGGAGTCTTTTCGAACATACGCGAGCTACTGCGCACGCGCGGGAGTCATTTCGTGCCAACGCGAACTTCTGCGCACGCGCGAAAGTCTTTTCGAACATGCGCGAACTACTGCGCACTCGCGGGCGACTTGCGGCTCATGCGCGACCTTCGACGCACGCGCATGAATCTTTTGGCGCATGCGCGACCTTCGGCGCACGAGCGGGAGTCTTTTCGAACATATGCGTGATACTGCGCACGCGCGGGAGACTTGCCGCGCATGCGCGACCTTCGACGCACGCGCATGAATCTTTTGGCGCATGCGCGACCTTCGGCGCACGCGCGGGAGTCTTTTCGAACATGCGCGAGCTACTGCGCACGCGCGGGAGTCATTTCGTGCCAACGCGAACTTCTGCGCACGCGCGAAAGTCTTTTCGAACATATGCGTGATACTGCGCACGTGCGGGAGACTTGCCGCGCAAGCGCGACCTTCGACGCACGCGCATGAATCTTTTGGCGCATGCGCGACCTTCGGCGTACGCGCGGGAGTCTTTTCGAACATACGCGAGCTACTGCGCACGCGCGGGAGTCATTTCGTGCCAACGCGAACTTCTGCGCACGCGCGAAAGTCTTTTCGAACATACGCGAGCTACTGCGCACGCGCGGGAGATTTGCCGCGCATGCGCGACCTGCGACGCACGTGCATGAATCTTTTGGCGCATGCGCGACCTTCGGCGCACGCGCATGAATCTTTTGGCGCATGCGCGAACTTCGGCGAACGCGCGGGAGTCTTTTCGAACATACGCGAGCTACTGCGCACGCGCGGGAGTCTTTTCGAACATGCGGGAGCTACTGCGCACGCGCGGGAGACTTGCCGCGCCTGCGCGTCCTTTGACGCACGCGCATGAATCTCTTGGCGCATGCGCGACCTTCGGCGCACTCGCGGGAGTCTTTTCGAACATACGCGAGCTACTGCGCACGCGCGGGAGACTTGCCGCGCATGCGCGACCTTTTGCGCAAGCGCGCGAGTCATTTCGTGACAACGCGAACTTCTGCGCACGCGCGAAAGTCTTTTCGAACATGCGCGAGCTACTGCGCCCGCGCGGGAGACTTGCCGCGCATGCGCGACCTTCGACGCACGCGCATGAATCTTTTGGTGCATGCGCGAACTTCGGCGCACTCGCTGGAGTCTTTTCGAACATACGCGAGCTACTGCGCACGCGCGGGAGTCATTTCGTGCCAACGCGAACTTCTGCGCACGCGCGAAAGTCTTTTCGAACATGCGCGGGCTACTGCGCACGCGCGGGAGACTTGCCGCGCATGCACGACCTTCGACGCACGCGCATGAATCTTTTGGCGCATGCGCGACCTTCGGCGCACGCGCATGAATCTTTTGGCGCATGCGCGATCTTCGGCGCACGCGCGGGAGTCTTTTCGAACATACGCGAGCTACAGCGCACGCGCGGGAGTCTTTTCGAACATGCGCGAACTACTGCGCACGCGCGGGAGACTTGCCGCGCATGCGCGTCCTTCGACGCACGCGCATGAATCTTTTGGCGCATCCGCGACCTTCGGCGCACGCGCATGAATCTTTTGGCGCATGCGCGATCTTCGGCGCACGCGCGGGAGTCTTTTCGAACATACGCGACCTTCGGCGCACGCGCGGGAGTCTTTTCGAACAAACGCGAGCTACTGCGCACGCGCGGGAGTCATTTCGTGCCAACGCGAACTTCTGCGCACGCGCGAAAGTCTTTTCGAACATGCGCGGGCTACTGCGCACGCGCGGGAGACTTGCCGCGCATGCGCGACCTTCGACGCACGCGCATGAATCTTTTGGAGCATGCGCGACCTTCGGCGCACGCGCATGAATCTTTTGGCGCATGCGCGAACTTCGGCGCAATCGCGGGAGTCTTTTCGAATATGCGCGAGCTACTGCGCACGCGCGGGAGACTTGCCGCGCATGCGCGACCTTCAACGCACGCGCATGAATCTTTTGGTGCATGCGCGAACTTCGGCGCACTCGCGGGAGTCTTTTCGAACATACGCGAGCTACTGCGCACGCGCGGGAGTCATTTCGTGCCAACGCGAACTTCTGCGCACGCGCGAAACTCTTTTCGAACATGCGCGAGCTACTGCGCACGCGCATGAATCTTTTGGCGCATGCGCGACCTTCGGCGTACGCGCATGAATCTTTTGGCGCATGCGCGAAAATCGGAGCACGCGCGGGAGTCTTTTCGAACATACGCGAGCTACTACGCACGCGCGGGAGTCTTTTCGAACTTGCGCGAGCTACTGCGCACGCGCGGGAGACTTGCCGCGCATGCGCGACCTTCGACGCACGCGCATGAATCTTTTGGCGCATGCGCGAACTTCGGCGCACGCGCGGGAGTCTTTTCGAACATACGCGAGCTACTGCGCACGCGCGGGAGATTTGCCGCGCATGCGCGACCTGCGACGCACGTGCATGAATCTTTTGGCGCATGCGCGACCTTCGGCGCACGCGCATGAATCTTTTGGCGCATGCGCGATCTTCGGCGAACGCGCGGGAGTCTTTTCGAACATACGCGAGCTACTGCGCACGCGCGGGAGTCTTTTCGAACATGCGGGAGCTACTGCGCACGCGCGGGAGACTTGCCGCGCATGCGCGTCCTTTGACGCACGCGCATGAATCTCTTGGCGCATGCGCGACCTTCGGCGCACTCGCGGGAGTCTTTTCGAACATACGCGAGCTACTGCGCACGCGCGGGAGACTTGCCGCGCATGCGCGACCTTTTGCGCAAGCGCGCGAGTCATTTCGTGACAACGCGAACTTCTGCGCACGCGCGAAAGTCTTTTCGAACATGCGCGAGCTACTGCGCCCGCGCGGGAGACTTGCCGCGCATGCGCGACCTTCGACGCACGCGCATGAATCTTTTGGCGCATGCGCGATCTTCGGCGCACGCGCGGGAGTCTTTTCGAACATACGCGAGCTACTGCGCACGCGCGGGAGACTTGCCGCGCATGCGCGACCTTCGACGCTAGCGCATGAATCTTTTGGCGCATGCGCGACCTTCGGCGCACGCGCATGAATCTTTTGGCGCATGCGCGATCTTCGGCGCACGCGCGGGAGTCTTTTCGAACATACGCGAGCTACTGCGCACGCGCGGGAGTCTTTTCGAACATGCGCGAGCTACTGCGCACGCGCGGGAGACTTGACGCGTATGCGCGACCTTCGGCGCACGCGCATGAATCTTCTGGCGCATGCGCGACCTTCGGCGCACGCGCGGGAGTCTTTTCGAACATATGCGAGATACTGCGCACGCGCGGGAGACTTGCCGCGCATGCGCGACTTTCGACGCACGCGCATGAATCTTTTGGCGCATGCGCGACCTTCGGCGCACGCGCATGAATCTTTTGGCGCATGCGCGATCTTCGGCGCACGCGCGGAAGTCTTTTCGAACATACGCGAGCTACTGCGCACGCGCGGGAGTCTTTTCGAACATGCGCGAGCTACTGCGCACGCGCGGGAGACTTGCCGCGTATGCGCGACCTTCGGCGCACGCGCATGAATATTTTGGCGCATGCGCGACCTTCGGCGCACGCGCTGGAGTCTTTTCGAACATACGCGAGCTACTGCGCACGCGCGGGAGACTTGCCGCGCATGCGCGACCTTCTGCGCTAGCGCGCGAGTCATTTCGTGCCAACGCGAACTTCTGCGCACGCGCTGGAGTCTTTTCGAACATACGCGAGCTACTGCGCACGCGCGGGAGACTTGCCGCGCATGCGTGACCTTCGACGCACGCGCATGAATCTTTTGGTGCATGCGCGAACTTCAGCGCACTCGAGGGAGTCTTTTCGAACATACGCGAGCTACTGCGCACGCGCGGGAGACTTGCCGCGCATGCGCGACCTTCGACGCACGCGCATGAATCTTTTGGCGCATGAGCGATCTTCGGCGCAGGCGCATTAATCTTTTGGCGCATGCGCGAACTTCGGCGCACGCGCGGGAGTCTTTTCGAACATGCGCGAGCTACTGCGCACGCGCGGGAGACTTGCCGCGTATGCGCGACCTCCGACGCACACGCATGAATCTTTTGGTGCATGCGCGAACTTCGGCGCACTCGCGGGAGTCTTTTCGAACATACGCGAGCTACTGCGCACGCGCGGGAGACTTGCCGCGCATGCGCGACCTTCGACGCACGCGCATGAATCTTTTGGCGCATGCGCGAAAATCGGCGCACGTGGTGGAGTCTTTTCGAAAATACGCGTGCTACTGCGCACGCGCGGGAGACTTGCCGCGCAAGCGCGACCTTCGACGCACGCGCATGAATCTTTTTGCGCATGCGCGACCTTCGGCGTACGCGCATGAATCTTTTGGCGCATGCGCGATCTTCGGCGCACGCGCGGGAGTCTTTTCGAACATACGCGAGCTACTACGTACGCGCGGGAGTTTTTTCGAACATGCGCGAGCTACTGCGCACGCGCGGGAGACTTGCCGCGTATGCGCGACCTTCGGCGCACGCGCATGAATCTTTTGGCGCATGCGCGAACTTCGGCGCACGCGCGGGAGTCTTTTCGAACATACTCGAGCTACTGCGCACGCGCGGGAGACTTGCCGCGCATGCACGACCTTCGACGCACGCGCATGAATCTTTTGGCGCATGCGCGACCTTCGGCGCACGCGCATGAATCTTTTGGCGCATGCGCGATCTTCGGCGCACGCGCGGGAGTCTTTTCGAACATACGCGAGCTACTGCGCACGCGCGGGAGACTTGCCGCGCAAGCGCGACCTTCGACGCACGCGCATGAATCTTTTGGCGCATGCGCGACCTTCGGCGTACGCGCATGAATCTTTTGGCGCATGCGCGATCTTCGGCGCACGCGCGGGAGTCTTTTCGAACATACGCGAGCTACTACGTACGCGCGGGAGTTTTTTCGAACATGCGCGAGCTACTGCGCACGCGCGGGAGACTTGCCGCGTATGCGCGACCTTCGGCGCACGCGCATGAATCTTTTGGCGTATGCGCGACCTTCGGCGCACGCGCGGGAGACTTGCCGCGCATGCGCGTCCTTCGACGCACGCGCATGAATCTTTTGGCGCATCCGCGACCTTCGGCGCACGCGCATGAATCTTTTGGCGCATGCGCGATCTTCGGCGCACGCGCGGGAGTCTTTTCGAACATACGCGACCTTCGGCGCACGCGCGGGAGTCTTTTCGAACAAACGCGAGCTACTGCGCACGCGCGGGAGTCATTTCGTGCCAACGCGAACTTCTGCGCAGGCGCGAAAGTATTTTCGAACATGCGCGAGCTACTGCGCACGCGCGGGAGACTTGCCGCTCATGCGCGACCTTCGACGCACGCGCATGAATCTTTTGGCGCATGCGCGAAAATCGGCGCACGCGCTGGAGTCTTTTCGAACATACGCGAGCTACTGCGCACGCGCGGGAGACTTGCCGCGCATGCGCGACCTTCGACGCACGCGCATGAATCTTTCGGCGCATGCGCGAACTTCGGCGCACGCGCGGCAGTCTTTTCGAACATACGCGAGCTACTGCGCACGCGCGGGAGACTTGCCGTGCATGCGCGACCTTCGACGCACGCGCATGAATCTTTTGGCGCATGCGCGAAAATCGGCGCACGCGCTGGAGTCTTTTCAAACATACGCGAGCTACTGCGCACGCGCGGGAGACTTGCCGCGCATGCGCGACCTTCGACGCACGCGCATGAATCTTTTGGCGTATGCGCGACCTCCGACGCACACGCATGAATCTTTTGGCGCATGCGCGACCTTCGGCGATCGCGCGGGAGTCTTTTCGAACATACGCGATCTACTGCGCACGCGCGAGAGACTTGCCGCGCATGCGCGACCTTCGACGCACGCGCGGGAGTCTTTTGGCGCATGCGCGAACTTCGGCGCACGCGCGGGAGTCTTTTCGAACATACGCGAGCTACTGCGCACGCGCGGGAGACTTGCCGCGCATGCACGACCTTCGACGCACGCGCATGAATCTTTTGGCGCATGCGCGACCTTCGGCGCACGCGCATGAATCTTTTGGCGCATGCGCGAAAATCGGCGCACGCGCTGGAGTCTTATCGAACATACGCGAGCTACTGCGCACGCGCGGGAGACTTGCCGCTCATGCGCGACCTTCGACGCACGCGCATGAATCTTTTGGCGCATGCGCGACCTTCGGCGCACGCGCATGAATCTTTTGGCGCATGCGCGATCTTCGGCGCACGCGCGGGAGTCTTTTCGAAAATACGCGACCTTCGGCGCACGCGCGGGAGTCTTTTCGAACATACGCGAGCTACTGCGCACGCGCGGGAGTCATTTCGTGCCAACGCGAACTTCTGCGCAGGCGCGAAAGTCTTTTCGAACATATGCGTGATACTGCGCACGTGCGGGAGACTTGCCGCGCAAGCGCGACCTTCGACGCACGCGCATGAATCTTTTGGCGCATGCGCGACCTTCGGCGTACGCGCGGGAGTCTTTTCGAACATACGCGAGCTACTGCGCACGCGCGGGAGTCATTTCGTGCCAACGCGAACTTCTGCGCACGCGCGAAAGTCTTTTCGAACATGCGCGGGCTACTGCGCACGCGCGGGAGACTTGCCGCGCATGCGCGACCTTCGACGCACGCGCATGAATCTTTTGGCGCATGCGCGACCTTCGGCGCACGCGCATGAATCTTTTGGCGCATGCGCGAACTTCGGCGCACGCGCGGGAGTCTTTTCGAACATACGCGAGCTACTGCGCACGCGCGGGAGTCTTTTCGAACATGCGCGAGCTACTGCGCACGCGCGGGAGACTTGCCGCGCATGCGCGACCTTCAACGCACGCGCATGAATCTTTTGGTGCATGCGCGAACTTCGGCGCACTCGCGGGAGTCTTTTCGAACATACGCGAGCTACTGCGCACACGCGGGAGACTTGCCGCGCATGCGCGACCTTCAACGCACGCGCATGAATCTTTTGGTGCATGCGCGAACTTCGGCGCACTCGCGGGAGTCTTTTCGAACATACGCGAGCTACTGCGCACGCGCGGGAGTCATTTCGTGCCAACGCGAACTTCTGCGCACGCGCGAAACTCTTTTCGAACATGCGCGAGCTACTGCGCACGCGCATAAATCTTTTGGCGCATGCGCGACCTTCGGCGTACGCGCATGAATCTTTTGGCGCATGCGCGAAAATCGGCGCACGCGCGGGAGTCTTTTCGAACATACGCGAACTACTACGCACGCGCGGGAGTCTTTTCGAACTTGCGCGAGCTACTGCGCACGCGCGGGAGACTTGCCGCGCATGCGCGACCTTCGACGCACGCGCATGAATCTTTTGGCGCATGCGCGAACTTCGGCGCACGCGCGGGAGTCTTTTCGAACATACGCGAGCTACTGCGCACGCGCGGGAGATTTGCCGCGCATGCGCGACCTGCGACGCACGTGCATGAATCTTTTGGCGCATGCGCGACCTTCGGCGCACGCGCATGAATCTTTTGGCGCATGCGCGATCTTCGGCGAACGCGCGGGAGTCTTTTCGAACATACGCGAGCTACTGCGCACGCGCGGGAGTCTTTTCGAACATGCGGGAGCTACTGCGCACGCGCGGGAGACTTGCCGCGCATGCGCGTCCTTTGACGCACGCGCATGAATCTCTTGGCGCATGCGCGACCTTCGGCGCACTCGCGGGAGTCTTTTCGAACATACGCGAGCTACTGCGCACGCGCGGAGACTTGCCGCGCATGCGCGACCTTTTGCGCAAGCGCGCGAGTCATTTCGTGACAACGCGAACTTCTGCGCACGCGCGAAAGTCTTTTCGAACATGCGCGAGCTACTGCGCCCGCGCGGGAGACTTGCCGCGCATGCGCGACCTTCGACGCACGCGCATGAATCTTTTGGTGCATGCGCGAACTTCGGCGCACTCGCTGGAGTCTTTTCGAACATACGCGAGCTACTGCGCACGCGCGGGAGTCATTTCGTGCCAACGCGAACTTCTGCGCACGCGCGAAAGTCTTTTCGAACATGCGCGGGCTACTGCGCACGCGCGGGAGACTTGCCGCGCATGCACGACCTTCGACGCACGCGCATGAATCTTTTGGCGCATGCGCGACCTTCGGCGCACGCGCATGAATCTTTTGGCGCATGCGCGATCTTCGGCGCACGCGCGGGAGTCTTTTC
Organism: Camponotus vicinus; assembly: GCF_025532165.1. NCBI lineage: Eukaryota > Metazoa > Arthropoda > Insecta > Hymenoptera > Formicidae > Camponotus > Camponotus vicinus. The sequence goes on along the minus strand of NW_028141976.1, from coordinate 3,090,405 downwards.
GAACATACGCGAGCTACAGCGCACGCGCGGGAGTCTTTTCGAACATGCGCGAACTACTGCGCACGCGCGGGATACTTGCCGCGCATGCGCGTCCTTTGACGCACGCGCATGAATCTCTTGGCGCATGCGCGACCTTCGACGCACGCGCATGAATCTTTTGGCGCATGCGCGAACTTCGGCGCACGCGCGGGAGTCTCTTCGAACATACGCGAGCTACTGCGCACGCGCGGGAGTCATTTCGTGCCAACGCGAACTTCTGCGCAGGCGCGAAAGTATTTTCGAACATGCGCGAGCTACTGCGCACGCGCGGGAGACTTGCCGCTCATGCGCGACCTTCGGCGTACGCGCATGAATCTTTTGGCGCATGCGCGATCATCGGCGCACGCGCGGGAGTCTTTTCGAACATACGCGAGCTACTGCGCACGCGCGGGAGACTTGCCGTGCATGCGCGACCTTCGACGCACGCGCATGAATCTTTTGGCGCATGCGCGAAAATCGGCGCACGCGCTGGAGTCTTTTCGAACATACGCGAGCTACTGCGCACGCGCGGGAGACTTGCCGCGCATGCGCGACCTTCGACGCACGCGCATGAATCTTTTGGCGCATGCGCGACCTTCGGCGCACGCGCATGAATCTTTTGGCGCATGCGCGATCTTCGGCGCACGCGCGGGAGTCTTTTCGAACATACGCGAGCTACTGCGCACGCGCGGGAGTCTTTTCGAACATGCGCGAGCTACTGCGCACGCGCGGGAGACTTGACGCGTATGCGCGACCTTCGGCGCACGCGCATGAATCTTTTGGCGAATGCGCGACCTTCGGCGCACGCGCGGGAGTCTTTTCGAACATACGCGAGCTACTGCGCACGCGCGGGAGTCATTTCGTGCCAACGCGAACTTCTGCGCAGGCGCGAAAGTCTTTTCGAACATGCGCGAGATACTGCGCACGCGCGGGAGACTTGCCGCGCATGCGCGACATTCGATGCGCGCGCATGAATCTTCTGGCGCATGCGCGACCTTCGGCGCACGCGCGGGAGTCTTTTCGAACATATGCGAGATACTGCGCACGCGCGGGAGACTTGCCGCGCATGCGCGACTTTCGACGCACGCGCATGAATCTTTTGGCGCATGCGCGACCTTCGGCGCACGCGCATGAATCTTTTGGCGCATTCGCGATCTTCGGCGCACGCGCGGGAGTCTTTTCGAAAATACGCGACCTTCGGCGCACGCGCGGGAGTCTTTTCGAACATACGCGAGCTACTGCGCACGCGCGGGAGTCATTTCGTGCCAACGCGAACTTCTGCGCAGGCGCGAAAGTCTTTTCGAACATGCGCGAGAAACTGCGCACGCGCGGGAGACTTGCCGCGCATGCGCGACATTCGACGCGCGCGCATGAATCTTCTGGCGCATGCGCGACCTTCGGCGCACGCGCGGGAGTCTTTTCGAACATATGCGAGATACTGCGCACGCGCGAAAGACTTGCCGCGCATGCGCGACTTTCGACGCACGCGCATGAATCTTTTGGCGCATGCGCGACTTTCGGCGCACGCGCATGAATCTTTTGGCGCATGCGCGATCTTCGGCGCACGCGCGGAAGTCTTTTCGAACATGCGCGAGCTACTGCGCACGCGCGGGAGACTTGCCGCGTATGCACGACCTTCGGCGCAAGCGCATGAATTTTTTGGCGCATGCGCGAACTTCGGCGCACGCGCTGGAGTCTTTTCGAACATACGCGAGCTACTGCGCACGCGCGGGAGACTTGCCGCGCATGCGCGACCTTCGACGCACGCGCATGAATCTTTTGGCGCATCCGCGACCTTCGGCGCACGCGCATGAATCTTTTGGCGCATGCGCGATCTTCGGCGCACGCGCGGGAGTCTTTTCGAACATACGCGACCTTCGGCGCACGCGCGGGAGTCTTTTCGAACTTACGCGAGCTACTGCGCACGCGCGGGAGTCTTTTCGAACATACGCGAGCTACTGCGCACGCGCGGGAGTCATTTCGTGCCAACGCGAACTTCTGCGCAGGCGCGAAAGTCTTTTCGAACATATGCGTGATACTGCGCACGCGCGGGAGACTTGCCGCGCAAGCGCGACCTTCGACGCACGCGCATGAATCTTTTGGCGCATGCGCGACCTTCGGCGTACGCGCGGGAGTCTTTTCGAACATACGCGAGCTACTGCGCACGCGCGGGAGTCATTTCGTGCCAACGCGAACTTCTGCGCACGCGCGAAAGTCTTTTCGAACATGCGCGGGCTACTGCGCACGCGCGGGAGACTTGCCGCGCATGCGCGACCTTCGACGCACGCGCATGAATCTTTTGGCGCATGCGCGACCTTCGGCGCACGCGCATGAATCTTTTGGCGCATGCGCGAACTTCGGCGCACGCGCGGGAGTCTTTTCGAACATACGCGAGCTACTGCGCACGCGCGGGAGTCTTTTCGAACATGCGCGAGCTACTGCGCACGCGCGGGAGACTTGCCGCGCATGCGCGACCTTCAACGCACGCGCATGATTCTTTTGGTGCATGCGCGAACTTCGGCGCACTCGCGGGAGTCTTTTCGAATATACGCGAGCTACTGCGCACGCGCGGGAGACTTGCCGCGCATGCGCGACCTTCGACGCACGCGCATGAATCTTTTGGCGCATGCGCGACCTTCGGCGCACGCGCATGAATCTTTTGGCGCATGCGCGATCTTCGCCGCACGCGCGGGAGTCTTTTCGAACATACGCGAGCTACTGCGCACGCGCGGGAGTCTTTTCGAACATGCGCGAGCTACTGCGCACGCGCGGGAGACTTGCCGCTCATGCGCGACCTTCGACGCACACGCATGATCTTTTGGCACATGCGCGAAAATCGGCGCACGCGCTGGAGTCTTTTCGAACATACGCGAGCTACTGCGCACGCGCGGGAGACTTGCCGCGCATGCGCGAACTTCGACGCACGCGCATGAATCTTTTGGCGCATGCGCGAAAATCGGCGCACGTGGTGGAGTCTTTTCGAACATACGCGAGCTACTGCGCACGCGCGGGAGACTTGCCGCGCATGCGCGACCTTCGACGCACGCGCATGAATCTTTTGGCGCATCCGCGACCTTCGGCGCACGCGCATGAATCTTTTGGCGCATGCGCGATCTTCGGCGCACGCGCGGGAGTCTTTTCGAACATACGCGACCTTCGGCGCACGCGCGGGAGTCTTTTCGAACATACGCGAGCTACTGCGCACGCGCGGGAGTCATTTCGTGCCAACGCGAACTTCTGCGCAGGCGCGAAAGTATTTTCGAACATGCGCGAGCTACTGCGCACGCGCGGGAGACTTGCCGCTCATGCGCGACCTTCGACGCACGCGCATGAATCTTTTGGCGCATGCGCGAAAATCGGCGCACGCGCTGGAGTCTTTTCGAACATACGCGAGCTACTGCGCACGCGCGGGAGACTTGCCGCGCATGCGCGACCTTCGACGCACGCGCATTAATCTTTTGGCGCATGCGCGACCTTCGGCGCACGCGCATGAATCTTTTGGCGCATGCGCGATCTTCGGCGCACGCGCGGGAGTCTTTTCGAACATACGCGAGCTACTGCGCACGCGCGGGAGTCATTTCGTGCCAACGCGAACTTCTGCGCAGACGACAAAGTCCTAACCGCGACATTCTCAAAATTTCCGACTCCTGACCTCGGTAGAAGAATGAAAATAAAACGTTCCAGTCCTGACCGGGAGATTCGAGTAGAATACAACAAGTACCCGCTAGTTTATCAGTTCTGACCGCGAAATTCTCAAAATTTCCCACTCCTGACCTTGGTAGAAGAATGAAAATAAAAAGTTCCAGTCCTGACCGGGAGATTCGAGTAGAATACAACAAGTACCCGCAAGTTTACCAGTCCTGACCGCGAAATTATCAAAATTTCCCACTCCTGACCTCGATAGAAGAATGAATATAAAAATTTCCAGTCCTGACCGGGAGATTCGAGTAGTATACAACAAGTACCCGCTTGTTTACCAGTCCTGACCACGAAATTCACAAAATTTCCCACTCCTGACCTCGGTAGAAAAATGAAAATAAAAAGTTCCAGTCCTGACCGGGAGATTCGGGTAGTATACAACAAGTACCCGCTAGTTTACCAGTCCTGACCGCGAAATTCTCAAAATTTCCCACTCCTGACCTCGGTAGAACAATGAAAATATAAAGTTCCAGTCCTGACCGGGAGATTCGAGTAGAATACAACAAGTACCCGCGAGTTTACCAGTCCTGACCGCGAAATTCACAAAATTTCCCACTCCTGACCTCGGTAGAAGAATGAAAATAAAAATTTCCAGTCCTGACCGGGAGATTCTATTAGTATACAACAAGTACCCGCTAGTTTAACAGTCCTGACCGCGAAATTCTCAAAATTTCCCACTCCTGACCTCGGTAGAACAATGAAAATATAAAGTTCCAGTCCTGACCGGGAGATTCGAGTAGAATATAACAAGTACCCGCGAGTTTACCAGTCCTGACCGCGAAATTCACAAAATTTCTCACTCCTGACCGCGGTAGAATAATGAAAATTAAAATTTCCAGTCCTGACCGGGAGATTCGAGTAGAATACAACAAGTACCCGATAGTTTACCAGTCCTGACCGCGAAGTTCTCAAAATTTCCCACTCCTGACCTCGGTAGAACAATGAAAATATAAAGTTCCAGTCCTGACCGGGAGATTCGAGTAGAATACAACAAGTACCCGCGAGTTTACCAGTCCTGACCGCGAAATTCACAAAATTTCCCACTCCTGACCTCGGTAGAAGAATGAAAATAAAAATTTCCAGTCCTGACCGGGAGATTATATTAGTATACAACAAGTACCCGCTAGTTTAACAGTCCTGACCGCGAAATTCTCAAAATTTCCCACTCCTGACCTCGGTAGAACAATGAAAATATAAAGTTCCAGTCCTGACCGGGAGATTCGAGTAGAATACAACAAGTACCCGCGAGTTTACCAGTCCTGACCGCGAAATTCACAAAATTTCTCACTCCTGACCGCGGTAGAATAATGAAAATTAAAATTTCCAGTCCTGACCGGGAGATTCGAGTAGAATACAACAAGTACCCGATAGTTTACCAGTCCTGACCGCGATATTCTCAAAATTTCCAACTCCTGACCGCGGTAGAATAATGAAAATTACAATTTCCAGTCCTGACCGAGAGATACGAATAGAATGCCCCGAGTGCCCGTCAGTTTACCAGTCGTGACCGCGAAATTCTCAAAATTTCCAACTCCTGAACTCGGTAGAAGAATGAAAATAAAAATTTTCAATCCTACCCGGAAGATTCGAATAGCTTACAGCGGGTGCCCGCCAGATTACCAGTCCTGACCGCGATATGCCCAAAATTTCCCAGTCCTGACCGCGAGAGAATAATGAAAAAAGAAATTCGAACCAAAACTTATAATCCAGAAATACTTTTCGGACGATTCTCTATCGATTGGTATATACCAATTTTGGTCGATTCTTTTACTTTCTTAATGAGGGACAGAATATTTTCGCGTAAAATCCCTATCTCTGAAACCATCGGTCCTAGAGCTAAAGTCCATAGGACCGATTTTATAGGATATCTAATGGGCATTAAAAAACGTGGTATACCCTTTCGCTCTAGCACCCGCCGTTCGCCAAGGAAACGAGATTTAAGCATTTGAATCGCCGTATCTCCGAAACTATAAGTGCAATCGCGAGGAGGTATAGGAACTTTCTTGTTGCCGTTCCTCAATGCCGTCTATAAGGTCCTATACCCTTTCCCTCTAGCACTTACCGTTCGCCAGGGAAACGAGATTTAAACATTCGAATCGCCGTATCTCCGAAACTATAAGTCCTATCGCGACGAGGTGTAGGAACTTTCTTGTTGCCGTTCCTCAGTGCCGTCTATGAGGTCCTATACCCTTTCCCTCTAGCACTCACCGTTCGCCAGGGAAACGAGAGTTAAACATTCGAATCGCCGTATCTCCGAAACTATAAGTCCAATCACGACGAGGTATAGGACCTTTCTTGTTGCCGTTCCTATATGCCGTCCATCAGGTCCAATATCCTTTCCCCCTAGCACCCATCGTTCGCCAGGGAAACGACATTTAATCATTCGAAACGCCGTATCTCGGAAACTATAAGTCCTATTGCGCCGAGGTATAGGATCTTTCTTGTTGCCGTTCCTCAATGCCGTCTATAAGGTCCTATACCCTTTCCCTCTAGCACTTACCGTTCTCCAGGGAAACGAGATTTAAACATTCGAATCGCCGTATCTCCGAAACTATAAGTCCTATCGCGACGAGATATAGGACCTTTCTTGTTGCCGTTCCTCAATGCTGTCTATGAGGTCCTACACTCTTTCCCTCTAGCACCCACCGTTCGCCAGGGAAACGAGATTTAAACTTTCGAATCGCTGTATCTCCGAAACTATAAGTCCTATCGCGACGAGGTATAGGACCTGTCTTGTTGTTCCTAAATGACGTCTATGAGGTGATATACCCTTTCCCTCTAGCAACAACCGTTCTCCAGGAAAACAAGATTTAAACGTTCGAATCGCCGTATCTCCGAAACAATATGTCCGATCGGGACGAGGTATAGGACCTTTCTTGTTGCCGTTCCTCAATGCCGTCTACGAGGTCCCACTCTCTTTCCCTCTAGCACCCACCGTTCGCCAGGGAAATGAGATTTAATCTTTCGAATTGCCGTATCTCCGAAACTATAAGTCCTATCGGGACGAGGTATAGGACCTTTCTTGTTGCCGTTCCTCAATGCCGTCTATGAGTTCCTACACTCTTTCCCTCTAGCACCTACCGTTCGCCAGGGAAACGCGATTTAAACTTTCGAATCGCTGTATCTCCGATACTATAAGACCTATCGCGACGAGGTATGGGACCTGTTTTGTTGTTCCTAAATGCCGTCTATGAGGTCCTACACCCCTTTCTCTAGCACCCACCGTTTGCCCGAAAAACCATGATGACGTGTCACGCCTAGAGGCTATCTCCGAAATGGAATGACTTACGTCCTTGGGTCATAGGAGCTATTTTGTAGGACTCCTAGAGTACTATAATCCCGCTTTCGACCCCGAAATTGTATCTTCAACGGTTCGAGAGATAACCGAAAATATCGATTATCTCGGGAATCTAGTCCTACTTCGACCTCGGACCTCCAATAGAATCCGATTCGCGACCTTTCCTACACGATAGAATGATTAATTCAACGCGACCTTCTGCGCACGCGCTGGAGTCTTTTCGAACATACGCGAGCTACTGCGCACGCGCGGGAGTCGTTTCGTGCCAACGCGAACTTCTGCGCAGGCGCGAAAGTATTTTCGAACATGCGGGAGCTACTGCGCACGCGCGGGAGACTTGCCGCTCATGCGCGACCTTCGACGCACGCGCATGAATCTTTTGGCGCATGCGCGAACTTCGGCGCACTCGCGGGAGTCTTTTCGAACATACGCGAGCTACTGCGCACGCCCAGGAGTCATTTCGTGCCAACGCGAACTTCTGCGCACGCGCGAAAGTCTTTTCGAACATGCGCGGGCAACTGCGCACGCGCGATAGTCTTTTCGAACATGCGCGAGCTACTGCGCACGCGCGGGAGACTTGCCGCGCATGCGCGACCTTCGACGCACGCGCATGAATCTTTTGGCGCATGCGCGAACTTCGGCGCACGCGCGGGAGTCTTTTCGAACATACGCGAGCTACTGCGCACGCGCGGGAGACTTGCCGCGCATGCGCGACCTTCGACGCACGCGCATGAATCTTTTGGCGCATGCGCGACCTTCGGCGCACGCGCATGAATCTTTTGGCGCATGCGCGATCTTCGGCGAACGCGCGGGAGTCTTTTCGAACATACGCGAGCTACTGCGCACGCGCGGGAGACTTGCCGCGTATGCACGACCTTCGGCGCACGCGCATGAATTTTTTGGCGCATGCGCGAACTTCGGCGCACGCGCTGGAGTCTTTTCGAACATACGCGAGCTACTGCGCACGCGCGGGAGACTTGCCGCGCATGCGCGACCTTCGACGCACGCGCATGAATCTTTTGGCGCATCCGCGACCTTCGGCGCACGCGCATGAATCTTTTGGCGCATGCGCGATCTTCGGCGCACGCGCGGGAGTCTTTTCGAACATACGCGACCTTCGGCGCACGCGCGGGAGTCTTTTCGAACTTACGCGAGCTACTGCGCACGCGCGGGAGTCTTTTCGAACATACGCGAGCTACTGCGCACGCGCGGGAGTCATTTCGTGCCAACGCGAACTTCTGCGCAGGCGCGAAAGTCTTTTCGAACATATGCGTGATACTGCGCACGCGCGGGAGACTTGCCGCGCAAGCGCGACCTTCGACGCACGCGCATGAATCTTTTGGCGCATGCGCGACCTTCGGCGTACGCGCGGGAGTCTTTTCGAACATACGCGAGCTACTGCGCACGCGCGGGAGTCATTTCGTGCCAACGCGAACTTCTGCGCACGCGCGAAAGTCTTTTCGAACATGCGCGGGCTACTGCGCACGCGCGGGAGACTTGCCGCGCATGCGCGACCTTCGACGCACGCGCATGAATCTTTTGGCGCATGCGCGACCTTCGGCGCACGCGCATGAATCTTTTGGCGCATGCGCGAACTTCGGCGCACGCGCGGGAGTCTTTTCGAACATACGCGAGCTACTGCGCACGCGCGGGAGTCTTTTCGAACATGCGCGAGCTACTGCGCACGCGCGGGAGACTTGCCGCGCATGCGCGACCTTCAACGCACGCGCATGAATCTTTTGGTGCATGCGCGAACTTCGGCGCACTCGCGGGAGTCTTTTCGAATATACGCGAGCTACTGCGCACGCGCGGGAGACTTGCCGCGCATGCGCGACCTTCGACGCACGCGCATGAATCTTTTGGCGCATGCGCGACCTTCGGCGCACGCGCATGAATCTTTTGGCGCATGCGCGATCTTCGCCGCACGCGCGGGAGTCTTTTCGAACATACGCGAGCTACTGCGCACTCGCGGGAGTCTTTTCGAACATGCGCGAGCTACTGCGCACGCGCGGGAGACTTGCCGCTCATGCGCGACCTTCGACGCACACGCATGATCTTTTGGCACATGCGCGAAAATCGGCGCACGCGCTGGAGTCTTTTCGAACATACGCGAGCTACTGCGCACGCGCGGGAGACTTGCCGCGCATGCGCGAACTTCGACGCACGCGCATGAATCTTTTGGCGCATGCGCGAAAATCGGCGCACGTGGTGGAGTCTTTTCGAACATACGCGAGCTACTGCGCACGCGCGGGAGACTTGCCGCTCATGCGCGACCTTCGACGCACGCGCATGAATCTTTTGGCGCATCCGCGACCTTCGGCGCACGCGCATGAATCTTTTGGCGCATGCGCGATCTTCGGCGCACGCGCGGGAGTCTTTTCGAACATACGCGACCTTCGGCGCACGCGCGGGAGTCTTTTCGAACATACGCGAGCTACTGCGCACGCGCGGGAGTCATTTCGTGCCAACGCGAACTTCTGCGCAGGCGCGAAAGTATTTTCGAACATGCGCGAGCTACTGCGCACGCGCGGGAGACTTGCCGCTCATGCGCGACCTTCGACGCACGCGCATGAATCTTTTGGCGCATGCGCGAAAATCGGCGCACGCGCTGGAGTCTTTTCGAACATACGCGAGCTACTGCGCACGCGCGGGAGACTTGCCGCGCATGCGCGACCTTCGACGCACGCGCATTAATCTTTTGGCGCATGCGCGACCTTCGGCGCACGCGCATGAATCTTTTGGCGCATGCGCGATCTTCGGCGCACGCGCGGGAGTCTTTTCGAACATACGCGAGCTACTGCGCACGCGCGGGAGTCATTTCGTGCCAACGCGAACTTCTGCGCAGACGACAAAGTCCTAACCGCGACATTCTCAAAATTTCCGACTCCTGACCTCGGTAGAAGAATGAAAATAAAACGTTCCAGTCCTGACCGGGAGATTCGAGTAGAATACAACAAGTACCCGCTAGTTTATCAGTTCTGACCGCGAAATTCTCAAAATTTCCCACTCCTGACCTTGGTAGAAGAATGAAAATAAAAAGTTCCAGTCCTGACCGGGAGATTCGAGTAGAATACAACAAGTACCCGCAAGTTTACCAGTCCTGACCGCGAAATTATCAAAATTTCCCACTCCTGACCTCGATAGAAGAATGAATATAAAAATTTCCAGTCCTGACCGGGAGATTCGAGTAGTATACAACAAGTACCCGCTTGTTTACCAGTCCTGACCACGAAATTCACAAAATTTCCCACTCCTGACCTCGGTAGAAAAATGAAAATAAAAAGTTCCAGTCCTGACCGGGAGATTCGGGTAGTATACAACAAGTACCCGCTAGTTTACCAGTCCTGACCGCGAAATTCTCAAAATTTCCCACTCCTGACCTCGGTAGAACAATGAAAATATAAAGTTCCAGTCCTGACCGGGAGATTCGAGTAGAATACAACAAGTACCCGCGAGTTTACCAGTCCTGACCGCGAAATTCACAAAATTTCCCACTCCTGACCTCGGTAGAAGAATGAAAATAAAAATTTCCAGTCCTGACCGGGAGATTCTATTAGTATACAACAAGTACCCGCTAGTTTAACAGTCCTGACCGCGAAATTCTCAAAATTTCCCACTCCTGACCTCGGTAGAACAATGAAAATATAAAGTTCCAGTCCTGACCGGGAGATTCGAGTAGAATATAACAAGTACCCGCGAGTTTACCAGTCCTGACCGCGAAATTCACAAAATTTCTCACTCCTGACCGCGGTAGAATAATGAAAATTAAAATTTCCAGTCCTGACCGGGAGATTCGAGTAGAATACAACAAGTACCCGATAGTTTACCAGTCCTGACCGCGAAGTTCTCAAAATTTCCCACTCCTGACCTCGGTAGAACAATGAAAATATAAAGTTCCAGTCCTGACCGGGAGATTCGAGTAGAATACAACAAGTACCCGCGAGTTTACCAGTCCTGACCGCGAAATTCACAAAATTTCCCACTCCTGACCTCGGTAGAAGAATGAAAATAAAAATTTCCAGTCCTGACCGGGAGATTATATTAGTATACAACAAGTACCCGCTAGTTTAACAGTCCTGACCGCGAAATTCTCAAAATTTCCCACTCCTGACCTCGGTAGAACAATGAAAATATAAAGTTCCAGTCCTGACCGGGAGATTCGAGTAGAATACAACAAGTACCCGCGAGTTTACCAGTCCTGACCGCGAAATTCACAAAATTTCTCACTCCTGACCGCGGTAGAATAATGAAAATTAAAATTTCCAGTCCTGACCGGGAGATTCGAGTAGAATACAACAAGTACCCGATAGTTTACCAGTCCTGACCGCGATATTCTCAAAATTTCCAACTCCTGACCGCGGTAGAATAATGAAAATTACAATTTCCAGTCCTGACCGAGAGATACGAATAGATTGCCCCGAGTGCCCGTCAGTTTACCAGTCGTGACCGCGAAATTCTCAAAATTTCCAACTCCTGAACTCGGTAGAAGAATGAAAATAAAAATTTTCAATCCTACCCGGAAGATTCGAATAGCTTACAGCGGGTGCCCGCCAGATTACCAGTCCTGACCGCGATATGCCCAAAATTTCCCAGTCCTGACCGCGAGAGAATAATGAAAAAAGAAATTCGAACCAAAACTTATAATCCAGAAATACTTTTCGGACGATTCTCTATCGATTGGTATATACCAATTTTGGTCGATTCTTTTACTTTCTTAATGAGGGACAGAATATTTTCGCGTAAAATCCCTATCTCTGAAACCATCGGTCCTAGAGCTAAAGTCCATAGGACCGATTTTATAGGATATCTAATGGGCATTAAAAAACGTGGTATACCCTTTCGCTCTAGCACCCGCCGTTCGCCAAGGAAACGAGATTTAAGCATTTGAATCGCCGTATCTCCGAAACTATAAGTGCAATCGCGAGGAGGTATAGGAACTTTCTTGTTGCCGTTCCTCAATGCCGTCTATAAGGTCCTATACCCTTTCCCTCTAGCACTTACCGTTCGCCAGGGAAACGAGATTTAAACATTCGAATCGCCGTATCTCCGAAACTATAAGTCCTATCGCGACGAGGTGTAGGAACTTTCTTGTTGCCGTTCCTCAGTGCCGTCTATGAGGTCCTATACCCTTTCCCTCTAGCACTCACCGTTCGCCAGGGAAACGAGAGTTAAACATTCGAATCGCCGTATCTCCGAAACTATAAGTCCAATCACGACGAGGTATAGGACCTTTCTTGTTGCCGTTCCTATATGCCGTCCATCAGGTCCAATATCCTTTCCCCCTAGCACCCATCGTTCGCCAGGGAAACGACATTTAATCATTCGAAACGCCGTATCTCGGAAACTATAAGTCCTATTGCGCCGAGGTATAGGATCTTTCTTGTTGCCGTTCCTCAATGCCGTCTATAAGGTCCTATACCCTTTCCCTCTAGCACTTACCGTTCTCCAGGGAAACGAGATTTAAACATTCGAATCGCCGTATCTCCGAAACTATAAGTCCTATCGCGACGAGATATAGGACCTTTCTTGTTGCCGTTCCTCAATGCTGTCTATGAGGTCCTACACTCTTTCCCTCTAGCACCCACCGTTCGCCAGGGAAACGAGATTTAAACTTTCGAATCGCTGTATCTCCGAAACTATAAGTCCTATCGCGACGAGGTATAGGACCTGTCTTGTTGTTCCTAAATGACGTCTATGAGGTGATATACCCTTTCCCTCTAGCAACAACCGTTCTCCAGGAAAACAAGATTTAAACGTTCGAATCGCCGTATCTCCGAAACAATATGTCCGATCGGGACGAGGTATAGGACCTTTCTTGTTGCCGTTCCTCAATGCCGTCTACGAGGTCCCACTCTCTTTCCCTCTAGCACCCACCGTTCGCCAGGGAAATGAGATTTAATCTTTCGAATTGCCGTATCTCCGAAACTATAAGTCCTATCGGGACGAGGTATAGGACCTTTCTTGTTGCCGTTCCTCAATGCCGTCTATGAGTTCCTACACTCTTTCCCTCTAGCACCTACCGTTCGCCAGGGAAACGCGATTTAAACTTTCGAATCGCTGTATCTCCGATACTATAAGACCTATCGCGACGAGGTATGGGACCTGTTTTGTTGTTCCTAAATGCCGTCTATGAGGTCCTACACCCCTTTCTCTAGCACCCACCGTTTGCCCGAAAAACCATGATGACGTGTCACGCCTAGAGGCTATCTCCGAAATGGAATGACTTACGTCCTTGGGTCATAGGAGCTATTTTGTAGGACTCCTAGAGTACTATAATCCCGCTTTCGACCCCGAAATTGTATCTTCAACGGTTCGAGAGATAACCGAAAATATCGATTATCTCGGGAATCTAGTCCTACTTCGACCTCGGACCTCCAATAGAATCCGATTCGCGACCTTTCCTACACGATAGAATGATTAATTCAACGCGACCTTCTGCGCACGCGCTGGAGTCTTTTCGAACATACGCGAGCTACTGCGCACGCGCGGGAGTCGTTTCGTGCCAACGCGAACTTCTGCGCAGGCGCGAAAGTATTTTCGAACATGCGGGAGCTACTGCGCACGCGCGGGAGACTTGCCGCTCATGCGCGACCTTCGACGCACGCGCATGAATCTTTTGGCGCATGCGCGAACTTCGGCGCACTCGCGGGAGTCTTTTCGAACATACGCGAGCTACTGCGCACGCCCAGGAGTCATTTCGTGCCAACGCGAACTTCTGCGCACGCGCGAAAGTCTTTTCGAACATGCGCGGGCAACTGCGCACGCGCGATAGTCTTTTCGAACATGCGCGAGCTACTGCGCACGCGCGGGAGACTTGCCGCGCATGCGCGACCTTCGACGCACGCGCATGAATCTTTTGGCGCATGCGCGAACTTCGGCGCACGCGCGGGAGTCTTTTCGAACATACGCGAGCTACTGCGCACGCGCGGGAGACTTGCCGCGCATGCGCGACCTTCGACGCACGCGCATGAATCTTTTGGCGCATGCGCGACCTTCGGCGCACGCGCATGAATCTTTTGGCGCATGCGCGATCTTCGGCGAACGCGCGGGAGTCTTTTCGAACATACGCGAGCTACTGCGCACGCGCGGGAGTCTTTTCGAACATGCGGGAGCTACTGCGCACGCGCGGGAGACTTGCCGCGTATGCGCGACCTTCGGCGCACGCGCATGAATCTTTTGGCGCATGCGCGACCTACGGCGCACGCGCATGAATCTTTTGGCGCATGCGCGATCTTCAGCGCATGCGCGGGAGTCTTTTCGAACATACGCGAGTTACTGCGCACGCGCGGGAGTCATTTCGTACCAACGCGAACTTCTGCGCACGCGCGAAAGTCTTTTCGAACATGCGCGAACTACTGCGCACTCGCGGGCGACTTGCGGCTCATGCGCGACCTTCGACGCATGCGCATGAATCTTTTGGCGCATGCGCGACCTTCGGCGCACGAGCGGGAGTCTTTTCGAACATGCGCGAGCTACTGCGCACGCGCGGGAGACTTGCCGCGTATGCGCGACCTCCGACGCACACGCATGAATCTTTTGGCGCATGCGCGACCTTCGGCGATCGCGCGGGAGTCTTTTCGAACATACGCGAGCTACTCCGCACGCGCGGGAGACTTGCCGCGTATGCGCGACCTTCGGCGCACGCGCATGAATCTTTTGGCGCATGCGCGAAAATCGGCGCACGCGCTGGAGTCTTATCGAATATACGCGAGCTACTGCGCACGCGCGGGAGACTTGCCGCTCATGCGCGACCTTCGACGCACGCGCATGAATCTTTTGGCGCATGCGCGACCTTCGGCGCACGCGCATGAATCTTTTGGCGCATGCGCGATCTTCGGCGCAAGCGCGGGAGTCTTTTCGAACATACGCGAGCTACTGCGCACGCGCGGGAGACTTGCCGCGCATGCGCGACCTTCGACGCACGCGCATGAATCTTTTGGCGCATGCGCGACCTTCGGCGCACGCGCATGAATCTTTTGGCGCATGCGCGATCTTCGGCGAACGCGCGGGAGTCTTTTCGAACATACGCGAGCTACTGCGCACGCGCGGGAGTCTTTTCGAACATGCGGGAGCTACTGCGCACGCGCGGGAGACTTGCCGCGTATGCGCGACCTTCGGCGCACGCGCATGAATCTTTTGGCGCATGCGCGACCTACGGCGCACGCGCATGAATCTTTTGGCGCATGCGCGATCTTCAGCGCATGCGCGGGAGTCTTTTCGAACATACGCGAGTTACTGCGCACGCGCGGGAGTCATTTCGTGCCAACGCGAACTTCTGCGCACGCGCGAAAGTCTTTTCGAACATGCGCGAACTACTGCGCACTCGCGGGCGACTTGCGGCTCATGCGCGACCTTCGACGCATGCGCATGAATCTTTTGGCGCATGCGCGACCTTCGGCGCACGAGCGGGAGTCTTTTCGAACATGCGCGAGCTACTGCGCACGCGCGGGAGACTTGCCGCGTATGCGCGACCTCCGACGCACACGCATGAATCTTTTGGCGCATGCGCGACCTTCGGCGATCGCGCGGGAGTCTTTTCGAACATACGCGAGCTACTCCGCACGCGCGGGAGACTTGCCGCGTATGCGCGACCTTCGGCGCACGCGCATGAATCTTTTGGCGCATGCGCGAAAATCGGCGCACGCGCTGGAGTCTTATCGAATATACGCGAGCTACTGCGCACGCGCGGGAGACTTGCCGCTCATGCGCGACCTTCGACGCACGCGCATGAATCTTTTGGCGCATGCGCGACCTTCGCCGCACGCGCATGAATCTTTTGGCGCATGCGCGATCTTCGGCGCACGCGCGGGAGTCTTTTCGAAAATACGCGACCTTCGGCGCACGCGCGGGAGTCTTTTCGAACATACGCGAGCTACTGCGCACGCGCGGGAGTCATTTCGTGCCAACGCGAACTTCTGCGCAGGCGCGAAAGTCTTTTCGAACATATGCGTGATACTGCGCACGCGCGGGAGACTTGCCGCGCAAGCGCGACCTTCGACGCACGCGCATGAATCTTTTGGCGCATGCGCGACCTTCGGCGTACGCGCGGGAGTCTTTTCGAACATACGCGAGCTACTGCGCACGCGCGGGAGTCATTTCGTGCCAACGCGAACTTCTGCGCACGCGCGAAAGTCTTTTCGAACATGCGCGGGCTACTGCGCACGCGCGGGAGACTTGCCGCGCATGCGCGACCTTCGACGCACGCGCATGAATCTTTTGGCGCATGCGCGACCATCGGCGCACGCGCATGAATCTTTTGGCGCATGCGCGAACTTCGGCGCACGCGCGGGAGTCTTTTCGAACATACGCGAGCTACTGCGCACGCGCGGGAGTCTTTTCGAACATGCGCGAGCTACTGCGCACGCGCGGGAGACTTGCCGCGCATGCGCGACCTTCGACGCACGCGCATGAATCTTTTGGCGCATGCGCGACCTTCGGCGCACGCGCATGAATCTTTTGGCGCATGCGCGATCTTCGCCGCACGCGCGGGAGTCTTTTCGAACATACGCGAGCTACTACGTACGCGCGGGAGTTTTTTCGAACATGCGCGAGCTACTGCGCACGCGCGGGAGACTTGCCGCTCATGCGCGACCTTCGACGCACGCGCATGAATCTTTTGGCGCATGCGCGAAAATCGGCGCACGCGCTGGAGTCTTTTCGAACATACGCGAGCTACTGCGCACGCGCGGGAGACTTGCCGCGCATGCACGACCTTCGACGCACGCGCATGAATCTTTTGGCGCATGCGCGATCTTCGGCGCACGCGCGGGAGTCTTTTCGAACATACGCGAGCTACTGCGCACGCGCGGGAGACTTGCCGCGCAAGCGCGACCTTCGACGCACGCGCATGAATCTTTTGGCGCATGCGCGACCTTCGGCGTACGCGCATGAATCTTTTGGCGCATGCGCGATCTTCGGCGCACGCGCGGGAGTCTTTTCGAACATACGCGAGCTACTACGTACGCGCGGGAGTTTTTTCGAACATGCGCGAGCTACTGCGCACGCGCGGGAGACTTGCCGCGTATGCGCGACCTTCGGCGCACGCGCATGAATCTTTTGGCGCATGCGCGACCTTCGGCGCACGCGCGGGAGTCTTTTCGAACATACGCGAGCTACTGCGCACGCGCGGGAGACTTGCCGCGCATGCGCGACATTCGACGCGCGCGCATGAATCTTCTGGCGCATGCGCGACCTTCGGCGCACGCGCGGGAGTCTTTTCGAACATATGCGAGATACTGCGCACGCGCGAAAGACTTGCCGCGCATGCGCGACTTTCGACGCACGCGCATGAATCTTTTGGCGCATGCGCGACCTTCGGCGCACGCGCATGAATCTTTTGGCGCATGCGCGATCTTCGGCGCACGCGCGGAAGTCTTTTCGAACATACGCGAGCTACTGCGCACGCGCGGGAGTCTTTTCGAACATGCGCGAGCTACTGCGCACGCGCGGGAGACTTGCCGCGTATGCGCGACCTTCGGCGCACGCGCATGAATCTTTTGGCGCATGCGCGACCTTCGGCGCACGCGCATGAATCTTTTGGCGCATGCGCGATCTTCGGCGCACGCGCGGGAGTCTTTTCGAAAATACGCGACCTTCGGCGCACGCGCGGGAGTCTTTTCGAACATACGCGAGCTACTGCGCACGCGCGGGAGTCATTTCGTGCCAACGCGAACTTCTGCACAGGCGCGAAAGTCTTTTCGAACATGCGCGAGATACTGCGCACGCGCGGGAGACTTGCCGCGCATGCGCGACATTCGACGCGCGCGCATGAATCTTCTGGCGCATGCGCGACCTTCGGCGCACGCGCGGGAGTCTTTTCGAACATATGCGTGATACTGCGCACGCGCGGGAGACTTGCCGCGCATGCGCGACCTTCGGCGCACGCGCATGAATCTTTTGGCGCATGCGCGACCTTCGGCGCACGCGCATGAATCTTTTGGCGCATGCGCGAACTTCGGCGCACGCGCGGGAGTCTTTTCGAACATACGCGAGATACTGCGCACGCGCGAAAGACTTGCCGCGCATGCGCGACTTTCGACGCACGCGCATGAATCTTTTGGCGCATGCGCGACCTTCGGCGCACGCGCATGAATCTTTTGGCGCATGCGCGATCTTCGGCGCACGCGCGGGAGTCTTTTCGAACATGCGCGAGCTACTGCGCACGCGCGGGAGACTTGCCGCGTATGCGCGACCTTCGGCGCACGCGCATGAATCTTTTGGCGCATGCGCGACCTTCGGCGCACGCGCATGAATCTTTTGGCGCATGCGCGATCTTCGGCGCACGCGCGGGAGTCTTTTCGAACATACGCGAGCTACTGCGCACGCGCGGGAGTCTTTTCGAACATGCGCGAGTTACTGCGCACGCGCGGGAGACTTGCCGCTCATGCGCGACCTTCGACGCACACGCATGATCTTTTGGCACATGCGCAAAATTCAGCGCACGCGCGGGAGTCTTTTCGAACATACGCGAGCTACTGCGCACACGCGGGAGACTTGCCGCGCATGCGCGACCTTCGACGCACGCGCATGAATCTTTTGGCGCATGCGCGAAAATCGGCGCACGCGCTGGAGTCTTATCGAACATACGCGAGCTACTGCGCACGCGCGGGAGACTTGCCGCTCATGCGCGACCTTCGACGCACGCGCATGAATCTTTTGGCGCATGCGCGACCTTCGGCGCACGCGCATGAATCTTTTGGCGCATGCGCGATCTTCGGCGCACGCGCGGAAGTCTTTTCGAAAATACGCGACCTTCGGCGCACGCGCGGGAGTCTTTTCGAACATACGCGAGCTACTGCGCACGCGCGGGAGTCATTTCGTGCCAACGCGAACTTCTGCGCAGGCGCGAAAGTCTTTTCGAACATGCGCGAGATACTGCGCACGCGCGGGAGACTTGCCGCGCATGCGCGACATTCGACGCGCGCGCATGAATCTTCTGGCGCATGCGCGACCTTCGGCGCACGCGCGGGAGTCTTTTCGAACGTATGCGAGATACTGCGCACGCGCGAAAGACTTGCCGCGCATGCGCGACTTTCGACGCACGCGCATGAATCTTTTGGCGCATGCGCGACTTTCGGCGCACGCGCATGAATCTTTTGGCGCATGCGCGATCTTCGGCGCACGCGCGGAAGTCTTTTCGAACATGCGCGAGCTACTGCGCACGCGCGGGAGACTTGCCGCGTATGCACGACCTTCGGCGCACGCGCATGAATATTTTGGCGCATGCGCGAACTTCGGCGCACGCGCTGGAGTCTTTTCGAACATACGCGAGCTACTGCGCACGCGCGGGAGACTTGCCTCGCATGCGCGACCTTCGACACACGCGCATGAATCTTTTGGCGCATCCGCGACCTTCGGCGCACGCGCATGAATCTTTTGGCGCATGCGCGATCTTCGGCGCACGCGCGGGAGTCTTTTCGAACATACGCGACCTTCGGCGCACGCGCGGGAGTCTTTTCGAACTTACGCGAGCTACTGCGCACGCGCGGGAGTCATTTCGTGCCAACGCGAACTTCTGCGCAGGCGCGAAAGTATTTTCGAACATGCGCGAGCTACTGCGCACGCGCGGGAGACTTGCCGCTCATGCGCGACCTTCGACGCACGCGCATGAATCTTTTGGCGCATGCGCGAAAATCGGCGCACGCGCTGGAGTCTTTTCGAACATACGCGAGCTACTGCGCACGCGCGGGAGACTTGCCGCGCATGCGCGACCTTCGACGCACGCGCATTAATCTTTTGGCGCATGCGCGACCTTCGGCGCACGCGCATGAATCTTTTGGCGCATGCGCGATCTTCGGCGCACGCGCGGGAGTCTTTTCGAACATACGCGAGCTACTGCGCACGCGCGGGAGTCTTTTCGAACATGCGCGAGCTACTGCGCACGCGCGGGAGACTTGCCGCGCAAGCGCGACCTTCGACGCACGCGCATGAATCTTTTGGCGCATGCGCGACCTTCGGCGCACGCGCATGAATCTTTTGGCGCATGCGCGAACTTCGGCGCACGCGCGGGAGTCTTTTCGAACATACGCGAGCTACTGCGCACGCGCGGGAGTCTTTTCGAACATGCGCGAGCTACTGCGCACGCGCGGGAGACTTGCCGCGTAAGCGCGACCTTCGACGCACGCGCATGAATCTTTTGGCGCATGCGCGACCTTCGGCGTACGCGCATGAATCTTTTGGCGCATGCGCTATCTTCGGCGCACGCGCGGGAGTCTTTTCGAACATACGCGAGCTACTACGTACGCGCGGGAGTTTTTTCGAACATGCGCGAGCTACTGCGCACGCGCGGGAGACTTGCCGCGTATGCGCGACCTTCGGCGCACGCGCATGAATCTTTTGGCGCATGCGCGACCTTCGGCGCACGCGCATGAATCTTTTGGCGCATGCGCGATCTTCGGCGCACGCGCGGGAGTCTTTTCGAACATACGCGAGCTACTGCGCACGCGCGGGAGACTTGCCGCGCAAGCGCGACCTTCGACGCACGCGCATGAATCTTTTGGCCCATGCGCGATCTTCGGCGCACGCGCGGGAGTCTTTTCGAACATACGCGAGCTACTACGTACGCGCGGGAGTTTTTTCGAACATGCGCGAGCTACTGCGCACGCGCGGGAGACTTGCCGCGTATGCGCGACCTTCGGCGCACGCGCATGAATCTTTTGGCGCATGCGCGACCTTCGGCGCACGCGCGGGAGTCTTTTCGAACATACGCGAGCTACTGCGCACGCGCGGGAGACTTGCCGCGCATGCACGACCTTCGACGCACGCGCATGAATCTTTTGGCGCATGCGCGACCTTCGGCGCACGCGCATGAATCTTTTGGCGCATGCGCGATCTTCGGCGCACGCGCGGGAGTCTTTTGGCGCATGCGCGACCTTCGGCGCACGCGCGGGAGTCTTTTCGAACATACGCGAGCTACTGCGCACGCGCGGGAGACTTGCCGCTCATGCGCGACCTTCGACGCACGCGCATGAATCTTTTGGCGCATGCGCGACCTTCGGCGCACGCGCATGAATCTTTTGGCGCATGCGCGATCTTCGGCGCACGCGCGGGAGTCTTTTCGAAAATACGCGACCTTCGGCGCACGCGCGGGAGTCTTTTCGAACATACGCGAGCTACTGCGCACGCGCGGGAGTCTTTTCGAACATGCGGGAGCTACTGCGCACGCGCGGGAGACTTGCCGCGCATGCGCGTCCTTTGACGCACGCGCATGAATCTCTTGGCGCATGCGCGACCTTCGGCGCACTCGCGGGAGTCTTTTCGAACATACGCGAGCTACTGCGCACGCGCGGGAGACTTGCCGCGCATGCGCGACCTTTTGCGCAAGCGCGCGAGTCATTTCGTGACAACGCGAACTTCTGCGCACGCGCGAAAGTCTTTTCGAACATGCGCGAGCTACTGCGCCCGCGCGGGAGACTTGCCGCGCATGCGCGACCTTCGACGCACGCGCATGAATCTTTTGGTGCATGCGCGAACTTCGGCGCACTCGCTGGAGTCTTTTCGAACATACGCGAGCTACTGCGCACGCGCGGGAGTCATTTCGTGCCAACGCGAACTTCTGCGCACGCGCGAAAGTCTTTTCGAACATGCGCGGGCTACTGCGCACGCGCGGGAGTCTTTTCGAACATGCGCGGGCTACTGCGCACGCGCGGGAGACTTGCCGCGCATGCGCGACCTTCGACGCACGCGCATGAATCTTTTGGTGCATGCGCGAACTTCGGCGCACTCGCGGGAGTCTTTTCGAACATACGCGAGCTACTGCGCACGCGCGGGAGACTTGCCGCGCATGCGCGACCTTCGACGCACGCGCATGAATCTTTTGGCGCATGCGCGACCTTCGGCGCACGCGCATGAATCTTTTGGCGCATGCGCGATCTTCGCCGCACGCGCGGGAGTCTTTTCGAACATACGCGAGCTACTACGTACGCGCGGGAGTTTTTTCGAACATGCGCGAGCTACTGCGCACGCGCGGGAGACTTGCCGCTCATGCGCGACCTTCGACGCACGCGCATGAATCTTTTGGCGCATGCGCGAAAATCGGCGCACGCGCTGGAGTCTTTTCGAACATACGCGAGCTACTGCGCACGCGCGGGAGACTTGCCGCGCATGCACGACCTTCGACGCACGCGCATGAATCTTTTGGCGCATGCGCGATCTTCGGCGCACGCGCGGGAGTCTTTTCGAACATACGCGAGCTACTGCGCACGCGCGGGAGACTTGCCGCGCAAGCGCGACCTTCGACGCACGCGCATGAATCTTTTGGCGCATGCGCGACCTTCGGCGTACGCGCATGAATCTTTTGGCGCATGCGCGATCTTCGGCGCACGCGCGGGAGTCTTTTCGAACATACGCGAGCTACTACGTACGCGCGGGAGTTTTTTCGAACATGCGCGAGCTACTGCGCACGCGCGGGAGACTTGCCGCGTATGCGCGACCTTCGGCGCACGCGCATGAATCTTTTGGCGCATGCGCGACCTTCGGCGCACGCGCGGGAGTCTTTTCGAACATACGCGAGCTACTGCGCACGCGCGGGAGACTTGCCGCGCATGCGCGACATTCGACGCGCGCGCATGAATCTTCTGGCGCATGCGCGACCTTCGGCGCACGCGCGGGAGTCTTTTCGAACATATGCGAGATACTGCGCACGCGCGAAAGACTTGCCGCGCATGCGCGACTTTCGACGCACGCGCATGAATCTTTTGGCGCATGCGCGACCTTCGGCGCACGCGCATGAATCTTTTGGCGCATGCGCGATCTTCGGCGCACGCGCGGAAGTCTTTTCGAACATACGCGAGCTACTGCGCACGCGCGGGAGTCTTTTCGAACATGCGCGAGCTACTGCGCACGCGCGGGAGACTTGCCGCGTATGCGCGACCTTCGGCGCACGCGCATGAATCTTTTGGCGCATGCGCGACCTTCGGCGCACGCGCATGAATCTTTTGGCGCATGCGCGATCTTCGGCGCACGCGCGGGAGTCTTTTCGAAAATACGCGACCTTCGGCGCACGCGCGGGAGTCTTTTCGAACATACGCGAGCTACTGCGCACGCGCGGGAGTCATTTCGTGCCAACGCGAACTTCTGCACAGGCGCGAAAGTCTTTTCGAACATGCGCGAGATACTGCGCACGCGCGGGAGACTTGCCGCGCATGCGCGACATTCGACGCGCGCGCATGAATCTTCTGGCGCATGCGCGACCTTCGGCGCACGCGCGGGAGTCTTTTCGAACATATGCGTGATACTGCGCACGCGCGGGAGACTTGCCGCGCATGCGCGACCTTCGGCGCACGCGCATGAATCTTTTGGCGCATGCGCGACCTTCGGCGCACGCGCATGAATCTTTTGGCGCATGCGCGAACTTCGGCGCACGCGCGGGAGTCTTTTCGAAAATACGCGACCTTCGGCGCACGCGCGGGAGTCTTTTCGAACATACGCGAGCTACTGCGCACGCGCGGGAGTCATTTCGTGCCAACGCGAACTTCTGCGCAGGCGCGAAAGTCTTTTCGAACATGCGCGAGATACTGCGCACGCGCGGGAGACTTGCCGCGCATGCGCGACATTCGACGCGCGCGCATGAATCTTCTGGCGCATGCGCGACCTTCGGCGCACGCGCGGGAGTCTTTTCGAACATATGCGTGATACTGCGCACGCGCGGGAGACTTGCCGCGCATGCGCGACCTTCGACGCACGCTCATGAATCTTTTGGCGCATGCGCGACCTTCGGCGTACGCGCGGGAGTCTTTTCGAACATACGCGAGCTACTGCGCACGCGCGGGAGTCATTTCGTGCCAACGCGAACTTCTGCGCACGCGCGAAAGTCTTTTCGAACATGCGCGGGCTACTGCGCACGCGCGGGAGACTTGCCGCGCATGCGCGACCTTCGACGCACGCGCATGAATCTTTTGGCGCATGCGCGACCTTCGGCGCACGCGCATGAATCTTTTGGCGCATGCGCGAACTTCGGCGCACGCGCGGGAGTCTTTTCGAACATACGCGAGATACTGCGCACGCGCGAAAGACTTGCCGCGCATGCGCGACTTTCGACGCACGCGCATGAATCTTTTGGCGCATGCGCGACCTTCGGCGCACGCGCATGAATCTTTTGGCGCATGCGCGATCTTCGGCGCACGCGCGGGAGTCTTTTCGAACATGCGCGAGCTACTGCGCACGCGCGGGAGACTTGCCGCGTATGCGCGACCTTCGGCGCACGCGCATGAATCTTTTGGCGCATGCGCGACCTTCGGCGCACGCGCATGAATCTTTTGGCGCATGCGCGATCTTCGGCGCACGCGCGGGAGTCTTTTCGAACATACGCGAGCTACTGCGCACGCGCGGGAGTCTTTTCGAACATGCGCGAGTTACTGCGCACGCGCGGGAGACTTGCCGCTCATGCGCGACCTTCGACGCACACGCATGATCTTTTGGCACATGCGCAAAATTCAGCGCACGCGCGGGAGTCTTTTCGAACATACGCGAGCTACTGCGCACACGCGGGAGACTTGCCGCGCATGCGCGACCTTCGACGCACGCGCATGAATCTTTTGGCGCATGCGCGAAAATCGGCGCACGCGCTGGAGTCTTATCGAACATACGCGAGCTACTGCGCACGCGCGGGAGACTTGCCGCTCATGCGCGACCTTCGACGCACGCGCATGAATCTTTTGGCGCATGCGCGACCTTCGGCGCACGCGCATGAATCTTTTGGCGCATGCGCGATCTTCGGCGCACGCGCGGAAGTCTTTTCGAAAATACGCGACCTTCGGCGCACGCGCGGGAGTCTTTTCGAACATACGCGAGCTACTGCGCACGCGCGGGAGTCATTTCGTGCCAACGCGAACTTCTGCGCAGGCGCGAAAGTCTTTTCGAACATGCGCGAGATACTGCGCACGCGCGGGAGACTTGCCGCGCATGCGCGACATTCGACGCGCGCGCATGAATCTTCTGGCGCATGCGCGACCTTCGGCGCACGCGCGGGAGTCTTTTCGAACATATGCGAGATACTGCGCACGCGCGAAAGACTTGCCGCGCATGCGCGACTTTCGACGCACGCGCATGAATCTTTTGGCGCATGCGCGACTTTCGGCGCACGCGCATGAATCTTTTGGCGCATGCGCGATCTTCGGCGCACGCGCGGAAGTCTTTTCGAACATGCGCGAGCTACTGCGCACGCGCGGGAGACTTGCCGCGTATGCACGACCTTCGGCGCACGCGCATGAATATTTTGGCGCATGCGCGAACTTCGGCGCACGCGCTGGAGTCTTTTCGAACATACGCGAGCTACTGCGCACGCGCGGGAGACTTGCCGCGCATGCGCGACCTTCGACACACGCGCATGAATCTTTTGGCGCATCCGCGACCTTCGGCGCACGCGCATGAATCTTTTGGCGCATGCGCGATCTTCGGCGCACGCGCGGGAGTCTTTTCGAACATACGCGACCTTCGGCGCACGCGCGGGAGTCTTTTCGAACTTACGCGAGCTACTGCGCACGCGCGGGAGTCATTTCGTGCCAACGCGAACTTCTGCGCAGGCGCGAAAGTATTTTCGAACATGCGCGAGCTACTGCGCACGCGCGGGAGACTTGCCGCTCATGCGCGACCTTCGACGCACGCGCATGAATCTTTTGGCGCATGCGCGAAAATCGGCGCACGCGCTGGAGTCTTTTCGAACATACGCGAGCTACTGCGCACGCGCGGGAGACTTGCCGCGCATGCGCGACCTTCGACGCACGCGCATTAATCTTTTGGCGCATGCGCGACCTTCGGCGCACGCGCATGAATCTTTTGGCGCATGCGCGATCTTCGGCGCACGCGCGGGAGTCTTTTCGAACATACGCGAGCTACTGCGCACGCGCGGGAGTCTTTTCGAACATGCGCGAGCTACTGCGCACGCGCGGGAGACTTGCCGCGCAAGCGCGACCTTCGACGCACGCGCATGAATCTTTTGGCGCATGCGCGACCTTCGGCGCACGCGCATGAATCTTTTGGCGCATGCGCGAACTTCGGCGCACGCGCGGGAGTCTTTTCGAACATACGCGAGCTACTGCGCACGCGCGGGAGTCTTTTCGAACATGCGCGAGCTACTGCGCACGCGCGGGAGACTTGCCGCGTAAGCGCGACCTTCGACGCACGCGCATGAATCTTTTGGCGCATGCGCGACCTTCGGCGTACGCGCATGAATCTTTTGGCGCATGCGCTATCTTCGGCGCACGCGCGGGAGTCTTTTCGAACATACGCGAGCTACTACGTACGCGCGGGAGTTTTTTCGAACATGCGCGAGCTACTGCGCACGCGCGGGAGACTTGCCGCGTATGCGCGACCTTCGGCGCACGCGCATGAATCTTTTGGCGCATGCGCGACCTTCGGCGCACGCGCATGAATCTTTTGGCGCATGCGCGATATTCGGCGCACGCGCGGGAGTCTTTTCGAACATACGCGAGCTACTGCGCACGCGCGGGAGACTTGCCGCGCAAGCGCGACCTTCGACGCACGCGCATGAATCTTTTGGCCCATGCGCGATCTTCGGCGCACGCGCGGGAGTCTTTTCGAACATACGCGAGCTACTACGTACGCGCGGGAGTTTTTTCGAACATGCGCGAGCTACTGCGCACGCGCGGGAGACTTGCCGCGTATGCGCGACCTTCGGCGCACGCGCATGAATCTTTTGGCGCATGCGCGACCTTCGGCGCACGCGCGGGAGTCTTTTCGAACATACGCGAGCTACTGCGCACGCGCGGGAGACTTGCCGCGCATGCACGACCTTCGACGCACGCGCATGAATCTTTTGGCGCATGCGCGACCTTCGGCGCACGCGCATGAATCTTTTGGCGCATGCGCGATCTTCGGCGCACGCGCGGGAGTCTTTTGGCGCATGCGCGACCTTCGGCGCACGCGCGGGAGTCTTTTCGAACATACGCGAGCTACTGCGCACGCGCGGGAGACTTGCCGCTCATGCGCGACCTTCGACGCACGCGCATGAATCTTTTGGCGCATGCGCGACCTTCGGCGCACGCGCATGAATCTTTTGGCGCATGCGCGATCTTCGGCGCACGCGCGGGAGTCTTTTCGAAAATACGCGACCTTCGGCGCACGCGCGGGAGTCTTTTCGAACATACGCGAGCTACTGCGCACGCGCGGGAGTCTTTTCGAACATGCGGGAGCTACTGCGCACGCGCGGGAGACTTGCCGCGCATGCGCGTCCTTTGACGCATGCGCATGAATCTCTTGGCGCATGCGCGACCTTCGGCGCACTCGCGGGAGTCTTTTCGAACATACGCGAGCTACTGCGCACGCGCGGGAGACTTGCCGCGCATGCGCGACCTTTTGCGCAAGCGCGCGAGTCATTTCGTGACAACGCGAACTTCTGCGCACGCGCGAAAGTCTTTTCGAACATGCGCGAGCTACTGCGCCCGCGCGGGAGACTTGCCGCGCATGCGCGACCTTCGACGCACGCGCATGAATCTTTTGGTGCATGCGCGAACTTCGGCGCACTCGCTGGAGTCTTTTCGAACATACGCGAGCTACTGCGCACGCGCGGGAGTCATTTCGTGCCAACGCGAACTTCTGCGCACGCGCGAAAGTCTTTTCGAACATGCGCGGGCTACTGCCCACGCGCGGGAGACTTGCCGCGCATGCACGACCTTCGACGCACGCGCATGAATCTTTTGGCGCATGCGCGACCTTCGGCGAACGCGCATGAATCTTTTGGCGCATGCGCGATCTTCGGCGCACGCGCGGGAGTCTTTTCGAACATACGCGAGCTACAGCGCACGCGCGGGAGTCTTTTCGAACATGCGCGAACTACTGCGCACGCGCGGGATACTTGCCGCGCATGCGCGTCCTTTGACGCACGCGCATGAATCTCTTGGCGCATGCGCGACCTTCGACGCACGCGCATGAATCTTTTGGCGCATGCGCGAACTTCGGCGCACGCGCGGGAGTCTCTTCGAACATACGCGAGCTACTGCGCACGCGCGGGAGTCATTTCGTGCCAACGCGAACTTCTGCGCAGGCGCGAAAGTATTTTCGAACATGCGCGAGCTACTGCGCACGCGCGGGAGACTTGCCGCTCATGCGCGACCTTCGGCGTACGCGCATGAATCTTTTGGCGCATGCGCGATCATCGGCGATCGCGCGGGAGTCTTTTCGAACATACGCGATCTACTGCGCACGCGCGAGAGACTTGCCGCGCATGGGCGACCTTCGACGCACGCGCGGGAGTCTTTTGGCGCATGCGCGATCTTCGGCGCACGCGCGGGAGTCTTTTCGAACATACGCGAGCTACTGCGCACGCGCGGGAGACTTGCCGCGCATGCACGACCTTCGACGCACGCGCATGAATCTTTTGGCGCATGCGCGACCTTCGGCGCACGCGCATGAATCTTTTGGCGCATGCGCGAAAATCGGCGCACGCGCTGGAGTCTTATCGAACATACGCGAGCTACTGCGCACGCGCGGGAGACTTGCCGCTCATGCGCGACCTTCGACGCACGCGCATGAATCTTTTGGCGCATGCGCGACCTTCGGCGCACGCGCATGAATCTTTTGGCGCATGCGCGATCTTCGGCGCACGCGCGGGAGTCTTTTCGAAAATACGCGACCTTCGGCGCACGCGCGGGAGTCTTTTCGAACATACGCGAGCTACTGCGCACGCGCGGGAGTCATTTCGTGCCAACGCGAACTTCTGCGCAGGCGCGAAAGTCTTTTCGAACATATGCGTGATACTGCGCACGCGCGGGAGACTTGCCGCGCAAGCGCGACCTTCGACGCACGCGCATGAATCTTTTGGCGCATGCGCGACCTTCGGCGTACGCGCGGGAGTCTTTTCGAACATACGCGAGCTACTGCGCACGCGCGGGAGTCATTTCGTGCCAACGCGAACTTCTGCGCACGCGCGAAAGTCTTTTCGAACATGCGCGGGCTACTGCGCACGCGCGGGTGACTTGCCGCGCATGCGCGACCTTCGACGCACGCGCATGAATCTTTTGGCGCATGCGCGACCTTCGGCGCACGCGCATGAATCTTTTGGCGCATGCGCGAACTTCGGCGCACGCGCGGGAGTCTTTTCGAACATACGCGAGCTACTGCGCACGCGCGGGAGTCTTTTCGAACATGCGCGAGCTACTGCGCACGCGCGGGAAACTTGCCGCGCATGCGCGACCTTCAACGCACGCGCATGAATCTTTTGGTGCATGCGCGAACTTCGGCGCACTCGCGGGAGTCTTTTCGAACATACGCGAGCTACTGCGCACGCGCGGGAGACTTGCCGCGCATGCGCGACCTTCGACGCACGCGCATGAATCTTTTGGCGCATGCGCGAAAATCGGCGCACGTGGTGGAGTCTTTTCGAAAATACGCGTGCTACTGCGCACGCGCGGGAGACTTGCCGCGCATGCGCGACCTTCGACGCACGCGCGGGAGTCTTTTGGCGCATGCGCGAACTTCGGCGCACGCGCGGGAGTCTTTTCGAACATACGCGATCTACTGCGCACGCGCGAGAGACTTGCCGCGCATGCGCGACCTTCGACCCACGCGCGGGAGTCTTTTGGCGCATGCGCGAACTTCGGCGCACGCGCGGGAGTCTTTTCGAACATACGCGAGCTACTGCGCACGCGCGGGAGACTTGCCGCGCAAGCGCGACCTTCGACGCACGCGCATGAATCTTTTGGCGCATGCGCGATCTTCGGCGCACGCGCGGGAGTCTTTTCGAACATACGCGAGCTACTACGTACGCGCGGGAGTTTTTTCGAACATACGCGATCTACTGCGCACGCGCGAGAGACTTGCCGCGCATGCGCGACCTTCAACGCACGCGCATGAATCTTTTGGTGCATGCGCGAACTTCGGCGCACTCGCGGGAGTCTTTTCGAACATACGCGAGCTACTGCGCACGCGCGGGAGACTTGCCGCGCATGCGCGACCTTCGACGCACGCGCATGAATCTTTTGGCGCATGCGCGACCTTCGGCGCACGTGGTGGAGTCTTTTCGAAAATACGCGTGCTACTGCGCACGCGCGGGAGACTTGCCGCGCATGCGCGACCTTCGACGCACGCGCGGGAGTCTTTTGGCGCATGCGCGAACTTCGGCGCACGCGCGGGAGTCTTTTCGAACATACGCGATCTACTGCGCACGCGCGAGAGACTTGCCGCGCATGCGCGACCTTCGACCCACGCGCGGGAGTCTTTTGGCGCATGCGCGAACTTCGGCGCACGCGCGGGAGTCTTTTCGAACATACGCGAGCTACTGCGCACGCGCGGGAGACTTGCCGCGCAAGCGCGACCTTCGACGCACGCGCATGAATCTTTTGGCGCATGCGCGATCTTCGGCGCACGCGCGGGAGTCTTTTCGAACATACGCGAGCTACTACGTACGCGCGGGAGTTTTTTCGAACATACGCGATCTACTGCGCACGCGCGAGAGACTTGCCGCGCATGCGCGACCTTCAACGCACGCGCATGAATCTTTTGGTGCATGCGCGAACTTCGGCGCACTCGCGGGAGTCTTTTCGAACATACGCGAGCTACTGCGCACGCGCGGGAGACTTGCCGCGCATGCGCGACCTTCGACGCACGCGCATTAATCTTTTGGCGCATGCGCGACCTTCGGCGCACGCGCATGAATCTTTTGGCGCATGCGCGATCTTCGGCGCACGCGCGGGAGTCTTTTCGAACATACGCGAGCTACTGCGCACGCGCGGGAGTCATTTCGTGCCAACGCGAACTTCTGCGCAGACGACAAAGTCCTAACCGCGACATTCTCAAAATTTCCGACTCCTGACCTCGGTAGAAGAATGAAAATAAAACGTTCCAGTCCTGACCGGGAGATTCGAGTAGAATACAACAAGTACCCGCTAGTTTATCAGTTCTGACCGCGAAATTCTCAAAATTTCCCACTCCTGACCTTGGTAGAAGAATGAAAATAAAAAGTTCCAGTCCTGACCGGGAGATTCGAGTAGAATACAACAAGTACCCGCAAGTTTACCAGTCCTGACCGCGAAATTATCAAAATTTCCCACTCCTGACCTCGATAGAAGAATGAATATAAAAATTTCCAGTCCTGACCGGGAGATTCGAGTAGTATACAACAAGTACCCGCTTGTTTACCAGTCCTGACCACGAAATTCACAAAATTTCCCACTCCTGACCTCGGTAGAAAAATGAAAATAAAAAGTTCCAGTCCTGACCGGGAGATTCGGGTAGTATACAACAAGTACCCGCTAGTTTACCAGTCCTGACCGCGAAATTCTCAAAATTTCCCACTCCTGACCTCGGTAGAACAATGAAAATATAAAGTTCCAGTCCTGACCGGGAGATTCGAGTAGAATACAACAAGTACCCGCGAGTTTACCAGTCCTGACCGCGAAATTCACAAAATTTCCCACTCCTGACCTCGGTAGAAGAATGAAAATAAAAATTTCCAGTCCTGACCGGGAGATTCTATTAGTATACAACAAGTACCCGCTAGTTTAACAGTCCTGACCGCGAAATTCTCAAAATTTCCCACTCCTGACCTCGGTAGAACAATGAAAATATAAAGTTCCAGTCCTGACCGGGAGATTCGAGTAGAATATAACAAGTACCCGCGAGTTTACCAGTCCTGACCGCGAAATTCACAAAATTTCTCACTCCTGACCGCGGTAGAATAATGAAAATTAAAATTTCCAGTCCTGACCGGGAGATTCGAGTAGAATACAACAAGTACCCGATAGTTTACCAGTCCTGACCGCGAAGTTCTCAAAATTTCCCACTCCTGACCTCGGTAGAACAATGAAAATATAAAGTTCCAGTCCTGACCGGGAGATTCGAGTAGAATACAACAAGTACCCGCGAGTTTACCAGTCCTGACCGCGAAATTCACAAAATTTCCCACTCCTGACCTCGGTAGAAGAATGAAAATAAAAATTTCCAGTCCTGACCGGGAGATTATATTAGTATACAACAAGTACCCGCTAGTTTAACAGTCCTGACCGCGAAATTCTCAAAATTTCCCACTCCTGACCTCAGTAGAACAATGAAAATATAAAGTTCCAGTCCTGACCGGGAGATTCGAGTAGAATACAACAAGTACCCGCGAGTTTACCAGTCCTGACCGCGAAATTCACAAAATTTCTCACTCCTGACCGCGGTAGAATAATGAAAATTAAAATTTCCAGTCCTGACCGGGAGATTCGAGTAGAATACAACAAGTACCCGATAGTTTACCAGTCCTGACCGCGATATTCTCAAAATTTCCAACTCCTGACCGCGGTAGAATAATGAAAATTACAATTTCCAGTCCTGACCGAGAGATACGAATAGATTGCCCCGAGTGCCCGTCAGTTTACCAGTCGTGACCGCGAAATTCTCAAAATTTCCAACTCCTGAACTCGGTAGAAGAATGAAAATAAAAATTTTCAATCCTACCCGGAAGATTCGAATAGCTTACAGCGGGTGCCCGCCAGATTACCAGTCCTGACCGCGATATGCCCAAAATTTCCCAGTCCTGACCGCGAGAGAATAATGAAAAAAGAAATTCGAACCAAAACTTATAATCCAGAAATACTTTTCGGACGATTCTCTATCGATTGGTATATACCAATTTTGGTCGATTCTTTTACTTTCTTAATGAGGGACAGAATATTTTCGCGTAAAATCCCTATCTCTGAAACCATCGGTCCTAGAGCTAAAGTCCATAGGACCGATTTTATAGGATATCTAATGGGCATTAAAAAACGTGGTATACCCTTTCGCTCTAGCACCCGCCGTTCGCCAAGGAAACGAGATTTAAGCATTTGAATCGCCGTATCTCCGAAACTATAAGTGCAATCGCGAGGAGGTATAGGAACTTTCTTGTTGCCGTTCCTCAATGCCGTCTATAAGGTCCTATACCTTTTCCCTCTAGCACTTACCGTTCGCCAGGGAAACGAGATTTAAACATTCGAATCGCCGTATCTCCGAAACTATAAGTCCTATCGCGACGAGGTGTAGGAACTTTCTTGTTGCCGTTCCTCAGTGCCGTCTATGAGGTCCTATACCCTTTCCCTCTAGCACTCACCGTTCGCCAGGGAAACGAGAGTTAAACATTCGAATCGCCGTATCTCCGAAACTATAAGTCCAATCACGACGAGGTATAGGACCTTTCTTGTTGCCGTTCCTATATGCCGTCCATCAGGTCCAATATCCTTTCCCCCTAGCACCCATCGTTCGCCAGGGAAACGACATTTAATCATTCGAAACGCCGTATCTCGGAAACTATAAGTCCTATTGCGCCGAGGTATAGGATCTTTCTTGTTGCCGTTCCTCAATGCCGTCTATAAGGTCCTATACCCTTTCCCTCTAGCACTTACCGTTCTCCAGGGAAACGAGATTTAAACATTCGAATCGCCGTATCTCCGAAACTATAAGTCCTATCGCGACGAGATATAGGACCTTTCTTGTTGCCGTTCCTCAATGCTGTCTATGAGGTCCTACACTCTTTCCCTCTAGCACCCACCGTTCGCCAGGGAAACGAGATTTAAACTTTCGAATCGCTGTATCTCCGAAACTATAAGTCCTATCGCGACGAGGTATAGGACCTGTCTTGTTGTTCCTAAATGACGTCTATGAGGTGATATACCCTTTCCCTCTAGCAACAACCGTTCTCCAGGAAAACAAGATTTAAACGTTCGAATCGCCGTATCTCCGAAACAATATGTCCGATCGGGACGAGGTATAGGACCTTTCTTGTTGCCGTTCCTCAATGCCGTCTACGAGGTCCCACTCTCTTTCCCTCTAGCACCCACCGTTCGCCAGGGAAATGAGATTTAATCTTTCGAATTGCCGTATCTCCGAAACTATAAGTCCTATCGGGACGAGGTATAGGACCTTTCTTGTTGCCGTTCCTCAATGCCGTCTATGAGTTCCTACACTCTTTCCCTCTAGCACCTACCGTTCGCCAGGGAAACGCGATTTAAACTTTCGAATCGCTGTATCTCCGATACTATAAGACCTATCGCGACGAGGTATGGGACCTGTTTTGTTGTTCCTAAATGCCGTCTATGAGGTCCTACACCCCTTTCTCTAGCACCCACCGTTTGCCCGAAAAACCATGATGACGTGTCACGCCTAGAGGCTATCTCCGAAATGGAATGACTTACGTCCTTGGGTCATAGGAGCTATTTTGTAGGACTCCTAGAGTACTATAATCCCGCTTTCGACCCCGAAATTGTATCTTCAACGGTTCGAGAGATAACCGAAAATATCGATTATCTCGGGAATCTAGTCCTACTTCGACCTCGGACCTCCAATAGAATCCGATTCGCGACCTTTCCTACACGATAGAATGATTAATTCAACGCGACCTTCTGCGCACGCGCTGGAGTCTTTTCGAACATACGCGAGCTACTGCGCACGCGCGGGAGTCGTTTCGTGCCAACGCGAACTTCTGCGCAGGCGCGAAAGTATTTTCGAACATGCGGGAGCTACTGCGCACGCGCGGGAGACTTGCCGCTCATGCGCGACCTTCGACGCACGCGCATGAATCTTTTGGCGCATGCGCGAACTTCGGCGCACTCGCGGGAGTCTTTTCGAACATACGCGAGCTACTGCGCACGCCCGGGAGTCATTTCGTGCCAACGCGAACTTCTGCGCACGCGCGAAAGTCTTTTCGAACATGCGCGGGCAACTGCGCACGCGCGATAGTCTTTTCGAACATGCGCGAGCTACTGCGCACGCGCGGGAGACTTGCCGCGCATGCGCGACCTTCGACGCACGCGCATGAATCTTTTGGCGCATGCGCGAACTTCGGCGCACGCGCGGGAGTCTTTTCGAACATACGCGAGCTACTGCGCACGCGCGGGAGACTTGCCGCGCATGCGCGACCTTCGACGCACGCGCATGAATCTTTTGGCGCATGCGCGACCTTCGGCGCACGCGCATGAATCTTTTGGCGCATGCGCGATCTTCGGCGAACGCGCGGGAGTCTTTTCGAACATACGCGAGCTACTGCGCACGCGCGGGAGTCTTTTCGAACATGCGGGAGCTACTGCGCACGCGCGGGAGACTTGCCGCGTATGCGCGACCTTCGGCGCACGCGCATGAATCTTTTGGCGCATGCGCGACCTACGGCGCACGCGCATGAATCTTTTGGCGCATGCGCAATCTTCAGCGCATGCGCGGGAGTCTTTTCGAACATACGCGAGTTACTGCGCACGCGCGGGAGTCATTTCGTACCAACGCGAACTTCTGCGCACGCGCGAAAGTCTTTTCGAACATGCGCGAACTACTGCGCACTCGCGGGCGACTTGCGGCTCATGCGCGACCTTCGACGCATGCGCATGAATCTTTTGGCGCATGCGCGACCTTCGGCGCACGAGCGGGAGTCTTTTCGAACATGCGCGAGCTACTGCGCACGCGCGGGAGACTTGCCGCGTATGCGCGACCTCCGACGCACACGCATGAATCTTTTGGCGCATGCGCGACCTTCGGCGATCGCGCGGGAGTCTTTTCGAACATACGCGAGCTACTCCGCACGCGCGGGAGACTTGCCGCGTATGCGCGACCTTCGGCGCACGCGCATGAATCTTTTGGCGCATGCGCGAAAATCGGCGCACGCGCTGGAGTCTTATCGAATATACGCGAGCTACTGCGCACGCGCGGGAGACTTGCCGCTCATGCGCGACCTTCGACGCACGCGCATGAATCTTTTGGCGCATGCGCGACCTTCGGCGCACGCGCATGAATCTTTTGGCGCATGCGCGAGCTTCGGCGCACGCGCGGGAGTCTTTTCGAACATACGCGAGCTACTGCGCACGCGCGGGAGACTTGCCGCGCATGCGCGACCTTCGACGCACGCGCATGAATCTTTTGGCGCATGCGCGACCTTCGGCGCACGCGCATGAATCTTTTGGCGCATGCGCGATCTTCGGCGAACGCGCGGGAGTCTTTTCGAACATACGCGAGCTACTGCGCACGCGCGGGAGTATTTTCGAACATGCGGGAGCTACTGCGCACGCGCGGGAGACTTGCCGCGTATGCGCGACCTTCGGCGCACGCGCATGAATCTTTTGGCGCATGCGCGACCTACGGCGCACGCGCATGAATCTTTTGGCGCATGCGCGATCTTCAGCGCATGCGCGGGAGTCTTTTCGAACATACGCGAGTTACTGCGCACGCGCGGGAGTCATTTCGTGCCAACGCGAACTTCTGCGCACGCGCGAAAGTCTTTTCGAACATGCGCGAACTACTGCGCACTCGCGGGCGACTTGCGGCTCATGCGCGACCTTCGACGCATGCGCATGAATCTTTTGGCGCATGCGCGACCTTCGGCGCACGAGCGGGAGTCTTTTCGAACATGCGCGAGCTACTGCGCACGCGCGGGAGACTTGCCGCGTATGCGCGACCTCCGACGCACACGCATGAATCTTTTGGCGCATGCGCGACCTTCGGCGATCGCGCGGGAGTCTTTTCGAACATACGCGAGCTACTCCGCACGCGCGGGAGACTTGCCGCGTATGCGCGACCTTCGGCGCACGCGCATGAATCTTTTGGCGCATGCGCGAAAATCGGCGCACGCGCTGGAGTCTTATCGAATATACGCGAGCTACTGCGCACGCGCGGGAGACTTGCCGCTCATGCGCGACCTTCGACGCACGCGCATGAATCTTTTGGCGCATGCGCGACCTTCGCCGCACGCGCATGAATCTTTTGGCGCATGCGCGATCTTCGGCGCACGCGCGGGAGTCTTTTCGAAAATACGCGACCTTCGGCGCACGCGCGGGAGTCTTTTCGAACATACGCGAGCTACTGCGCACGCGCGGGAGTCATTTCGTGCCAACGCGAACTTCTGCGCAGGCGCGAAAGTCTTT
Source organism: Camponotus vicinus (assembly GCF_025532165.1). Classification (NCBI taxonomy): domain Eukaryota; kingdom Metazoa; phylum Arthropoda; class Insecta; order Hymenoptera; family Formicidae; genus Camponotus; species Camponotus vicinus. Next base: position 3,053,577 of record NW_028141976.1, on the reverse strand, counting down.
TCGAACATATGCGTGATACTGCGCACGCGCGGGAGACTTGCCGCGCAAGCGCGACCTTCGACGCACGCGCATGAATCTTTTGGCGCATGCGCGACCTTCGGCGTACGCGCGGGAGTCTTTTCGAACATACGCGAGCTACTGCGCACGCGCGGGAGTCATTTCGTGCCAACGCGAACTTCTGCGCACGCGCGAAAGTCTTTTCGAACATGCGCGGGCTACTGCGCACGCGCGGGAGACTTGCCGCGCATGCGCGACCTTCGACGCACGCGCATGAATCTTTTGGCGCATGCGCGACCATCGGCGCACGCGCATGAATCTTTTGGCGCATGCGCGAACTTCGGCGCACGCGCGGGAGTCTTTTCGAACATACGCGAGCTACTGCGCACGCGCGGGAGTCTTTTCGAACATGCGCGAGCTACTGCGCACGCGCGGGAGACTTGCCGCGCATGCGCGACCTTCAACGCACGCGCATGAATCTTTTGGTGCATGCGCGATCTTCGGCGCACTCGCGGGAGTCTTTTCGAACATACGCGAGCTACTGCGCACGCGCGGGAGACTTGCCGCGCATGCGCGACCTTCGACGCACGCGCATGAATCTTTTGGCGCATGCGCGACCTTCGGCGCACGCGCATGAATCTTTTGGCGCATGCGCGATCTTCGCCGCACGCGCGGGAGTCTTTTCGAACATACGCGAGCTACTACGTACGCGCGGGAGTTTTTTCGAACATGCGCGAGCTACTGCGCACGCGCGGGAGACTTGCCGCTCATGCGCGACCTTCGACGCACGCGCATGAATCTTTTGGCGCATGCGCGAAAATCGGCGCACGCGCTGGAGTCTTTTCGAACATACGCGAGCTACTGCGCACGCGCGGGAGACTTGCCGCGCATGCACGACCTTCGACGCACGCGCATGAATCTTTTGGCGCATGCGCGATCTTCGGCGCACGCGCGGGAGTCTTTTCGAACATACGCGAGCTACTGCGCACGCGCGGGAGACTTGCCGCGCAAGCGCGACCTTCGACGCACGCGCATGAATCTTTTGGCGCATGCGCGACCTTCGGCGTACGCGCATGAATCTTTTGGCGCATGCGCGATCTTCGGCGCACGCGCGGAAGTCTTTTCGAACATACGCGAGCTACTGCGCACGCGCGGGAGTCTTTTCGAACATGCGCGAGCTACTGCGCACGCGCGGGAGACTTGCCGCGTATGCGCGACCTTCGGCGCACGCGCATGAATCTTTTGGCGCATGCGCGACCTTCGGCGCACGCGCATGAATCTTTTGGCGCATGCGCGATCTTCGGCGCACGCGCGGGAGTCTTTTCGAAAATACGCGACCTTCGGCGCACGCGCGGGAGTCTTTTCGAACATACGCGAGCTACTGCGCACGCGCGGGAGTCATTTCGTGCCAACGCGAACTTCTGCACAGGCGCGAAAGTCTTTTCGAACATGCGCGAGATACTGCGCACGCGCGGGAGACTTGCCGCGCATGCGCGACATTCGACGCGCGCGCATGAATCTTCTGGCGCATGCGCGACCTTCGGCGCACGCGCGGGAGTCTCTTCGAACATATGCGTGATACTGCGCACGCGCGGGAGACTTGCCGCGCATGCGCGACCTTCGGCGCACGCGCATGAATCTTTTGGCGCATGCGCGACCTTCGGCGCACGCGCATGAATCTTTTGGCGCATGCGCGAACTTCGGCGCACGCGCGGGAGTCTTTTCGAAAATACGCGACCTTCGGCGCACGCGCGGGAGTCTTTTCGAACATACGCGAGCTACTGCGCACGCGCGGGAGTCATTTCGTGCCAACGCGAACTTCTGCGCAGGCGCGAAAGTCTTTTCGAACATGCGCGAGATACTGCGCACGCGCGGGAGACTTGCCGCGCATGCGCGACATTCGACGCGCGCGCATGAATCTTCTGGCGCATGCGCGACCTTCGGCGCACGCGCGGGAGTCTTTTCGAACATATGCGTGATACTGCGCACGCGCGGGAGACTTGCCGCGCATGCGCGACCTTCGACGCACGCTCATGAATCTTTTGGCGCATGCGCGACCTTCGGCGTACGCGCGGGAGTCTTTTCGAACATACGCGAGCTACTGCGCACGCGCGGGAGTCATTTCGTGCCAACGCGAACTTCTGCGCACGCGCGAAAGTCTTTTCGAACATGCGCGGGCTACTGCGCACGCGCGGGAGACTTGCCGCGCATGCGCGACCTTCGACGCACGCGCATGAATCTTTTGGCGCATGCGCGACCTTCGGCGCACGCGCATGAATCTTTTGGCGCATGCGCGAACTTCGGCGCACGCGCGGGAGTCTTTTCGAACATACGCGAGATACTGCGCACGCGCGAAAGACTTGCCGCGCATGCGCGACTTTCGACGCACGCGCATGAATCTTTTGGCGCATGCGCGACCTTCGGCGCACGCGCATGAATCTTTTGGCGCATGCGCGATCTTCGGCGCACGCGCGGAAGTCTTTTCGAACATACGCGAGCTACTGCGCACGCGCGGGAGTCTTTTCGAACATGCGCGAGCTACTGCGCACGCGCGGGAGACTTGCCGCGTATGCGCGACCTTCGGCGCACGCGCATGAATCTTTTGGCGCATGCGCGACCTTCGGCGCACGCGCATGAATCTTTTGGCGCATGCGCGATCTTCGGCGCACGCGCGGGAGTCTTTTCGAACATACGCGAGCTACTGCGCACGCGCGGGAGTCTTTTCGAACATGCGCGAGTTACTGCGCACGCGCGGGAGACTTGCCGCTCATGCGCGACCTTCGACGCACACGCATGATCTTTTGGCACATGCGCAAAATTCAGCGCACGCGCGGGAGTCTTTTCGAACATACGCGAGCTACTGCGCACACGCGGGAGACTTGCCGCGCATGCGCGACCTTCGACGCACGCGCATGAATCTTTTGGCGCATGCGCGAAAATCGGCGCACGCGCTGGAGTCTTATCGAACATACGCGAGCTACTGCGCACGCGCGGGAGACTTGCCGCTCATGCGCGACCTTCGACGCACGCGCATGAATCTTTTGGCGCATGCGCGACCTTCGGCGCACGCGCATGAATCTTTTGGCGCATGCGCGATCTTCGGCGCACGCGCGGAAGTCTTTTCGAAAATACGCGACCTTCGGCGCACGCGCGGGAGTCTTTTCGAACATACGCGAGCTACTGCGCACGCGCGGGAGTCATTTCGTGCCAACGCGAACTTCTGCGCAGGCGCGAAAGTCTTTTCGAACATGCGCGAGATACTGCGCACGCGCGGGAGACTTGCCGCGCAAGCGCGACCTTCGACGCACGCGCATGAATCTTTTGGCGCATGCGCGATCTTCGGCGCACGCGCGGGAGTCTTTTCGAACATACGCGAGCTACTACGTACGCGCGGGAGTTTTTTCGAACATACGCGATCTACTGCGCACGCGCGAGAGACTTGCCGCGCATGCGCGACCTTCAACGCACGCGCATGAATCTTTTGGTGCATGCGCGAACTTCGGCGCACTCGCGGGAGTCTTTTCGAACATACGCGAGCTACTGCGCACGCGCGGGAGACTTGCCGCGCATGCGCGACCTTCGACGCACGCGCATTAATCTTTTGGCGCATGCGCGACCTTCGGCGCACGCGCATGAATCTTTTGGCGCATGCGCGATCTTCGGCGCACGCGCGGGAGTCTTTTCGAACATACGCGAGCTACTGCGCACGCGCGGGAGTCATTTCGTGCCAACGCGAACTTCTGCGCAGACGACAAAGTCCTAACCGCGACATTCTCAAAATTTCCGACTCCTGACCTCGGTAGAAGAATGAAAATAAAACGTTCCAGTCCTGACCGGGAGATTCGAGTAGAATACAACAAGTACCCGCTAGTTTATCAGTTCTGACCGCGAAATTCTCAAAATTTCCCACTCCTGACCTTGGTAGAAGAATGAAAATAAAAAGTTCCAGTCCTGACCGGGAGATTCGAGTAGAATACAACAAGTACCCGCAAGTTTACCAGTCCTGACCGCGAAATTATCAAAATTTCCCACTCCTGACCTCGATAGAAGAATGAATATAAAAATTTCCAGTCCTGACCGGGAGATTCGAGTAGTATACAACAAGTACCCGCTTGTTTACCAGTCCTGACCACGAAATTCACAAAATTTCCCACTCCTGACCTCGGTAGAAAAATGAAAATAAAAAGTTCCAGTCCTGACCGGGAGATTCGGGTAGTATACAACAAGTACCCGCTAGTTTACCAGTCCTGACCGCGAAATTCTCAAAATTTCCCACTCCTGACCTCGGTAGAACAATGAAAATATAAAGTTCCAGTCCTGACCGGGAGATTCGAGTAGAATACAACAAGTACCCGCGAGTTTACCAGTCCTGACCGCGAAATTCACAAAATTTCCCACTCCTGACCTCGGTAGAAGAATGAAAATAAAAATTTCCAGTCCTGACCGGGAGATTCTATTAGTATACAACAAGTACCCGCTAGTTTAACAGTCCTGACCGCGAAATTCTCAAAATTTCCCACTCCTGACCTCGGTAGAACAATGAAAATATAAAGTTCCAGTCCTGACCGGGAGATTCGAGTAGAATATAACAAGTACCCGCGAGTTTACCAGTCCTGACCGCGAAATTCACAAAATTTCTCACTCCTGACCGCGGTAGAATAATGAAAATTAAAATTTCCAGTCCTGACCGGGAGATTCGAGTAGAATACAACAAGTACCCGATAGTTTACCAGTCCTGACCGCGAAGTTCTCAAAATTTCCCACTCCTGACCTCGGTAGAACAATGAAAATATAAAGTTCCAGTCCTGACCGGGAGATTCGAGTAGAATACAACAAGTACCCGCGAGTTTACCAGTCCTGACCGCGAAATTCACAAAATTTCCCACTCCTGACCTCGGTAGAAGAATGAAAATAAAAATTTCCAGTCCTGACCGGGAGATTATATTAGTATACAACAAGTACCCGCTAGTTTAACAGTCCTGACCGCGAAATTCTCAAAATTTCCCACTCCTGACCTCAGTAGAACAATGAAAATATAAAGTTCCAGTCCTGACCGGGAGATTCGAGTAGAATACAACAAGTACCCGCGAGTTTACCAGTCCTGACCGCGAAATTCACAAAATTTCTCACTCCTGACCGCGGTAGAATAATGAAAATTAAAATTTCCAGTCCTGACCGGGAGATTCGAGTAGAATACAACAAGTACCCGATAGTTTACCAGTCCTGACCGCGATATTCTCAAAATTTCCAACTCCTGACCGCGGTAGAATAATGAAAATTACAATTTCCAGTCCTGACCGAGAGATACGAATAGATTGCCCCGAGTGCCCGTCAGTTTACCAGTCGTGACCGCGAAATTCTCAAAATTTCCAACTCCTGAACTCGGTAGAAGAATGAAAATAAAAATTTTCAATCCTACCCGGAAGATTCGAATAGCTTACAGCGGGTGCCCGCCAGATTACCAGTCCTGACCGCGATATGCCCAAAATTTCCCAGTCCTGACCGCGAGAGAATAATGAAAAAAGAAATTCGAACCAAAACTTATAATCCAGAAATACTTTTCGGACGATTCTCTATCGATTGGTATATACCAATTTTGGTCGATTCTTTTACTTTCTTAATGAGGGACAGAATATTTTCGCGTAAAATCCCTATCTCTGAAACCATCGGTCCTAGAGCTAAAGTCCATAGGACCGATTTTATAGGATATCTAATGGGCATTAAAAAACGTGGTATACCCTTTCGCTCTAGCACCCGCCGTTCGCCAAGGAAACGAGATTTAAGCATTTGAATCGCCGTATCTCCGAAACTATAAGTGCAATCGCGAGGAGGTATAGGAACTTTCTTGTTGCCGTTCCTCAATGCCGTCTATAAGGTCCTATACCCTTTCCCTCTAGCACTTACCGTTCGCCAGGGAAACGAGATTTAAACATTCGAATCGCCGTATCTCCGAAACTATAAGTCCTATCGCGACGAGGTGTAGGAACTTTCTTGTTGCCGTTCCTCAGTGCCGTCTATGAGGTCCTATACCCTTTCCCTCTAGCACTCACCGTTCGCCAGGGAAACGAGAGTTAAACATTCGAATCGCCGTATCTCCGAAACTATAAGTCCAATCACGACGAGGTATAGGACCTTTCTTGTTGCCGTTCCTATATGCCGTCCATCAGGTCCAATATCCTTTCCCCCTAGCACCCATCGTTCGCCAGGGAAACGACATTTAATCATTCGAAACGCCGTATCTCGGAAACTATAAGTCCTATTGCGCCGAGGTATAGGATCTTTCTTGTTGCCGTTCCTCAATGCCGTCTATAAGGTCCTATACCCTTTCCCTCTAGCACTTACCGTTCTCCAGGGAAACGAGATTTAAACATTCGAATCGCCGTATCTCCGAAACTATAAGTCCTATCGCGACGAGATATAGGACCTTTCTTGTTGCCGTTCCTCAATGCTGTCTATGAGGTCCTACACTCTTTCCCTCTAGCACCCACCGTTCGCCAGGGAAACGAGATTTAAACTTTCGAATCGCTGTATCTCCGAAACTATAAGTCCTATCGCGACGAGGTATAGGACCTGTCTTGTTGTTCCTAAATGACGTCTATGAGGTGATATACCCTTTCCCTCTAGCAACAACCGTTCTCCAGGAAAACAAGATTTAAACGTTCGAATCGCCGTATCTCCGAAACAATATGTCCGATCGGGACGAGGTATAGGACCTTTCTTGTTGCCGTTCCTCAATGCCGTCTACGAGGTCCCACTCTCTTTCCCTCTAGCACCCACCGTTCGCCAGGGAAATGAGATTTAATCTTTCGAATTGCCGTATCTCCGAAACTATAAGTCCTATCGGGACGAGGTATAGGACCTTTCTTGTTGCCGTTCCTCAATGCCGTCTATGAGTTCCTACACTCTTTCCCTCTAGCACCTACCGTTCGCCAGGGAAACGCGATTTAAACTTTCGAATCGCTGTATCTCCGATACTATAAGACCTATCGCGACGAGGTATGGGACCTGTTTTGTTGTTCCTAAATGCCGTCTATGAGGTCCTACACCCCTTTCTCTAGCACCCACCGTTTGCCCGAAAAACCATGATGACGTGTCACGCCTAGAGGCTATCTCCGAAATGGAATGACTTACGTCCTTGGGTCATAGGAGCTATTTTGTAGGACTCCTAGAGTACTATAATCCCGCTTTCGACCCCGAAATTGTATCTTCAACGGTTCGAGAGATAACCGAAAATATCGATTATCTCGGGAATCTAGTCCTACTTCGACCTCGGACCTCCAATAGAATCCGATTCGCGACCTTTCCTACACGATAGAATGATTAATTCAACGCGACCTTCTGCGCACGCGCTGGAGTCTTTTCGAACATACGCGAGCTACTGCGCACGCGCGGGAGTCGTTTCGTGCCAACGCGAACTTCTGCGCAGGCGCGAAAGTATTTTCGAACATGCGGGAGCTACTGCGCACGCGCGGGAGACTTGCCGCTCATGCGCGACCTTCGACGCACGCGCATGAATCTTTTGGCGCATGCGCGAACTTCGGCGCACTCGCGGGAGTCTTTTCGAACATACGCGAGCTACTGCGCACGCCCGGGAGTCATTTCGTGCCAACGCGAACTTCTGCGCACGCGCGAAAGTCTTTTCGAACATGCGCGGGCAACTGCGCACGCGCGATAGTCTTTTCGAACATGCGCGAGCTACTGCGCACGCGCGGGAGACTTGCCGCGCATGCGCGACCTTCGACGCACGCGCATGAATCTTTTGGCGCATGCGCGAACTTCGGCGCACGCGCGGGAGTCTTTTCGAACATACGCGAGCTACTGCGCACGCGCGGGAGACTTGCCGCGCATGCGCGACCTTCGACGCACGCGCATGAATCTTTTGGCGCATGCGCGACCTTCGGCGCACGCGCATGAATCTTTTGGCGCATGCGCGATCTTCGGCGAACGCGCGGGAGTCTTTTCGAACATACGCGAGCTACTGCGCACGCGCGGGAGTCTTTTCGAACATGCGGGAGCTACTGCGCACGCGCGGGAGACTTGCCGCGTATGCGCGACCTTCGGCGCACGCGCATGAATCTTTTGGCGCATGCGCGACCTACGGCGCACGCGCATGAATCTTTTGGCGCATGCGCAATCTTCAGCGCATGCGCGGGAGTCTTTTCGAACATACGCGAGTTACTGCGCACGCGCGGGAGTCATTTCGTACCAACGCGAACTTCTGCGCACGCGCGAAAGTCTTTTCGAACATGCGCGAACTACTGCGCACTCGCGGGCGACTTGCGGCTCATGCGCGACCTTCGACGCATGCGCATGAATCTTTTGGCGCATGCGCGACCTTCGGCGCACGAGCGGGAGTCTTTTCGAACATGCGCGAGCTACTGCGCACGCGCGGGAGACTTGCCGCGTATGCGCGACCTCCGACGCACACGCATGAATCTTTTGGCGCATGCGCGACCTTCGGCGATCGCGCGGGAGTCTTTTCGAACATACGCGAGCTACTCCGCACGCGCGGGAGACTTGCCGCGTATGCGCGACCTTCGGCGCACGCGCATGAATCTTTTGGCGCATGCGCGAAAATCGGCGCACGCGCTGGAGTCTTATCGAATATACGCGAGCTACTGCGCACGCGCGGGAGACTTGCCGCTCATGCGCGACCTTCGACGCACGCGCATGAATCTTTTGGCGCATGCGCGACCTTCGGCGCACGCGCATGAATCTTTTGGCGCATGCGCGAGCTTCGGCGCACGCGCGGGAGTCTTTTCGAACATACGCGAGCTACTGCGCACGCGCGGGAGACTTGCCGCGCATGCGCGACCTTCGACGCACGCGCATGAATCTTTTGGCGCATGCGCGACCTTCGGCGCACGCGCATGAATCTTTTGGCGCATGCGCGATCTTCGGCGAACGCGCGGGAGTCTTTTCGAACATACGCGAGCTACTGCGCACGCGCGGGAGTATTTTCGAACATGCGGGAGCTACTGCGCACGCGCGGGAGACTTGCCGCGTATGCGCGACCTTCGGCGCACGCGCATGAATCTTTTGGCGCATGCGCGACCTACGGCGCACGCGCATGAATCTTTTGGCGCATGCGCGATCTTCAGCGCATGCGCGGGAGTCTTTTCGAACATACGCGAGTTACTGCGCACGCGCGGGAGTCATTTCGTGCCAACGCGAACTTCTGCGCACGCGCGAAAGTCTTTTCGAACATGCGCGAACTACTGCGCACTCGCGGGCGACTTGCGGCTCATGCGCGACCTTCGACGCATGCGCATGAATCTTTTGGCGCATGCGCGACCTTCGGCGCACGAGCGGGAGTCTTTTCGAACATGCGCGAGCTACTGCGCACGCGCGGGAGACTTGCCGCGTATGCGCGACCTCCGACGCACACGCATGAATCTTTTGGCGCATGCGCGACCTTCGGCGATCGCGCGGGAGTCTTTTCGAACATACGCGAGCTACTCCGCACGCGCGGGAGACTTGCCGCGTATGCGCGACCTTCGGCGCACGCGCATGAATCTTTTGGCGCATGCGCGAAAATCGGCGCACGCGCTGGAGTCTTATCGAATATACGCGAGCTACTGCGCACGCGCGGGAGACTTGCCGCTCATGCGCGACCTTCGACGCACGCGCATGAATCTTTTGGCGCATGCGCGACCTTCGCCGCACGCGCATGAATCTTTTGGCGCATGCGCGATCTTCGGCGCACGCGCGGGAGTCTTTTCGAAAATACGCGACCTTCGGCGCACGCGCGGGAGTCTTTTCGAACATACGCGAGCTACTGCGCACGCGCGGGAGTCATTTCGTGCCAACGCGAACTTCTGCGCAGGCGCGAAAGTCTTTTCGAACATATGCGTGATACTGCGCACGCGCGGGAGACTTGCCGCGCAAGCGCGACCTTCGACGCACGCGCATGAATCTTTTGGCGCATGCGCGACCTTCGGCGTACGCGCGGGAGTCTTTTCGAACATACGCGAGCTACTGCGCACGCGCGGGAGTCATTTCGTGCCAACGCGAACTTCTGCGCACGCGCGAAAGTCTTTTCGAACATGCGCGGGCTACTGCGCACGCGCGGGAGACTTGCCGCGCATGCGCGACCTTCGACGCACGCGCATGAATCTTTTGGCGCATGCGCGACCATCGGCGCACGCGCATGAATCTTTTGGCGCATGCGCGAACTTCGGCGCACGCGCGGGAGTCTTTTCGAACATACGCGAGCTACTGCGCACGCGCGGGAGTCTTTTCGAACATGCGCGAGCTACTGCGCACGCGCGGGAGACTTGCCGCGCATGCGCGACCTTCAACGCACGCGCATGAATCTTTTGGTGCATGCGCGATCTTCGGCGCACTCGCGGGAGTCTTTTCGAACATACGCGAGCTACTGCGCACGCGCGGGAGACTTGCCGCGCATGCGCGACCTTCGACGCACGCGCATGAATCTTTTGGCGCATGCGCGACCTTCGGCGCACGCGCATGAATCTTTTGGCGCATGCGCGATCTTCGCCGCACGCGCGGGAGTCTTTTCGAACATACGCGAGCTACTACGTACGCGCGGGAGTTTTTTCGAACATGCGCGAGCTACTGCGCACGCGCGGGAGACTTGCCGCTCATGCGCGACCTTCGACGCACGCGCATGAATCTTTTGGCGCATGCGCGAAAATCGGCGCACGCGCTGGAGTCTTTTCGAACATACGCGAGCTACTGCGCACGCGCGGGAGACTTGCCGCGCATGCACGACCTTCGACGCACGCGCATGAATCTTTTGGCGCATGCGCGATCTTCGGCGCACGCGCGGGAGTCTTTTCGAACATACGCGAGCTACTGCGCACGCGCGGGAGACTTGCCGCGCAAGCGCGACCTTCGACGCACGCGCATGAATCTTTTGGCGCATGCGCGACCTTCGGCGTACGCGCATGAATCTTTTGGCGCATGCGCGATCTTCGGCGCACGCGCGGAAGTCTTTTCGAACATACGCGAGCTACTGCGCACGCGCGGGAGTCTTTTCGAACATGCGCGAGCTACTGCGCACGCGCGGGAGACTTGCCGCGTATGCGCGACCTTCGGCGCACGCGCATGAATCTTTTGGCGCATGCGCGACCTTCGGCGCACGCGCATGAATCTTTTGGCGCATGCGCGATCTTCGGCGCACGCGCGGGAGTCTTTTCGAAAATACGCGACCTTCGGCGCACGCGCGGGAGTCTTTTCGAACATACGCGAGCTACTGCGCACGCGCGGGAGTCATTTCGTGCCAACGCGAACTTCTGCACAGGCGCGAAAGTCTTTTCGAACATGCGCGAGATACTGCGCACGCGCGGGAGACTTGCCGCGCATGCGCGACATTCGACGCGCGCGCATGAATCTTCTGGCGCATGCGCGACCTTCGGCGCACGCGCGGGAGTCTCTTCGAACATATGCGTGATACTGCGCACGCGCGGGAGACTTGCCGCGCATGCGCGACCTTCGGCGCACGCGCATGAATCTTTTGGCGCATGCGCGACCTTCGGCGCACGCGCATGAATCTTTTGGCGCATGCGCGAACTTCGGCGCACGCGCGGGAGTCTTTTCGAAAATACGCGACCTTCGGCGCACGCGCGGGAGTCTTTTCGAACATACGCGAGCTACTGCGCACGCGCGGGAGTCATTTCGTGCCAACGCGAACTTCTGCGCAGGCGCGAAAGTCTTTTCGAACATGCGCGAGATACTGCGCACGCGCGGGAGACTTGCCGCGCATGCGCGACATTCGACGCGCGCGCATGAATCTTCTGGCGCATGCGCGACCTTCGGCGCACGCGCGGGAGTCTTTTCGAACATATGCGTGATACTGCGCACGCGCGGGAGACTTGCCGCGCATGCGCGACCTTCGACGCACGCTCATGAATCTTTTGGCGCATGCGCGACCTTCGGCGTACGCGCGGGAGTCTTTTCGAACATACGCGAGCTACTGCGCACGCGCGGGAGTCATTTCGTGCCAACGCGAACTTCTGCGCACGCGCGAAAGTCTTTTCGAACATGCGCGGGCTACTGCGCACGCGCGGGAGACTTGCCGCGCATGCGCGACCTTCGACGCACGCGCATGAATCTTTTGGCGCATGCGCGACCTTCGGCGCACGCGCATGAATCTTTTGGCGCATGCGCGAACTTCGGCGCACGCGCGGGAGTCTTTTCGAACATACGCGAGATACTGCGCACGCGCGAAAGACTTGCCGCGCATGCGCGACTTTCGACGCACGCGCATGAATCTTTTGGCGCATGCGCGACCTTCGGCGCACGCGCATGAATCTTTTGGCGCATGCGCGATCTTCGGCGCACGCGCGGAAGTCTTTTCGAACATACGCGAGCTACTGCGCACGCGCGGGAGTCTTTTCGAACATGCGCGAGCTACTGCGCACGCGCGGGAGACTTGCCGCGTATGCGCGACCTTCGGCGCACGCGCATGAATCTTTTGGCGCATGCGCGACCTTCGGCGCACGCGCATGAATCTTTTGGCGCATGCGCGATCTTCGGCGCACGCGCGGGAGTCTTTTCGAACATACGCGAGCTACTGCGCACGCGCGGGAGTCTTTTCGAACATGCGCGAGTTACTGCGCACGCGCGGGAGACTTGCCGCTCATGCGCGACCTTCGACGCACACGCATGATCTTTTGGCACATGCGCAAAATTCAGCGCACGCGCGGGAGTCTTTTCGAACATACGCGAGCTACTGCGCACACGCGGGAGACTTGCCGCGCATGCGCGACCTTCGACGCACGCGCATGAATCTTTTGGCGCATGCGCGAAAATCGGCGCACGCGCTGGAGTCTTATCGAACATACGCGAGCTACTGCGCACGCGCGGGAGACTTGCCGCTCATGCGCGACCTTCGACGCACGCGCATGAATCTTTTGGCGCATGCGCGACCTTCGGCGCACGCGCATGAATCTTTTGGCGCATGCGCGATCTTCGGCGCACGCGCGGAAGTCTTTTCGAAAATACGCGACCTTCGGCGCACGCGCGGGAGTCTTTTCGAACATACGCGAGCTACTGCGCACGCGCGGGAGTCATTTCGTGCCAACGCGAACTTCTGCGCAGGCGCGAAAGTCTTTTCGAACATGCGCGAGATACTGCGCACGCGCGGGAGACTTGCCGCGCATGCGCGACATTCGACGCGCGCGCATGAATCTTCTGGCGCATGCGCGACCTTCGGCGCACGCGCGGGAGTCTTTTCGAACATATGCGAGATACTGCGCACGCGCGAAAGACTTGCCGCGCATGCGCGACTTTCGACGCACGCGCATGAATCTTTTGGCGCATGCGCGACTTTCGGCGCACGCGCATGAATCTTTTGGCGCATGCGCGATCTTCGGCGCACGCGCGGAAGTCTTTTCGAACATGCGCGAGCTACTGCGCACGCGCGGGAGACTTGCCGCGTATGCACGACCTTCGGCGCACGCGCATGAATATTTTGGCGCATGCGCGAACTTCGGCGCACGCGCTGGAGTCTTTTCGAACATACGCGAGCTACTGCGCACGCGCGGGAGACTTGCCGCGCATGCGCGACCTTCGACACACGCGCATGAATCTTTTGGCGCATCCGCGACCTTCGGCGCACGCGCATGAATCTTTTGGCGCATGCGCGATCTTCGGCGCACGCGCGGGAGTCTTTTCGAACATACGCGACCTTCGGCGCACGCGCGGGAGTCTTTTCGAACTTACGCGAGCTACTGCGCACGCGCGGGAGTCATTTCGTGCCAACGCGAACTTCTGCGCAGGCGCGAAAGTATTTTCGAACATGCGCGAGCTACTGCGCACGCGCGGGAGACTTGCCGCTCATGCGCGACCTTCGACGCACGCGCATGAATCTTTTGGCGCATGCGCGAAAATCGGCGCACGCGCTGGAGTCTTTTCGAACATACGCGAGCTACTGCGCACGCGCGGGAGACTTGCCGCGCATGCGCGACCTTCGACGCACGCGCATTAATCTTTTGGCGCATGCGCGACCTTCGGCGCACGCGCATGAATCTTTTGGCGCATGCGCGATCTTCGGCGCACGCGCGGGAGTCTTTTCGAACATACGCGAGCTACTGCGCACGCGCGGGAGTCTTTTCGAACATGCGCGAGCTACTGCGCACGCGCGGGAGACTTGCCGCGCAAGCGCGACCTTCGACGCACGCGCATGAATCTTTTGGCGCATGCGCGACCTTCGGCGCACGCGCATGAATCTTTTGGCGCATGCGCGAACTTCGGCGCACGCGCGGGAGTCTTTTCGAACATACGCGAGCTACTGCGCACGCGCGGGAGTCTTTTCGAACATGCGCGAGCTACTGCGCACGCGCGGGAGACTTGCCGCGTAAGCGCGACCTTCGACGCACGCGCATGAATCTTTTGGCGCATGCGCGACCTTCGGCGTACGCGCATGAATCTTTTGGCGCATGCGCTATCTTCGGCGCACGCGCGGGAGTCTTTTCGAACATACGCGAGCTACTACGTACGCGCGGGAGTTTTTTCGAACATGCGCGAGCTACTGCGCACGCGCGGGAGACTTGCCGCGTATGCGCGACCTTCGGCGCACGCGCATGAATCTTTTGGCGCATGCGCGACCTTCGGCGCACGCGCATGAATCTTTTGGCGCATGCGCGATCTTCGGCGCACGCGCGGGAGTCTTTTCGAACATACGCGAGCTACTGCGCACGCGCGGGAGACTTGCCGCGCAAGCGCGACCTTCGACGCACGCGCATGAATCTTTTGGCCCATGCGCGATCTTCGGCGCACGCGCGGGAGTCTTTTCGAACATACGCGAGCTACTACGTACGCGCGGGAGTTTTTTCGAACATGCGCGAGCTACTGCGCACGCGCGGGAGACTTGCCGCGTATGCGCGACCTTCGGCGCACGCGCATGAATCTTTTGGCGCATGCGCGACCTTCGGCGCACGCGCGGGAGTCTTTTCGAACATACGCGAGCTACTGCGCACGCGCGGGAGACTTGCCGCGCATGCACGACCTTCGACGCACGCGCATGAATCTTTTGGCGCATGCGCGACCTTCGGCGCACGCGCATGAATCTTTTGGCGCATGCGCGATCTTCGGCGCACGCGCGGGAGTCTTTTGGCGCATGCGCGACCTTCGGCGCACGCGCGGGAGTCTTTTCGAACATACGCGAGCTACTGCGCACGCGCGGGAGACTTGCCGCTCATGCGCGACCTTCGACGCACGCGCATGAATCTTTTGGCGCATGCGCGACCTTCGGCGCACGCGCATGAATCTTTTGGCGCATGCGCGATCTTCGGCGCACGCGCGGGAGTCTTTTCGAAAATACGCGACCTTCGGCGCACGCGCGGGAGTCTTTTCGAACATACGCGAGCTACTGCGCACGCGCGGGAGTCATTTCGTGCCAACGCGAACTTCTGCGCAGGCGCGAAAGTCTTTTCGAACATGCGCGAGATACTGCGCACGCGCGGGAGACTTGCCGCGCATGCGCGACCTTCGACGCACGCGCATGAATCTTTTGGCGCATGCGCGACCTTCGGCGCACGCGCGGGAGTCTTTACGAACATACGCGAGCTACTGCGCACGCGCGGGAGTCATTTCGTGCCAACGCGAACTTCTGCGCACGCGCATGAATCTTTTGGCGCATGCGCGATCTTCGGCGCACGCGCGGGAGTTTTTTTGAACATACGCGAGCTACTGCGCACGCGCGGGAGTCTTTTCGAACATGCGCGAGTTACTGCGCACGCGCGGGAGACTTGCCGCGCATGAGCGACCTTCAACGCACGCGCATGAATCTTTTGGTGCATGCGCGAACTTCGGCGCACTCGCGGGAGTCTTTTCGAACATACGCGAGCTACTGCGCACGCGCGGGAGACTTGCCGCGCATGCGCGACCTTCGACGCACGCGCATGAATCTTTTGGCGCATGCGCGACCTTCGGCGCACGCGCATGAATCTTTTGGCGCATGCGCGATCTTCGGCGCACGCGCGGGAGTCTTTTCGAACATACGCGAGCTACTGCGCACGCGCGGGAGTCTTTTCGAACATGCGCGAGCTACTGCGCACGCGCGGGAGACTTGCCGCTCATGCGCGACCTTCGACGCACACGCATGATCTTTTGGCACATGCGCGAAAATCGGCGCACGCGCTGGAGTCTTTTCGAACATACGCGAGCTACTGCGCACGCGCGGGAGACTTGCCGCGCATGCGCGAACTTCGACGCACGCGCATGAATCTTTTGGCGCATGCGCGAAAATCGGCGCACGTGGTGGAGTCTTTTCGAACATACGCGAGCTACTGCGTACGCGCGGGAGACTTGCCGCGCATGCGCGACCTTCGACGCACGCGCATGAATCTTTTGGCGCATCCGCGACCTTCGGCGCACGCGCATGAATCTTTTGGCGCATGCGCGATCTTCGGCGCACGCGCGGGAGTCTTTTCGAACATACGCGACCTTCGGCGCACGCGCGGGAGTCTTTTCGAACATACGCGAGCTACTGCGCACGCGCGGGAGTCATTTCGTGCCAACGCGAACTTCTGCGCAGGCGCGAAAGTATTTTCGAACATGCGCGAGCTACTGCGCACGCGCGGGAGACTTGCCGCTCATGCGCGACCTTCGACGCACGCGCATGAATCTTTTGGCGCATGCGCGAAAATCGGCGCACGCGCTGGAGTCTTTTCGAACATACGCGAGCTACTGCGCACGCGCGGGAGACTTGCCGCGCATGCGCGACCTTCGACGCACGCGCATTAAACTTTTGGCGCATGCGCGACCTTCGGCGCACGCGCATGAATCTTTTGGCGCATGCGCGATCTTCGGCGCACGCGCGGGAGTCTTTTCGAACATACGCGAGCTACTGCGCACGCGCGGGAGTCTTTTCGAACATGCGCGAGCTACTGCGCACGCGCGGGAGACTTGCCGCGCAAGCGCGACCTTCGACGCACGCGCATGAATCTTTTGGCGCATGCGCGACCTTCGGCGTACGCGCATGAATCTTTTGGCGCATGCGCGATCTTCGGCGCACGCGCGGGAGTCTTTTCGAACATACGCGAGCTACTACGTACGCGCGGGAGTTTTTTCGAACATGCGCGAGCTACTGCGCACGCGCGGGAGACTTGCCGCGTATGCACGACCTTCGACGCACGCGCATGAATCTTTTGGCGCATGCGCGACCTTCGGCGCACGCGCGGGAGTCTTTTCGAACATACGCGAGCTACTGCGCACGCGCGGGAGACTTGCCGCGCATGCACGACTTTCGACGCACGCGCATGAATTTTTGGCGCATGCGCGACCTTCGGCGCACGCGCATGAATCTTTTGGCGCATGCGCGATCTTCGGCGCACGCGCGGGAGTCTTTTCGAAAATACGCGACCTTCGGCGCACGCGCGGGAGTCTTTTCGAACATACGCGAGCTACTGCGCACGCGCGGGATTCATTTCGTGCCAACGCGAACTTCTGCGCAGGCGCGAAAGTCTTTTCGAACATGCGCGAGATACTGCGCACGCGCGGGAGACTTGCCGCGCATGCGCGACCTTCGACGTACGCGCATGAATCTTTTGGCGCATGCGCGACCTTCGGCGCACGCGCGGGAGTCTTTTCGAACATACGCGAGCTACTGCGCACGCGCGGGAGTCATTTCGTGCCAACGCGTACTTCTGCGCACGCGCGAAAGTCTTTTCGAACATGCGCGGGCTACTGCGCACGCGCGGGAGACATGCCGCGCATGCGCGACCTTCGACGCACGCGCATGAATCTTTTGGCGCATGCGCGACCTTCGGCGCACGCGCATGAATCTTTTGGCGCATGCGCGAACTTCGGCGCACGCGCGGGAGTCTTTTCGAACATACGCGAGCTACTGCGCACGCGCGGGAGTCTTTTCGAACATGCGCGAGCTACTGCGCACGCGCGGGAGACTTGCCGCGCATGCGCGACCTTCAACGCACGCGCATGAATCTTTTGGTGCATGCGCTAACTTCGGCGCACTCGCGGGAGTCTTTTCGAACATACGCGAGCTACTGCGCACGCGCGGGAGACTTGCTGCGCATGCGCGACCTTCGACGCACGCGCATGAATCTTTTGGTGCATGCGCGACCTTCGGCGCACGCGCATGAATCTTTTGGCGCATGCGCGATCTTCGGCGCACGCGCGGGAGTCTTTTCGAACATACGCGAGCTACTGCGCACGCGCGGGAGTCTTTTCGAACATGCGCGAGCTACTGCGCACGCGCGGGAGACTTGCCGCTCATGCGCGACCTTCGACGCACACGCATGATCTTTTGGCACATGCGCGAAAATCGGCGCACGCGCTGGAGTCTTTTCGAACATACGCGAGCTACTGCGCACGCGCGGGAGACTTGCCGCGCATGCGCGAACTTCGACGCACGCGCATGAATCTTTTGGCGCATGCGCGAAAATCGGCGCACGTGGTGGAGTCTTTTCGAACATACGCGAGCTACTGCGCACGCGCGGGAGACTTGCCGCGCATGCGCGACCTTCGACGCACGCGCATGAATCTTTTGGCGCATCCGCGACCTTCGGCGCACGCGCATGAATCTTTTGGCGCATGCGCGATCTTCGGCGCACGCGCGGGAGTCTTTTCGAACATACGCGACCTTCGGCGCACGCGCGGGAGTCTTTTCGAACATACGCGAGCTACTGCGCACGCGCGGGAGTCATTTCGTGCCAACGCGAACTTCTGCGCAGGCGCGAAAGTATTTTCGAACATGCGCGAGCTACTGCGCACGCGCGGGAGACTTGCCGCTCATGCGCGACCTTCGACGCACGCGCATGAATCTTTTGGCGCATGCGCGAAAATCGGCGCACGCGCTGGAGTCTTTTCGAACATACGCGAGCTACTGCGCACGCGCGGGAGACTTGCCGCGCATGCGCGACCTTCGACGCACGCGCATTAATCTTTTGGCGCATGCGCGACCTTCGGCGCACGCGCATGAATCTTTTGGCGCATGCGCGATCTTCGGCGCACGCGCGGGAGTCTTTTCGAACATACGCGAGCTACTGCGCACGCGCGGGAGTCATTTCGTGCCAACGCGAACTTCTGCGCAGACGACAAAGTCCTAACCGCGACATTCTCAAAATTTCCGACTCCTGACCTCGGTAGAAGAATGAAAATAAAACGTTCCAGTCCTGACCGGGAGATTCGAGTAGAATACAACAAGTACCCGCTAGTTTATCAGTTCTGACTGCGAAATTCTCAAAATTTCCCACTCCTGACCTTGGTAGAAGAATGAAAATAAAAAGTTCCAGTCCTGACCGGGAGATTCGAGTAGAATACAACAAGTACCCGCAAGTTTACCAGTCCTGACCGCGAAATTATCTTAATTTCCCACTCCTGACCTCGATAGAAGAATGAATATAAAAATTTCCAGTCCTGACCGGGAGATTCGAGTAGTATACAACAAGTACCCGCTTGTTTACCAGTCCTGACCACGAAATTCACAAAATTTCCCACTCCTGACCTCGGTA
This sequence comes from Camponotus vicinus, assembly GCF_025532165.1. Taxonomy (NCBI): domain Eukaryota; kingdom Metazoa; phylum Arthropoda; class Insecta; order Hymenoptera; family Formicidae; genus Camponotus; species Camponotus vicinus. The sequence continues at coordinate 3,034,138 of NW_028141976.1, read as the reverse complement.
GAAGAATGAAAATAAAAAGTTCCAGTCCTGACCGGGAGATTCGGGTAGTATACAACAAGTACCCGCTAGTTTACCAGTCCTGACCGCGAAATTCTCAAAATTTCCCACTCCTGACCTCGGTAGAACAATGAAAATATAAAGTTCCAGTCCTGACCGGGAGATTCGAGTAGAATACAACAAGTACCCGCGAGTTTACCAGTCCTGACCTCAGGTTAGGTTAGGTTAGGTTAGGTTAGGTTAGGTTAGGTTAGGTTAGGTTAGGTTGGAGTCGGTCGGAGACTATCTCCCACTAAACATCGATTTAGTGGGAGAAATTTTGAAACTTGGTTTTCTGTGCGTGTCAAGACGCGAGGAGTCATCTGAGACCCATTTATAAGAAAGTGAATCTTTGTGTGCGACATATTATGTGGTTTTCCCTCGGGGAAGTTTTAATTATTTATAATAAAGCGAAATATGTGAGGCCGGCTCCACTTTCCTAGGGATACTGCCACGTGGCACTTGAAAACGTGAAATCACGCTCATAATGGTGATATGGTGATTAATATCATCTTATGACTAATTGTTGTTATTCAAATAGTGATTGGATAAATAATTCTTTGTTGTTAAGTGCTCAGAATTGTGTTAAATTCTGCGTAAAACATTTTATAATGCTATCTCTCTCTCTCTCAGGAGGGAAATGTCTATTGTGACACGGCGTACTTAGAAGTGTTTATAAGTACCCCCTTAACTATTAAATGGTGTAAATCAATCATATTATTTGATGAATAATCAATTCGGGTATGGATAGACTTACATTAAGTCTATAATTAACAATATAAGGTCTCTGTGACAGGTAAAGTGCAGTTCTCCGGGCATCTGCGCGGTGCATGTATTTGGTCTTGACGCGCAGTGCGCGCGTGCTCAAGTATAGGGTGGCACGCCTGTACCTGTAGTCACGTGTCTGCGCAATTATTGGATTTGAGCTTCTGCGCGGTGCGCGCGCGTTCAGGACTGTAGTGGACAACCTGCATTTGTGACGTGTGCGGGACATCTGCACCTAGACATTTCAGTGTAGTTCAAGCACACTCAATAATTATGAACAATTCCTGGATGATAATTTTTACTTGCAAGGAGTATAAACATTCAATCAGTATGATTCTACTACATAAGGTAGGATTATTTATGTTACAAAAGATTGTTGTATTGCTATAATACCTGTGACAAGTAACTGACTAAACAGTGCTGAGGCGCTTGAATTATTGTTATGTATAATTAATGATGGCAGTGATCTTACTGCATTATAAATGCATTAAATTATTCAATCTGGTTGTGCTACTTACATGCTAAACGACATTGTTGTGTATTGTAGGAACATATACTATCTATACTGCCCTATTGAGAGCTGAGCTCTATCTACTGTATGTAAAATGCAGTATATGCATTGAGGGCATATTAACGCTGTAATTGAGATATATATTATATACTGCAAGCTCGCGAGTATAATTAAAGGAAGGATGGCCTCTGTTACTTCATGTTAAATGAAGTATTAGATTACTGGAGGATTCTGTGGTAATCTATACAAATAGGTAGGATGAAGTATGACACGCGACAACATAAGATCGCATCTGTATTGATGTGATGATGCTTTAGAATCAACAATAATACAAATTTGTGAGTGCGAAGAGTGATTATTCACGGTAAAATGTTTACTTACATATGCGATTGATGAATGTGCTGAGTTATGCGTAATTAGGCGAAACACATTTAGCAAATAAGTACATGATGATAATTGAGATAGAAATAGCAACTCCGTAGATTTGATAGCGCGTAATATCATAGGATACAACTGCGTGCTGGATAGGATGTACTTGACATGACCTGATGAACGTGTTATTAAAAATTGATTGGTTGCGTTAAACGCATTGGCAAACATGCGATAAGGCTGGACTAGAAATAACATTTATGTAAGCCCGATGATGATATGCATTATTCAGACTAATATTGCTTGTAAATGATTTTATATGTGGGGGAGTTCTGCGTATATATATTGGAAATTGTACGCGAACATGAATAATAATGTTTGATTGAAGTAACAATTATTACTGTTATTACTGTGATATTGATTGTAACTGATAATATAACTTATAGGAAGATAACTATGATAGTTAATGTGGCGTAGATTTAATTTAAATCTGTTTAGAGTATCATTAATTAAGCAAATATAATGGAATGAATATAATAAATACTGAATGTGTTTCTGCACATGTATATTCGTATATTAATAATACACTTTAGTGTGATTATGCATTTATTGTGTATAATTTTGCAATGGCTGATGCCAATAAGAGGCTTAATATAAATACATTGTTGAATAAATGATAGTGTTTGCTTTCTATACATGATAGTTTAATTTGGAAACATAAGCTGTCGTGTAACTCTACATTAAACTCTAATAGGTAGATTAACTCTCCTGGAAATATTACCTGAAAATAGAATAGTATAATGTACTTATTTCAATTTATAAATATAATAGAATAAAGCAATAGAATATGGATTTAGTTTAAATTCATAAATAGAGTGATATCTTATCTTTTACACGTGTTTAATCCAGGATTATGAAGTTGTTGTGTGACCCTACACCACACTGATAGATGTAATTTGTCTCTGAAATAATAGAATGAAAGTAAGGTGACTATATGTATTAGATACATTCTAAATATATGTTTATACATGCCTGTGATTCTTGATTTAATTACATTTTCAGTTAGTATAACCTTAAGTTATGTATCGTTGAAACAAGCGTTAGCACCGCTTTTCACATAGGATAGTATAATTCAAAATATTGATGATGTGTGACTTCTTTATCACAATCGGATAGATACGTTATTTGTTGTAGGAAATGTTACCTGAAAACAGAGTAACAATATAAACTTAGTTTATATATATAATAGAATGAAAGTAAGATTACTATATGTATTGAGCATATTTTAAATATATGTCTATACATGCCTGTGATTTGTGATCTGATTACACATTTAGCTGGTATAACTATTATGTATTGCAGAAATTAACGTTAGTACCGCTTGTTATAGGAGTTCAAATCGCGGAAATTATTGATGTTGTCTTTCACTAAGCAAATATAATAGAATAAATACTGAATGTGTTTCTGCATATGTATATTCGTATATTAATAATACACTTTAGTGTGATTATGCATCTATTGTGTATAATTTTGCAATGGCTAATGCCAATATCTTGATATAAATTTAATTTGGGAACATAAAGCTGCCGTGTAACTCTACACTAAACTCTAATAGGTGGATTAACTCTCCTGGAAATATTACCTGAAAATAGAATAGTATAATGTACTTATTTCAATTTATAAATACAATAGAATAAAGCAATAGAATATGGATTTAGTTTAAATTCATAAATAGAGTGATATCTTGTCTTTTACGCGTGTTTAATCCAGGATTATGAAGTTGCTGTGTGACCTTACACCACACTGATAGATGTAACTTGCTTCTGAAATAATAGAATGAAAGTAAGGTGTCTACATGTATTAAATACATCCTAAATATATGTTTATACATGCCTGTGATTCTTGATTTAATTACATTTTCAGTTAGTATAACCTTAAGTTATGTATCGTTGAAACAGGCGTTAGCACCGCTTTTCACATAGGATAGTTTAATTCCAAATATTGATGATGTGTGACTTCTTTATCACAATCGGATAGATACGTTATTTGTTGTAGGAAATGTTACCTGAAAACAGAGTAACAATATAAACTTAGTTTATATATATAATAGAATGAAAGTAAGATTACTATATGTATTGAGCATATTTTGAAAATATGTTTATACATGCCTGTGATTTGTGATTTGATTACACATTGAGCTAGTATAACTGTTATGTATTGCAGAAATTAACGTTAGTGCCGCTTGTTATAGGAGTTCAACTCACGGAAATTATTGATGTTGTTTTTCACTACAATTGGATAGATGGGCTACCTGTTATAGGAAATGTTACCTGAAAATAGAATAACAGTGTAAACTTAGTTAGTCTATAAATATATTAGAATGAAAGCAAGGCTAATATTTGTATTAAGCTTATTTTAAATATATGTTTATACATGAATATGATTTTTTGATTTAATTACATATGTAACTGGCATAACTTTATGATATATACTATATAAACAAGCGTTAATATAGCTCTTATATACGATGATGCGTGATTTCACCACAATCTGATAGATAGACTATTGTTACAGGAAACATTGCCTGAAAATAAAACGGCATAATATAAACTTAGTCTATAAATATATTAGAATGAAAGTAAGGTAATTATAGGTATTAAACATATTTTTAAATATATACCTATATATGCCTGTGATTTATGATGTAGTTATACATCTAGCGAGTATAAGCTTAAATTATACACTATTGTAACAAGCGTTGCTCGCTTTCCACACACGATTATTTAATCTATAAATATTATAGATGTTGGGTGACTTTTCACCACAATTAGACAGATTGGCTGTTTGTTACAGCAGAAGTTACTTGGAAACAGATATAGTAGAATAAAGGCTTAGTTTAGTTTATAAATATAATAGGATGAAAGTGGTAGTACTTACCCTCTATATATGATAATTTATCTCATAGATATCATAAATACTATGTGACATTTACCACAATCTGACAGATAGGTTATTTTGTCCTTGGAAATATATCTGGAAATAAAATATAACATAATACGGACTTGATTTTCTTTAATACAAATATAATAAAATGAAGTAAGGTTATCATATATATTGAGTATATTTATATATATGCTAACACGTTTGTGGACTAACCTGGTATAATTATGTGTGTTGAGTATAATTTTTATGTTGACTAAGCATGGATTGACGGTTGTTGTTGTTCTTAACTCCTTGAACAACACAAAATTATTACTGCAATAGGTGGAAGGCCCGGCTCTGCACATGATATTTCTCTCTTGTAGATAGCACGGGCATCTGAAATAACAAAAATTCATTAATCACTGAGCCTATGGCTGTCACTGCGAGTGAAATTATTAATAAATAAGCTTGACAGGCGCTGAACTGTCTCCTGTCAACGCGAACGACAAGGAGTTGCACTTTAATGAACTGGTGCAGCAGTAAGGCGCCCTTTCACTGGCGACTATAGTCATGGGCAGTAAGTAATATAGACGGGAAACTTTGAAATTGAAGTATCCCTATCCTGAAAGAGGTTTGTGCTTCTTAATATGAATAATTATATACCGAAAGAGTGTATTCGACTCTTAAGATGAAAGTATGTTCGGAAATTCATTAGATATTCTGAGCATGCTAAAATTATAGTAATTTCTATCTGGAAAGAGACTAGTATCTCGTAATATGAATAAATGCATATTGATAGCGTGAATCATCTCTTAAGATGAAAGTATGTTCGGAAATTATCCGGATACGCTGAGTATCCGAAGACTATAGTAACTTTGTTCTAAATGAGACTGGTACTTCTTGAAACGAACATTCATACACTGAGGGTGTGAATTTGACTTTCAGGATGAAGGTATGTTCGGAAATTATCCGGATATTTTAAGTACTTGAAAAATTTTAGTAACTCTTATTCTAAATGAGATTGGTACTTCTTGAAATAAACATTTATACACTGAGAATGTGAATTTGGCTTTCAAGATGGAGGTATGTTCGGAAATTACCCGGATATTTTGAATATTCGGGGAAAAAGTATAGTAATTCCTTTTGGAAGAGATCGATATCTCCTAATATGAATAATTGCATATGGGAAATGTGAATTGATCCTAAATCGATAGTATGTTCGGAAATTGTCTGGATATCTTGAGTATCTGTAGTTTATAGTAACTTCTATCCTGAAAGGTAAATTAACTCAGTTAGCGAGGTAAGGAGTGCACGGTGGTGTTCACCAACCAGAGCGCATTCTGAATCTGATGAGCAGTGGTGCAATTTTTAATTGATGCGCAGTAGACTTGCGTGCGTTGTAGGGGATGCGCGTTGGGTGGGATTACATCTCGTTGATCCCCCCCACCCTACCAGAGGGTTAAAATTGTTTAGTGTTGCGCAGTAAATAATTGAGGTCAATAATGAATGCGCATTATATGTAGATGTATTTAGAGATCCTCCTCTGTCATTTCAACGCAATAGATCCGTTACTCTTGCGTATTACTCGGATATTCTATGTAATTGGAAATTATAGTAATTCTTTTTCTGGAAGAGATTGGTACTTCTTAATATTACTAATTGCATACAGAAAGGTGAATTTTGTTCTAAAATGACAATATGTTCGGAAGTTGTCCGGATATCATAAGTATTCGGAAATTATAGTAACTTCAGTCTTGGAAGAGACTGGCATCTTTATTATGAATAATTGTATGCCGCTAATGTGAATTTAACACCTAAGATGAAAGTATGTCCAGAAATTATCAGGATATTTTGAACATTCGAAAATTATAGTAGTTTCCATACGGGGAGAAACTGGTAATTATTAATATGAATAAAGTCATATTGAGGGTGTAAATTCATTCTTTAAGATGAAAGTATAATTGTTTGAGAATGAGAATGAAGTTGATTGTTGAGGCGGCTTAATTATAAATTTCGTCGATAATGTTATATAAGTTGCTGCGAGAAGTGCTATCATTGTACTTTAAGTTCTTTAAAATGACTAGAATAAATAATTAAAGTTACGCGATAAAGTAAGTGAGAGCGAATACAAAAGTAGATTAGTGGCCTTATTAACTGCGGCCCATTTTCATTGGGCAGACCGAGCCCAATATTCCCGGTCAACTTAATTTAGTATGAATGGATAAGATACAAGTAAGGAACTTACGAGCGCAGGGGACCTCGGATACCCCAGGGTTCGGCGCGAGGGGGGTTGTGGTCCCTGACCCCGCCGCGTCGTCATCATGCGATGGGCCTAAGAAAATAAGTTTTGTTAGGAAGAGTTTGGACAATAAGATCGCAAACAAGTTATTCCTGTGTAATCTATCATCCACTAGGATTTTTGAGGATGCCAGGACTGCGTTGTCTTCGTTGGAGGAGTTATCCTTGCAGGCATCCAGAAGGACACAGTACGTGATCGAGACAATATCAGAGCGTACAAGAGAATTATATTTGATGGCTGTTAGGATGGAGTTAGCCCGCGATTACCTTTTGGACCGCATCGAATGCCAGGGCAGTCGCATGCGAGATCTTGAGGCGGAAATCAAAGCCCTTAGACTTCTCCTTCCATCCGGTCGTGAGTCTCCGGTTCTGAGAATGAATGATGATGCCTGGGGAATCTTCAAGAATACCCAGGACCCTTTGGACTTCCTAGAAAGAGAGGCATCAACATCTAGGCTCTCCTTCTCTATTGTTCGTTCACCTAGTGTGATTCGTGGTGATCGTGCGGAGAGTGACGAAGGGATCTCCGCGCTGTCCATCCTGGAAGGTTCAATCTCAACGGTAGCCTCTAGTTTACGGATGGAAGAGGTTCATACAGATGAAATCCTAGCCGCGGAGATTTCCCAGAGAGAGGATGCAGTAGCATTTTTAATGAAGGAGATCATTATGAGGACAGCGACAGTGGTGGATCTGGATAAAACACATAGGAGAAAATCTGACGAGACTGGACACATAATAGACGACCTTGGCGAGCTACAGGACAACGATTACTGGGCAGGACGGGCTCACAGGCGTAGTGAAGCCAGCCGTCCTAGGGGAAGGATACCCCGAATAACAAACCAAATACATACAAATATGATGGACAAAGATACAGAATCGTTGTTAGTGCCGCAGAGGTTACGGAGCCTCAGCGACAGGCGTGCAAGCCCTACGGTCCCTGGGGCAGGCACGTCTTCATCCTGCAAAGGGCCCACTCTCCGTTTGTCGATGGGCGGGGAGGATGATATGGTTACCGTCGACGAGACGTATGATAGGAATAAGGATAGTGAGGATCCGCTATCATTACCAATCACATTCATAGAATGTCCATCTGAGATGAATGTGAGAGCGGAAGAGGAGACTCAAATGGAGACTCTTCAGACACCAAGAGCAAAAAGAAAAGCACGTCTTTCTCCAGGAGTCCCTGCATTCAGTGAAGGTGAACAGGAGTTAGACGTTACGAAAGAAGAAACAAACAAAGTTATGCTTAGAAAAAGAAAGGATAGGAAGAAGAAAGCCAGAATAGGAACAGACACATCTCTCGAACTTACAGATGAGGTAATATCGATTGACTCGATGTCTGATTCAGACAGGAATGTTGGCGTTAAAGATAAGGAAAAGAAGGAGAAGAGAGAAAAGGACAAGAGGAAAAGCGCAGATAAGAGAGGGACTCCCAAAGGTAAGAAAGAGCATTTAACTGTCTCTTCTGAAGAGGAGGATAATCTCGGAGAGTTTGCCCCAGATGAGTTACGCAGGATGGACGTTACATCGGTTGGAGCCCTTGGCATCGACTATTTAAAAGATGTAGACCGTATGCGTGCTAAAAGCCGAAATATTCAAGGAGGCATCAGCGGCAAAATGCGCAGCAATTTGCAGAAAGCTACAGATGTTATTAACACATTGATTTTCAAAGTAGCATCAACAGGAGATCCTGCCAAACTTAAAATAGACAATAAAGCACTCAAGGACGAGATCGAGAAGTTAAAACTCGAGGAAATTCTCAGAAAAAAGGAGATGGATGAGATGAGAGTCATGATGAATGAGCTAAAGAAGGAATTGGAAGAATTCAAAGATAAATTTGATGAGATGGAAGTGGACAGAAACAAGGCTAGAAACAGCCAGAGGATCGCAGAATGGAAAATGAGGAGAGCGATCGCTGCGGCTGAAGGTAAAGAGTTCGAAGAAAGTGTTCCTGGTAACATAGAAGAAGAAGGTGATCTTACTAGGAAAGAGAATATCGGCGGAAGAAATACTAATGAAAATGACATAAAGATGGATATAAATAAGGATGATGTTTATGCTGGTGACTCAGAAGTGCTCTCTGACTTTAGGTCAGAGGATGCATTGAGAAAAGACAGAAATGACAAAGAAAAAGGACAGGATAGAAGGAGTGAAGAATTAAAAGATATACAAAGACAGATCAAAGATTTAGTTAAGAAGAAAGTTGAAATTAAGAGGAAGAAGGATTATAGCGATAATAGTAATAACTCTAAAGCCAGAGAGGAAAAACCTCTTCCACAGCGAACGCCCAGGGTGAAGCCAAGAGTCCTGACCAATGTGCAGCTCGCTCCTCCCAGATCTGCAGCTCATCCTGAAAGAAAATTCGGGGAACTGAATAGGGATATGACAGAGGAGTTGAACAGAGATGGAAGTATAGGATTTACCGGATCAGAGGATAACAGGAGCTGGAAAAGGATGGACACAAGGAAGAGAAAAGGATATGAAAGACCTGGACAGACGAGGCGAGAATATCGTGGCTATCAGACGCCGCGAAAAGAGGTGTATCCTGGAAATGAAGACCCAGCCATTGAAAAGCGGAATATTAAAAGAGCTGCTCCGACTCGAAAACCTTCTAGAACTGCAGCAGTTATGATTGTTGGTAAAAGCAAAGATTTTTCATACGCCGACGCGCTGAAGCAGGCTCGAGCTAAAATTTCATTAGACGATTTAAGAATAGAAAGTAGCAGGGTTAGGAAGGCGGCTAATGGCGGCTTGATAGTTGAGGTTTTAGGCCCGGATGGTTCAGGTAAGGCTAATGCATTAGCGGAACAGCTTCAAGTTGTACTGCAGGATACAGCGAGAGTAACTAGACCTGTTACCAAAGGAGAAATCAGACTCGTCGGTCTGGACGAGTCGGTTACGGCGGAAGAAGTGCTGCGTGCTATCGTTAAACACGGAGAGTGCACTGAAACGGAAGTTCGGGTTGGATCTATAAGGCCCATGAACAACGGTTTGTTTACTGTATGGATCCGGTGCCCTCTCAATGCGGCCATAAAAACGGCCAATTATAAGAAAATTAGACTGGGTTGGACGCTCGTCAGAGTGAATCTGTTAGAATCCAGACCAACCCAGTGTTTTAAGTGTTGGCGTTATGGTCATTTAAAAAATTCATGTACTTCTAACTTCGACCATAGTGGATCCTGTTTTAATTGCGGTGGATCGGATCATAAGGTTGGAACATGCAGCTTGTCTGCTAAGTGTATGGTCTGTGCTGACGACGGAAAAGATGCAAATCACCGATTGGGATCGATACAATGCACGGTCGATAGGTCAAAGCATGGTACTAGGATATTTTATAGGACTCCTCGTAAGATGACTCCTGCCCAGCAGATGGATCCGGATCGGGGGACCGGAAGTATGGAAGTAGTAAATGATCAAAATTAATGTTATACAAGCCAATATAAATAGAAGTAGGCCAGCGTTAGATCTATTACTACAGCAGGCAAAAGAGCTGAGAGTTGGTTTGCTTGCAATTTCGGAGCCTAATAATGTTCCAGATGCTCCGAATTGGTTTTCGAGCTTAGATCGTGGTGCTGCAGTTTTTGTAGATTCAAATCTCATTAAGTTAAGATGCACACTGGCTCACAAAGGCGACAAATATGTCGCAGTTAACTGTGGACCATACTTAGTGGTGTCGCTTTATATTTCTCCGAACGTAGGACTTCGAGAGTATAATGCTCTTTTAGATGAGCTCTCTGCTACGTTAGCAAGTCGACTCGATAAAGTTATTTTATGTGGCGACTTTAATGCTAAGTCTCGTCTTTGGGGATCCGGCATGACCGATGCTGGGGGTTTTCTGCTGTCCAGTTGGGCAGCAGAAAGGGATGTCCGAATAGTAAATGAAGGCAATATCCCTACTTGCGTTAGGCCTCAGGGATCCTCTATTGTTGATTTGACCTGGTCGTCTCCGGACTTAATACCGTTCATAAGAAAGTGGCATGTGATGGATGACACGGAAACACTCTCGGATCATTGTTATATATCCTTTTCTGTGGAAACAGCTCGACAGGTTCCTCCTCTTTCTAGAAATAAGACGAGAAGATGGAATCTCAGGAGATTTAGCACGGATCATTTCTTGGCCACACTTTATTGGCACGAAAGAGATACCATTGAGGAGCAACAGTTCAATTTAGAAGGAATGATGTCATGGCTGGATAAAATTATGGAGGAAGCCTGTGATGCTGCTGCCCCGAGAGTAGGCCCTAAGAAGCCGAAGCGCCAGGCATACTGGTGGAATGCAAATGCGGCCTCTTTACGCCATGATTGCATTCGAGCTCGAAGAACGTGGCAGAGAGCAAAGAGAAGAAGGCGCCCGGAGAATCAGGTGCAAGAATTGGGAGAGATATACAAGTCCACGAGGAAGAAATTGCGCAACGAGATTAATAATGCCAAGTCATCAGCATGGCAAGAGCTGATTAATACTATAGAAGAGGATCCTTGGGGACTTCCGTATAAGTTAGTCCTTAGGAAACTGAAGTCGGCGACGTCGACTTTAACTGAAATTTTGGAGCCTGAAATTCTCTCGGAACTGCTGGATTCCCTGTTCCCTAAGTGTGTCGGAAGGGAAATGCTCGCAGATAGGAGAGATTTTGAGTGGTGCGAAGATTGGTCTGTCTCACCTGCTGAGGTTGCAAGGGTCGTTAAGAAGAGAACAGTACCGTCATCAAAGGCCCCTGGACCAGATGGATTTAAGGCCGTCACCTGGAAGCTGGTCACACATGAAATTCTCGAGAGAATGAGACACATTTATGATAGGTGTCTGATAGATGGTGTGTTTCCGAAGAGATGGAAAATGGCCGGACTTGTGTTAATCCCTAAAGCCAATAAATCAGGTACCAGTGAACCTAGAGTCCCAAAGGTTAGGCCGATCTGTCTTCTGGATGAAATCGGAAAGGCCTTTGAGCGAATTTTGGCTGAGCGCATCTACGAGTGGCAGGAAAATAATCCGGAGTCGAGCTTAGCACCAAATCAGTTTGGATTTCGCAAGTTTAGATCCACGTGCGACGCATTGAAGACACTTAAGGACATTACCGCACAAGTAATGAGTGGGGGTGGCCTTGCGATTGTTGTAAGCCTGGACATACGCAATGCCTTCAATAGCATCCCATGGTCTAGGATACGCAGGGCCCTGAGGCACAGAGGCTATCCCGTGTATTTGCAGAGGATTCTAGATTCTTACTTGGCGGATAGAAATATCTGCTACGTCGGTAATGATGGTCGTCAACATGTTAGGCCTATGGAGGCTGGTGTTCCTCAGGGCTCTGTGTTGGGCCCTGTGCTCTGGAATATCGCGTTTGACAGTGTGTTGAGAATTGCGGATGACGAGGAGTTCTGCGAAATTATTTGTTATGCGGACGATACTCTTGTTATAATCGATGGAAAAGATGTAGAGCAAACACTGTTGAGAGCTAGTGTATTTTTAACTCGCGTAGTTAACCATATTAATAGGTTAGGATTATCTGTAGCCATGGAAAAAACAGAGGCCATTGTTTTCCGCGCGAATAAATTAAATATGATTTCCGATTCCATTGTGGTAAATAATGTCTCAATTAAGTTTGCAGCGAGTATAAAGTACTTAGGCATAATGATAGACTCGAATTGGGCTTTTAAAGAGCATCTCAGATACGCTGAGAATAAAGCAGATGGAGTTGTCAGAGCACTAAATAGGCTAATGCCTAATTTAAGAGGTCCCGACGAAAGGCGTAGGAGACTTTTCGCGAACGTAGTATACTCGGTAATTTTGTACGGTGCCCCGTTCTGGGGAGATGTACTTCTGACGAGTCGTGCACGGTTTGCGTTGAGAAGGCTTGAACGTTCTGTTGCACAACGAGTTATATCGGCATATAGGACCGTATCTAGCAACGCGGCATTATTACTTGCCAGAATGCCTCCATTGCGTTTGTTAGCTCCTACGCGAAAACGCATATATGAACGCTGTAAGGAATATAAGGATCGAGGAGAATATACGGTCAGAGCTAAAAATATGATCAAAGAAGAGGAATTCTTCAGATTGTGTGACCTGTGGCGTGCCCAGCTGGAAAGGCCAAACACGCCTGGGGAGTACACAAAGCTGGCGATCGTACCTCAGATGGATGCCTGGTTAGCGCACGATAGTGGGAGTATGTCTTTCCACATAACCCAGATAATGACTGGGCATGGATGCTTTAGCAGATTTCTTTGGCGTATTGGAAAAAGAGATTCGGCGGCTTGCGATTTTTGTGACGACGGAGAGGATGATGCAACGCACACACTCAAGTTTTGCAGCATGTGGAACATACAAAGAGAGCGATTGAGGGAGAAGCTTGGACTTAACGCAGACTTCAGCCTTGGTGAGATAGTCGACGCTATAATCGTCGGGAAAGAAGCGTGGACAGCCTTCTCAGCGTTTGCGGAAGATGTCATGCGCAAAAAAGAGGAGGAGGAAAGGCGTCGAGAAATGGTGAGGAATTCTCCTCACCCTTCCCCTCTTTCCTCCAGTCCGGGATGACGTGTCAGAGAGTTGTAACGCTGACATGTGCCACGTACGACACATATGTATCTATTCATTATTTGGATTTACACACTCACGCATTATTTATTTACATTCATTTATTCACTCATTCATTCACTTACTTTCACCTACTTTCACCTTCACTCATGCATGCACTTTTTTCGTTCATTCATTCATTTCATGCATTACACTAATCATAAACAAATCACACATTTTATTACCTTAATATCCTGTTATCATGCTATCCTTGTCCCATTCCTATAATCTAATATGCGTACGGGAAAGAGTGCCGGGGATCTGCCCGCGATGTGTTTTGGTTTAGGGTCCAATTGGCTGTTGCCATGGGCTCACGTTCCGGGATGTGCTGTGCTTGTGTTTGTATGGTCACTTAGTAAATATTATAACTCGTTATAATTTATGTGTCCGCTTACACGCGCGGCGTTTTATTACGTTGGTCGATTCGGTACCAAATGCTCTCTCTCGCCCCCCCCCCTTTGGTAGTTGAGCGGGCTCCATGGCGTTATTAAATGTAACGAGATTCATTGGAGCTTGTCCCACCGTTATCAGTACTTATTAATTAATTAATTATTCTAATTATTTTGTCCTATTTTTTCTTTCTTTTTATGTTTCGTCTGGGCTGGATTTGTTCTGCAAATGCATGCTGCAGGAGAAAAAAAAAAAAAAAAAAAAAAAAAAAAAAAAAAAAAAAAAAAAAAAAAAAAAAAAAAAAAAAAAAAAAAAAAAAAAAAAAAAAAAAAAAAAAAAAAAAAAAAAAAAAAAAAAAAAAAAAAGGGGGGGGAGAGGGGGAAGGGGGGGAGGGGGGAAGGGAAGGGGGGGGGGAAGGGGAAGGGGTAAGGGGAAGGGTAATTGGTTGATTGATTGATTATTGATTGATTATTATTATAAAAGGGGGGTATATATATATAAGTAATTACATCATTACATAACTCTAACTAACTAGGCTAGTATACATATATATCTTTTATTATTCATATGTGCTTAACTTTTAATAATTTTTAATTATTTTTAATTATTTCCATTTCCGTCCCCAGGGGGGGCGAGGGAGAGCAATAATAACAACAGCGGGATTACGGAGGATGTTAATTAGGATTGTCATCCTCTGGGACGTCATGCGCCAGCAGTTCCCCAGGGGGTGGCGGGTTAGGTCCGCGGTGTTCGCGATAGAGGAGGGGTTTTTAGCGGGTGCGAGTCCCGCATAACTCAGCCACACGGGTGGTTGGGTATGCATAATGCATTTTTCCCCTCCTCCGCAAAAAAAAAAAAAAAAAAAAAGGTTAGGTTAGGTTGGTTAGGTTAGGTTAGGTTAGGTTAGGTTAGGTTAGGTTAGGTTAGGTTAGGTTAGGTTAGGTTAGGTTAGGTTAGGTTAGGTTCTTCTCTGACGCAGACCGCCTTGACGTGGCGGAGAAGCTTATACTTCCGGATTCCGATGAAATTATCCCGGGGGCGAAAATGCCTCTCGGGATGTTTTCGGTGGATGAAGGTTGTTAAACTAAGAGTCTGCATTGCACTTCCCTCCCCGGAAGGGGAGGATGGGAGGCTCCGCTCCTTCCGGGCACTTTGGCCCAAAGCGGATACGGGAAGGAAAACCCGGAAACCAAACCCGGCATTTCGGAAGTCGTTGACGGGTGGGAGAACACCCAGTTCCTCTTCTCTCTTCTTTAGATCTCTTTCTGTTGTAGAAATCATCGTAGCTTGTCCTATTTTATTTTATTTTATTTTATTTTGTTTTATTTTATTTCATCTTGTTTTATTTTATTTTCGTTTTTACCTCTCCTTAATTTTGTTATTTCATTTATTTTATCTCATCTTATTTTATTTTATTTTATTTTATTTTACTTTATTTTATTTTATTTCGTTATATTTGTGAATTACGGCTTTTGTATTTGCATGGTAGAAAATCATATCGATTTTATCGGGTGACGTCACGTTACAATAACAGGAATTAAAATTTCTTATATTATATTATTTCAATGTTTATGTCGTTGATAAATTCCTTTGCAAGCGCCGCGTCATGTCCGGGCGACGACGTGTTTATATCTGGTCGTGACGTCACCAGGAAATAATCGATATTTCAATTATTCATTTTAATTTCTTTTGTTTTATTTATTTCCTAATTTTGTTCACCCTAATTAATTAATTCATCTCGCATGGATGTATTATTGTTGTATTGAATAGTGGTAAATGTAGAGTGGTTGTGATGCATTTTATATTCCCATATATTATTTCGTTAAAATCATTTTATTTTACTGTATTTCTTTCACTTGCAAATAGTATTATTTCGAGCTTGTTATTGTCTTGTCTCCCGCCGCGTCATTGCCGCGGCATGTGTTTACTTGCCCCGGGCGCTGTGACGTCGGGGCGCGTGACGTCACGATAGTATTTTTGAATTTCTGAACCTCGTGACGTCACACCGAAATTGATAATTTTAGTAATTATATTTCTTTACGTATTATTGCACCATATTGTTAAACATGCTTTATGACGTCACGGCGAACATTAATTACATTGTTTATGCCTCCTCATTTTGCCCCATCCCAGTTTTCAATTAATGTAGTGCATTAATAATTTCACCTATTATTTCGACAAAATCACTTCATTTATTTTATTTTTATTTCATTCTCACTTATGTATAGCGGTATTTTGACCATTATTGTTTCGTTTCTTGTTGTGTCACTGCTACGCGCTGCATGTGTTTAATTGGCCCCGGGCGCGGTGACGTCGAGGCGCGTGACGTCACGATAGTATTTCAATTTCGAGATATCGTGACGTCACACTGAAATCGATTCTATAGTTTCTCGTATATTATTGCATATTATTACACGGCATATTTTGTATATTATTATATATTATTTCACAACGTGGTTAGACATGCTTTATGACGTCACGGCGAACACTAATCACATTGTATTTTTTGCCCCATATAATTTCATTGTGCAACACCTAGGTATGTGTATGCGCGTGTGAATGTGCATGCGTGCGGGTGTGTGTGTATATGTTGTTGCTTATACTTGCTGGAGTACTGGGCGTTGTTTCCCAGGTAGTAGACTTTCTTCCTCTTTCAATGCATTTTCTTCAAATGCGTTTCTTTCCCTCATGTACCTTCCTTCCAAATTCATATTTCCTTCTGCCCCCCCCCTCCCCCCCCACTATGGTGAACTGTGGGTTGCATCCGAGGAATGCGAATGTTTGCATGATGGTGGAGGTGTTCGGGACGGGCGTTTTGGAGGCCACGAGGCAGGCGCATACTGGCGCAGTAATTCTCGGTGCCGGTCGGAGGAATCGGAGTCGATCGAGATGTCATGGTCACGTCTTTAAAGGCGGGTGAACGCCCGTTGAGTCGGGGCGGGGGCTATCGATTACGGCCCTCAAGCCATGGCACCTTGACCGAATGACGGGAAATTTGACCGACGCCTCGGACGGCCAACGCACAAGGGGGAGGGAGCACCGGTTCCCGAACCCTTTATGGTCGGGGTCTTTTGCCACTTTCCCCAAAGAAAGTGGGTACCCCTGGTCGGCTTACGAGCACGGGTAACCCGGGCAGGTAGTTTACTCAGCCAGATGGCACAGCCTTGGTTAGGGGTGATGCCTTCCCCTCATAATTCCGAAGGCATTCAGCATGGCGGGCAGGGGCGATGCGGGTGACGGGGATAAGAGTACGGGGCAACCTGGCACCCCCGAGGTCGTGATCGTCGCGGCGAAGGGTCCGCCTTCCCCTCGCTAAATAAAAAAAGCGGAGGCGGGGACACGGGTTAGGAGTCGGCGTTGCACGTCGGCGGCAGGGGGCCTGCCCACCCTTGAATAAAAAATCGTAGGCAGAACGGGCGCAGCAGTATCTTACGATGAAGATACCCTGCGCGAATCGCTCCCACGTGGGAGTCGAAGATTGACCCTAAAATGAGGGCCCCGGGTATGACAAGGCCCACCATGTCGTGGACGCGGCATGATGGGGAAGAGGGTTAGTGCCTCACCCTCCGGAAATTCGGAGACACGCTAAATTCGAGTCATTTGCTTCGAGCCACGGATGCCCATCGGGGCGCGGTGATGTCAAGTGACGGGTCATTGACCCCGAGGCTGACATCGCCAGCAACAGGAGTCTGCATTCCTCCTCGTATAAAAAGGCGGATGCAGGGACACGGGTAGGGGCGGATTAGGACGACGGACTTAGTCCCGACTCTGATATCCGACCAACAGGGGTGCGCCTTCCCCCTCGTATAAAAACGCGGAGGCGTACGGGGCTTTTGGTGCATTTACATTGAATCGCCAAAGCAATTTCGCCCCCTTCCATAGGGGTTCCGGGTAGATAACTCGCCTCTGCGGCGAAAGCGAGAGGCGAGCAGAGGGGTGGTGGCTAACCCTCCGGATAAACGAAGCACGCTTAAATCGAGTCACTTGTCTCGAGTCACGGATGCCCACCGGGGCGCGGTGATGTCAGGTGACGGGTCGTTGACCCCGAGGCTGACATCGCCAGCAACAGGAGTCTGCATTCCTCCTCGTATAAAAAGGCGGATGCAGGGACACGGGTAGGGGCGGATTAGGACGACGGACTTTGTCCCGACTCTGATATCCGACCAACAGGGGTGCGCCTTCCCCCTCGTATAAAAACGCGGAGGCGTACGGTGCTATTGGTGCATTTACATTGAATCACCAAAGCAATTTCGCCCCCTCCTATAGGGGTTCCGGGTAGATTACCCATCTCTGCGGCGAAAGCGGGAGACGGGCTGAGGAGTGGTGTCTCATCCTCCGGAAAATCGGAGACACGTTTATCTCGAGTCACGGATGCCGTCGAGTGGCGCGGTGATGTCAAGTGACGGGTCGCTGACCCCGAGGTTGACATCGTCAGCAACAGGAGTCTGCATTCCTCCTCGTATAAAAAGGCGGATGCAGGGACACGGGTAGGGCCGGACGGATAAGATGGAGCTTGCTCCAGATTTGAAATCCGACAAACAGGGGTGCGCCTTCCCCCTCGTATAAAAACGCGGAGGCGTACGGTGCTATTGGTGCATTTACATTGAATCACCAAAGCAATTTCGCCCCCTCCTATAGGGGTTCCGGGTAGATTACCCATCTCTGCGGCGAAAGCGGGAGATGGGCAGAGGAGTGGTGTCTCATCCTCCGGAAAATCGGAGACACGCTTATCTCGAGTCACGGATGCCGCCGTGCGGCGCGGTGATGTCAAGTGACGGGTCGTTTACGACCCCGAGGTTGACATCGCCAGCAACAGGAGTCTGCATTCCTCCTCGTATAAAAAGGCGGATGCAGGGACACGGGTAGGGCCGGACGGATAAGATGGAGCTTGCTCCAGATTTGAAACCCGGCAAACAGGGGTGCACCTTCCCCCTCGTATAAAAACGCGGAGGTGTCGGGTGTCGTGGATGTATCCGAATGAGGAGCACCAGGCACAAATTCGCCCCCTCCGTTGGGGGATTCGGGTAGGATAGCCACCTTTGCGGAGGTGAGACAAGGGGTAGTGCCTCACCCTTTATGGAAGCGGAGGTACATTATACTCGAGTCACGGATGCCACCGGAAGTGGCGCGATCATGTCAAGTGACGGGCTGGCAGCCCCGAGGCTGACATATCGCAACAGGAGTCTGCATTCCTCCTCGTATAAAAAGGCGGATGCAGGGACACGGGTAGGGCCGGACGAATAAGATGGAGCTTGCTCCAGATTTGAAACCCGGCAAACAGGAGTCTGCATTCCTCCTCGTATAAAAAGGCGGATGCAGGGACACGGGTAGGGGCGGATTAGGACGACGGAACCTCACTCGTGTAGGTTTCCCGAATCTAATATCCGACCAACAGGGGTGCTCCTTTCCCCCTCGTATAAAAACGCGGAAGGTGTCGGTACCGCAGGTGCATTCGGAATGGAATCACCAGCGGCTTAAATGGCGTGGCTTGACCGGTAGGGGAGCACGTGTCCGGACCGAGCGGTTCTGCCGTTCAAACGCTAGGGGAATGCGTCGCCCCTAGTAGTAAGCGTGCAGATACTTCAACCCTCTTTGCCGGGGTTGTGGGCCCCCTTCGGGGGGAGCTCGGATCGGAAGGCGACTCTCCCGCCAACACAGGCGTCCGTCTAGCGGGGGCAAGCCCTACCCCGCTATAAAACAAGCGAGGGCCCACGCGCTGGGGCTGTCCGGTGAGCACATTCAAGGTGCCCGGACCGCATGGACAAAATTCGCTCCTGGCAGAGAGGAGCATGAGATGGGACGGAGTTTCCGAAAGGTCCTCCGTTTTTCGCTCCCCTAAGAGGGAGGCACTCCCCCGTCGTCTCGCCACCTTGTCGTGGTGGGGGAGCTCCCCTCCCAATCGGGAGGGGTCTAAGAGCGAGACTAGAGGAAGGAAAACCTCGATAAAAAACCCGGTCTGGACAGCCCGTTAGCCTCTGGACGGCGTGTCCTAAGGGAAGGAAAACCCCGACAGAAAACCACCTCTTTAACTTCATGAATATGGCAAGTAAAGAGAAGAAACGTACCGGCCCAGGGGTTTCGGACCCCCAGGGCCCGGCGGGTGCGGGGAGTCTTGTCCCGGCTCCTCCCCCGTCGTCATCCAGCGTCGGGCTACCCCCAGGGTCTCGGGAGAGCCCTGGGGGAGAATCGGCTATCTCCCTGATGGCGAAGGGTCTGGCTAGGGCCCTTTCCGCTGAAAAGCGGAATTCGTCAGGCTCCGAGCGTAAGAGCCCGGAGTCGGATTCTGGGGCGCAGGCACGTCCAGCGCCTGCCACCCCAGGTCCATCGACGTCGAGGGCAGCGGCCGGGGATGCTGTTTTTAAGCGTCCCGGTCCGCTGTCCTCGAAGAAGAAGAAGGTGAGGCCCGTGGAGGCCATGGACCTCACTGGGGAGGACGATTCGTCCGACGATGTGTCGGGGAGCGACGGCGATTTGACGGCGTTCTCCGACATGTCGTCGGATACGAATCGCGCGCTCAGCGCGAAGAAGAGGGGGCGTGGCCGCCCTGCCACCACCGGCGAGTGGGTCGGGGTGGAGGCGGTGCGCCAAGAACTCGCGCTCCTCAAGAAGGAGCACGAGCGGGTGTTGGCGGAGCGGGATGTCCTCGCGGGTCGGTTCGAGGTAGACTTCGGACAGACCGCGGGGAAGATCCCCTCCGCCAGCGATGTGAGGGAGGGACTCGCCGATGAGACGGTCGACTCCCTCCTCAACATCGTGCTCGAGGAGATGGAGGCCGTGGAGCGTGTCGCGGAGCGCTCGGGGTCCTTGAAGGGCACCTTCAAGGGAAGGCTCCGGGCTGCTTCGCGGCGCGCGGTCGCGGCCTCCCAGCTCCTCTTTACTCGCGCGATTACTCGCGTGAGGGAGGAGGGGGGGGCCTGCGACCTCGAGCGGGCTCGACGCGAGCTACAAGCCGCGAAGAGTTTGCTCGAGGAGTCGCAAGAGAAGGTGCGGCGTCTGGAGGGGGAGGTGGAGGTCCTGAAGGCCAAGGAGACCCTTCGGGCCTCTGGGGCGGGAAGGGCCTCGCCTCCCCCCCGTCGATCCTCCTCGTACTACGGTGCGGAGGTCGAGGGTATTCCGATGGAGGTGGAGGACTCGCCCGTGAGGGTTGACCCTCCGGAGAGGCGGGCCTCTGCCTCCATCGTCGGGGGTCTCGCGACGGAACCCGATCCGTCTCTCGACCTTGTCGAGAGGATCGTGGGTCGGGTCCTCGCGCGACTGAGTCCCCGAAGAGAGACTCCGGACCAGCCTCCTGCCCCTTCACGACCCCCCCCCGAGTCTGGGGGGGAGAAGTGGAGCAAGGTGGTGGGGCGTCGGGCCCGGAAGAAGAAGGAGGCGAAGGCCTCGGAGAAGGAGGTTCCTCCTCCTGCTGCTCCCACACCTGGGAGCAGGAAGAGGAGGAAAAAGAAGAAGAAGAAGGGCCCCAAACAGCGGGGTGCTGGAGGGGAGCCTAGTAATAAGGCTCCCCCCCAGAAGAAGAAGGCCAAGGCCCCCATCGGGGTGGTCCGCGAGCCGAGGTCGGGAGCGGTCCTTGTGACCGCCGACCCGGCTAAGGGGATCAACATGGCGGGGGCCATGAAGGCGGTGAGGCCGGCCGCGATGGAGTACATCGTGGCCAAAGGGGGATTCGGGATCTCCATAAAGAGGGCCCAGGCGGGGGGCACCCTCATCCAGATACCTGGAGGGGATGGCCACCGCCTGGCCGACGAGCTTGCCGCAGTAATGCGGGAAGCGGCGTCGAAAGTGCCGGGTGTCGGGGTCCGCCGGCCCCTGAAGCGCGCAGAGTTGCGCCTCCAGGGGCTGGATGACTCCGTCACCCGCGAAGAGGTGGTTGGCGCCGTCACGGGGGCGACGGACTGCCGCGCGGAGGACCTGACCGTGGGAGAAATCAGATTTCTCCCATATCGGTTGGGCTCCGTGTGGCTGCGTTGCCCCGTGGCGGTGTCCAACAAGTTGTTGGAGGGCGGTAGGCTCCGCATCGGGTGGGCCATGGCGACGGTGAAACCGCTGCCGGCCCGCCGGATGCGGTGCTACCGGTGCCTGGAGGTGGGGCACGGGAGAGCGGGGTGTAATGGCCCCGATCGGAGCGGTCGCTGCCATAGGTGCGGCGACTGCTCCCATCGATCGCAGCAGTGTTCGGCGGGGATGCCGAAGTGTCCGCTTTGTGCGGACTTTGGCATCCCTGCCGGACACTCGCTGGGGGCGGCCGCCTGCGTTCCCAGCGGGCGAGTCGCCCAACGGCGGAAATTGGCCGCTGAGGCGGCCAATGCGAAGGCGAGGGACAAGGGGGGTGCGCGATCCGGAGGTGCGGATGCGACCTCAGCCGTCCCTGGTGGGGGGAGTAAGGGGGGCCCGCGTAGGGCGAAACCCCCCGAAACCCCCGCCCCAGCAGGGCCCGCGGAGGGGGAGCGGGGGACCAGTCCGGTAGAGGACGAGGGTCCCCTCTCCCGCGCTTCGGAAAAGGGCTCCACCGAGGGTGGGGGAGACCGTCCGGCCAAGTCCTCATTGAAGAGGACGGCCTCGGATCGGTCTCCTGCCATCCAGCGGCGGACGGAGGATAGGAGGGATGATGATGGGAAGGAGAAGGAGGAGTCACCTCCACCCCCCCCTCCTGTGATGAAGAAGAGGAGGGACCGGAGAGGGCGATTCAAAACACGTTGAATCGCCTTCTCCGCTCCCTCCAGAGTGGATAGCGGGGTACCGGAGCCCCGTGGAGAGGGGGCCTTAAATGGCCCGGGCCAATTGCTCGCCCCCAGGGTTATGTGAAAACAGGTACCTGGGGGATCACGAGCGCCTTGCGCAGCAAGTGATGGCTGAGTGACAGGGGTTTTAGTTGGTATACCCGACATTGCACTCCTTGGGAGAGGGACTAGCTCTCTTCCAAGGGTCGGGGAGTCCAACACTACCCTCCAACGCGCCGGAGCGTTGGGGGGTGTGCGTAATGCATTTCCCCTGTCAATAAACAAAAAAAAAAAAAAAAAAGGTTAGGTTAGGTTAGGTTAGGTTAGGTTAGGTTCTTCTCTGACGCAGACCGCCTTGACGTGGCGGAGAAGCTTATACTTCCGGATTCCGATGAAATTATCCCGGGGGCGAAAATGCCTCTCGGGATGTTTTCGGTGGATGAAGGTTGTTAAACTAAGAGTCTGCATTGCACTTCCCTCCCCGGAAGGGGAGGATGGGAGGCTCCGCTCCTTCCGGGCACTTTGGCCCAAAGCGGATACGGGAAGGAAAACCCGGAAACCAAACCCGGCATTTCGGAAGTCGTTGACGGGTGGGAGAACACCCAGTTCCTCTTCTCTCTTCTTTAGATCTCTTTCTGTTGTAGAAATCATCGTAGCTTGTCCTATTTTATTTTATTTTATTTTATTTTGTTTTATTTTATTTCATCTTGTTTTATTTTATTTTCGTTTTTACCTCTCCTTAATTTTGTTATTTCATTTATTTTATCTCATCTTATTTTATTTTATTTTATTTTATTTTACTTTATTTTATTTTATTTCGTTATATTTGTGAATTACGGCTTTTGTATTTGCATGGTAGAAAATCATATCGATTTTATCGGGTGACGTCACGTTACAATAACAGGAATTAAAATTTCTTATATTATATTATTTCAATGTTTATGTCGTTGATAAATTCCTTTGCAAGCGCCGCGTCATGTCCGGGCGACGACGTGTTTATATCTGGTCGTGACGTCACCAGGAAATAATCGATATTTCAATTATTCATTTTAATTTCTTTTGTTTTATTTATTTCCTAATTTTGTTCACCCTAATTAATTAATTCATCTCGCATGGATGTATTATTGTTGTATTGAATAGTGGTAAATGTAGAGTGGTTGTGATGCATTTTATATTCCCATATATTATTTCGTTAAAATCATTTTATTTTACTGTATTTCTTTCACTTGCAAATAGTATTATTTCGAGCTTGTTATTGTCTTGTCTCCCGCCGCGTCATTGCCGCGGCATGTGTTTACTTGCCCCGGGCGCTGTGACGTCGGGGCGCGTGACGTCACGATAGTATTTTTGAATTTCTGAACCTCGTGACGTCACACCGAAATTGATAATTTTAGTAATTATATTTCTTTACGTATTATTGCACCATATTGTTAAACATGCTTTATGACGTCACGGCGAACATTAATTACATTGTTTATGCCTCCTCATTTTGCCCCATCCCAGTTTTCAATTAATGTAGTGCATTAATAATTTCACCTATTATTTCGACAAAATCACTTCATTTATTTTATTTTTATTTCATTCTCACTTATGTATAGCGGTATTTTGACCATTATTGTTTCGTTTCTTGTTGTGTCACTGCTACGCGCTGCATGTGTTTAATTGGCCCCGGGCGCGGTGACGTCGAGGCGCGTGACGTCACGATAGTATTTCAATTTCGAGATATCGTGACGTCACACTGAAATCGATTCTATAGTTTCTCGTATATTATTGCATATTATTACACGGCATATTTTGTATATTATTATATATTATTTCACAACGTGGTTAGACATGCTTTATGACGTCACGGCGAACACTAATCACATTGTATTTTTTGCCCCATATAATTTCATTGTGCAACACCTAGGTATGTGTATGCGCGTGTGAATGTGCATGCGTGCGGGTGTGTGTGTATATGTTGTTGCTTATACTTGCTGGAGTACTGGGCGTTGTTTCCCAGGTAGTAGACTTTCTTCCTCTTTCAATGCATTTTCTTCAAATGCGTTTCTTTCCCTCATGTACCTTCCTTCCAAATTCATATTTCCTTCTGCCCCCCCCCTCCCCCCCCACTATGGTGAACTGTGGGTTGCATCCGAGGAATGCGAATGTTTGCATGATGGTGGAGGTGTTCGGGACGGGCGTTTTGGAGGCCACGAGGCAGGCGCATACTGGCGCAGTAATTCTCGGTGCCGGTCGGAGGAATCGGAGTCGATCGAGATGTCATGGTCACGTCTTTAAAGGCGGGTGAACGCCCGTTGAGTCGGGGCGGGGGCTATCGATTACGGCCCTCAAGCCATGGCACCTTGACCGAATGACGGGAAATTTGACCGACGCCTCGGACGGCCAACGCACAAGGGGGAGGGAGCACCGGTTCCCGAACCCTTTATGGTCGGGGTCTTTTGCCACTTTCCCCAAAGAAAGTGGGTACCCCTGGTCGGCTTACGAGCACGGGTAACCCGGGCAGGTAGTTTACTCAGCCAGATGGCACAGCCTTGGTTAGGGGTGATGCCTTCCCCTCATAATTCCGAAGGCATTCAGCATGGCGGGCAGGGGCGATGCGGGTGACGGGGATAAGAGTACGGGGCAACCTGGCACCCCCGAGGTCGTGATCGTCGCGGCGAAGGGTCCGCCTTCCCCTCGCTAAATAAAAAAAGCGGAGGCGGGGACACGGGTTAGGAGTCGGCGTTGCACGTCGGCGGCAGGGGGCCTGCCCACCCTTGAATAAAAAATCGTAGGCAGAACGGGCGCAGCAGTATCTTACGATGAAGATACCCTGCGCGAATCGCTCCCACGTGGGAGTCGAAGATTGACCCTAAAATGAGGGCCCCGGGTATGACAAGGCCCACCATGTCGTGGACGCGGCATGATGGGGAAGAGGGTTAGTGCCTCACCCTCCGGAAATTCGGAGACACGCTAAATTCGAGTCATTTGCTTCGAGCCACGGATGCCCATCGGGGCGCGGTGATGTCAAGTGACGGGTCATTGACCCCGAGGCTGACATCGCCAGCAACAGGAGTCTGCATTCCTCCTCGTATAAAAAGGCGGATGCAGGGACACGGGTAGGGGCGGATTAGGACGACGGACTTAGTCCCGACTCTGATATCCGACCAACAGGGGTGCGCCTTCCCCCTCGTATAAAAACGCGGAGGCGTACGGGGCTTTTGGTGCATTTACATTGAATCGCCAAAGCAATTTCGCCCCCTTCCATAGGGGTTCCGGGTAGATAACTCGCCTCTGCGGCGAAAGCGAGAGGCGAGCAGAGGGGTGGTGGCTAACCCTCCGGATAAACGAAGCACGCTTAAATCGAGTCACTTGTCTCGAGTCACGGATGCCCACCGGGGCGCGGTGATGTCAGGTGACGGGTCGTTGACCCCGAGGCTGACATCGCCAGCAACAGGAGTCTGCATTCCTCCTCGTATAAAAAGGCGGATGCAGGGACACGGGTAGGGGCGGATTAGGACGACGGACTTTGTCCCGACTCTGATATCCGACCAACAGGGGTGCGCCTTCCCCCTCGTATAAAAACGCGGAGGCGTACGGTGCTATTGGTGCATTTACATTGAATCACCAAAGCAATTTCGCCCCCTCCTATAGGGGTTCCGGGTAGATTACCCATCTCTGCGGCGAAAGCGGGAGACGGGCTGAGGAGTGGTGTCTCATCCTCCGGAAAATCGGAGACACGTTTATCTCGAGTCACGGATGCCGTCGAGTGGCGCGGTGATGTCAAGTGACGGGTCGCTGACCCCGAGGTTGACATCGTCAGCAACAGGAGTCTGCATTCCTCCTCGTATAAAAAGGCGGATGCAGGGACACGGGTAGGGCCGGACGGATAAGATGGAGCTTGCTCCAGATTTGAAATCCGACAAACAGGGGTGCGCCTTCCCCCTCGTATAAAAACGCGGAGGCGTACGGTGCTATTGGTGCATTTACATTGAATCACCAAAGCAATTTCGCCCCCTCCTATAGGGGTTCCGGGTAGATTACCCATCTCTGCGGCGAAAGCGGGAGATGGGCAGAGGAGTGGTGTCTCATCCTCCGGAAAATCGGAGACACGCTTATCTCGAGTCACGGATGCCGCCGTGCGGCGCGGTGATGTCAAGTGACGGGTCGTTTACGACCCCGAGGTTGACATCGCCAGCAACAGGAGTCTGCATTCCTCCTCGTATAAAAAGGCGGATGCAGGGACACGGGTAGGGCCGGACGGATAAGATGGAGCTTGCTCCAGATTTGAAACCCGGCAAACAGGGGTGCACCTTCCCCCTCGTATAAAAACGCGGAGGTGTCGGGTGTCGTGGATGTATCCGAATGAGGAGCACCAGGCACAAATTCGCCCCCTCCGTTGGGGGATTCGGGTAGGATAGCCACCTTTGCGGAGGTGAGACAAGGGGTAGTGCCTCACCCTTTATGGAAGCGGAGGTACATTATACTCGAGTCACGGATGCCACCGGAAGTGGCGCGATCATGTCAAGTGACGGGCTGGCAGCCCCGAGGCTGACATATCGCAACAGGAGTCTGCATTCCTCCTCGTATAAAAAGGCGGATGCAGGGACACGGGTAGGGCCGGACGAATAAGATGGAGCTTGCTCCAGATTTGAAACCCGGCAAACAGGAGTCTGCATTCCTCCTCGTATAAAAAGGCGGATGCAGGGACACGGGTAGGGGCGGATTAGGACGACGGAACCTCACTCGTGTAGGTTTCCCGAATCTAATATCCGACCAACAGGGGTGCTCCTTTCCCCCTCGTATAAAAACGCGGAAGGTGTCGGTACCGCAGGTGCATTCGGAATGGAATCACCAGCGGCTTAAATGGCGTGGCTTGACCGGTAGGGGAGCACGTGTCCGGACCGAGCGGTTCTGCCGTTCAAACGCTAGGGGAATGCGTCGCCCCTAGTAGTAAGCGTGCAGATACTTCAACCCTCTTTGCCGGGGTTGTGGGCCCCCTTCGGGGGGAGCTCGGATCGGAAGGCGACTCTCCCGCCAACACAGGCGTCCGTCTAGCGGGGGCAAGCCCTACCCCGCTATAAAACAAGCGAGGGCCCACGCGCTGGGGCTGTCCGGTGAGCACATTCAAGGTGCCCGGACCGCATGGACAAAATTCGCTCCTGGCAGAGAGGAGCATGAGATGGGACGGAGTTTCCGAAAGGTCCTCCGTTTTTCGCTCCCCTAAGAGGGAGGCACTTCTCTGACGCAGACCGCCTTGACGTGGCGGAGAAGCTTATACTTCCGGATTCCGATGAAATTATCCCGGGGGCGAAAATGCCTCTCGGGATGTTTTCGGTGGATGACGGTTGTTAAACTAAGAGTCTGCATTGCACTTCCCTCCCCGGAAGGGGAGGATGGGAGGCTCCGCTCCTTCCGGGCACTCTGGCCCAAAGCGGATACGGGAAGGAAAACCCGGAAACCAAACCCGGCATTTCGGAAGTCGTTGACGGGTGGGAGAACACCCAGTTCCTCTTCTCTCTTCTTTAGATCTCTTTCTGTCGTAGAAATCATCGTAGCTTGTCCTATTTTATTTTATTTTATTTTATTTTGTTTTATTTTATTTCATCTTGTTTTATTTTATTTTCGTTTTACCTCCCCTTAATTTTGTTATTTCATTTATTTCATCTCATCTTATTTTATTTTATTTTACTTTATTTTATTTTATTTCGTTATATTTGTGAATTACGGCTTTTGTATTTGCATGGTAGAAAATCATATCGATTTTATCGGGTGACGTCACGTTACAATAACAGGAATTAAAATTTCTTATATTATATTATTTCAATGTTTATGTCGTTGATAAATTCCTTTGCAAGCGCCGCGTCATGTCCGGGCGACGGCGTGTTTATATCTGGTCGTGACGTCACCAGGAAATAATCGATATTTCAATTATTCATTTTAATTTCTTTTATTTTATTTATTTCATAATTTTGTTCACCCTAATTAATTAATTCGTCACGCATGGATGTATTATTGTTGTATTGAATGGTGGTAAATGTAGAGTGGTTGTGATGCATTTTATATTCCCATATATTATTTCGTTAAAATCATTTTATTTTACTGTATTTCTTTCACTCGCAAATAGTATTATTTCGAGCTTGTTATTGTCTTGTCTCCCGCCGCGTCATTGCCGCGGCATGTGTTTACTTGCCCCGGGCGCTGTGACGTCGGAGCGCGTGACGTCACGATAGTATTTTTGAATTTCTGAACCTCGTGACGTCACACCGAAATTGATAATTTTAGTAATTATATTTCCTTACATATTATTGCACCATATTGTTAAACATGCTTTATGACGTCACGGCGAACATTAATTACATTGTTTATGCCTCCTCATTTTGCCCCATCCCAGTTTTCAATTAATGTAATGCATTCATAATTTCACCCATTATTTTGATAAAATCACTTCATATATTTTATTTTATTTCATTCTCACTTATGTATAGCGGTATTTTGACCATTATTGTTTCGTTTCTTGTTGTGTCACTGCTACGCGCTGCATGTGTTTAATTAACCCCGGGCGCGGTGACGTCGAGGCGCGTGACGTCACGATAGTATTTCAATTTCGAGATATCGTGACGTCACACTGAAATCGATTCTATAGTTT
The DNA here is from genome assembly GCF_025532165.1 of Camponotus vicinus. NCBI lineage: Eukaryota > Metazoa > Arthropoda > Insecta > Hymenoptera > Formicidae > Camponotus > Camponotus vicinus. The sequence goes on along the minus strand of NW_028141976.1, from coordinate 3,004,934 downwards.
CTCGTATATTATTGCATATTATTGCACGGCATATTTTTACATATTATTACATATTATTTCACAACGTGGTTAGACATGTTTTATGACGTCACGGCGAACATTAATCACATTATATTTTTGCCCCATATAATTTCATTGTATGTATGCGCGCGTGGATGTGCATATGTGTGGGGTGTGTATGTATATGTTGTTGCTTATACTTGCTGGAGTACTGGGTGTTGTTTCCCATGTAGTAGACTCTCTTCCTCTTTCAATGCATTTTCTTTAAATGCGTTTCTTTCCCTCATGTACCTTCCTTCCAAAATTCATATTTCCTTCTGCCCCCCCCCCTCCCCCCCACTATGGTGAACTGTGGGTTGCATCCGAGGAATGCGAATGTTTGCATGATGGTGGAGGTGTTCGGGACGGGCGTTTTGGAGGCCACGAGGCAGGCGCATACTGGCGCAGTAATTCTCGGTGCCGGTCGGAGGAATCGGAGTCGATCGAGATGTCATGGTCACGTCTTTAAAGGCGGGTGAACGCCCGTTGAGTCGGGGCGGGGGCTATCGATTACGGCCCTCAAGCCATGGCACCTTGACCGAATGACGGGAAATTTGACCGACGCCTCGGACGGCCAACGCATAAGGGGGAGGGAGCACCGGTTCCCGAACCCTTTATGGTCGGGGTCTTTTGCCACTTTCCCCAAAGAAAGTGGGTACCCCTGGTCGGCTTACGAGCACGGGTAACCCGGGCAGGTAGTTTACTCAGCCAGATGGCACAGCCTTGGTTAGGGGTGATGCCTTCCCCTCATAATTCCGAAGGCATTCAGCATGGCGGGCAGGGGCGATGCGGGTGACGGGGATAAGAGTACGGGGCAACCTGGCACCCCCGAGGTCGTGATCGTCGCGGCGAAGGGTCCGCCTTCCCCTCGCTAAATAAAAAAAGCGGAGGCGGGGACACGGGTTAGGAGTCGGCGTTGCACGTCGGCGGCAGGGGGCCTGCCCACCCTTGAATAAAAAATCGTAGGCAGAACGGGCGCAGCAGTATCTTACGATGAAGATACCCTGCGCGAATCGCTCCCACGTGGGAGTCGAAGATTGACCCTAAAATGAGGGCCCCGGGTATGACAAGGCCCACCATGTCGTGGACGCGGCATGATGGGGAAGAGGGTTAGTGCCTCACCCTCCGGAAATTCGGAGACACGCTAAATTCGAGTCATTTGCTTCGAGCCACGGATGCCCATCGGGGCGCGGTGATGTCAAGTGACGGGTCATTGACCCCGAGGCTGACATCGCCAGCAACAGGAGTCTGCATTCCTCCTCGTATAAAAAGGCGGATGCAGGGACACGGGTAGGGGCGGATTAGGACGACGGACTTAGTCCCGACTCTGATATCCGACCAACAGGGGTGCGCCTTCCCCCTCGTATAAAAACGCGGAGGCGTACGGGGCTTTTGGTGCATTTACATTGAATCGCCAAAGCAATTTCGCCCCCTTCCATAGGGGTTCCGGGTAGATAACTCGCCTCTGCGGCGAAAGCGAGAGGCGAGCAGAGGGGTGGTGGCTAACCCTCCGGATAAACGAAGCACGCTTAAATCGAGTCACTTGCCTCGAGTCACGGATGCCCACCGGGGCGCGGTGATGTCAGGTGACGGGTCGTTGACCCCGAGGCTGACATCGCCAGCAACAGGAGTCTGCATTCCTCCTCGTATAAAAAGGCGGATGCAGGGACACGGGTAGGGGCGGATTAGGACGACGGACTTTGTCCCGACTCTGATATCCGACCAACAGGGGTGCGCCTTCCCCCTCGTATAAAAACGCGGAGGCGTACGGTGCTATTGGTGCATTTACATTGAATCACCAAAGCAATTTCGCCCCCTCCTATAGGGGTTCCGGGTAGATTACCCATCTCTGCGGCGAAAGCGGGAGACGGGCTGAGGAGTGGTGTCTCATCCTCCGGAAAATCGGAGACACGTTTATCTCGAGTCACGGATGCCGTCGAGTGGCGCGGTGATGTCAAGTGACGGGTCGCTGACCCCGAGGTTGACATCGTCAGCAACAGGAGTCTGCATTCCTCCTCGTATAAAAAGGCGGATGCAGGGACACGGGTAGGGCCGGACGGATAAGATGGAGCTTGCTCCAGATTTGAAATCCGACAAACAGGGGTGCGCCTTCCCCCTCGTATAAAAACGCGGAGGCGTACGGTGCTATTGGTGCATTTACATTGAATCACCAAAGCAATTTCGCCCCCTCCTATAGGGGTTCCGGGTAGATTACCCATCTCTGCGGCGAAAGCGGGAGATGGGCAGAGGAGTGGTGTCTCATCCTCCGGAAAATCGGAGACACGCTTATCTCGAGTCACGGATGCCGCCGTGCGGCGCGGTGATGTCAAGTGACGGGTCGTTTACGACCCCGAGGTTGACATCGCCAGCAACAGGAGTCTGCATTCCTCCTCGTATAAAAAGGCGGATGCAGGGACACGGGTAGGGCCGGACGGATAAGATGGAGCTTGCTCCAGATTTGAAACCCGGCAAACAGGGGTGCACCTTCCCCCTCGTATAAAAACGCGGAGGTGTCGGGTGTCGTGGATGTATCCGAATGAGGAGCACCAGGCACAAATTCGCCCCCTCCGTTGGGGGATTCGGGCAGGATAGCCACCTTTGCGGAGGTGAGACAAGGGGTAGTGCCTCACCCTTTATGAAAGCGGAGGTACATTATACTCGAGTCACGGATGCCACCGGAAGTGGCGCGATCATGTCAAGTGACGGGCTGGCAGCCCCGAGGCTGACATATCGCAACAGGAGTCTGCATTCCTCCTCGTATAAAAAGGCGGATGCAGGGACACGGGTAGGGCCGGACGAATAAGATGGAGCTTGCTCCAGATTTGAAACCCGGCAAACAGGAGTCTGCATTCCTCCTCGTATAAAAAGGCGGATGCAGGGACACGGGTAGGGGCGGATTAGGACGACGGAACCTCACTCGTGTAGGTTTCCCGAATCTAATATCCGACCAACAGGGGTGCTCCTTTCCCCCTCGTATAAAAACGCGGAAGGTGTCGGTACCGCAGGTGCATTCGGAATGGAATCACCAGCGGCTTAAATGGCGTGGCTTGACCGGTAGGGGAGCACGTGTCCGGACCGAGCGGTTCTGCCGTTCAAACGCTAGGGGAATGCGTCGCCCCTAGTAGTAAGCGTGCAGATACTTCAACCCTCTTTGCCGGGGTTGTGGGCCCCCTTCGGGGGGAGCTCGGATCGGAAGGCGACTCTCCCGCCAACACAGGCGTCCGTCTAGCGGGGGCAAGCCCTACCCCGCTATAAAACAAGCGAGGGCCCACGCGCTGGGGCTGTCCGGTGAGCACATTCAAGGTGCCCGGACCGCATGGACAAAATTCGCTCCTGGCAGAGAGGAGCATGAGATGGGACGGAGTTTCCGAAAGGTCCTCCGTTTTTCGCTCCCCTAAGAGGGAGGCACTCCCCCGTCGTCTCGCCACCTTGTCGTGGTGGGGGAGCTCCCCTCCCAATCGGGAGGGGTCTAAGAGCGAGACTAGAGGAAGGAAAACCTCGATAAAAAACCCGGTCTGGACAGCCCGTTAGCCTCTGGACGGCGTGTCCTAAGGGAAGGAAAACCCCGACAGAAAACCACCTCTTTATCTTCATGAATATGGCAAGTAAAGAGAAGAAACGTACCGGCCCAGGGGTTTCGGACCCCCAGGGCCCGGCGGGTGCGGGGAGTCTTGTCCCGGCTCCTCCCCCGTCGTCATCCAGCGTCGGGCTACCCCCAGGGTCTCGGGAGAGCCCTGGGGGAGAATCGGCTATCTCCCTGATGGCGAAGGGTCTGGCTAGGGCCCTTTCCGCTGAAAAGCGGAATTCGTCAGGCTCCGAGCGTAAGAGCCCGGAGTCGGATTCTGGGGCGCAGGCACGTCCAGCGCCTGCCACCCCAGGTCCATCGACGTCGAGGGCAGCGGCCGGGGATGCTGTTTTTAAGCGTCCCGGTCCGCTGTCCTCGAAGAAGAAGAAGGTGAGGCCCGTGGAGGCCATGGACCTCACCGGGGAGGACGATTCGTCCGACGATGTGTCGGGGAGCGACGGCGATTTGACGGCGTTCTCCGACATGTCGTCGGATACGAATCGCGCGCTCGGCGCGAAGAAGAGGGGGCGTGGCCGCCCTGCCACCACCGGCGAGTGGGTCGGGGTGGAGGCGGTGCGCCAAGAACTCGCGCTCCTCAAGAAGGAGCACGAGCGGGTGTTGGCGGAGCGGGATGTCCTCGCGGGAAAGTTCGAAGTCGACTTCGGACCGACCGCGGGGAAGATCCCCTCCGCCGGCGATATCATGAGGGGGCTCACTGATGAAACAGTGGACTCCCTCTTGAATATCGTGCTGGAGGAGATGGAGGCCGTGGAGCGCGTCGCGGAGCGCTCGGGGTCCTTGAAGGGCACCTTCAAGGGAAGGCTCCGGGCGGCTTCGCGTCGTGCGGTCGCGGCCTCCAAGCTCCTCTTTACACGCGCGATCACCCGCGTGAGAGAGGATGGGGAGGCCTGCGTCCCCGAGCGGACTCGACGCGAGCTACAAGCCGCGAAGAGTTTGCTCGAGGAGTCGCAGGAGAAGGTGCGGCGTCTGGAGGGGGAGGTGGAGGTCCTGAAGGCCAAGGAGACCCTTAGGGCCTCCGGGGCGGGAAGGGCCTCGCCTCCTCCCCGTCGATCCTCGTACCTCGGTGCGGAGGTCGAGGGGATTCCGATGGAGGTGGAGGACTCGCCCGTGAGGGTTGACCCTCCGGAGAGGCGGGCCTCTGCCTCCATCGTTGGGGACCTCGCGACGGTTCCCGACCCGTCTCTCGACTTAGTCGAGAGGATCGTGGGTCGGGTCCTCGCGAGGCTGAGTCCCCTTAGGGAGACTCCGGGCCAGCCCCCCGCCCCTTCACGACCCCCCCCCGTGTCTGGGAGGGAGAAGTGGAGTAAGGTGGTGGGGCGTCGGGCCCGGAAGAAGAAGGAGGCCAAGGCCTCGGAGAAGGAGATTCCTCCTCCTACTGCTCCCGTAACTGGGAGCAGGAAGAGGAGGAAGAAGAAGAAGAAGAAGGGCCCCAAACAGCGGGGTGCTGGGGAGAAGCCTGGTGACAGGGCTCCTCCCCAGAAGAAGAAGGCCAAGACCCCCGCCGGGGTGGTCCGCGAGCCGAGGTCGGGGGCGGTCCTTGTGACCGCCGACCCGGACAAGGGGATCACCATGGCGGGGGCCTTGAAGGCGGTGCGGCCTGCGGCGATGGAGTTCCTCGTGGGCAAGGGAGTTCAACTCTCCCTGAAGAGGGCCCAGGCGGGGGGCACCCTCATCCAGATACCTGGAGGGGATGGCCACCGCCTGGCCGACGAGCTTGCCGCAGTAATGCGGGAAGCGGCGTCGAAAGTGCCGGGTGTCGGGGTCCGCCGGCCCCTGAAGCGCGCAGAGTTGCGCCTCCAGGGGCTGGATGACTCCGTCACCCGCGAAGAGGTGGTTGGCGCCGTCACGGGGGCGACGGACTGCCGCGCGGAGGACCTGACCGTGGGAGAAATCAGATTTCTCCCATATCGGTTGGGCTCCGTGTGGCTGCGTTGCCCCGTGGCGGTGTCCAACAAGTTGTTGGAGGGCGGTAGGCTCCGCGTCGGGTGGGCCATGGCGACGGTGAAACCGCTGCCGGCCCGCCGGATGCGGTGCTACCGGTGCCTGGAGGTGGGGCACGGGAGAGCGGGGTGTAATGGCCCCGATCGGAGCGGTCGCTGCCATAGGTGCGGCGACCGCTCCCATCGATCGCAGCAGTGTTCGGCGGGGGTGCCGAAATGTCCGCTTTGCGCGGACTTTGGCATCCCTGCCGGACACTCGCTGGGGGCGGCCGCCTGCGTTCCCAGCGGGCGAGTCGCCCAACGGCGGAAATTGGCCGCTGAAGCGGCCAATGAGAAGGCGAGGGACAAGGGGGGTGCGCGATCCGGAGGTGCGGATGCGACCTCAGCTGTCCCTGGTGGGGGGAGTAAGGGGGGCCCGCGTAGGGCGAAACCCCCCGAAACCCCCGCCCCAGCAGGGCCCGCGGAGGGGGAGCGGGGGACCCGTCCGGTAGAGGACGAGGGTCCCCTCTCCCGCGCTTCGGAAAAGGGCTCCACCGAGGGTGGGGGAGACCGTCCGGCCAAGTCCTCATTGAAGAGGACGGCCTCGGATCGGTCTCCTGCCATCCAGCGGCGGACGGAGGATAGGAGGGATGACGATGGGAAGGAGAAGGAGGAGTCACCTCCACCCCCCCCTCCTGTGATGAAGAAGAGGAGGGACCGGAGAGGGCGATTCAAAACACGTTGAATCGCCTTCTCCGCTCCCTCCAGAGTGGATAGCGGGGTACCGGAGCCCCGTGGAGAGGGGGCCTTAAATGGCCCGGGCCACGACTCGCCCCCAGGGTAATGTGAGAACAGGTACCTGGGGGAGTACGAGCGCCTTGCAGCAGCAAGCGATGGCTGAGTGACAGGGGTTTTAGTTGGTATACCCGACATTGCACTCCTTGGAAGAGGGACTAGCTCTCTTCCAAGGGTCGGGGAGTCCAACACTACCCTCCAACGCGCCGGAGCGTTGGGGGGTGTGCGTAATGCATTTCCCCTGTCAATAAAAAAAAAAAAAAAAAAAAAAAAAAGGTTAGGTTAGGTTAGGTTAGGTTAGGTTAGGTTAGGTTAGGTTAGGTTAGGTTGGAGTCGGTCGGAGACTATCTCCCACTAAACATCGATTTAGTGGGAGAAATTTTGAAACTTGGTTTTCTGTGCGTGTCAAGACGCGAGGAGTCATCTGAGACCCATTTATAAGAAAGTGAATCTTTTTGTGCGACATATTATGTGGTTTTCCCTCGGGGAAGTTTTAATTATTTATAATAAAGCGAAATATGTGAGGCCGGCTCCACTTTCCTAGGGATACTGCCACGTGGCACTTGAAAACGTGAAATCACGCTCATAATGGTGATATGGTGATTAATATCATCTTATGACTAATTGTTGTTATTCAAATAGTGATTGGATAAATAATTCTTTGTTGTTAAGTGCTCAGAATTGTGTTAAATTCTGCGTAAAACATTTTATAATGCTATCTCTCTCTCTCTCAGGAGGGAAATGTCTATTGTGACACGGCGTACTTAGAAGTGTTTATAAGTACCCCCTTAACTATTAAATGGTGTAAATCAATCATATTATTTGATGAATAATCAATTCGGGTATGGATAGACTTACATTAAGTCTATAATTAACAATATAAGGTCTCTGTGACAGGTAAAGTGCAGTTCTCCGGGCATCTGCGCGGTGCATGTATTTGGTCTTGACGCGCAGTGCGCGCGTGCTCAAGTATAGGGTGGCACGCCTGTACCTGTAGTCACGTGTCTGCGCAATTATTGGATTTGAGCTTCTGCGCGGTGCGCGCGCGTTCAGGACTGTAGTGGACAACCTGCATTTGTGACGTGTGCGGGACATCTGCACCTAGACATTTCAGTGTAGTTCAAGCACACTCAATAATTATGAACAATTCCTGGATGATAATTTTTACTTGTAAGGAGTATAAACATTCAATCAGTATGATTCTACTACATAAGGTAGGATTATTTATGTTACAAAAGATTGTTGTATTGTTATAATACCTGTGACAAGTAACTGACTAAACAGTGCTGAGGCGCTTGAATTATTGTTATGTATAATTAATGATGGAGTGATCTTACTGCATTATAAATGCATTAAATTATTCAATCTGGTTGTGCTACTTACATGCTAAACGACATTGTTGTGTATTGTAGGAACATATACTATCTATACTGCCCTATTGAGAGCTGAGCTCTATCTACTGTATGTAAAATGCAGTATATGCATTGAGGGCATATTAACGCTGTAATTGAGATATATATTATATACTGCAAGCTCGCGAGTATAATTAAAGGAAGGATGGCCTCTGTTACTTCATGTTAAATGAAGTATTAGATTACTGGAGGATTCTGTGGTAATCTATACAAATAGGTAGGATGAAGTATGACACGCGACAACATAAGATCGCATCTGTATTGATGTGATGATGCTTTAGAATCAACAATAATACAAATTTGTGAGTGCGAAGAGTGATTATTCACGGTAAAATGTTTACTTACATATGCGATTGATGAATGTGCTGAGTTATGCGTAATTAGGCGAAACACATTTAGCAAATAAGTACATGATGATAATTGAGATAGAAATAGCAACTCCGTAGATTTGATAGCGCGTAATATCATAGGATACAACTGCGTGCTGGATAGGATGTACTTGACATGACCTGATGAACGTGTTATTAAAAATTGATTGGTTGCGTTAAACGCATTGGCAAACATGCGATAAGGCTGGACTAGAAATAACATTTATGTAAGCCCGATGATGATATGCATTATTCAGACTAATATTGCTTGTAAATGATTTTATATGTGGGGGAGTTCTGCGTATATATATTGGAAATTGTACGCGAACATGAATAATAATGTTTGAATGAAGTAACAATTATTACTGTTATTACTGTGATATTGATTGTAACTGATAATATAACTTATAGGAAGATAACTATGATAGTTAATGTGGCGTAGATTTAATTTAAATCTGTTTAGAGTATCATTAATTAAGCAAATATAATGGAATGAATATAATAAATACTGAATGTGTTTCTGCACATGTATATTCGTATATTAATAATACACTTTAGTGTGATTATGCATTTATTGTGTATAATTTTGCAATGGCTGATGCCAATAAGAGGCTTAATATAAATACATTGTTGAATAAATGATAGTGTTTGCTTTCTATACATGATAGTTTAATTTGGAAACATAAGCTGTCGTGTAACTCTACATTAAACTCTAATAGGTAGATTAACTCTCCTGGAAATATTACCTGAAAATAGAATAGTATAATGTACTTATTTCAATTTATAAATATAATAGAATAAAGCAATAGAATATGGATTTAGTTTAAATTCATAAATAGAGTGATATCTTATCTTTTACACGTGTTTAATCCAGGATTATGAAGTTGTTGTGTGACCCTACACCACACTGATAGATGTAATTTGTCTCTGAAATAATAGAATGAAAGTAAGGTGACTATATGTATTAGATACATTCTAAATATATGTTTATACATGCCTGTGATTCTTGATTTAATTACATTTTCAGTTAGTATAACCTTAAGTTATGTATCGTTGAAACAAGCGTTAGCACCGCTTTTCACATAGGATAGTATAATTCAAAATATTGATGATGTGTGACTTCTTTATCACAATCGGATAGATACGTTATTTGTTGTAGGAAATGTTACCTGAAAACAGAGTAACAATATAAACTTAGTTTATATATATAATAGAATGAAAGTAAGATTACTATATGTATTGAGCATATTTTAAATATATGTCTATACATGCCTGTGATTTGTGATCTGATTACACATTTAGCTGGTATAACTATTATGTATTGCAGAAATTAACGTTAGTACCGCTTGTTATAGGAGTTCAAATCGCGGAAATTATTGATGTTGTCTTTCACTAAGCAAATATAATAGAATAAATACTGAATGTGTTTCTGCATATGTATATTCGTATATTAATAATACACTTTAGTGTGATTATGCATCTATTGTGTATAATTTTGCAATGGCTAATGCCAATATCTTGATATAAATTTAATTTGGGAACATAAAGCTGCCGTGTAACTCTACACTAAACTCTAATAGGATTAACTCTCCTGGAAATATTACCTGAAAATAGAATAGTATAATGTACTTATTTCAATTTATAAATACAATAGAATAAAGCAATAGAATATGGATTTAGTTTAAATTCATAAATAGAGTGATATCTTGTCTTTTACGCGTGTTTAATCCAGGATTATGAAGTTGCTGTGTGACCTTACACCACACTGATAGATGTAACTTGCTTCTGAAATAATAGAATGAAAGTAAGGTGTCTACATGTATTAAATACATCCTAAATATATGTTTATACATGCCTGTGATTCTTGATTTAATTACATTTTCAGTTAGTATAACCTTAAGTTATGTATCGTTGAAACAGGCGTTAGCACCGCTTTTCACATAGGATAGTTTAATTCCAAATATTGATGATGTGTGACTTCTTTATCACAATCGGATAGATACGTTATTTGTTGTAGGAAATGTTACCTGAAAACAGAGTAACAATATAAACTTAGTTTATATATATAATAGAATGAAAGTAAGATTACTATATGTATTGAGCATATTTTGAAAATATGTTTATACATGCCTGTGATTTGTGATTTGATTACACATTGAGCTAGTATAACTGTTATGTATTGCAGAAATTAACGTTAGTGCCGCTTGTTATAGGAGTTCAACTCGCGGAAATTATTGATGTTGTCTTTCACTACAATTGGATAGATGGGCTACCTGTTATAGGAAATGTTACCTGAAAATAGAATAACAGTGTAAACTTAGTTAGTCTATAAATATATTAGAATGAAAGCAAGGCTAATATTTGTATTAAGCTTATTTTAAATATATGTTTATACATGAATATGATTTTTTGATTTAATTACACATGTAACTGGCATAACTTTATGATATATACTATATAAACAAGCGTTAATATAGCTCTTATATACGATGATGCGTGATTTCACCACAATCTGATAGATAGACTATTGTTACAGGAAACATTGCCTGAAAATAAAACGGCATAATATAAACTTAGTCTATAAATATATTAGAATGAAAGTAAGGTAATTATAGGTATTAAACATATTTTTAAATATATACCTATATATGCCTGTGATTTATGATGTAGTTATACATCTAGCGAGTATAAGCTTAAATTATACACTATTGTAACAAGCGTTGCTCGCTTTCCACACACGATTATTTAATCTATAAATATTATAGATGTTGGGTGACTTTTCACCACAATTAGACAGATTGGCTGTTTGTTACAGCAGAAGTTACTTGGAAACAGATATAGTAGAATAAAGGCTTAGTTTAGTTTATAAATATAATAGGATGAAAGTGGTAGTACTTACCCTCTATATATGATAATTTATCTCATAGATATCATAAATACTATGTGACATTTACCACAATCTGACAGATAGGTTATTTTGTCCTTGGAAATATATCTGGAAATAAAATATAACATAATACGGACTTGATTTTCTTTAATACAAATATAATAAAATGAAGTAAGGTTATCATATATATTGAGTATATTTATATATATGCTAACACGTTTGTGGACTAACCTGGTATAATTATGTGTGTTGAGTATAATTTTTATGTTGACTAAGCATGGATTGACGGTTGTTGTTGTTCTTAACTCCTTGAACAACACAAAATTATTACTGCAATAGGTGGAAGGCCCGGCTCTGCACATGATATTTCTCTCTTGTAGATAGCACGGGCATCTGAAATAACAAAAATTCATTAATTACTGAGCCTATGGCTGTCACTGCGAGTGAAATTATTAATAAATAAGCTTGACAGGCGCTGAACTGTCTCCTGTCAACGCGAACGACAAGGAGTTGCACTTTAATGAACTGGTGCAGCAGTAAGGCGCCCTTTCACTGGCGACTATAGTCATGGGCAGTAAGTAATATAGACGGGAAACTTTGAAATTGAAGTATCCCTATCCTGAAAGAGGTTTGTGCTTCTTAATATGAATAATTATATACCGAAAGAGTGTATTCGACTCTTAAGATGAAAGTATGTTCGGAAATTCATTAGATATTCTGAGCATGCTAAAATTATAGTAATTTCTATCTGGAAAGAGACTAGTATCTCGTAATATGAATAAATGCATATTGATAGCGTGAATCATCTCTTAAGATGAAAGTATGTTCGGAAATTATCCGGATACGCTGAGTATCCGAAGACTATAGTAACTTTGTTCTAAATGAGACTGGTACTTCTTGAAACGAACATTCATACACTGAGGGTGTGAATTTGACTTTCAGGATGAAGGTATGTTCGGAAATTATCCGGATATTTTAAGTACTTGAAAAATTTTAGTAACTCTTATTCTAAATGAGATTGGTACTTCTTGAAATAAACATTTATACACTGAGAATGTGAATTTGGCTTTCAAGATGGAGGTATGTTCGGAAATTACCCGGATATTTTGAATATTCGGGGAAAAAGTATAGTAATTCCTTTTGGAAGAGATCGATATCTCCTAATATGAATAATTGCATATGGGAAATGTGAATTGATCCTAAATCGATAGTATGTTCGGAAATTGTCTGGATATCTTGAGTATCTGTAGTTTATAGTAACTTCTATCCTGAAAGGTAAATTAACTCAGTTAGCGAGGTAAGGAGTGCACGGTGGTGTTCACCAACCAGAGCGCATTCTGAATCTGATGAGCAGTGGTGCAATTTTTAATTGATGCGCAGTAGACTTGCGTGCGTTGTAGGGGATGCGCGTTGGGTGGGATTACATCTCGTTGATCCCCCCCACCCTACCAGAGGGTTAAAATTGTTTAGTGTTGCGCAGTAAATAATTGAGGTCAATAATGAATGCGCATTATATGTAGATGTATTTAGAGATCCTCCTCTGTCATTTCAACGCAATAGATCCGTTACTCTTGCGTATTACTCGGATATTCTATGTAATTGGAAATTATAGTAATTCTTTTTCTGGAAGAGATTGGTACTTCTTAATATTACTAATTGCATACAGAAAGGTGAATTTTGTTCTAAAATGACAATATGTTCGGAAGTTGTCCGGATATCATAAGTATTCGGAAATTATAGTAACTTCAGTCTTGGAAGAGACTGGCATCTTTATTATGAATAATTGTATGCCGCTAATGTGAATTTAACACCTAAGACGAAAGTATGTCCAGAAATTATCAGGATATTTTGAACATTCGAAAATTATAGTAGTTTCCATACGGGGAGAAACTGGTAATTATTAATATGAATAAAGTCATATTGAGGGTGTAAATTCATTCTTTAAGATGAAAGTATAATTGTTTGAGAATGAGAATGAAGTTGATTGTTGAGGCGGCTTAATTATAAATTTCGTCGATAATGTTATATAAGTTGCTGCGAGAAGTGCTATCATTGTACTTTAAGTTCTTTAAAATGACTAGAATAAATAATTAAAGTTACGCGATAAAGTAAGTGAGAGCGAATACAAAAGTAGATTAGTGGCCTTATTAACTGCGGCCCATTTTCATTGGGCAGACCGAGCCCAATATTCCCGGTCAACTTAATTTAGTATGAATGGATAAGATACAAGTAAGGAACTTACGAGCGCAGGGGACCTCGGATACCCCAGGGTTCGGCGCGAGGGGGGTTGTGGTCCCTGACCCCGCCGCGTCGTCATCATGCGATGGGCCTAAGAAAATAAGTTTTGTTAGGAAGAGTTTGGACAATAAGATCGCAAACAAGTTATTCCTGTGTAATCTATCATCCACTAGGATTTTTGAGGATGCCAGGACTGCGTTGTCTTCGTTGGAGGAGTTATCCTTGCAGGCATCCAGAAGGACACAGTACGTGATCGAGACAATATCAGAGCGTACAAGAGAATTATATTTGATGGCTGTTAGGATGGAGTTAGCCCGCGATTACCTTTTGGACCGCATCGAATGCCAGGGCAGTCGCATGCGAGATCTTGACGCGGAAATCAAAGCCCTTAGACTTCTCCTTCCATCCGGTCGTGAGTCTCCGGTTCTGAGAATGAATGATGATGCCTGGGGAATCTTCAAGAATACCCAGGACCCTTTGGACTTCCTAGAAAGAGAGGCATCAACATCTAGGCTCTCCTTCTCTATTGTTCGTTCACCTAGTGTGATTCGTGGTGATCGTGCGGAGAGTGACGAAGGGATCTCCGCGCTGTCCATCCTGGAAGGTTCAATCTCAACGGTAGCCTCTAGTTTACGGATGGAAGAGGTTCATACAGATGAAATCCTAGCCGCGGAGATTTCCCAGAGAGAGGATGCAGTAGCATTTTTAATGAAGGAGATCATTATGAGGACAGCGACAGTGGTGGATCTGGATAAAACACATAGGAGAAAATCTGACGAGACTGGACACATAATAGACGACCTTGGCGAGCTACAGGACAACGATTACTGGGCAGGACGGGCTCACAGGCGTAGTGAAGCCAGCCGTCCTAGGGGAAGGATACCCCGAATAACAAACCAAATACATACAAATATGATGGACAAAGATACAGAATCGTTGTTAGTGCCGCAGAGGTTACGGAGCCTCAGCGACAGGCGTGCAAGCCCTACGGTCCCTGGGGCAGGCACGTCTTCATCCTGCAAAGGGCCCACTCTCCGTTTGTCGATGGGCGGGGAGGATGATATGGTTACCGTCGACGAGACGTATGATAGGAATAAGGATAGTGAGGATCCGCTATCATTACCAATCACATTCATAGAATGTCCATCTGAGATGAATGTGAGAGCGGAAGAGGAGACTCAAATGGAGACTCTTCAGACACCAAGAGCAAAAAGAAAAGCACGTCTTTCTCCAGGAGTCCCTGCATTCAGTGAAGGTGAACAGGAGTTAGACGTTACGAAAGAAGAAACAAACAAAGTTATGCTTAGAAAAAGAAAGGATAGGAAGAAGAAAGCCAGAATAGGAACAGACACATCTCTCGAACTTACAGATGAGGTAATATCGATTGACTCGATGTCTGATTCAGACAGGAATGTTGGCGTTAAAGATAAGGAAAAGAAGGAGAAGAGAGAAAAGGACAAGAGGAAAAGCGCAGATAAGAGAGGGACTCCCAAAGGTAAGAAAGAGCATTTAACTGTCTCTTCTGAAGAGGAGGATAATCTCGGAGAGTTTGCCCCAGATGAGTTACGCAGGATGGACGTTACATCGGTTGGAGCCCTTGGCATCGACTATTTAAAAGATGTAGACCGTATGCGTGCTAAAAGCCGAAATATTCAAGGAGGCATCAGCGGCAAAATGCGCAGCAATTTGCAGAAAGCTACAGATGTTATTAACACATTGATTTTCAAAGTAGCATCAACAGGAGATCCTGCCAAACTTAAAATAGACAATAAAGCACTCAAGGACGAGATCGAGAAGTTAAAACTCGAGGAAATTCTCAGAAAAAAGGAGATGGATGAGATGAGAGTCATGATGAATGAGCTAAAGAAGGAATTGGAAGAATTCAAAGATAAATTTGATGAGATGGAAGTGGACAGAAACAAGGCTAGAAACAGCCAGAGGATCGCAGAATGGAAAATGAGGAGAGCGATCGCTGCGGCTGAAGGTAAAGAGTTCGAAGAAAGTGTTCCTGGTAACATAGAAGAAGAAGGTGATCTTACTAGGAAAGAGAATATCGGCGGAAGAAATACTAATGAAAATGACATAAAGATGGATATAAATAAGGATGATGTTTATGCTGGTGACTCAGAAGTGCTCTCTGACTTTAGGTCAGAGGATGCATTGAGAAAAGACAGAAATGACAAAGAAAAAGGACAGGATAGAAGGAGTGAAGAATTAAAAGATATACAAAGACAGATCAAAGATTTAGTTAAGAAGAAAGTTGAAATTAAGAGGAAGAAGGATTATAGCGATAATAGTAATAACTCTAAAGCCAGAGAGGAAAAACCTCTTCCACAGCGAACGCCCAGGGCGAAGCCAAGAGTCCTGACCAATGTGCAGCTCGCTCCTCCCAGATCTGCAGCTCATCCTGAAAGAAAATTCGGGGAACTGAATAGGGATATGACAGAGGAGTTGAACAGAGATGGAAGTATAGGATTTACCGGATCAGAGGATAACAGGAGCTGGAAAAGGATGGACACAAGGAAGAGAAAAGGATATGAAAGACCTGGACAGACGAGGCGAGAATATCGTGGCTATCAGACGCCGCGAAAAGAGGTGTATCCTGGAAATGAAGACCCAGCCATTGAAAAGCGGAATATTAAAAGAGCTGCTCCGACTCGAAAACCTTCTAGAACTGCAGCAGTTATGATTGTTGGTAAAAGCAAAGATTTTTCATACGCCGACGCGCTGAAGCAGGCTCGAGCTAAAATTTCATTAGACGATTTAAGAATAGAAAGTAGCAGGGTTAGGAAGGCGGCTAATGGCGGCTTGATAGTTGAGGTTTTAGGCCCGGATGGTTCAGGTAAGGCTAATGCATTAGCGGAACAGCTTCAAGTTGTACTGCAGGATACAGCGAGAGTAACTAGACCTGTTACCAAAGGAGAAATCAGACTCGTCGGTCTGGACGAGTCGGTTACGGCGGAAGAAGTGCTGCGTGCTATCGTTAAACACGGAGAGTGCACTGAAACGGAAGTTCGGGTTGGATCTATAAGGCCCATGAACAACGGTTTGTTTACTGTATGGATCCGGTGCCCTCTCAATGCGGCCATAAAAACGGCCAATTATAAGAAAATTAGACTGGGTTGGACGCTCGTCAGAGTGAATCTGTTAGAATCCAGACCAACCCAGTGTTTTAAGTGTTGGCGTTATGGTCATTTAAAAAATTCATGTACTTCTAACTTCGACCATAGTGGATCCTGTTTTAATTGCGGTGGATCGGATCATAAGGTTGGAACATGCAGCTTGTCTGCTAAGTGTATGGTCTGTGCTGACGACGGAAAAGATGCAAATCACCGATTGGGATCGATACAATGCACGGTCGATAGGTCAAAGCATGGTACTAGGATATTTTATAGGACTCCTCGTAAGATGACTCCTGCCCAGCAGATGGATCCGGATCGGGGGACCGGAAGTATGGAAGTAGTAAATGATCAAAATTAATGTTATACAAGCCAATATAAATAGAAGTAGGCCAGCGTTAGATCTATTACTACAGCAGGCAAAAGAGCTGAGAGTTGGTTTGCTTGCAATTTCGGAGCCTAATAATGTTCCAGATGCTCCGAATTGGTTTTCGAGCTTAGATCGTGGTGCTGCAGTTTTTGTAGATTCAAATCTCATTAAGTTAAGATGCACACTGGCTCACAAAGGCGACAAATATGTCGCAGTTAACTGTGGACCATACTTAGTGGTGTCGCTTTATATTTCTCCGAACGTAGGACTTCGAGAGTATAATGCTCTTTTAGATGAGCTCTCTGCTACGTTAGCAAGTCGACTCGATAAAGTTATTTTATGTGGCGACTTTAATGCTAAGTCTCGTCTTTGGGGATCCGGCATGACCGATGCTAGGGGTTTTCTGCTGTCCAGTTGGGCAGCAGAAAGGGATGTCCGAATAGTAAATGAAGGCAATATCCCTACTTGCGTTAGGCCTCAGGGATCCTCTATTGTTGATTTGACCTGGTCGTCTCCGGACTTAATACCGTTCATAAGAAAGTGGCATGTGATGGATGACACGGAAACACTCTCGGATCATTGTTATATATCCTTTTCTGTGGAAACAGCTCGACAGGTTCCTCCTCTTTCTAGAAATAAGACGAGAAGATGGAATCTCAGGAGATTTAGCACGGATCATTTCTTGGCCACACTTTATTGGCACGAAAGAGATACCATTGAGGAGCAACAGTTCAATTTAGAAGGAATGATGTCATGGCTGGATAAAATTATGGAGGAAGCCTGTGATGCTGCTGCCCCGAGAGTAGGCCCTAAGAAGCCGAAGCGCCAGGCATACTGGTGGAATGCAAATGCGGCCTCTCTACGCCATGATTGCATTCGAGCTCGAAGAACGTGGCAGAGAGCAAAGAGAAGAAGGCGCCCGGAGAATCAGGTGCAAGAATTGGGAGAGATATACAAGTCCACGAGGAAGAAATTGCGCAACGAGATTAATAATGCCAAGTCATCAGCATGGCAAGAGCTGATTAATACTATAGAAGAGGATCCTTGGGGACTTCCGTATAAGTTAGTCCTTAGGAAACTGAAGTCGGCGACGTCGACTTTAACTGAAATTTTGGAGCCTGAAATTCTCTCGGAACTGCTGGATTCCCTGTTCCCTAAGTGTGTCGGAAGGGAAATGCTCGCAGATAGGAGAGATTTTGAGTGGTGCGAAGATTGGTCTGTCTCACCTGCTGAGGTTGCAAGGGTCGTTAAGAAGAGAACAGTACCGTCATCAAAGGCCCCTGGACCAGATGGATTTAAGGCCGTCACCTGGAAGCTGGTCACACATGAAATTCTCGAGAGAATGAGACACATTTATGATAGGTGTCTGATAGATGGTGTGTTTCCGAAGAGATGGAAAATGGCCGGACTTGTGTTAATCCCTAAAGCCAATAAATCAGGTACCAGTGAACCTAGAGTCCCAAAGGTTAGGCCGATCTGTCTTCTGGATGAAATCGGAAAGGCCTTTGAGCGAATTTTGGCTGAGCGCATCTACGAGTGGCAGGAAAATAATCCGGAGTCGAGCTTAGCACCAAATCAGTTTGGATTTCGCAAGTTTAGATCCACGTGCGACGCATTGAAGACACTTAAGGACATTACCGCACAAGTAATGAGTGGGGGTGGCCTTGCGATTGTTGTAAGCCTGGACATACGCAATGCCTTCAATAGCATCCCATGGTCTAGGATACGCAGGGCCCTGAGGCACAGAGGCTATCCCGTGTATTTGCAGAGGATTCTAGATTCTTACTTGGCGGATAGAAATATCTGCTACGTCGGTAATGATGGTCGTCAACATGTTAGGCCTATGGAGGCTGGTGTTCCTCAGGGCTCTGTGTTGGGCCCTGTGCTCTGGAATATCGCGTTTGACAGTGTGTTGAGAATTGCGGATGACGAGGAGTTCTGCGAAATTATTTGTTATGCGGACGATACTCTTGTTATAATCGATGGAAAAGATGTAGAGCAAACACTGTTGAGAGCTAGTGTATTTTTAACTCGCGTAGTTAACCATATTAATAGGTTAGGATTATCTGTAGCCATGGAAAAAACAGAGGCCATTGTTTTCCGCGCGAATAAATTAAATATGATTTCCGATTCCATTGTGGTAAATAATGTCTCAATTAAGTTTGCAGCGAGTATAAAGTACTTAGGCATAATGATAGACTCGAATTGGGCTTTTAAAGAGCATCTCAGATACGCTGAGAATAAAGCAGATGGAGTTGTCAGAGCACTAAATAGGCTAATGCCTAATTTAAGAGGTCCCGACGAAAGGCGTAGGAGACTTTTCGCGAACGTAGTATACTCGGTAATTTTGTACGGTGCCCCGTTCTGGGGAGATGTACTTCTGACGAGTCGTGCACGGTTTGCGTTGAGAAGGCTTGAACGTTCTGTTGCACAACGAGTTATATCGGCATATAGGACCGTATCTAGCAACGCGGCATTATTACTTGCCAGAATGCCTCCATTGCGTTTGTTAGCTCCTACGCGAAAACGCATATATGAACGCTGTAAGGAATATAAGGATCGAGGAGAATATACGGTCAGAGCTAAAAATATGATCAAAGAAGAGGAATTCTTCAGATTGTGTGACCTGTGGCGTGCCCAGCTGGAAAGGCCAAACACGCCTGGGGAGTACACAAAGCTGGCGATCGTACCTCAGATGGATGCCTGGTTAGCGCACGATAGTGGGAGTATGTCTTTCCACATAACCCAGATAATGACTGGGCATGGATGCTTTAGCAGATTTCTTTGGCGTATTGGAAAAAGAGATTCGGCGGCTTGCGATTTTTGTGACGACGGAGAGGATGATGCAACGCACACACTCAAGTTTTGCAGCATGTGGAACATACAAAGAGAGCGATTGAGGGAGAAGCTTGGACTTAACGCAGACTTCAGTCTTGGTGAGATAGTCGACGCTATAATCGTCGGGAAAGAAGCGTGGACAGCCTTCTCAGCGTTTGCGGAAGATGTCATGCGCAAAAAAGAGGAGGAGGAAAGGCGTCGAGAAATGGTGAGGAATTCTCCTCACCCTTCCCCTCTTTCCTCCAGTCCGGGATGACGTGTCAGAGAGTTGTAACGCTGACATGTGCCACGTACGACACATATGTATCTATTCATTATTTGGATTTACACACTCACGCATTATTTATTTACATTCATTTATTCACTCATTCATTCACTTACTTTCACCTACTTTCACCTTCACTCATGCATGCACTTTTTTCGTTCATTCATTCATTTCATGCATTACACTAATCATAAACAAATCACACATTTTATTACCTTAATATCCTGTTATCATGCTATCCTTGTCCCATTCCTATAATCTAATATGCGTACGGGAAAGAGTGCCGGGGATCTGCCCGCGATGTGTTTTGGTTTAGGGTCCAATTGGCTGCTGCCATGGGCTCACGTTCCGGGATGTGCTGTGCTTGTGTTTGTATGGTCACTTAGTAAATATTATAACTCGTTATAATTTATGTGTCCGCTTACACGCGCGGCGTTTTATTACGTTGGTCGATTCGGTACCAAATGCTCTCTCTCGCCCCCCCTTTGGTAGTTGAGCGGGCTCCATGGCGTTATTAAATGTAACGAGATTCATTGGAGCTTGTCCCACCGTTATCAGTACTTATTAATTAATTAATTATTCTAATTATTTTGTCCTATTTTTCTTTCTTTTTATGTTTCGTCTGGGCTGGATTTGTTCTGCAAATGCATGCTGCAGGAGGAAAAAAAAAAAAAAAAAAAAAAAAAAAAAAAAAAAAAAAAAAAAAAAAAAAAAAAAAAAAAAAAAGGGGGGGGGGGAGGGGGGAGGGGGAGGGGGAGGGGGGAAGGGGGGGGAAGGGGAGGGAGGGGGGCAAGGGGGAAGGGGAAGGGGTAAAGGGGAAGGGTAATTGGTTGATTGATTGATTATTGATTGATTATTATTATAAAAGGGGGGTATATATATATAAGTAATTACATCATTACATAACTCTAACTAACTAGGCTAGTATACATATATATCTTTTATTATTCATATGTGCTTAACTTTTAATTATTTTTAATTATTTCCATTTCCGTCCCCAGGGGGGGCGAGGGAGAGCAATAATAACTACAGCGGGATTACGGAGGATGTTAATTAGGATTGTCATCCTCTGGGACGTCATGCGCCAGCAGTTCCCCAGGGGGTGGCGGGTTAGGTCCGCGGTGTTCGCGATAGAGGAGGGGTTTTTAGCGGGTGCGAGTCCCGCATAACTCAGCCACACGGGTGGTTGAGTATGCATAATGCATTTTCCCCTCCTCCGCAAAAAAAAAAAAAAAAAAAAAAAAAAAAAAAAAAGGTTAGGTTAGGTTAGGTTAGGTTAGGTTAGGTTAGGTTAGGTTAGGTTAGGTACTATGGTGAATTTGTCTCAAAGGTGGAGAAGGTGATCACCAAATTTGAAGGAGCCTGTGACGGGGCCATTCACGCGATCAGGCCCTATGTTGAGGCTGCGTCGGAAGCCCTAAAATCTGCGGCTTGTAAGGAGGCCCGGGAGGCTTTGTCCTCCCCGAACCTCTGCGAGGTGGGCACGCAAACGGATGGGGGTGAGCGAGGCGAGGTTTCATCGCAAACCCCGGCATCCGCAGAGGTGGAAGACTCGGGGTCATTAGACCCCATGGCAATGGAGATTGCCGAGGAGGAAGTCCCGATTCCTCTCCCGATCACCTGGGAGAGAATCGGTGACATGATTAGGGGGGAAGTGCGACGTGCAGTGGAGGACATACTCCCGCGGCACTGTCCCACCCTACCCCCAATGTCAACGGGGGAGAGAGTGGAGGGCTCCTGGTCCGCCGTGGTTAAAAACGGCGGATCAGCGCAGCCTCAAAAAACGAGAAGGAAGAGGAGGAGGGAAAATGAGGGCGAACATCCCATGCCCTCCCCTCCTAAGGGAGAGAAGGATGGGGCAGGTCCTCAAGACGAGGCTGCTCCTCTAAGTAGGAGGAAAGGCGCGGCAACGCGCGCTTGGACCCGAGTAGGAGGCACCTGGTTACCCAGGTGCTACAGATGTCTCCTACTCGGACATGTAGGAGCCGGCTGTACGTCGGCGATATCCAGGGGCCGCCTTTGTTATAAGTGCGGATCCCCTGGACATAAAATGATGGGGTGTAGGATGCACCCGAGGTGTCCCCTATGTAAGGACATGGGGGTGGAGGAGGTGGACCACATTCTCGGCGAAGGGAGATTATGCTCCTCAGTCGGGAATGTGGTCAGCAGAGGAGAGAGCGGAGGGGAGAAGCTCCCTTCCGAGGCCGGCGGAGGCTCTTCCCGGAATATAACGGGAAAGCCAAAACGGGCCAGAGCAGGGGTCGGATGACAGACAAGGGGGGGTACGGGTGGGGGAGATAAGGCATCGCCTGCTCCCACATTACATCCTGCCCCCCCCTCTCATTCGACCGGAGGCAGTGAACACGGGGGAGTCGAACCCTCCCCCTCGCCTCCAACTTAGCCGCCAAATTGGCGGCACGCCTCAGGGGCCACGGTTACCTTCGTGGCACGGGCTTTGACGCTCCCGAGGTACCCGAGTCACGAGAGCCTTAGGGCTCGGAGTAGTTCCCTCCCCGCCAACACCTGGGGAGCGAGAACGGTGGCGGGTGAGCAGCATAGCGGACGGGGGTCCGTTGCTCTCCCGCGGGGCGGGGTGGTGGTGGCCGCCACACCCGCCCAGAGAATTTGTTCCCGGTGCTACATACCGGGACGAGATGGAGGCCCGCCCAGACAACCTTGGGCAGGGCCGGGTGCGAGGGGTTGGTCGGGAAGAAATGCCTTCGGCACATCCCCGGACCCCTCAATTAAGCACCGAGATGGCCACCGTGGAGTTTTAGTGGGTAGGCCCGTTAAATAGGGAGAGTCCCACATACCCCCGGGGAAAACCCAGCCCCGGGGGATGCGTAACGCATTTCTCCACGTTAAAAAAAAAAAAAAAAAAAAAGGTTAGGTTAGGTTAGGTTAGGTTAGGTTAGGTTAGGTTGTCGGCCAGAAACTATCTCCTGCTAAATGTCTGTTTAGTGGGGGAGTTTTTGAAAACGAGTATTTTCGGCGTTTCAAGCCATACTGAGTCGTTTAGACATATGTATAAGAAAAGTGGAGTTTAGTGCAGAGTATATTGTGTGGGCACCTCTCGGGGAGGCTGTTAATAATAATTATTAACATTGAAAGGTGTTGCCGCTCCATCCTTCCTTGAGAAATTTGCCACGTGTCATGTGTCGCTTATTACGAAGACGATTTAAGTGAAATCCATACTTTAAATATGCCAATGACTGCTTGTGAGTGTTAATTATGGTTAATTGTACAGTCCTTGTGACTGTCAACCTTGTAAATACTCTATAATTGTTAATTTTCGCGAGTTAACATGTGGTGTTCTCCTTCTCTCTCACTCCTAGGTAGGAGTTGATTGAGGCAGTGTAGATTGAGTGAGACATTTATAAACTAATTTAAACTCTAAGATTGTGTCGTATGGCTCTGTATAGATTGTTTTATGTGTCAGACATTATTACGCAGTGGCTTATTGAATATTTTAATAATTATTAAGGATTTTTCCTCCTGAGTGCAGAAGATTGCATGGCTGCGCACAAACCATTTTGGTTTGTTGTGCGCAACGCGCGCGTGCTCAACCTTAGGGTGGTACACCTTGATCGTCGTGACGTAGACTGTGACGCTGTGCGCAGACCCTTACTTTCGCTGACGGCGCAGTGCGCGCGTGTTCAACAAAAGGTTGGCAATATTGTCTATCAGTGTTCTGTACTTTAGTGTACTGTATGTACTCTCGAAATTAACAATTCTGACAATTCATTATTTAACTCTGCTGAGGAAATAATCATAAGGCGGATTGTTGATTTGGATTAGTTATCTTATATTTCATTTACGAGCGGAGTTAATTATGCTCCTATAACTTTATTGACTCTATTATAGTGGTTATAATTATAATCCTATGCCTATTATTATTAACATTGTCAGTTGTTGTGGCATATGGATGCGTGGAATAAACTTGCATTGTGTTATATATTTTAGTATTATCCCTCTTTAATAAGGCGGAGTAATTAATATAATTTTGTAATTCGATACATAGTGTTGATCTACTTAAAGTTTAACATTAGTTAATATTGATTACTATTCATTATAGACTATACATAAATGCTACTAATTGATTATTCGCGAGATACATTATTGTGAATTGTACTGAGTTTGGCGAGTTAAATTTATCTCAACAGGGATCATCTCATGCATTTATTCATTAAATGGTTATGAGTGATGTTTCCCTTACGCCATTAATCGGGCACAGAATATATTATATTATATTATAAATTAATGTGTTATAATTATGGTGTATAGTCTGGCTGTGGCTGTGAGTTTGTTGTTGTTGGATGGCATATAGTTTATATATGCTTTCACCATCGTGAACAGCATCTCTCAATGTTATTAGGCCACAGAACTGCAAAGACTCTGTTACATTGATGTCTCTTATTATTATTTGAAGAGGTGTCATGTCAAATTATGTTAAGAACATTTTCTGTACATAAGGATAGTGCGAAGTGTAAATGGAAGCTTATGATAACAGTAGACTATAGTGAACGTACACTGATAAATCTATTTTATTAATTTGAGTGTTTAGTACGTATACTTATAAAATTTTTTAGGAATATATGCATAATGGTCGTTGGTATATAATATAAAGTCTAAGCTTGACAATAATAGACTAAGAATTATGAGATAATTCTATAATCATATATAAATCAAAGCATGGACATCATGTACATTATATAAATTGCATATATAATGAGTCTAGGTGTATGTAAATATAAACTACTCTGCATATGTATGAAAGTGTGTGTATTGATTATAATGATCATTAATAATACATTAGTGACAGTTAATTTTGATAGCAAAACTTTTTGCGGTATACAATTATAAGCAAAGCGTAGTGGAATGTTAGTTATATCACTTCTTGATTATAAAGCAAAACGTAGATTGAGATACTTTACATAACTTGCATATATCAAGTGAATTATGAGTATATGAACATATATATGCATGAAATTACTATTTGAAGAGCGTGAAGTGTAAATGAAAAGTGCACACATGGTAGTCGTCGGTATGTAACATGAAGTCTAAGCTGTGATAATAATAGATTGAGAATTACAAGACAATTCCATAATCATATATAAATTTAAGCATGGATATCGAGTTACATTATATAGTTGCATATTTAATGAGTCTAGGTGTATATAAATATAAATAACTCTGCATATGTAGGAAAGTGTGTGCACTGACTATGACTATAATATATTATTCATTAATAATACATTAGTGATAGTTAATTTTGATAACGAGATGTTCTGCATATATAATTATAAGTTAGCGTAGTGGAAGTTAGTTATATTACTTCCTGATTATAAAGTGTAACGTAGATTTTGAGATACTTCATATAATTTGCATATATCAAACGAATTATGAGTATATGAATAAATATAATATTATATATGCGTAAAAGTGTGCGCACTGATCATAGTGTCTTATTGATAATACATCAATGATAGCTAAATTCTTGATAATGAGATATTGCTTGTGGCATACAATTATAAGCTAAGGTAGTGGAAATTAGACATATCACTCTCTGATTATTCATCGTTTGACTTCGATTGACTAAACTTATTTAATCTAATATTGCTAAATCTATTTTTGCTTATATAATACATTATATTAAAGATTGCTAGTGGTTTACTTCCACTTATATAGTAATTTTCTCAAATGATGGTAAATTTAAATACTATTATTATCATTAGTATTGATATTGATTTTGTAGTCATATGTTACACTTATACTTATTGATTATTGCATTAAGTTTTTATAAATAGCATATATGATATATAAAGTAGCTACTTTACGCATTTAGCTAAGAATCTAGCCTTATAGCAATTTTGTATTGAATTAAAATTATTTTTAGTAATATCTGGCTATTCGTATTGCTGGCTTGATTATATTGCGTGATCCGTGTGTAATACATTATATATAGAGATGGAAGTATAAACCATATACTAATGATGCCCGATTTTGTTGCGGAATCCAGGTAGCAATGCTATATTATGTAGAGTCACGTATGAATCCTAGTGGAATGTATTAATCTGCAAAATATTATAAAAAATATTAAAATATGGTATTGACTGATGCGGACAATATAGCAATACTTTATATAAGTGGTATATACTACCTAGGGGATTGATAATGCATTGTGAATGTTACTTTCGGCCCGAACGTGTATCAGAATACGCGATTGAACGTGCATTACTTAAGTCTGTTATTACCTGGACATTGTTAGAGCTAACTATATATATTAGACATTTATATGAAAGGAGAAAGGTTGTTTTCTGCATCTATTAATATTATTAATATTAACATATATATACTTATAGAATAGCTGAGAGCGATCTGTGTTGGCCTTGATATAGAACTGTTTTCAGAATTCTTATTAGTTGCACGCATATTGTCTTACGGTATCGAACTTTGTATATTTCCTTGGATTATGCATGCGTGTGAGCATCGTAATATCCTGGAAGCATAAATAGTTTATTGAAAGAGCGTGATTGATTATCAGATTTAATGGATCTTAATTTGATACCGTTAATGGCATTAATCATTGTATCGCATCTAGCTATTCATTGTTTATAGTTTGCATATGCACCGCATGGTGCGAATTCTTCCAGTTGATGTCATTGTTACAATGGAATATATTTCAGTGACGCGTTTATTCTAGTTAACATCGATACCTGCTTGTTTTCGATATTATAACTTATTCTTAACCTCTTAGTTGTAATTATACTATAAGCGATAATATTACCGGAAGATAGGTATGGACAATGATTATGAGACTATTTTCAGAGGCTAGTTGAGAATTTATTATTAATTCTTTACCTAGTCATAACCTTCGTATAGCAATTAGCCTTATTTGAGGATTCTTCCGGCGTCGATGATCATTATGACAGCAGGTATTGTCGTTGATTGCGGAAATTTGATCGATATTTATCGCATTCAAGAGCCGAAATCCAGGCCTATTTCTTGGAGGCCGGGTGTGGAGACGAGGTTGTTTCATAGGTTAACCTATGGAAATATAAAATATTAAATATTGATATGAGAGTCAATATGTAAGATATAGCTAACGAACTGAGTATTCGATGTTGATTTGCTTTATGGTGAAAATTGCATGGTGTACCTGCTATTTGCATTGCGTTGCTGTTAATAAATATTGAGAGGAATATGAGGAGAGGTTAGCATTATTTCTCTTCCTGACACAGTTGTTATCACTGTGACTACTGTTGCTGTGATTGTTGCTTACTTGTTGTTAGTCTTGCATTTTGTATGTTAGTATCGATATATCGACTGGTCTTCTGAGGTACTGCCGTAAATCCGTTGTACTCCGCGGTTAGCATTCCGGCGGTTCCTGACAACATAAAGAATTAACAATTATTGAATTATAAGTAATTGTTGCTAATTATAACCGGCTGGAGAGCTGTCTTTGTACGGGCGACGAATTTCTCTGACAGGTGGTCTAGGACTAGATTTATATAGAGTGGAGAGTCGCCTGCTTAAATGTTAAGCCGCGTTCTCAAGAGTAGTGTTCGTAAAGACGGCTGACGTTGGCAGGATGTCTTCCTTATAGTTTTAAAGGAATTTCGGTGTATGGCTGGTATTTTGCGATATGTCGAGTATATTATAAGGTAGTATAGTATGAATATTATTAGTTAAACATTAGTAATTGTTGAAATTAGAGTCTAATTATTGAATCGTTGCAACTTGGTTGTTCCTTTGCTTTTAAGCGGAAACAATTGTACAGGTGTGTTCACCTGTTGGAGTAGGTATCTAATTTGAAGACCGGAAGTGCAAACTTCCTTGGCTGCGCAGTAGGTATATGTACTCTTAGGGGGATGCGCACGGGGTGAATATGCACTTACTCGGCCCCCCCTCTTAGTGCATTATGTCAGGATCATAATCGACCTGCGCAGTAGATATACACCGCTTGATTTGTGTGCGCATTGCATGGAAAGGCTTCTTAGTGACCTGAGCTGTCTTTCTACTATAATTGAATTAGTCTATTGCTGAAATTAGAGTCTAAATATTGAATTGTTGTAATTGGGTTGTCCCTCTGTTATTGAGCGGAAACAGTTGTGCGGGTGTGTTTACCTGCTGGAGTAGGTATCAAATCTGAAGACCGGAAGTGCAAACTTCCTTGGCTGCGCAGTAGGTGAGTGTACCTGCAGAGCGATGCGCACGGGGTGAATTTGCACCTACTTGGCCCTTCCTTTTAGGGCATAACGTTAGGTTTATAATTGACCTGCGCAGTAAATATACATTACGCGATTTGTATGCGCATTGCATGGATAGGCTTCCTAGTGATCTGAACTATCCTTTTTACTATACTCGAGTTCGTCTATACTAATTAATTTTTATAGTTACTAATAAAGTGCTATAATCTGATTCCGACTTTTGCGGTATTAAACTTAGAGAGTAAATTTCACTTATTTGATTTGTCGGAATCTTTAAGATGGGTGAAATTTTAGACATTGAAGCCTATATCGGGAGGTTAATGCGAGTTGGCATTACCTCTGATGAGTTGTTTAGTAAAATAACACGTAATTTATACCAACTCGAGGATTTATTCTTACACAATGATAAAATAAACATTCGAAACACGGTGCGTATATGCATTGCTCTGTCTCGTATGCTGTTTGACCATGAGCAATTAATGACATCTGCTCGGAAGTATCTTATAAGTAGAATTAAGATACTTACGCTGCGAGAAGGGGATTTAAATCATGAGATAAGTATCCTTAGAGCGGGTTCCTCCCCTGAAGTACAGGGGAATGGTGCAGATCGAGATAGGTTACACGATCTTTCTACCATCCCAACTGATAGAGAAGCTATACTTCGCGAAATAGATAAATCGGAGTTAAATTTAAGCAAGTTAAGCGAGGAAGTTCAATACAAAAAGGCAATTTTGCACGACATAGACGCGCGTATTGAAGATGCCTCACGTAAATCGTTGTGCCACGAACATCCTGGTTGCAAACAGAGGTCCTCGCCATCTTCCTGCGTGCACGTGCCTGCAAACATCGCGGGAGCGGATAGGGTTGGACGGACCCTCAGTCGTCTCGAATTCTGTCCTAGGGGAGGGGCACCCCAAATTAAAACCCACTTACATTCTTATATGGATATGTCACATATAAATGAATTAACTTCCGGGGAGTTCGGAACCTCGGACCGGCATGGTGACGCGGTACCCGGCGTTGCCAGGTCGTCATCCGGCGAGGGGAACTCATGCATGGGTGCAGCGTGCGTGCATGAGGATGATACTACTGCTGCAGTTAAAGAAATGGCTCCTGACCAACAGCAATTGGAAGCCATGCCTAGTCGGAGGCAAGAGGAAGCTGCCTCATACTGCGCAAAGGGAAAGAGGAAGGCAACTGCCTCTCCTGATTCCAACGAAGATAATGTAGAGATAATGAATACCCCTAGTAGACCCAATAAGACTAGAGTGGTCGCCGCGTATGTGCCTCCAAACACTGCGCTGACAGAGGTGGGAGAGCAAGCTCCTGACATGATAAGTTCGGATAAAGAAATAGAGGTTGAATACAAACAATTAGCTGAAGGTAGGTTTCATTCTTCTTCCCCTGAAAAAGAAAGCAGGATTACCAGAAGTCAAAAGAAGATAGAAGAGAAAAGTAAGATTAAAACGGGGTTCGATAAGTTATTGACTGTTAGGATGGACAGAATGATGACTAAAATAGATAACTTAAACAAAAGTATTAATCAGAGCAAAACGGATATAATCTGTAAATCCACAGACACGAATAAAGAAATTGAGGATGTGGCGGAAGATAGCGTCGTATCTATCTCGGATGAAATAAGCATATCAAGCGGGACGTATACTTCATCCTCTAAAAATAAAAAATCCTCAAAGAAAAGAAAGAATAAAACAAATAAAAGCTATTATGAGTCGTCTGAAGAAGACTTTAATATCAGTGGAGAAGTTAATAAAAAGAGTATTAAAAATAAGAGTAAAGTTAAGTCTAAAGATACTACTTTGAAAAATCCGATTCGTACATCCAAAGGCAAAAGGCGTGTCCCTGAAATAGTATCCAGAGACAAAGTGGATCTAGAGATAGGTTACACCAGAGAAAAATGGTTAAGGATGAGCGGTGCCGAACTTGGTGCCGCATGTTTAGATCATCTCGCGGAGATGGAGAGGCAGAGATATCTCTGTAGTAATATCTCCGGTAGAATAGCTGGAATGCTGAAAGATTGCAGGTCTACGGCAGTTAATATTGTCGGTGCTATGGTTGAAAAATTGGAAGCTACTGGTGATGTCGTACATCTTAAAACGCAAAATCTCCAACTTAGAGAGGACCTCGCTGTGGCAAGGAGAAAAACAGATAGGCAGGAAAAAGAAATCAATGATCTTCGTAGGGCTATTATTAGGCTCGAGGGCGAGGTCAACGCTCTGAAAGAAGGTTGCGGCCCCTATGTTCAGTCCCAGGTGGTCTCAAAAGACAAAAGGGAAGACAATATAGTAAATAAGGAGAAAAAACAACAAATACAGCAAACAAAGCAATCGAAGCACGCAAATGCAGACTATAACTTATATAGTACTCCGGGTTGCTCGACTGATATGGATTATGTGCATAGAAAGGAAATTGAAGATGATCAATGGCCCTATGGGTCTGATACAATGGACTGGGCTGAAACGGTTGCCCCCAACGAAGATGAAATAGCGGGAATTAATAATACTAAGGACGTCACAAATAAGAGATTTAATACTAAGACTAGCGCGAATTACGACAATAACAACAGTAATAATAAATATGTACATAAGACAAGTAGAGACGATATTAAGGTAACTGGTAATCAACAGTTAGTTCCACCCCGTAAGGAATGGAAGATGGTTGCGAATAAGCGTAATAGGAGGTCAGCTGTACAAAATAGAATAATTCCGAATTTGAATCAATATTATGATACACCGGATTCTGGTTCGAGTGTAGTACGTAACAGATTGGATGATAAGGACAGAGGACAAAGGTCTATAGCTACTAAACCTAAGGCAAGGAAACTAAATAGTAAACCAGCGGTGGTTACCATCACCGGAAAGAAGGATGGAGCTACATATGCTCAAATTTTGAGCAAAGCCAAGCAAAATGTGTCCTTGGGTAGCCTTGGTATTGAAAATGTTCGCATGCGCAGGGGTATGAACGGCGCCCTGATTATAGAACTTCCCGGCCCGGATGGAAAGAGGCTTGCGAGTACATTGTGCGACGCACTAGGAAATGTTCTGAAAGAAGATGCCAAAGTAAGCAACCCGGTGGCAATCGGAGAAATCAGGCTGAGAGGAATTGATCCTACTACAACGAAGGAGGAAATCGGCTACGCACTCGAGAAGATTAGTGGTTGCTTGCCGAGCGAGCTTACGATTAGTAATATTAATTTTATGCGCGACGGAATGGGCGTAGCGTGGGCACGTTGCCCGCTTGAATATGCCGTTAAGATCGCAGAAAAAGGCAGAGTCGTGCTCGGATGGACGGTAGTTCGTCTCGAGCTGCTGAAAAAAAGGCCAATTCAATGTTTCCGCTGTTGGAAATTTGGCCATGTCAAAAACAATTGCAAGGCTGATATTGATAGGGCTGGAAATTGTTTCCGCTGTGGTTCTGCGGGACATTCTGTTAAAGAATGTAATTCGCCGCCCATGTGTCTGATTTGCGCGGAAATTAACAAAGAGTGCAGGCATAGAATTGGTTCTGTGCGCTGTCTGGAAAATCAAGGTTTCCCTAACAGGGTTTATAAGTCTCAAAGAACAGTAGGAGGAACTGCTCTAATTTAGGATGTCTTTTCTATATAAAATCAAATTAATCCAGATTAATCTTAATCGGAGCTGGTCTGCTTTTGACCTTCTCAAGCAACGCATGCTAGAGTCGAACGTTAGTTTATCTATTATTTCGGAACCGCCCAGAAATGTTTCTGCAACTAGCCGATGGTTTGTTAGCAGGGACAACCTGGCGGCAATTCTTTGGAACGTTGAGGCTTCTGCGAACAATAACTGCAAATTAATATGTAGCGGTACAGGTTTCGTTATTGTAAAGCTAGGAGAAATTAATATAATATCCTGTTATGTATCTCCAAACGTTACTATATTAGTCTTTGAACGCATGCTTGATGAGTTAAGTAACTATTTTATGACTTTAACCGGACCAATCTTACTTGGTGGAGACTTAAATGCTAAGTCTAGCTCCTGGGATCCTTCTGTTACGAATAAGAGGGGTGTTTTAATGGAGCGTTTTGCGGCTTCATATGATCTGCGCCTTTTAAATCAGGGTGGAATCTTTACGTGTGTAAGGCCGCAAGGTAGATCAGTCATCGATCTTACCTGGGTAACTTCAAATCTCCTAAGAGCGATAAGGCATTGGTCGGTAAGAAAAGATCTCGAATCACTATCGGATCATTTTTATATAGATTTCGAAATATTGCTCGGATCTGATCAGAGATACATTACTAATAAAAGAAGGTGGAATTTCCGTCGCATGGATAGGAGTCTGTTTGCTGCTGTTTTGGAGTTCCTCGTAACATGCAATCCGGGGGAAAATGCTCAGTCTCCTGATCGGTACACGTCCTGGTTGATTGATAAAGTCAAGGATTCTTGCAATGTATCAACTCCAAAAATAGCTGTGAGAAATAGCCGTAGAAGTGTCCATTGGTGGACGGAAGAAATTTCGGATCTTCGCAAAGCGGCAGTGAAGGCTCGTAGACGTCTTACTAAATCTAGGCAAAAAAATACTCAGTCGGATATAGATTCGTCAAATTATAAGCTCGCCAAAAAAGCATTAAGAGCCGCTGTTAAAAAAGCAAAAGGAAAGGCTTGGAATGAGCTTATTCTGACTATTGATAAAGACCCCTGGGGGCTACCTTACAAGCTAGTCCTAAATAAATTGAGACGCACTAGCCCTACCTTGTCCGAGACTTTAGATAGTACGGTCTTGAATCAGCTTCTGGATACGCTTTTCCCGGTTATTGCAGATCGTAGAGCGGCTCTTGTGCGGCAAGAAGAGTGGTCCGAAGAATGGCGCGTTCTTATGCGCGAAGTAGAAGCATTTGCTATTAGCCGGGATGTTAGGAATGCTGCCCCTGGTCCGGACAGTATTAAGGCTGGTGTATGGAAGTCTGTTCCTCAGATCGTAGTTAGTCATCTGGCTGAACTATTTACTCTTTGTTTTAGAGAGGGTTTTTTCCCATCTGCTTGGAAACGGGCCGCCTTAGTGCTGATTCCTAAGGGACCCTCTGAACCGGGTACTATGATTAAAGCACGGCCAATCTGTCTTCTTGACGATATAGGCAAAATTTTCGAGAGGGTCATTGCGGACAGACTGAATTGCTGGCTGAACGACAATCCGGAGTTCTCTCTGTCTGAAAATCAGTTCGGGTTCAGGATTGCTAGGTCCACGATCGATGCGCTGAACTGCGTAAAGGCCTTTACTAGCGAGATCATATCTGTAGGTGGTTACGCGATAGCAGTGGGATTGGATGTGGCCAATGCTTTCAATTCTGTCCCTTGGTCGGTAATATTAACGGCCATGGAGAAAAAGAATTTCCCTTTATATCTCAGGCGAATAGTTGGCAGCTACTTATCATGCAGAAGTATCATATATAAAAATGATGTAGGACAGACTTTAGAGCGGCGGGTCTGGGCTGGTGTTCCGCAGGGGTCGGTCCTTGGACCACTCCTGTGGAACATCGCCTTCGACTCGGTCTTGCGACTTCCGCTGGAAGAGGGTTGTAAGATAATCTGTTATGCGGATGATACAATGATTCTGTCCTCCTCGAACAGACTGTTCGCTTCTATCGTTAATGCTAACATACAGATCGCTCGGGTTCGTAAGCACATCACTGAATTAGGTTTGAGGATCGCGGAGAATAAAACTGAGGCGGTATTGTTCTATAAAAAGAAACCGAAGGTTATGCCCTCTATCAAGGTCGGCGATATTTATATTCAGACGGCCGAATCTATGAGATACCTCGGGGTGCTGATTGATAGCACATGGAGTTTCCGCTCCCATTTCAAATATATAGATGAGAAACTGAATAGGATGACTAGAGCGCTAAGTAGGTTAATGCCCAATTTGCGTGGGCCTAGCGAGAGGAAACGGCATTTTTACGCAACGGTCCTTACATCTGTTTTTACCTACGCTGCACCCGTATGGGCAAACGTATTGTCATCCTCCCCCGAGAGGGTAATTAGGCCATTACGCAGAATACAGCGCACAATCGCGATCCGAGTTATTTCGGCATATCGCACCGTCTCCTTCGACGCGGCCACCCTGCTAGCGCGCATGCCACCGTGGACTTTGGAGGCCTCCTTGCGAAGAAGAGTTTATGATAGAATCAAAGAATTACGCTTAACTGACGCGTATAACGACGAGAATGTCGAAAAGATAAGGAAAGAAGAAAGCGTACTACTGTTCCGGCAATGGGAATTACTCCTGAGAAGACCTGGAGCCTGGGGGCAACGCACGATCAACGTGATACTTCCGTTTATGAATAGATGGATTGGAAGGAAATATGGATGTCTATCATATTATAGTACCCAGATGTTAACGGGGCACGGAAGTTTCGGGCACTTCTTACGGCGAATTGGTAAGAGGGAAACTTCCGGGTGTAATCACTGTACGGAAGAAGATGACACTCCAGAACACACATTGATAAGCTGTCCTGCTTGGAACGAAATGCGGAACAGATTGCTGCAAAGACTGCAAGTGGAACGTCCGGTTAACATTACGTTAGACTTTATTATTAATGCGGTACTCGTAAAGGAATCTTACTGGCGTTCTTTCGATGAATTTTGTATTCAGATTTTAAGGGCTAAGGAGGAGGAGGAGAGGACTAGGGAGAGAGGAAGTACCTCGCCCCTTCCTCCTGTAGCCTTATCTCTAGATGGATCCTCATGAGAGGAAATTACATGTTGATACATATGTACATGGTATGGTTAGTTAGTTAGTTAAGTAATTATGTACAGGTTAAAATAGGTTAAGATTACAGTATACAGCTAGACGCATGTGTTGAAACACATGTATATATAGCATAGCTGGTTATGTAAATATGTAAATATGTACAGGTTAAAATAGGTTAAGATCATTGTATATAGATTGATTTATGTGTTGATACATACGTGCACAGCATGGTTAGTTAAGTAAGTAAGTAATTTATGTACAGGCTAAAATAGGGTAAGGTTATTGTATACAACTATACACACGTGCTGAAACACACGGGTGTATATAGTAGTGTTGGTTAAGTGAGTAACTATGCTAAGTAACTATGTATAGATAAAAATAGGCTTAAGTTCCTTGTATACAGCTTGATTCATGTGTTGGTACACACACATGTGCTTAGCGTGATTAATTATACAGGTTAAAATAGGTTAAGATCTTTGCATATAGCTCGATTTACAATTAGGCTAAGATTAGTTATGTAATCACGTACAGGTCAAATTAGGTTAATTAAAAAAAAAAAAAAAAAAAAAAAAAAAAAAAAAAAAAAAAAAAAAAAAAAAAAGTACGTGTAATTATGTATGCGTGTATAGTAGCTCTATTATTAGTATTATTAAAAACATTAGTCGTGCAGCCGTGTACCTGCACACATTGCTGTGCTGACTTGGAGTTAAATGATGATAAAGGTACATTTGTGTTGGTGCATAAGTTTATCATATATATGCTGCTGAGAACCGGACAGATCGTGTATGTATGAGTATGTGTGTGCGTGTGTCGTATAGAGGATTACGACTTGAATCTCGATTAATTAATAATTCTGTATTGAATTGTAATAGGTTCATACATTTCGTCATCATCATCCACATTTGTCAAAAAAAAAAAAAAAAAAAAAAAAAAAAAAAAAAAAAAAAAAAAAAAAAAAAAAAAAAAAAAAAAAAAAAAAAAAAAAAACTTCATCTTCATCTTCATCTTCATCTTCATCTTCATCTTCATCTTCATCTTCATCTTCATCTTCATCTTCATCTTCATCTTCATCTTCATCTTCATCTTCATCTTCATCTTCATCTTCATCTTCATCTTCATCTTCATCTTCATCTTCATCTTCATCTTCATCTTCATCTTCATCTTCATCTTCATCTTCATCTTCATCTTCATCTTCATCTTCATCTTCATCTTCATCTTCATCTTCATCTTCATCTTCATCTTCATCTTCATCTTCATCTTCATCTTCATCTTCATCTTCATCTTCATCTTCATCTTCATCTTCATCTTCATCTTCATCTTCATCTTCATCTTCATCTTCACCTTCATCTTTATCTTCATCTTCATCTTTATCTTCATCCTCATCACCTTCATCCTCATCTTCATCTTCATCGTCATCTTCATCTTCATCCTCAACTTCATATTCACTCGTCACCATCATCACTATCATCACATCATCACGTTCACTTCACCATCATCAACATCATCAACATCATCAACATCATCAACATCATCAACATCATCAACATCATCAACATCATCAACATCAACATCATCATCAACATCATCAACATCATCAACATCAACATCATCAACATCATCAACATCATCAACATCATCAACATCAACATCAACAACATCAACATCAACATCAACATCAACATCAACATCAACATCAACATCAACATCAACATCAACATCAACATCAACATCAACATCAACATCAACATACACATTCCATTTCATCATCTCTTGCGGCAGTAGTCAACCGGCTCAGGGGGCGGATGGGTGGCATATCGGCCATCTCTCTCACCTGCCTCTTTGGGCTGGCAGGGGGCTCTGGCATTGCACCTGTGGCGCCTGAGCTCCCTTAATCAGTAGAATATTTTAAGTATGTGCGTTTTTGCGCAGACGCGCGTGTAGTGGCTCTCCCGGAAGTAATGCGTGAGCGGTTCCCGGGGGAGCCATTCAGTCGCGGTTAGGATGCCACCGGTGTGGTTTAGCGGGTAGTCAGGTCCGGGTGGATGCATCCGGCCTGGAGTCCCGCACTACCCTGAAGCTTCCCGGGTCAGTACGGGAAGTGGAAGGGTGTCCGTAAAGATTGGATTCCACATCGTCAAAAAAAAAAAAAAAAAAAAAAAAAAAGGTTAGGTTAGGTTAGGTTAGGTTAGGTTAGGTTAGGTTAGGTTAGGTTAGGTTAGGTTAGGTTAGGTTAGGTTAGGTTAGGTTAGGTTAGGTTCGGTTAGGTTAGGTTAGGTTAGGTTAGGTTAGGTTAGGTTAGGTTAGGTTAGGTTAGGTTAGGTTAGGTTAGGTTAGGTTAGGTTAGGTTAGGTTAGGTTAGGTTAGGTTAGGTTAGGTTAGGTTAGGTTAGGTTAGGTTAGGTTAGGTTAGGTTAGGTTAGGTTAGGTTAGGTTAGGTTAGGTTAGGTTAGGTTAGGTTAGGTTAGGTTAGGTTAGGTTAGGTTAGGTTAGGTTAGGTTAGGTTAGGTTAGGTTAGGTTAGGTTAGGTTAGGTTAGGTTAGGTTAGGTTAGGTTAGGTTAGGTTAGGTTAGGTTAGGTTAGGTTAGGTTAGGTTAGGTTAGGTTAGGTTAGGTTAGGTTAGGTTAGGTTAGGTTAGGTTAGGTTAGGTTAGGTTAGGTTAGGTTAGGTTAGGTTAGGTTAGGTTAGGTTAGGTTAGGTTAGGTTAGGTTAGGTTAGGTTAGGTTAGGTTAGGTTAGGTTAGGTTAGGTTAGGTTAGGTTAGGTTAGGTTAGGTTAGGTTAGGTTAGGTTAGGTTAGGTTAGGTTAGGTTAGGTTAGGTTAGGTTAGGTTAGGTTAGGTTAGGTTAGGTTAGGTTAGGTTAGGTTAGGTTAGGTTAGGTTAGGTTAGGTTAGGTTAGGTTAGGTTAGGTTAGGTTAGGTTAGGTTAGGTTAGGTTAGGTTAGGTTAGGTTAGGTTAGGTTAGGTTAGGTTAGGTTAGGTTAGGTTAGGTTAGGTTAGGTTAGGTTAGGTTAGGTTAGGTTAGGTTAGGTTAGGTTAGGTTAGGTTAGGTTAGGTTAGGTTAGGTTAGGTTAGGTTAGGTTAGGTTAGGTTAGGTTAGGTTAGGTTAGGTTAGGTTAGGTTAGGTTAGGTTAGGTTAGGTTAGGTTAGGTTAGGTTAGGTTAGGTTAGGTTAGGTTAGGTTAGGTTAGGTTAGGTTAGGTTAGGTTAGGTTAGGTTAGGTTAGGTTAGGTTAGGTTAGGTTAGGTTAGGTTAGGTTAGGTTAGGTTAGGTTAGGTTAGGTTAGGTTAGGTTAGGTTAGGTTAGGTTAGGTTAGGTTAGGTTAGGTTAGGTTAGGTTAGGTTAGGTTAGGTTAGGTTAGGTTAGGTTAGGTTAGGTTAGGTTAGGTTAGGTTAGGTTAGGTTAGGTTAGGTTAGGTTAGGTTAGGTTAGGTTAGGTTAGGTTAGGTTAGGTTAGGTTAGGTTAGGTTAGGTTAGGTTAGGTTAGGTTAGGTTAGGTTAGGTTAGGTTAGGTTAGGTTAGGTTAGGTTAGGTTAGGTTAGGTTAGGTTAGGTTAGGTTAGGTTAGGTTAGGTTAGGTTAGGTTAGGTTAGGTTAGGTTAGGTTAGGTTAGGTTAGGTTAGGTTAGGTTAGGTTAGGTTAGGTTAGGTTAGGTTAGGTTAGGTTAGGTTAGGTTAGGTTAGGTTAGGTTAGGTTAGGTTAGGTTAGGTTAGGTTAGGTTAGGTTAGGTTAGGTTAGGTTAGGTTAGGTTAGGTTAGGTTAGGTTAGGTTAGGTTAGGTTAGGTTAGGTTAGGTTAGGTTAGGTTAGGTTAGGTTAGGTTAGGTTAGGTTAGGTTAGGTTAGGTTAGGTTAGGTTAGGTTAGGTTAGGTTAGGTTAGGTTAGGTTAGGTTAGGTTAGGTTAGGTTAGGTTAGGTTAGGTTAGGTTAGGTTAGGTTAGGTTAGGTTAGGTTAGGTTAGGTTAGGTTAGGTTAGGTTAGGTTAGGTTAGGTTAGGTTAGGTTAGGTTAGGTTAGGTTAGGTTAGGTTAGGTTAGGTTAGGTTAGGTTAGGTTAGGTTAGGTTAGGTTAGGTTAGGTTAGGTTAGGTTAGGTTAGGTTAGGTTAGGTTAGGTTAGGTTAGGTTAGGTTAGGTTAGGTTAGGTTAGGTTAGGTTAGGTTAGGTTAGGTTAGGTTAGGTTAGGTTAGGTTAGGTTAGGTTAGGTTAGGTTAGGTTAGGTTAGGTTAGGTTAGGTTAGGTTAGGTTAGGTTAGGTTAGGTTAGGTTAGGTTAGGTTAGGTTAGGTTAGGTTAGGTTAGGTTAGGTTAGGTTAGGTTAGGTTAGGTTAGGTTAGGTTAGGTTAGGTTAGGTTAGGTTAGGTTAGGTTAGGTTAGGTTAGGTTAGGTTAGGTTAGGTTAGGTTAGGTTAGGTTAGGTTAGGTTAGGTTAGGTTAGGTTAGGTTAGGTTAGGTTAGGTTAGGTTAGGTTAGGTTAGGTTAGGTTAGGTTAGGTTAGGTTAGGTTAGGTTAGGTTAGGTTAGGTTAGGTTAGGTTAGGTTAGGTTAGGTTAGGTTAGGTTAGGTTAGGTTAGGTTAGGTTAGGTTAGGTTAGGTTAGGTTAGGTTAGGTTAGGTTAGGTTAGGTTAGGTTAGGTTAGGTTAGGTTAGGTTAGGTTAGGTTAGGTTAGGTTAGGTTAGGTTAGGTTAGGTTAGGTTAGGTTAGGTTAGGTTAGGTTAGGTTAGGTTAGGTTAGGTTAGGTTAGGTTAGGTTAGGTTAGGTTAGGTTAGGTTAGGTTAGGTTAGGTTAGGTTAGGTTAGGTTAGGTTAGGTTAGGTTAGGTTAGGTTAGGTTAGGTTAGGTTAGGTTAGGTTAGGTTAGGTTAGGTTAGGTTAGGTTAGGTTAGGTTAGGTTAGGTTAGGTTAGGTTAGGTTAGGTTAGGTTAGGTTAGGTTAGGTTAGGTTAGGTTAGGTTAGGTTAGGTTAGGTTAGGTTAGGTTAGGTTAGGTTAGGTTAGGTTAGGTTAGGTTAGGTTAGGTTAGGTTAGGTTAGGTTAGGTTAGGTTAGGTTAGGTTAGGTTAGGTTAGGTTAGGTTAGGTTAGGTTAGGTTAGGTTAGGTTAGGTTAGGTTAGGTTAGGTTAGGTTAGGTTAGGTTAGGTTAGGTTAGGTTAGGTTAGGTTAGGTTAGGTTAGGTTAGGTTAGGTTAGGTTAGGTTAGGTTAGGTTAGGTTAGGTTAGGTTAGGTTAGGTTAGGTTAGGTTAGGTTAGGTTAGGTTAGGTTAGGTTAGGTTAGGTTAGGTTAGGTTAGGTTAGGTTAGGTTAGGTTAGGTTAGGTTAGGTTAGGTTAGGTTAGGTTAGGTTAGGTTAGGTTAGGTTAGGTTAGGTTAGGTTAGGTTAGGTTAGGTTAGGTTAGGTTAGGTTAGGTTAGGTTAGGTTAGGTTAGGTTAGGTTAGGTTAGGTTAGGTTAGGTTAGGTTAGGTTAGGTTAGGTTAGGTTAGGTTAGGTTAGGTTAGGTTAGGTTAGGTTAGGTTAGGTTAGGTTAGGTTAGGTTAGGTTAGGTTAGGTTAGGTTAGGTTAGGTTAGGTTAGGTTAGGTTAGGTTAGGTTAGGTTAGGTTAGGTTAGGTTAGGTTAGGTTAGGTTAGGTTAGGTTAGGTTAGGTTAGGTTAGGTTAGGTTAGGTTAGGTTAGGTTAGGTTAGGTTAGGTTAGGTTAGGTTAGGTTAGGTTAGGTTAGGTTAGGTTAGGTTAGGTTAGGTTAGGTTAGGTTAGGTTAGGTTAGGTTAGGTTAGGTTAGGTTAGGTTAGGTTAGGTTAGGTTAGGTTAGGTTAGGTTAGGTTAGGTTAGGTTAGGTTAGGTTAGGTTAGGTTAGGTTAGGTTAGGTTAGGTTAGGTTAGGTTAGGTTAGGTTAGGTTAGGTTAGGTTAGGTTAGGTTAGGTTAGGTTAGGTTAGGTTAGGTTAGGTTAGGTTAGGTTAGGTTAGGTTAGGTTAGGTTAGGTTAGGTTAGGTTAGGTTAGGTTAGGTTAGGTTAGGTTAGGTTAGGTTAGGTTAGGTTAGGTTAGGTTAGGTTAGGTTAGGTTAGGTTAGGTTAGGTTAGGTTAGGTTAGGTTAGGTTAGGTTAGGTTAGGTTAGGTTAGGTTAGGTTAGGTTAGGTTAGGTTAGGTTAGGTTAGGTTAGGTTAGGTTAGGTTAGGTTAGGTTAGGTTAGGTTAGGTTAGGTTAGGTTAGGTTAGGTTAGGTTAGGTTAGGTTAGGTTAGGTTAGGTTAGGTTAGGTTAGGTTAGGTTAGGTTAGGTTAGGTTAGGTTAGGTTAGGTTAGGTTAGGTTAGGTTAGGTTAGGTTAGGTTAGGTTAGGTTAGGTTAGGTTAGGTTAGGTTAGGTTAGGTTAGGTTAGGTTAGGTTAGGTTAGGTTAGGTTAGGTTAGGTTAGGTTAGGTTAGGTTAGGTTAGGTTAGGTTAGGTTAGGTTAGGTTAGGTTAGGTTAGGTTAGGTTAGGTTAGGTTAGGTTAGGTTAGGTTAGGTTAGGTTAGGTTAGGTTAGGTTAGGTTAGGTTAGGTTAGGTTAGGTTAGGTTAGGTTAGGTTAGGTTAGGTTAGGTTAGGTTAGGTTAGGTTAGGTTAGGTTAGGTTAGGTTAGGTTAGGTTAGGTTAGGTTAGGTTAGGTTAGGTTAGGTTAGGTTAGGTTAGGTTAGGTTAGGTTAGGTTAGGTTAGGTTAGGTTAGGTTAGGTTAGGTTAGGTTAGGTTAGGTTAGGTTAGGTTAGGTTAGGTTAGGTTAGGTTAGGTTAGGTTAGGTTAGGTTAGGTTAGGTTAGGTTAGGTTAGGTTAGGTTAGGTTAGGTTAGGTTAGGTTAGGTTAGGTTAGGTTAGGTTAGGTTAGGTTAGGTTAGGTTAGGTTAGGTTAGGTTAGGTTAGGTTAGGTTAGGTTAGGTTAGGTTAGGTTAGGTTAGGTTAGGTTAGGTTAGGTTAGGTTAGGTTAGGTTAGGTTAGGTTAGGTTAGGTTAGGTTAGGTTAGGTTAGGTTAGGTTAGGTTAGGTTAGGTTAGGTTAGGTTAGGTTAGGTTAGGTTAGGTTAGGTTAGGTTAGGTTAGGTTAGGTTAGGTTAGGTTAGGTTAGGTTAGGTTAGGTTAGGTTAGGTTAGGTTAGGTTAGGTTAGGTTAGGTTAGGTTAGGTTAGGTTAGGTTAGGTTAGGTTAGGTTAGGTTAGGTTAGGTTAGGTTAGGTTAGGTTAGGTTAGGTTAGGTTAGGTTAGGTTAGGTTAGGTTAGGTTAGGTTAGGTTAGGTTAGGTTAGGTTAGGTTAGGTTAGGTTAGGTTAGGTTAGGTTAGGTTAGGTTAGGTTAGGTTAGGTTAGGTTAGGTTAGGTTAGGTTAGGTTAGGTTAGGTTAGGTTAGGTTAGGTTAGGTTAGGTTAGGTTAGGTTAGGTTAGGTTAGGTTAGGTTAGGTTAGGTTAGGTTAGGTTAGGTTAGGTTAGGTTAGGTTAGGTTAGGTTAGGTTAGGTTAGGTTAGGTTAGGTTAGGTTAGGTTAGGTTAGGTTAGGTTAGGTTAGGTTAGGTTAGGTTAGGTTAGGTTAGGTTAGGTTAGGTTAGGTTAGGTTAGGTTAGGTTAGGTTAGGTTAGGTTAGGTTAGGTTAGGTTAGGTTAGGTTAGGTTAGGTTAGGTTAGGTTAGGTTAGGTTAGGTTAGGTTAGGTTAGGTTAGGTTAGGTTAGGTTAGGTTAGGTTAGGTTAGGTTAGGTTAGGTTAGGTTAGGTTAGGTTAGGTTAGGTTAGGTTAGGTTAGGTTAGGTTAGGTTAGGTTAGGTTAGGTTAGGTTAGGTTAGGTTAGGTTAGGTTAGGTTAGGTTAGGTTAGGTTAGGTTAGGTTAGGTTAGGTTAGGTTAGGTTAGGTTAGGTTAGGTTAGGTTAGGTTAGGTTAGGTTAGGTTAGGTTAGGTTAGGTTAGGTTAGGTTAGGTTAGGTTAGGTTAGGTTAGGTTAGGTTAGGTTAGGTTAGGTTAGGTTAGGTTAGGTTAGGTTAGGTTAGGTTAGGTTAGGTTAGGTTAGGTTAGGTTAGGTTAGGTTAGGTTAGGTTAGGTTAGGTTAGGTTAGGTTAGGTTAGGTTAGGTTAGGTTAGGTTAGGTTAGGTTAGGTTAGGTTAGGTTAGGTTAGGTTAGGTTAGGTTAGGTTAGGTTAGGTTAGGTTAGGTTAGGTTAGGTTAGGTTAGGTTAGGTTAGGTTAGGTTAGGTTAGGTTAGGTTAGGTTAGGTTAGGTTAGGTTAGGTTAGGTTAGGTTAGGTTAGGTTAGGTTAGGTTAGGTTAGGTTAGGTTAGGTTAGGTTAGGTTAGGTTAGGTTAGGTTAGGTTAGGTTAGGTTAGGTTAGGTTAGGTTAGGTTAGGTTAGGTTAGGTTAGGTTAGGTTAGGTTAGGTTAGGTTAGGTTAGGTTAGGTTAGGTTAGGTTAGGTTAGGTTAGGTTAGGTTAGGTTAGGTTAGGTTAGGTTAGGTTAGGTTAGGTTAGGTTAGGTTAGGTTAGGTTAGGTTAGGTTAGGTTAGGTTAGGTTAGGTTAGGTTAGGTTAGGTTAGGTTAGGTTAGGTTAGGTTAGGTTAGGTTAGGTTAGGTTAGGTTAGGTTAGGTTAGGTTAGGTTAGGTTAGGTTAGGTTAGGTTAGGTTAGGTTAGGTTAGGTTAGGTTAGGTTAGGTTAGGTTAGGTTAGGTTAGGTTAGGTTAGGTTAGGTTAGGTTAGGTTAGGTTAGGTTAGGTTAGGTTAGGTTAGGTTAGGTTAGGTTAGGTTAGGTTAGGTTAGGTTAGGTTAGGTTAGGTTAGGTTAGGTTAGGTTAGGTTAGGTTAGGTTAGGTTAGGTTAGGTTAGGTTAGGTTAGGTTAGGTTAGGTTAGGTTAGGTTAGGTTAGGTTAGGTTAGGTTAGGTTAGGTTAGGTTAGGTTAGGTTAGGTTAGGTTAGGTTAGGTTAGGTTAGGTTAGGTTAGGTTAGGTTAGGTTAGGTTAGGTTAGGTTAGGTTAGGTTAGGTTAGGTTAGGTTAGGTTAGGTTAGGTTAGGTTAGGTTAGGTTAGGTTAGGTTAGGTTAGGTTAGGTTAGGTTAGGTTAGGTTAGGTTAGGTTAGGTTAGGTTAGGTTAGGTTAGGTTAGGTTAGGTTAGGTTAGGTTAGGTTAGGTTAGGTTAGGTTAGGTTAGGTTAGGTTAGGTTAGGTTAGGTTAGGTT